>NC_138765.1:1685000-2285000 GCF_965113315.1 Podarcis vaucheri | reverse complement strand
AGATTATTATGAGGGAGAAGGACATTAAGAGGGACATTATTATGAGGGAGAAGGATATTAAGAGGGAGATGATTGTGAGGGAGAAGGATATTAAAAGGGACATAATTGTGAGGGAGAAGGATATTAAGAGGGACATGATTGTGAGGGAGAAGGATATTAAGAGGGAGATGATTGTGAGGGAGAAGGATATTAAGAGGGAGATGATTGTGAGGGAGAAGGATATTAAGAGGGAGATGATTGTGAGGGAGAAGGATATTAAAAGGGACATAATTGTGAGGGAGAAGGATATTAAGAGGGACATTATTATGAGGGAGAAGGATATTAAGAGGGAGATGATTGTGAGGGAGAAGGATATTAAAAGGGACATAATTGTGAGGGAGAAGGATATTAAAAGGGACATGATTGTGAGGGAGAAGGATATTAAAAGGGACATTATTGTGAGGGAGAAGGATATTAAGAGGGACATGATTGTGAGGGAGAAGGACATTAAGAGGGACATGATTGTGAGGGAGAAGGACATTAAGAGGGACATTATTATGAGGGAGAAGGATATTAAGAGGGAGATGATTGTGAGGGAGAAGTATATTAAGAGGGAGATTATTGTGAGGGAGAAGTATATTAAGAGGGACATGATTGTGAGGGAGAAGGATATTAAGAGGGAGATTATTGTGAGGGAGAAGGATATTAAGAGGGACATTATTGTGAGGGAGAAGGATATTAAGAGGGACATGATTGTGAGGGAGAAGGATATTAAGAGGGAGATTATTGTGAGGGAGAAGGATATTAAGAGGGACATTATTGTGAGGGAGAAGGATATTAAGAGGGACATTATTATGAGGGAGAAGGATATTAAGAGGGACATTATTATGAGGGAGAAGGATATTAAGAGGGACATTATTATGAGGGAGAAGGATATTAAGAGGGACATTATTATGAGGGAGAAGGATATTAAGAGGGACATTATTATGAGGGAGAAGGATATTAAGAGGGAGATTATTGTGAGGGAGACGGATATTAAGAGGGACATTATTGTGAGGGAGAAGGATATTAAGAGGGACATGATTGTGAGGGAGAAGGATATTAAGAGGGAGATTATTGTGAGGGAGAAGGATATTAAGAGGGACATGATTGTGAGGGAGAAGGACATTAAGAGGGACATAATTGTGAGGGAGAAGTATATTAAGAGGGACATTATTGTGAGGGAGAAGGATATTAAGAGGGACATGATTGTGAGGGAGAAGGATATTAAGAGGGAGATTATTGTGAGGGAGAAGGATATTAAGAGGGACATTATTGTGAGGGAGAAGGATATTAAGAGGGACATTATTATGAGGGAGAAGGATATTAAGAGGAACATTATTATGAGGGAGAAGGATATTAAGAGGGACATTATTATGAGGGAGAAGGATATTAAGAGGGACATTATTATGAGGGAGAAGGATATTAAGAGGGACATAATTGTGAGGGAGAAGGATATTAAGAGGGAGATTACTGTGAGGGAGAAGGATATTAAGAGGGACATTATTGTGAGGGAGAAGGATATTAAGAGGGACATGATTGTGAGGGAGAAGGATATTAAGAGGGACATTATTATGAGGGAGAAGGATATTAAGAGGGACATTATTATGAGGGAGAAGGATATTAAGAGGGACATTATTGTGAGGGAGAAGGATATTAAGAGGGACATTATTATGAGGGAGAAGGATATTAAGAGGGACATTATTGTGAGGGAGAAGGATATTAAGAGGGACATTATTGTGAGGGAGAAGGATATTAAGAGGGACATTATTATGAGGGAGAAGGACATTAAGAGGGACATTATTATGAGGGAGAAGGATATTAAGAGGGACATTATTGTGAGGGAGAAGGATATTAAGAGGGACATTATTGTGAGGGAGGAGGATATTAAGAGGGACATTATTGTGAGGGAGAAGGATATTAAGAAGGAGATTATTGTGAGGGAGAAGGATGTTAAGAGGGACATTATTGTGAGGGAGAAGGATATTAAGAGGAACATTATTGTGAGGGAGGAGGATATTAAGAAGGAGATTATTGTGAGGGAGAAGGATGTTAAGAGGGACATGATTGTGAGGGAGAAGGATATTAAGAGGGACATTATTATGAGGGAGAAGGATATTAAGAGGGACATGATGGTGAGGGAGAAGGATATTAAGAGGGAGATTATTATGAGGGAGAAGGATATTAAGAGGGACATGATGGTGAGGGAGAAGGATATTAAGAGGGAGATTATTGTGAGGGAGAAGGATATTAAGAGGGACATGATGGTGAGGGAGAAGGATATTAAGAGGGACATTATTATGAGGGAGAAAGATATTAAGAGGGACATTATTGTGAGGGAGAAGGATATTAAGAGGGAAATAATTGTGAGGGAGAAGGATATTAAGAGGGACATTATTGTGAGGGAGAAGGATATTAAGAGGGACATTATTGTGAGGGAGGAGGATGTTAAGAGGGACATTATTGTGGGGGAGAAGGATATTAAGAGGGACATTATTGTGAGGGAGGAGGATATTAAGAAGGAGATTATTGTGAGGGGGAAGGATGTTAAGAGGGACATTATTGTGAGGGAGAAGGATATTAAGAAGGAGATTATTGTGAGGGAGAAGGATGTTAAGAGGGACATTATTGTGAGGGAGAAGGATATTAAGAGGGACATTATTGTGAGGGAGAAGGATATTAAGAGGGACATGATTGTGAGGGAGAAGGATATTAAGAGGGACATGATTGTGAGGGAGAAGGATATTAAGAGGGACATGATTGTGAGGGAGAAGGATATTAAGAGGGAGATGATTGTGAGGGAGAAGGATATTAAGAGGGACATTATTATGAGGGAGAAGGATATTAAGAGGGACATGATTGTGAGGGAGAAGGATATTAAGAGGGACATGATTGTGAGGGAGAAGGATATTAAGAGGGACATGATTGTGAGGGAGAAGTATATTAAGAGGGACATGATTGTGAGGGAGAAGTATATTAAGAGGGAAATAATTGTGAGGGAGAAGGATATTAAGAGGGAGATTATTGTGAGGGAGAAGGATATTAAGAGGGAGATTATTGTGAGGGAGAAGGATATTAAGAGGGAGATTATTGTGAGGGAGAAGTATATTAAGAGGGAAATAATTGTGAGGGAGAAGGATATTAAGAGGGACATAATTATGAGGGAGAAGGATATTAAGAGGGACATTATTATGAGGGAGAAAGATATTAAGAGGGACATTATTATGAGGGAGAAGTATATTAAGAGGGACATTGTTATGAGGGAGAAGGACATTAAGAGGGATATTATTGTGAGGGAGAAGTATATTAAGAAGGACATAATTATGAGGGAGAAGGATATTAAGAGGGACATTATTATGAGGGAGAAGGATATTAAGAGGGACATTATTATGAGGGAGAAGGACATTAAGAGGGACATAATTGTGAGGGAGAAGGATATTATGAGGGACATTATTATGAGGGAGAAGGACATTAAGAGGGACATAATTATGAGGGAGAAGGATATTATGAGGGACATTATTATGAGGGAGAAGGACATGAAGAGGGACATAATTATGAGGGAGAAGGATATTAAGAGGAACATTATTATGAGGGAGAAGGATATTAAGAGGGACATTATTATGAGGGAGAAGGATATTAAGAGGGACATTATTATGAGGGAGAAGGATATTAAGAGGGACATTATTATGAGGGAGAAGGATATTAAGAGGGACATTATTATGAGGGAGAAGGATATTAAGAGGGACATGATGGTGAGGGAGAAGGATATTAAGAGGGAGATTATTGTGAGGGAGAAGGATATTAAGAGGGACATGATGGTGAGGGAGAAGGATATTAAGAGGGACATGATTGTGAGGGAGAAGGATATTAAGAGGGATATTATTGTGAGGGAGAAGGATATTAAGAGGGACATGATTGTGAGGGAGGAGGATATTAAGAGGGACATTATTGTGAGGGAGAAGGATATTAAGAGGGACATTATTGTGAGGGAGGAGGATGTTAAGAGGGACATTATTGTGGGGGAGAAGGATATTAAGAGGGACATTATTGTGAGGGAGGAGGATATTAAGAAGGAGATTATTGTGAGGGAGAAGGATGTTAAGAGGGACATTATTGTGAGGGAGAAGGATATTAAGAGGGACATTATTGTGAGGGAGAAGGATATTAAGATGGACATGATTGTGAGGGAGAAGGATATTAAGGGGGACATGATTGTGAGGGAGAAGGATATTAAGAGGGACATGATTGTGAGGGAGAAGGATATTAAGAGGGACATGATTGTGAGGGAGAAGGATATTAAGAGGGAGATGATTGTGAGGGAGAAGGATATTAAGAGGGACATTATTGTGAGGGAGAAGGATATTAAGAGGGACATGATTGTGAGGGAGAAGGATATTAAGAGGGACATGATTGTGAGGGAGAAGGATATTAAGAGGGAGATGATTGTGAGGGAGAAGGATATTAAGAGGGACATTAATATGAGGGAGAAGGATATTAAGAGGGACATGATTGTGAGGGAGAAGGATATTAAGAGGGACATGATTGTGAGGGAGAAGGATATTAAGAGGGACATGATTGTGAGGGAGAAGGATATTAAGAGGGACATGATTGTGAGGGAGAAGTATATTAAGAGGGACATGATTGTGATTGTGAGGGAGAAGGACATTAAGAGGGACATTATTATGAGGGAGAAGGATATTAAGAGGGACATTATTATGAGGGAGAAGGACATTAAGAGGGACATTATTGTGAGGGAGAAGGATATTAAGAGGGACATGATTGTGAGGGAGAAGTATATTAAGAGGGACATTATTATGAGGGAGAAGGATATTAAGAGGGACATTATTATGAGGGAGAAGGATATTAAGAGGGACATAATTGTGAGGGAGAAGGATATTAAGAGGGACATGATTGTGAGGGAGAAGGACATTAAGAGGGACATTATTATGAGGGAGAAGGATATTAAGAGGGACATTATTATGAGGGAGAAGGACATTAAGAGGGACATTATTGTGAGGGAGAAGGATATTAAGAGGGACATGATTGTGAGGGAGAAGTATATTAAGAGGGACATTATTATGAGGGAGAAGGATATTAAGAGGGACATTATTGTGAGGGAGAAGGATATTAAGAGGGACATTATTATGAGGGAGAAGGATATTAAGAGGGACATTATTGTGAGGGAGAAGGACATTAAGAGGGACATTATTGTGAGGGAGAAGGACATTAAGAGGGACATTATTATGAGGGAGAAGGATATTAAGAGGGACATTATTATGAGGGAGAAGGACATTAAGAGGGACATTATTGTGAGGGAGAAGGACATTAAGAGGGACATTATTGTGAGGGAGAAGGACATTAAGAGGGACATTATTGTGAGGGAGAAGTATATTAAGAGGGACATTATTATGAGGGAGAAGTATATTAAGAGGGACATTATTATGAGGGAGAAGGACATTAAGAGGGACATTATTGTGAGGGAGAAGGACATTAAGAGGGACATTATTGTGAGGGAGAAGGACTTTAAGACGGACATTATTGTGAGGGAGAAGTATATTAAGAGGGACATAATTGTGAGGGAGAAGGACATTAAGAGGGACATGATTGTGAGGGAGAAGGATATTAAGAGGGACATTATTGTGAGGGAGAAGGACATTAAGAGGGACATTATTGTGAGGGAGAAGGACATTAAGAGGGACATTATTGTGAGGGAGAAGGATATTAAGAGGGACATTATTGTGAGGGAGAAGGATATTAAGAAGGACATGATTGTGAGGGAGAAGGATATTAAGAGGGACATGATTGTGAGGGAGAAGGATATTAAGAGGGACATTATTGTGAGGGAGAAGTATATTAAGAGGGACATTGTTATGAGGGAGAAGGACATTAAGAGGGATATTATTGTGAGGGAGAAGTATATTAAGAAGGACATAATTATGAGGGAGAAGGATATTAAGAGGGACATTATTATGAGGGAGAAGGATATTATGAGGGACATTATTATGAGGGAGAAGGACATTAAGAGGGACATAATTATGAGGGAGAAGGATATTATGAGGGACATTATTATGAGGGAGAAGGACATTAAGAGGGACATAATTATGAGGGAGAAGGATATTAAGAGGGACATTATTATGAGGGAGAAGGACATTAAGAGGGACATAATTATGAGGGAGAAGGATATTAAGAGGGACATTATTATGAGGGAGAAGGATATTAAGAGGGAGATGATTGTGAGGGAGAAGGACATTAAGAGGGACATTATTATGAGGGAGAAGGATATTAAGAGGGACATTATTATGAGGGAGAAGTATATTATGAGGGACATTATTATGAGGGAGAAGTATATTAAGAGGGAAAGACCACGAAGGAGAAGTACAGGAATACCTCTGCTTACAAACCGTTCTCCTTGCAAACGCTTTAGCTTCCCTTCTCTCCCTATTAATAAATCTCTGTATGTCGGGCATTTCCCCTCCCTAATTCTTTATTTGTTTGACCCAACTGCGGGAGGCAGTGAATGACAGGAGGGCCTGGCGTGCTCTGGTCCAGGGGGTTACAAAGAGGCGCTCAGGACTAAACGACTAAACAACAACAATTCTTTATTTGATGGAAAGTCCGGTTTCCGAGGCGTCTTCCAGGGCAGTTCCACCCAGAGGGCCTTGCCACCGTCCCCTCGGATCCAGAGCAGGAAGTCCCCAAGGGACGGTGGCTGGAGCTAGACATGGGCCCTGCTGCTCACCAAGCCACCCAAGCAGATATGGTTGGGTTGGGGCGAAGCTCTGGAGGAGGGGAGGGACCCCCACTGTTGCCTCGGCTCCAGATTACACTCACTTGTCATTCACAGTTATGACTTCTCCCTCTCCCTCCCCCCCCCAGACAGCTTGGAGTCTGAGCTGTGGTGCAATCCAGCCCTGGTTCCTAGCAAGACTCATCCACGCTTCCTCAGGAAACATTCTTCTTCTCTTGGCTGTGTATTGATCTTACAATAGAATAGTGTGTTTGATTCGTAGGATTTTCTGCACCTTCCATTAGAACTTGGCAGAGGACCAAGGGGCTCCTTCCGATCTGGAGACTTCCGGAGAGCCCAGATGGATGAGCAAGACTCAGCTGGCCCTGAAGCAGGAAGAGGCCATGCCATGGAAACGGGGAGCAGTGGGGAATTCGGGGAAAACTCCATGCAGAAGATCCTGGGTGAGGAGGACACCCTTTGCTCAGAGGTGCAGAGCCAGCAGCTCAGGCAGTTCTGCTACAAGGAGGCCAAAGGACCTCGAGAGGTTTGCAGCCAGTTCTACCATCTTGACCATCAGTGGCTGAAGCCAGAAAGGCACACGAAAGCTGAGATGTTGGACCTGGTGATCTTGGAGCAGTTCCTGGCTGTCCTTCCTCTGGAGATGGAGAACTGGGTGAGGGAATGCGGAGCGGAGACCAGTTCCCAGGCGGTGGCCCTGGCCGAAGGTTTCCTCCTGAGTCAGGCAGAGGAGAGGAAGCAGGCAGAGCAGCAGGTGAGAGAGACTTTCCTCTGGATGCTCCCAAGGGGCTCCAAAGAGGAGGGAGAGTATTCCCAAATCATCTCCTAATGGCCCATCCTTTTTTGGAAAGCATATTATTATTATTATTATTATTATTATTATTATTATTATTTATCACACTTGTGGCTGGGTGCCTTCCAGCACATATAAACGCATAAGAAGACATCAGATGTCTTCTAAAGGTTATGCATTTTCTTATCTCCTTCGCACCTGATGGGAGGGCATTCCCCAGTGTGGGGGCCACTGTGGAGAAGGTCTTCTGCCTGGTTCCCTGTAACTTCACTTATCACAGTGAGGGAATCAGCAGAAGACCCTCCGAACTGGACCTCAGTTCATGGAGACGCTCCTTTGGGTATCCTGGGCCTTTGAGGCCGTTTAGGGCTTTGAATTGTGCTGGGAAATGTTCTGGGAGCCAGTGAAGATCCGTGAGGACCAATGTTTCATGGTCCTGGCAGCCAACCCCAGACACCAGTCTAGCAGAAGCAGGAAGCAGCTTTCACCTCTGTCCCCCGAAAGCGCTTGCCTCTGCCATTCCTTCTCTAACCCTTCTCCCCATTCTCTGTTTTGAATCCTTGTTGCTCTTTCAGAGGAAGGATCTTTTGGCAGAAATGGGTCTTGATTCTTCTGAGGCAGAGAAGACTCCGTTGGACGCCAGAGTGAGGCCTCTGGGTAAGGAGGAAGGAGTGTTTTCTCCCCCGTTTTGTCACATTCTCTTGGTTTTGAAACTAATCTGTGATTTCTTTGCATCTTTTGAGGGAAGACACCTGGAGCTCAGAGCTCGGGGGGGGGGGAAGATGTATTTTTGCACATCTATTACATGAAATGGGTACAAATGTACTCAGCAGGGGAGACATTTACTGCAGCTGGTTCAGTTCCACAGTTTATGATCTCATCTCTTCCAGCAACGCCTGTACATTAGTCCAAATTGAGCTCTAATTGGCAGGAGAACCTCTGCTTCTTTATGGTGGCGAAGGAGGGTTTTCGGCAGGCGAAGGGCTTTTGCACTCAGCGCCTCCATGCCGAAGCCGGAACGTTGTACCGAGACGAACTGGGAGTGAAGCCCGTTCCCCCCTGTCCCTGGGGGAAACTTGCAAGGAGAATTACCCTGTCATCCTTGTTTATCCGTTTATCCTTCTCCAACGATCTCCCGCTGCCTCCATTAAAGCAGAGCGGAACCGGAAGCTAGCAGGGGAAACTTGGATGAAGCCCCATCTGTACTGAGAGATGCACTGTTTCACCTCTGAGAGAAGCAGGCGCTCACGGTTTCCACTTACCTTGGTCTCTCCCAGGTGACGGAATGATGCCACCAAGACCTGCTCCTTCATCTTTTCATGGTGGTGGAGGTGAGGCAGCAGCTGTGGACCCAGATCAGGTAGGGGGAAGGAGCCTTGCGGGGAAGGACTGCTTGGATGCAGACTGGCTGGATGCAGAGGAATGGTGGGAGGAGCCAGAGAAGAGGGAGCCGACTGGGAGGAGGAGGAGGAGGAGGGGTCTGAAGCTGGAGAGGGAAGAGGGCTCAGGGAGCAGAGGGAGTCTGTGGCAGAGAGCAGCCCAGACTCCGAGGCAGAAGCTGCAGCAGGAGAGAGGGATGAGGAAGGCAGAGAGGGGTCTGGCCGCTGTAGAAAACAACAGAGCCAAGTGAATGTTCTCTAAGAGGACAGCCTTTTTCCTGTTCTGTTAGGGTCCAGTGTGCTTTGAAGATGTAGCTGTCCATTTCACAGGCGAGGAGTGGGCGTTGCTGGATCCTGACCAGAGAGCTCTTCATAAGGAAGTCATGGAGGAGAATCGTGGGATCTTGGACTCTCTCGGTAAGGCTCCCTATTGGATCATCCTATCTGTTTTGTAATTCAAGACATCTCTCTATGTGACGAACCTCTGATATTTTGATGGGGCTCAACAGCGCCACCCACAGCACCTGGGATGTTAACACTCCCACAGCAAACCTCGGATGGATGGCTATTGATTGTTTTCCCTGTGAATATTCTTCCTCCAGTTCTGCCGTTTAAAACCATGATCAGGCTGTCTGAACTGCCCAGGCCTTCTTAAATGTAGGATTCAGAGTGATTTGAGGTGTTGAAGTAGCTTCAGTCAAGTTTCCTGCTTTTGTTCTTGCTTCTGTCTCTCTCTGGTTGACCAAAGAGTCGCTTGGCATTGGAGATGGCACAGATTCCACGACTGAACCAAACAAACTCCATCCCAGAAAAGAGCCAGGCTTTTTGAATCTCAGGCAGTGAACACTGTAGTAACAATAATGGTAATTTTATTATTTTTACCCTGCCCATCTGACTGGGTTGCCCCAGCCACTCTGGGCAAATTCCAACAAATAGAAAAACATAATCAAACATCAAACATTAAAAACTTCCCAATACAGAGGTGCCTTCAGAAGTCCTCTAAAAGTTGCATAGTTATTTCCTTGGCATCTGATGGGAGGGCGTTCCACAGGGTGGGTGCCCCGACCGAGAAGGCCCCCTGCCTCGTCCCCTGTAACTTCTCACAGTAATGTAACATTTAAGTACAGTGGTACTTCGGGTTAAGAATTCGTTCCAGAGGTCCGTTCTTAACCTGAAACTGTTTTTAACCTGAAGCGCCACTTTAGCTAATGGGGCCTCCTGCTGCCGCTGCACTGCCAGAGCACGATTTCTGTTCTCATCCTGAAGCAAAGTTCTTAAGCCGAGGTACTATCTTTAGGTTAGTGGAGTCTGTAACCTGAAGCATATGTAACCTGAGGTACCACTGTAAGGAAACTTTAATAATAATAATAATACTGATATGACAAGTTTCTGCTGCATTCTGTGATGTCGAGAATTTAAGAAAACATCCAAATTGGTTTAAGGTGATGCACATCATCATTAAATGTTTAGCCACTAAAGAAATTTAAATTTGGCAGCTGCTACACACATTTGTTCAATATACAAAAAGTGTTTTTCAGCACACAGAAGTTCACGTTTGCCATTATTATTCCCCTACTCTTAGATCGCCCACCACAAGGTAGCTGACTATGACCAAGTCAGTCCAGAGTCAATGTTCCCAAATATTTCTCAAGCTCTTAAAATTTGTTTAGATTTATTACTGTATATTGAACAACTTAGCATATTGAATACAGTGGTACCTTGGGTTAAGTACTTAATTCATTCCGGAGGTCCGTTCTTAACATGAAACTTTTTTTAACCAGAAACACCACTTTAGCTAATGGGGCCTCCTGCTGCCGCTGCGCTGCCAGAGCACGATTTCTGTACTTATCCTGAAGCAGACTTCTTAAACTGAAGCATTATTTCTGGGTTAGCAGAGTCTGTAAACTGAAGCGTATGTAACCTGAAGCGTATGTAACCTGAAGCGTATGTAATCTGAAGCGTATGTAACCCGAGGTACCACTGTATATCTTAATTCTGGACAGGGAACTTTCCCACTTTGGCCACCTTTTAAATAATAATAAAAGCACATTTTATTTATGAAGATAGTACAGATCCATATTTAAATTTGAACAAAAAGATGTTACCAGGTTAAGCTGTACTTTTAAAAACTAAAGAGAGAAAACATATAATATTCAACTTGATTTGTATACGAAACTAGACATTTTTACAGAACAAAAGGAACATTATAACATCTAACTCCCTTCAGTTCTTCCTCTGTCCCAAGCATTAATTAGCATTGTTCCGTAATTTGGGGCTGCACTTCTTCCCGAGACTCTAATCAGTTTGCCTCTTAGTTTCAGGTGGTGATGAATTGGAAATGAAGAACAAGGGAGACGACAACAAAATCCACACAGTGGAGGAGTCCTATCAGGATTCAGACTGTGGAGAGGGATTCAGTCAGAGCTCCCATTCCACTTCCCATCAAAGAAATCCACTTGAGAAGAAACTCTATCAGTGCTTGGAATGTGGAAAGAACTTCACTCGGAGTGCCCATCTCACTTCCCATCGTAGAATTCATACAGGGGAGAAACCCTATCACTGCTTGGAGTGTGGAAAGAGCTTCAGTCACAAGCACAATCTCACTTCCCATCGTAGAATTCATACAGGGGAGAAACCATATCTCTGCTTGGAGTGTGGAAAGAGCTTCAGTCACAGCCACGATCTCACTTCCCATCGTAGAATTCATACAGGGGAAAAACCCTATCAGTGCGTGGAATGTGGAAAGAGCTTCACTGATAGCTCCTCTCTCACCTCCCATCAAAGAATTCATACAGGGGAGAAACCCTTTCAGTGCTTGGAATGTGGAAAGAGCTTCAGTCACAGGTACAGTCTCACTGCCCACCGTAGAATTCATACAGGGGAGCAACCATATCAGTGCCTGGAATGTGGAAAGAGCTTCAGTCAGGTCTCCCATCTCACTGCCCATCAAAGAATTCATACAGGGGAAAAACCGTATCAGTGCGTGGAATGTGGAAAGAGCTTCAATCGGAGTGCCCATCTCACTTCCCATCAAAGGATTCATACAGGGGAGAAACCCTATCAGTGCGTGGAATGTGGAAAGAGCTTCAATCAGAGGGCAAAGCTGTCTTCTCATCAAAGGATTCATACAGGGGAGAAACCCTATACGTGCATGGAATGTGGAAAGAGTTTCAATCACAGGGCCAAGCTCACTTCCCATCAAAGGATTCATACAGGGGAGAAACCCTATCAGTGCGTGGAATGTGGAAAGAGCTTCAATCAGAGTGCCCATCTCACTTCCCATCAAAGGATCCATACAGGGGAGAAACCCTATCAGTGCGTGGAATGCGGAAAGAGCTTCAGTCAAAACCGCAGTTTCACGTCCCATCAAAGAATTCATACAGGGGAGAAACCATATCAGTGCCTGGAATGTGGAAAGAGCTTCAGTCACAGGCACAATCTCACTTCCCATCGTAGAATTCATACAGGGGAGAAACCATATTACTGTTTGGAGTGTGGAAAGAGCTTCAGTCACAGCCACAATCTCACTTCCCATCGTAGAATTCATACAGGGGAGAAACCATATCTCTGCTTGGAGTGTGGAAAGAGCTTCAGTCACAGCCACGATCTCACTTCCCATCGTAGAATTCATACAGGGGAAAAACCCTATCAGTGCATGGAATGTGGAAAGAGCTTCAGTCAAAACCGCAGTTTCACTTCCCATCGTAGAATTCATACAGGGGAGAAACCCTTTCAGTGTGTGGAATGTGGAAAGAGCTTCAGTCACAGGTACAATCTCACTGCCCACCGTAGAATTCATACAGGGGAACAACCATATCAGTGCATGGAATGTGGAAAGAGCTTTAGTCAGGGCTCCCATCTCACTGCCCATCAAAGAATTCATACAGGGGGAAAACCCTATCAGTGCGTGGAATGTGGAAAGAGCTTCATTAGAAAGCACAGTTTCACTTCACATCAAAGAATTCATACAGGGGAAAAACCCTATCAGTGCATGGAATGTGGAAAGAGCTTCAATCGGAGTGCCCATCTCACTTCCCATCAACGGATTCATACAGGGGAGAAACCCTATCAGTGCTTGGAATGTGGAAAGAGCTTTAATCAGAGGGCCCATCTCACTTCCCATCAACGGATTCATACAGGGGAGAGGGGGCCTCTAGGGGCTCATTGGAAGATGGCCGACAATACCATCTCTCCGTCTCACATGAGGAAATTAAGAGGCTGATATGGGAGTATGCAGCCTTCCTTGTTACCCCAAGGGAATGGAGAACACTGCCCTTGCCTGCGGTTGCCATAAATCACGCCCTGATCCGAAAGAAGGGGGTGAGGGCACTAGGCACACAGCCCTTGTGTGGCACGGCTCTCCCGGACGCTGTCTCTGATTGCACGCCTGGTTGCAAGAGCTCAAAATAAACAATTAGAAGCAAATGCACATATTTTGAGCGAAGACCGGGAGTTAAGACTGCTAATTAAAGTGATCTCTGTGAAGCGGAGCGACGGGCTGGATTCAACAAAAATGAAGAAGATTCATCAGAGGATTGGTATGTCGGAGCGGGGCTGAAAAGGGGGGAGGAAAAAACTTTTCTTTTTTTATCTTATGTGAGTACCCGATAACCCTCCCCCCAAGAAAGAACCGTTGCAATTACTGATTACAAGCAGGATGATTAAGAACTGTGTGGAAATAAATTACTAATCAAAGACATGGCTAGTGGGAACATCGGGAAAGGAATGGAAGCTCTTTGTGACACAGTTATAAAAAGAGATTTGTTATGGCAGGCCCGGCCACAGGAAGATCGAGGGGGAGGAGGACCATGGTTTGTTATTATATCGGACTGTGAGTTTGACCTGGCAGGGCCCCCTGAGAAAATTGAGGAAGACTGGCTGGCCTGTGGAAGTTAACGGACAGACTTTGGGAATGCTTTGTACGGAGGTGTGGAAATGGTGTCTGTCTTTCTTGATATGGCTCTTGGAGGAGTGCAAAATCCACACAGGATATAACAACGTTTGTATTCAACCCGCTTGTGGAGACTATCAGAGATCACAAAAAGGAATACATGATAATAACAAGAAGATGAGGAAAATAACAAAGTGAAGATTGAACAGAAATGTGAATACAGAACTGTGTACGTTAAAGCAGCAGCAAGAGAGATGTTTGGATCCCTTTCTGAGCTCGAAGCATGGGTACCCCCAACAAAAAAATTAAAAATTTGGCTGTGTAATTTGGAATTAATGTGATTTGCAATTAATGTGATTTGATTGGCCTGTTAATAAAAATTATTTTTTTGGTGGGGGGAAGGATTCATACAGGGGAGAACCCTATCAGTGTGTGGAATATGGAAAGAGCTTCAGTCAAAACCGCAGTTTCACTTTCCATCAAAGAATTCATACAGGGGAGAACCCTATCAGTGCCTAGAATGTGGAAAGAGCTTCCGTCAGAGCTCCCAACTCACTTCCCATTAGAGAATTCTTACAGGGCAGAAACCATTTAAATGCCAAGAGTGTGATCGGAGGGATTTATGAAAGTCTGGTTTCATTTTTAAAGTTCTTTTTAAAAATAGAATTTGTGCTCTTAAAGGTACTTAGAGCTGGCTGAAAAAGCTAAAATCAAGACAGGTTTGGACAAGTTTTTTTCTCTTTGAAGAAAAATATTTCTTCTACTCTGAGCCACTTAAAGAGAATTGGATTCCTGCAAGACAACTACTCTTATCTGGACATCTAAATTGCTATGTGCTCTTAAACACATTCTTTTTTTCTTTTTTATGGTTCCTCTCTTAAAGTAATTATTTGGTTCATTTGTTTTATTTGAATCTTAATTTGAGAAATTGGATTTTATGTTAAACAGCTTATGTGTGTTGAATACCAGGCTGGAAGGAAGAGGGAGGGCTGGAAAAATGTAGGAAACAGGATCTCTTGGGAAAGAGTTATTCTGTGACCTTGACAAACTGAAAAGGTGCTGCTGGAAAATAGGCTGCTTTGAGAACAAGGGAGAGGGAGATTTTGAATATGGCAGTTCAAAAACAGTTAACACCAGGCCTGTGTTAAATTTGGAGAAGCTATTAGCCCGGATTGATAAAAATCATTAAATGGTGACAAATTTGACCACTTAAACAGAGACACTGACAAAGGAAATAGAAGCACTAGATGTCTCCATGAAAGGAAGACTGAAAAGCTGGAAAAGAAGGTGTGGTTTTGGGGTAGAAAACCAATGTGAATAAATCCCCCAGTGAAACCCCCTGGCCGGTCTTCCTGTCTCCCTCTCCCTGTGCCCCCACCCTGCCCCAATCAAAGTCCCAGCCAGCAGTTGCCCCTCCAGGCCTTCCTCCGCCCATCTTGGGGCCTCAAGGCATGCGGGCAGAATTTGGTGGGGGGCCAGGCTGGGCTCAGAGGTCTGCTTTCCTCTCCTTGCACTGGGAAGCTTGTCTACTAACTAATGGATAAAGGGTTGTTTGGAAGACTAAGCCATCTCTACCCCCCACCCTGTTTTGAAATAAAGCCTATTTAAGAATTGGGGACATGGAGGAAGGAGAATGTTATGTTCTAAGCTTGGATCCTAGAACAATAGGCAAGAAGGATCCTAGAATGCAACAACTGGTTGGCCCTGCCTGACGCCTCGAACCAGGTGGCCGACCCAAGAGTCCCAGGCCCCGTGGTCTGACACACCAAGGCAAAAGATCACAGACTGTCAGGTATACCAGCTGCCTCATTCTAATGCGGAAAAAAATTACATGTTACATGCAGCCTGGAGCTTGATACAGGCTCAACCCTGTCCATAATCTTGACATGGACATTAAGGAAATTGTGTCCCAGTGGCAGCTCCAAGTTTGGCCAGCCCCATTCACCCTCTGGGAGACTTCCACAAACTCAAGGTTAGCTTACTGGGGTTGGTGTGGTTTGGGCCACTGGGGTTAGCCATCACCGGGGTGAACTGCACCAGCTCCCACGTGGACATGGACGCCACGTGCAGAGTTTACCATAAAGAAGGCCCTTACGGCTCATGCATAACCGGTGCCAATGGTCAGCCATGTCCTCGCCACCCTGGCGGCGTCTAAGATTATTGGCAAGCTGGTCCTGGCCCAGACCTATCAGCAGTTGCCGGTGGACGAGGCTACTGTGGAGGCACAGACAGTTGTAATGCACAGGGGCGCGTTCCGTGTCAAGTGGCTGCAACTTGGCGTCCGCGTGGCCCCAGGGATATTCCAAAATCTAATGGACTCTGTCCTCAAAGGAATTCCCGCCGTCACCCCCTTCTTTGATGATGTGTTGATCACCGGGGCCATGCTGGGGGAGTTTGGGGACCGGCTCCGCACGGTTCTGCACCATTTACAGATGGCCAGCCTCAAGGTGAAGCAGGAAAAGTGCCTCCTAGGAGTGCAACAGGTGGATTTTCTAGGATTTACACTAGACGCAGACGGAGTCCGCCTGACTGGGGACAAGGTGAGGACTATTTGTGATGCCCCTGCACCTAAGGGTAAGGCAGAACTCCAAGCCTTCTTGGGACTATTGAACTTCCGGATGATTCCTGGAGGGAAACTACAAGGAGGGCTGGACAGAAGAATCCCAAGGGGATAGCAGAAGGGTGAGGCCCATAGAGCGGGAGCAGGAGGAGCGGGTAAGGAAGGCAGAACTAGGAAGTCCAGAAGTGGCTGAGGCCGAGCAGCCACAGGAACCAAAACCACAACCGAGTGGACCAGCAGCATCCAACCCAACGACCCCGTCACAGCCGGCAGCCCTGGAACAAGAGCCAGAACCAGGAACCCCTACTGAGACACCCAAGACCACAAGGCATACATAGGTGACCGGCATACTTAAACGACTACGAATGCTAACCTTCTGGGCGCGACGGGAACGTAGAGGGGAGGGGGGTTATGTACTAAGCTTTGATCCTAGAACAAAAGGCAAGTAGTATCCTAGAATGCAACAACTGATTGGCTTGCAGGAAAAGTCCAATCAGGCTCCAGGAGGGAAGCTGAATCGGCCAATCAGACAGGACTAATTGTGTAAATAATGTAGATAAAAGATTGAGGTTGGGGGGGATTAAATCACTGTTTTACAAGCTGCAATAAAGAGCATGAAATAACTACAGGACTCCTGAGTAGATTTCAGAGAATATAATGCATCTTTGGTTGGGATTGTCCAGCAAGGAGATTGGAGATGGTTGCCAGTCAAAGGGTAGTTTAAGACGGGGGGGGGGAGAGAGAGCTCCTTGTGGAAGGGGGGGCAGTTTTGGGAGACATTCCAGCCGTGGCATTGGCAGCCAGATGAGGAATCCTGGAAGAGGACACTCCAGGCTCATCTAGTCCAACCCCTGCAATTCAGGAACCCCGGTCCTTAGTCCCGCCAGCTCCCTTGAACTGGGCAACTCAGATGCCTGGAGCAGCGCCCCGTTGGAGAGCAGCCTTGGGTCTCCTCTGGAGCTGGCTGGACCTTTTGGACGGCTGTTTCCATCGTGCCTGCCTTCTGCTGGCAGGCCCAGTTGGGAGTTGTAGTCCAAAGCCCGTTGAGGGTGCCTGGTCCTGGAGGTGGTTTTCAAGTTGGAACTATGTTTTGACTCTTTGCCAAAAGGAGGTGCCACAAAGTGTGAGTGTTGGGAGGGTGTCTTTTCAGTGCAGGATACAAGGTGCTCTCTTGACTCAGGAAAAGGCCCGCCAGGGGGATGTCCTTGCAGAGCCTCTCCCCCTCTGGGCCTTTCCTGCTCCTTCTGGGGTGTTTGGTTTTTAGCCAAGAGAAAGCTTGCTCCTCTTGTCTCCTCTTCTCCCCCTCCTTGACTTCACAGCTCTGCTGCAGTCCCTTCCCAGATACAGAGAGTGATCTGTTGTGTCGTGGAATCCTAGAACTGGAGAATTCTGCAGGTCTGCCCAGAACTCATTGCACTGAGTTCAATGGAACTTCTTCCCTGGTAGATCCTCTGGGGATCTCCGTTCGACTGAGCTGATAAAGCTCATCTTCTTGAATCGCCTCAACATGATTGACGACCTGAGCATCCGATAAGGCTCCAGGCACATTCCCCATTCAGCAGAGCTTCCAGCACAGGGAAGAGACGAGAGGTTTGGGCTACATTGCTAGGAGTTTTATTATCTAGCTACGCAGACAGAAAAATACATCCTGGAGCTGGTTCTGGGTGGAAACATCCGCTCTGAGGAAAAGATCACCAGCTAGAGAAAGGAGTCTCTGAGCTTAGTGGGAAGGACAGTGTGTGGTGTCCTGGGAGAGTAAATGAGGCCAGGAATGAACTGGGAGGCTGAGCCAGGAGAAGGAGGAGCTGGAAAGAGACCGGCTGCTGAGCTCTCATCCCAGTCAGGAGGGGAGAGATCCTTCTAGAAAGAGAAGACTCCCAAACCAGAGATCCCTTGGGTCTTTGGCTTGGAGTACCTTGGGAGTAGGGTAACTGGCAGAAAGTGCCACCTTGTTAAGAGCCAAAGTCTTACGTGTGAAACAACTGAGAAAACCTTGAAGGGAAATAACATTGTAAATTGAAATATCCTACGTTTTATCCACTCATGTCATAAACTTCCTTGTTAAATAAAATCATTAATGTTTATTTGAAGAAATACTGCCTGAGACTCCCAATTAGTGAGTTTTACCTCACACAAGTCCCCCACAAGATAATCTGAGGTAGTTGGAGGGCATTTGTGGAAATTGTGTCCTGTGAGGTGGGTGCACTATATTTAGGAGAGAGAACGGGCCCAAGGGTGCGGGGGGGGGGGGAAGAGCCCTTGCGTCGTCGCATATTAATTGGGGGCAGAGGTGGGATAGGAAGTTAAAACCCACACAGATCCTATTTAGTTTTGAGCCGACTGGCAGACTTAAACATTCATGAGGAAAACTGGATGCTGCACTTAGGCCCACAGATATGTGGAATTTTGAGTGAAATATACTCAGATCTCAGAGAGGATGAAACCTCTGATTCCCTCACGTTTAAGGAGAGAGTGAAAGTGCGCTTTGGACTGACTGCAGAACAAAGCCAAAAAGCCTTTCGTGAAATTAAAAGGAAACCAGGAGAGACTTAGGCCCAACTGGGTAGCCGAACTGACCAAGCTCTGGACAGATGGGAGGAAAGTGAGATGAGCTCAAACAGCTGATCAGTTGAGAGCCATGTTTCCAAGAGGTTCCTGCTCATTGAGGCTGAAAACAGTAACTGAAGTCTCTACCTTGGGAGAGGAAATCAAAGGAGACTCAGGGGGAGCAGTAATACTCTGTCCCTTCCAGAAAAAATAATAATTGGAAACCCAGGGAGGAAGTGGGGTCTCAAAACGACAACCCTGAAGGCCGGGCCCAAGGGTGCCGGGGGGGAAAGAGCCGTGACACGAAGTAAAAACCCCCACAGAAACGTACCCAGAGACACAGAACAACCAGTTTAATAAAGGAGTGAAGTTCTTTGATTAAAAAGAGAAAAAATTCCTGTCAGAAAATGACCAGCAAGCGCCAAGCCAAAGAGACTCAGGATGACCCAGCTGCGGCGTCTGAGGAGAATCCTAATATATTGAATTAGAGATGATGAGGCTAAGATTGGAATTGTCTAAGGTTGAAGCAGAGAAAGAAAGAGAAGAAGAAGAAGAAGAGTTTGGATTTGATATCCCGCCTTTCACTCCCCTTCAGGAGTCTCAAAGCGGCTCACATTCTCCTTTCCCTTCCTCCCCCACAACAAACCCTCTGTGAGGTGAGTGGGGCTGAGAGACTTCACAGAAGTGTGACTGGCCCAAGGTCACCCAGCAGCTGCATGTGGAGGAGCGGAGACGCGAACCCGGTTCCCCAGATTACGTGACTACCGCTCTTAACCACTACACCACACTGGCAGCTGCCCTTCATCTAGCAGAGATGCAGGGAGAGAGAGAGAGAGAGAGAGAGAGAGAGAGAGATATGAGCCCAAGAAGAAAGAGACAGGGAGGCCAAGATGGTCCATGAAAAAGAGATGCTTCCTTTAAAAATGGAGGAGATGCAGGCGAGGGCAGAACTGCCGCAAGCAATGTTGGGGGTGGAGATTTTACCTCAGCAAATTTAAAGTATGTACAGTGGTACCTTGGGTTACAGACGCTTCAGGTTACAGACTCCGCTAACCCAGAAATAGTACCTCGGGTTAAGAACTTTGCTTCAGGATGAGAACAGAAATTGATCTCCGGCGGCAGCGGGAGGCCCCACTAGCTAAAGTGGTGCTTCAGGTTAAGAACAGTTTCAGGTTATAAATGGACCTCCAGAGCGAATGAAGTACTTAACCTGAGGTACCACTATACAAGGTGATGGTGTGCAGGCCTAATGGTCAAAGCTTCAAAATGCCAGTTTGCTATGAGGCAAGTAAAATACAGTGGTGCCTCGCAAGACGAAATTAATTCGTTCCGCAAGTCTCTTCGTCTTGCGAGTTTTTCGTCTTGCGATGCACGGTTTCCCATAGGAATGCATTGAAAATCAATTAATGCATTCCTAGGGAAACCGCCTTCAGACCAGGTCCGGGGACAGAGGTCTGTCCCCGGACCTCTTCTGAAGGCTGGGGGGGGGGGGACAAGGGCTTTTCTTTCCACCCCCAGCATTTTAAAAAACCCTGGGACAGCGGAGGACTTCTCCGCTGTCCGGGCGATCTTAAAATGCTAGCGGGCGGCATTTTAAAATCGCCCCGGACAGTTGAGGACTTCTCCGCTGTCCGGGGCGATTTAAAAGCCCCTGGGAAGGCAGGCAGGGGGGACAAAGACTTTCGCCCCCTGCCCGCCTTCAGAAGGTGTCCCCGCCCCCCTCCCCGCTTCGGAACGCATTCGGAATGGGGCGGCTGGGGCAGGTGTTCCCGCCCCCCCTTCGGAACAGCGTTTTAAAATGCTGGGGGTCGGCAGCGCTTCGCTCCTGACCCCCAGCATTTTTAAAACCTTCCCGGGACACGGGGAGATTTTAAAATGTTGGGGGTCGGCAGCGCTTCGCTCCCGACCCCCAGCATTTTAAAACCTTCCCGGGACACGGGGAGATTTTAAAATGCTGGGGATCGGCAGCGCTTCGCTCCCGACCCCCAGCATTTTAAAACCTTCCCGGGACAGAGACTTCTCTGCTGTCCCTTGGAGATTTTAAAATGCTGGGGGTCGGCAGCGAACGCTTCGCTCCCGCCCGCCAGCATTTTAAGATCGCCCGGTGCAGGCGGGGGGGAAGGCAGGCGGGGGGGAGCAAAGACTTTTGCCCCCCGCCGGCCTTCAGAAGAGGTCCTCTTCTGAAGGCCGGCTGTGGGCGAAAGTCTTTGCTCCTGACCGCCAGCATTTCCCTATGGGCTTTCGTCTTGCGATGCAAGCCCATAGGGAAATTCGTCTTGCGAAGCGCCTCCAAAACAGAAAACCCTTTCGTCTTGCGGGTTTTCCGTCTTGCGAGGCATTCGTCTTGCGGGGTACCACTGTACTTCGGTCCCGTCCCAAGGGGTGGAAATATACAACCTGACTGGAGCAAGGCAAAGGTCCTTCAAGAGGGGCCTGGACCCTCCACAGAAAGAGAAAGAAGAGCTTTTCTGGGGGGACAGGGATATTGTCCTCCATTTATTCTGCCAGTCATGCCTGCGGACTGTCTGGCCAAAGTGGTGCATGCTCTGGTTATCTCCCGCTTGGACTACTGCAATGTGCTCTATGTGGTGCAATGTGCTCTTTGAAGGTGACCCGGAAACTGCAATTAATCCAGAATGCGGCAGCCAGACTGGGGACTGGGAGTGGCCGCTGGGACCACATAACACCGGTTCTGAGAGATCTGCATTGGCTCCCAGTATGTTTCCGAGCACAATTCGAAGTGTTGGTGCTGACCTTTAAAGTCCTAAACGGCCTCGGTCCAGTATAACTGAAGGAGCGTCTCCACCCGCATCGTTCTGCCCGGACGCTGAGGTCCAGCGCCGAGTGCCTTCTGGCGGTTCCCTCATTGCGAGAAGCCAAGTTACAGGGAACCAGGCAGAGGGCCTTCTCGGTGGTGGCACCCGCCCTGTGGAACGCCCTCCCAGCAGATGTCAAAGAGAACAACAACTACCAGACTTTTAGAAGACATCTGAAGGTAGCCCTGTTTAGGGAAGCTTTTAATGTTTGATGTATTAGAGTATTTTAATATATTTTTTGGAAGCCGCTCACAGTGGCTGGGGAAGCCCAGCCAGATGTGCGGGGTACAAATCATAAATTATTATTGTTGTTGTTTTAGCCCCCATGCTGCTCCTTGACATGACTGGGTGAAGAAAGACCAGCCATACGAGAGCATTTGGAGGGACCAGTGCCAGGCAGCGTTGGGACATTTAAAAACAGCCCTAGATCCGGGGTCAGCAAGCTTTTCCAGCCGGGGGCCGGTCCACCGTCCCTCAGACCTTATGGGGGGCCGGACTATATTTTGTGGGGGGGGGGAATGAACCAATTCCTATGCCCCACAAATAACCCAGAGATGCAATTTAAGTAAAAGGACACATTCTACTCATGTAAAAACACGCTGATTCCCAGACTGTCCGGGGGCCGGATTGAGAAGGCGATTGGGCTGCATCCGGCCCCCGGGCCTTAGGTTGCCTCCCCTGGCCTAGATGGACTTTGGGGTCCCTTCCAACTTTAGGATTCTGCTCCTCATTTTGGAAGGCGGACAAGGAGCAAGAGCAACCTGCCGTCACAGAAGGAAGAGGACGGAGTCTTCATCTCCTTGGTTGCCCTTCTCTGGGAGGGGGGGCAGATTGTGAGGAGCAAAAACGAGGACGCGATGATGACCCCCACTTTCAATACTCCTACTATAGGTAGGCTAGAGCAGTGTTTCCCAAACGTTTTTGGGCAACGGCACACCTGTTTACCGGAAAAAAATCTCGCGGCACAACACCATTAAAGCCCCGCCCCGTGACGTCAGCGCGCAGCGTCACGCCGGGAGGGATGCACAAAAGTGAAAGTTTTTTCCCTTCCCCTTGCCGGGGTGGGAGGAGGCAGCAGAGCGAGGGACTGAGGGACGGCGGCAGCTGAGGCGGCTGTTGTGGTGGTGGCGGCGATAGCGGGCGGAGGAGGAGCCGGCGCCGGGACTTGCTGCTGCTGCTGTTGCTGCTGCTGCCCGGACATGCCGGCCTCCTCCTCCTCCGCTGTCTCGCGCTCCTCCCTTTTGCGCGCGCTGCCCCGCCGCTCGGCACCACCACCGCGGAGCCGCCCCCGGCTCGACGCGGATCCTCGTCGCCGCCGCCTCTCGCCGCCCGCCTCGCCCGCCTCCCTCCCACGGCACACCAGCCGGTGTCTCACGGCACACTAGTGTGCCGCGGAACACCGGTTGGGAAACACTGGGCTAGAGAAGCTGTGAGATGTTTTGCTGAGGGGGGGCAGGAGAAGAGAAGAGGAACGCAGTTATGTCTCCTCCAGAACATCTGCCCAGAGACATTTTGACCAAAAAATCCACCTGGACAGAAATTTTACCCCTGAGAAAGAGGACGTGTCCTGGGAAAAGAGGACACATGGCAACCCTTCTTCTCTGGCGTCCCTCGTAGCCGAGTAAGATTGTCTCCACTAAACACGGTTTCAACCATGAGGCCCTCAGTGACCGTGGGGCCCAATTCTGGATCCAGGCGTCCTTCCCTGCCTGGCTGAAGGAGCTGTGAAGACACGCTGATTCCAGAGGATGAGGAGCGTCAAACACACCGTTTCATCCACACGGGACTGGCACCCGGGGTTGGCAACCCAAGTCTCAATCCAATTCCATCATTTATGAAATTGAGGTGTTTTACGGGGTTTGGGCACCCACCAACTTATATCAATGTCACCAGAGGGGAATAAGAGGCTTCCTAGGAAAACCCCCTTGGCTGCTCCTGTGTTGCTTCCAAGGCGACTTCACCCAGAACATACATTTATGGCTGAAATACAGACACAAAGCAGCAGATGGGACAACACAGAATGGCCCCCCCGCCATGTCTGGCAATGTCTCCCCCCTCCAGCTGCCCCTTCAGCCCCCCCGGGACCCCCTCTTGCTGGGACAGGGCTCTCTGCCCCGCAGCCCCCCAGGGGCCCCCAAGAGAGACTCGCCCCCACCCCAGAAGAGACACCCCCGGGTCCCCCATCTGGCCCCTGCGATCCCCCTGGAAGGCTCCCCTCTCCCCCGCCCAGACGCCCCTTCGCAGCCCCAGGCAGAGAGACGGGTTCCTCCTCCCGGACACGGGTTCCCCCTTCACACGCACACGCGTCCAGTCCCGGGTTCTGGGTCCTGCTTCTTCCCTGCCCCCCCCCGGAAGGGGCCGCTCTGCGCCTGCGCGACGCCGAGAGAGAGAAGGGTTAAGGGGCGCCGAGCTGGCTTCCTAGAGAGGACAGGAAAGGAAGGCGGGCCGCTCCTCCTCCAGCTCCTCCCCTCTGACGTCCCTTCCGGTCAGAGCGGCCTCGCCTTCGCCTGCCGGGCTCTGGTGGGTCTCCTCTCGGGGGAAGCCTGGGGAACTCCCTGCCCCGGGAGGCGGGAAGGGGAGGGAAGAGAGGCTGGGGGGTCCGGGAGGGAGCCAGAGGGACCTCAGGCCCTGGCCAGGGAGGTGGGCCTGGAAGAGAGCGAGGAGGGAGAAGGACCTTCGGAGGGAGATGATGGTGAGGGAGAAGGATGTTAAGAGGGACATGATTGTGAGGGAGAAGGATATTAAGAGGGACATGATTGTGAGGGAGAAGGAGATTAAGAGGGACATTATTATGAGGGAGAAGGATATTAAGAGGGACATGATTGTGAGGGAGAAGTATATTAAGAGGGACATTATTGTGAGGGAGAAGGATATTAAGAGGGACATGATTGTGAGGGAGAAGGAGATTAAGAGGGACATTATTATGAGGGAGAAGGATATTAAGAGGGACATGATTGTGAGGGAGAAGGATATTAAGAGGGAAATAATTGTGAGGGAGAAGGACATTAAGAGGGAGATGATTGTGAGGGAGAAGGAGATTAAGAGGGAGATGATTGTGAGGGAGAAGGATATTAAGAGGGAGATTATTGTGAGGGAGAAGGATATGAAGAGGGACATGATTGTGAGGGAGAAGGATATTAAGAGGGACATGATTGTGAGGGAGAAGGATATTAAGAGGGACATTATTATGAGGGAGAAGGATATTAAGAGGGACATGATTGTGAGGGAGAAGGATATTAAGAGGGACATGATTGTGAGGGAGAAGGACATTAAGAGGGACATGATTGTGAGGGAGAAGGACATTAAGAGGGACATGATTGTGAGGGAGAAGGACATTAAGAGGGACATGATTGTGAGGGAGAAGTATATTAAGAGGGACATTATTATGAGGGAGAAGGATATTAAGAGGGACATGATTGTGAGGGAGAAGGATATTAAGAGGGACATTATTATGAGGGAGAAGGATATTAAGAG
The DNA here is from genome assembly GCF_965113315.1 of Podarcis vaucheri. Classification (NCBI taxonomy): domain Eukaryota; kingdom Metazoa; phylum Chordata; class Lepidosauria; order Squamata; family Lacertidae; genus Podarcis; species Podarcis vaucheri. Next base: position 2,259,774 of record NC_138765.1, on the reverse strand, counting down.
GGACATGATTGTGAGGGAGAAGTATATTAAGAGGGACATGATTGTGAGGGAGAAGGATATTAAGAGGGACATGATTGTGAGGGAGAAGGATATTAAGAGGGACATTATTATGAGGGAGAAGGATATTAAGAGGGACATGATTGTGAGGGAGAAGGAGATTAAGAGGGACATTATTATGAGGGAGAAGGAGATTAAGAGGGACATTATTATGAGGGAGAAGGATATTAAGAGGGACATTATTATGAGGGAGAAGGATATTAAGAGGGACATTATTGTGAGGGAGAAGGACATTCGGAGGGACATTATTGTGAGGGAGAAGGATATTAAGAGGGACATTATTGTGAGGGAGAAGGATATTAAGAGGGACATTATTATGAGGGAGAAGGATATTAAGAGGGACATTATTGTGAGGGAGAAGGATATTAAGAGGGACATGATTGTGAGGGAGAAGGATATTAAGAGGGAAATAATTGTGAGGGAGAAGGACATTAAGAGGGAAATAATTGTGAGGGAGAAGGATATTAGGAGGGACATTATTGTGAGGGAGAAGGATATTAAGAGGGACATTATTGTGAGGGAGAAGGATATTAAGAGGGAGATTATTATGAGGGAGAAGGATATTAAGAGGGACATGATTGTGAGGGAGAAGGATATTAAGAGGGACATGATTGTGAGGGAGAAGGATATTAAGAGGGACATGATTGTGAGGGAGAAGGATATTAAGAGGGATATGATTGTGAGGGAGAAGGATATTAAGAGGGACATAATTGTGAGGGAGAAGGATATTAAGAGGGACATGATTGTGAGGGAGAAGGATATTAAGAGGGACATGATTGTGAGGGAGAAGGATATTAAGAGGGACATTATTATGAGGGAGAAGGATATTAAGAGGGACATTATTGTGAGGGAGAAGGACATTAGGAGGGACATTATTGTGAGGGAGAAGGATATTAAGAGGGACATTATTGTGGGGGAGAAGGAGATTAAGAGGGACATGATTGTGAGGGAGAAGGAGATTAAGAGGGACATGATTGTGAGGGAGAAGGATATTAAGAGGGACATGATTGTGAGGGAGAAGGATATTAAGAGGGACATAATTGTGAGGGAGAAGGACATTAAGAGGGAGATGATTGTGAGGGAGAAGGAGATTAAGAGGGACATAATTATGAGGGAGAAGGGTATTAAGAGGGACATTATTATGAGGGAGAAGGACATTAAGAGGGACATTATTATGAGGGAGAAGGACATTAAGAGGGACATGATTGTGAGGGAGAAGGACATTAAGAGGGACATTATTATGAGGGAGAAGGACATTAAGAGGGACATTATTATGAGGGAGAAGGACATTAAGAGGGACATTATTGTGAGGGAGAAGGACATTAAGAGGGACATTATTATGAGGGAGAAGGATATTAAGAGGGACATTATTATGAGGGAGAAGGATATTAAGAGGGACATTATTATGAGGGAGAAGGATATTAAGAGGGACATTATTATGAGGGAGAAGGATATTAAGAGGGACATTATTGTGAGGGAGAAGGATATTAAGAGGGACATTATTGTGAGGGAGAAGGATATTAAGAGGGACATTATTATGAGGGAGAAGGATATTAAGAGGGACATTATTATGAGGGAGAAGGATATTAAGAGGGACATTATTATGAGGGAGAAGGACATTAAGAGGGACATCATTGTGAGGGAGAAGGATATTAAGAGGGACATGATGGTGAGGGAGAAGGATATTAAGAGGGACATTATTATGAGGGAGAAGGACATTAAGAGGGACATTATTATGAGGGAGAAGGACATTAAGAGGGACATTATTATGAGGGAGAAGGACATTAAGAGGGACATTATTGTGAGGGAGAAGGACATTAAGAGGGACATTATTATGAGGGAGAAGGAGATTAAGAGGGACATAATTATGAGGGAGAAGGATATTAAGAGGGACATTATTATGAGGGAGAAGGATATTAAGAGGGACATTATTGTGAGGGAGAAGGATATTAAGAGGGACATTATTATGAGGGAGAAGAATATTAAGAGGGACATTATTATGAGGGAGAAGGACATTAAGAGGGACATTATTATGAGGGAGAAGGACATTAAGAGGGACATTATTGTGAGGGAGAAGGACATTAAGAGGGACATTATTATGAGGTTCCAGTTACAGATGGGTAGCCGTGTTGGTCTGCCATAGTCAAAATAAAAAAATTTCTTCCTGTAGCACCTTAAAGACCAACTAAGTTAGTTCTTGGTATAAGCTTTCGTGTGCATGCACACTTCTTCAGATACACAGTGTATCTGAAGAAGTGTGCATGCACACGAAAGCTTATACCAAGAACTAACTTAGTTGGTCTTTAAGGTGCTACAGGAAGAAATTTTTTTATTATTATGAGGGAGAAGGATATTAAGAGGGACATTATTATGAGGGAGAAGGACATTAAGGGAGAAGGACATTAAGAGGGACATTATTATGAGGGAGAAGGATATTAAGAGGGACATAATTATGAGGGAGAAGGATATTAAGAGGGACATTATTATGAGGGAGAAGCATATTAAGAGGGACATTATTATGAGGGAGAAGGACATTAAGAGGGACATCATTGTGAGGGAGAAGGATATTAAGAGGGACATGATGGTGAGGGAGAAGGATATTATGAGGGAGATTATTGTGAGGGAGAAGGATATTAAGAGGGACATTATTATGAGGGAGAAGGACATTAAGAGGGACATTATTATGAGGGAGAAGGACATTAAGAGGGACATTATTATGAGGGAGAAGGACATTAAGAGGGACATTATTGTGAGGGAGAAGGATATTAAGAGGGACATTATTATGAGGGAGAAGGATATTAAGAGGGACATTATTGTGAGGGAGAAGGAGATTAAGAGGGACATAATTAGGAGGGAGAAGGATATTAAGAGGGACATTATTATGAGGGAGAAGGATATTAAGAGGGACATTATTATGAGGGAGAAGGACATTAAGAGGGACATCATTGTGAGGGAGAAGGATATTAAGAGGGACATGATGGTGAGGGAGAAGGATATTAAGAGGGAGATTATTGTGAGGGAGAAGGATATTAAGAGGGACATTATTATGAGGGAGAAGGACATTAAGAGGGACATTATTATGAGGGAGAAGGACATTTAGAGGGACATTATTATGAGGGAGAAGGACATTAAGAGGGACATTATTGTGAGGGAGAAGGATAGTAAGAGGGACATTATTGTGAGGGAGAAGGATATTAAGAGGGACATTATTATGAGGGAGAAGGACATTAAGAGGGACATTATTATGAGGGAGAAGGATATTAAGAGGGAGATTATTATGAGGGAGAAGGATATTAAGAGGGACATTATTATGAGGGAGAAGGATATTAAGAGGGACATTATTGTGAGGGAGAAGGATATTAAGAGGGACATAATTATGAGGGGGAAGGATATTAAGAGGGACATTATTATGAGGGAGAAGGATATTAAGGGGGACATAATTATGAGGGAGAAGGATATTAAGAGGGACATTATTATGAGGGAGAAGGACATTAAGAGGGACATTATTGTGAGGGAGAAGGATATTAAGAGGGACATGATTGCGAGGGAGAAGTATATTAAGAGGGACATTATTGTGAGGGAGAAGGATATTAAGAGGGACATTATTATGAGGGAGAAGGATATTAAGTGGGAAACACCAGGAAGCTTCCTTTCTCTCTTGATGCATAAATCTCCTTATGTCGGCCATTTCCCCTCCCTAATTCTTTATTTGACGGAAAGTCCAGTTTCCGAGGCGTCCTCCAGGGCAGTTCCAGCCAGAGGGCCTTGCCACCGTCCCCTCGGATCCAGAGCAGGAAGTCCCCAAGGGACGGTGGCTGGAGCTAGACATGGGCCCTGCTGCTCACCAAGCCACCCAAGCAGATATGGTTGGGTTGGGGCGAAGCTCTGGAGGAGGGGAGGGACCCCCACTGTTGCCTTGGCTCCAGATTACACTCACTTGTCATTCACAGTTATGACTTCTCCCTCCCTCCCCCTTTTCCCCCCATACAGCTTTGAGTTTGAGCTGTGGTGCAATCCAGCCCTGGTTCCTAGCAAGACTCATCCACGCTTCTTCAGGAAACATTCTTCTCCTCTTCATCTTACAACAGAATAGTGTGTTTGATTCATACGATATTCTGCAGCTCGCATTAGTACCCACAGAACTTGGCAGAGGACCAAGGGGCTCCTTCCGATCTGGAGACTTCCGGAGAGCCCAGATGGATGAGCAAGACTCAGCTGGCCCTGAAGCAGGAAGAGGCCATGCCATGGAAACGGGGAGCAGTGGGGAATTCGGGGAAAACTCCGTGCAGAAGATCCTGGGGGAGGAGGACACCCTTTGCTCAGAGGTGCAGAGCCAGCAGCTCAGGCAGTTCTGCTACCAGGAGGCCAAAGGACCCCGAGAGGTTTGCAGCCAACTCTACCACCTTTGCCATCAATGGCTGAAACCAGAAAGGCACACGAAAGCTGAGATGCTGGACCTGGTGATCTTGGAGCAGTTCCTGGCTGTCCTTCCTCTGGAGATGGAGAGCTGGGTGAGGGAATGCGGAGCGGAGACCAGTTCCCAGGCGGTGGCCCTGGCCGAAGGTTTCCTCCTGAGTCAGGCAGAGGAGAGGAAGCAGGCAGAGCAGCAGGTGAGAGAGACTTTCCTCTGGAAACTCCCAAGGGGCTCCAAAGAGGAGGGAGAGTATTCCCAAATCATTTCCTAATGGCCCATCCTTTTTTGGAAAGATTATTATTATTATTATTATTATTATTATTAATACCACAACCATGTGGCTGGGTACCTTCCAGCACATATAAACGCATAAGAAGACATCAGATGTCTTCTAAAAGTTATGCATTTTCTTATCTCCTTCTCACCTGATGGGAGGGCATTCCCCAGGGTGGGGGCCACTGTGGAGAAGGTCTTCTGCCTGGTTCCCTGTAACTTCACTTACCACAGTGAGGGAATCAGCAGAAGACCCTCGGAACTGGACCTCAGTTCATGGAGACGCTCCTTTGGGTATACTGGGCCTTTGAGGCCAACACTTTGAATTGTGCTGGGAAACGTTCTGGGAGCCAGTGAAGATCCTTGAGGACCAATGTTTCATGGTCCTGGCAGCCAACCCCAGACACCAGTCTAGCAGAAGCAGGAAGCAGCTTTCACCTCTGTCCCCCAAAAGCGCTTGCCTCTGCCATTCCTTCTGTAACCCTTCTCCCCATTCTCTGTTTTGAATCCTTGTTGCTCTTTCAGAGGAAGGATCTTTTGGCAGAAAGGGGTCTTGATTCTTCTGAGGCAGAGAAGACTCCGTTGGACGCCAGAGTGAGGCCTCTGGGTAAGGAGGGAGGAGTGTTTTCTCCCCCGTTTTGTCACATTCTCTTGGTTTTGAAACTAATCTCTGAGTTCTTTACATCTTTTGAGGGAAGACACCTGGAGCCCAGAGCTCGGGGGGGGGGGGGAGAGAGATGTATTTTTGCACAACTATTATATGAAATGGGTACAAATGTCAGCAGGGGAGACGTTTATGATAGTAATTTGATTAGTTTACAATTACAGTTCAATAATAGCCTCCTTATAACAAAGCGAAATTACAATACAATTTCTAATACCAATCCTATACAAAATTATATAATACAGGTGGCCCCCCCATGCTAAAACCGATTGTTTGATGATTTTCTTGATTTCTCCATTCCAAAATCTTATTAATTTCAATTACACTCCTGTCAAGATAACAATCCTTTATACAACAGCTGCAGTATGAATGACTTCCATTCATATTGAAACATCAAATAATATATAAAACTACAAGTGAGGCACTCCAGTCGGTTTCTGCTTCCTTCACTGTGCAGCGAAGTGCTTGTCACAAGACAATGTTTACATTCCACAGTCAGAGCACTGTTGGGTTTTCCCACGGGAATGGGAAGCTGGATGTGACGTACACTGGTTTCCTGTTTTTCACTGTTTCTCTCGGTGTTCTTCATTCCGAGGAGAAGGATGGTTGCTTCTCTGCTCCCGCAGAGGCAAGATGCATGTTTGTGATTTCTCAATACTGAACTGAAAATAAAGCAACTTTAAGCATGTGGCACGTACTGTTCATCATTCCGTTGTGCAAAGGACTCTGCAATATCAACATTTTGGTTATCGGGCCCAGAAAGACGTAAATCAAACTGAGGAATGCCGGCAGAGGTACAGAGGAACGGATCGCGTTATCTGCTCTGCGCGTCAAGTTTGATTGATGAAGGTATGTGCTCATGCCCGGAGCAGCCTGCCAGTTTCTAGTTTATGGCTTTATGTCTGGACTTTGAACTTTTAAAGCCGTTTTGCCGCGATACAGGCAATGGCTGAGAAAGCGAAAGTACTTTTTAAAAGTGCTTTTGGAAGAAGCTGCAGTACTGTGACACAGCTTGATTAAAGCAGCAATGATGGCTAGTGCAAAGCTGGTTGACGCTTTTGGGATTCCTAAGCTCAATAAGAAAAATTACACGGAGTGGGTACTAAATGCAGAGGCTGTTCTGCGGAAAGAAGGTCTGTTTAATGTTATTACAGACAACCCCCCAGCTCCAATTACAGCTGAATGGACTGCTAAGGATTCCAAAGCACGGGGAACGCTTACGTTGATAGTATCCCCAGAAGAGCTCTGTCTGTTGCGTGGAAAGACCACAGCCAGAGAAATTTGGAACTCTTTAAGAGAGGCTCACTTGAGGACAGAAGCTGGTTCCTCAATGTACTACTATGCCAAGCTGCATGGTATGGCTCTTGCTGAAGGTGGAGATGTGCGTACACACCTGATGGAGATGCAGAATCTGAGACACGAGCTGCAACAGAGAGGACTCAACTTTCCAGAGGCTGTGTATTCCTTCATGATACTACATTCTTTGGGTCCAAGTTGGGAGTCCGTTGCCACTCAGATTGCTGTTCAACCAACTGCTCAGCTCACAGTAGCCTATGTTACTGCCGTGATCCAGAATGAAGCAGATCGCCGGGGTGCTAGCTGCATGGGTAAGGGGGAGTCTTCACAGACGTCATCCCAGAGTGCAGTGGAACCACCAGAGGGCGCCAAAGCTTTGAAGGCAGTGAAATGCTACTCGTGTGGACGTCTAGGCCATATGAAGAGGGAATGCAAATATCCCAAGGCCAAGACAGAGCAGCGCAGCGGAAGCTCATCGCGTGGAAAAGGCCAAAGCAAAGGCAAAGGTCCGGTGTCCAGGACAACGCAGCACAAGGCAATGGTCTCACGCTTCACTCCAAACGTCGCAAAGGTCCAGAAGACGTCTAGATCTTTCTTCGTTGTTGATTCAGCAGCTACCCACCACATGTGCAACGATAAGAGACTGTTCGTGTCTTTTACACCGCAGGAAGGTGCGATTCACCAGGCGGATGACCACACGATCCTCAGTCAAGGCTACGGAACTGTTGTTCTTCACAGTTTGGACTTATCGATACAGGATGTACTTTATGTTCCAGATGCCACACACAATCTTCTAAGTGTGATGCAGCTGAATGAACGGAACATTGACATTTCCTTCAAGAACAAGAAATGCACCATCACAAAGAAAGACGATTATGTTTTGCATGCTGAATGTGTTGATCGTTTGTTTGTTTTGTATTATGATGATGTTGTGCAGAATGATACTTGTTGCATTGCAGGTTCTAACAAAAGTTTGCATGCAGGATGTATTCATGATTTTCACAGGAAATTTGGTCATTTGCGTTTTGAGGCAGTATCTAAAATGCCTACCTTGGTTGAAGGTATGACTATTAAACCCTGCAGGTACCACATGAAGTGCAAGGCATGCGCAGCAAACAAGGTGAAAATGGCTGCGAAAGGTAAGGTGTCTAGTAGGCAAGCTACAGAACCATACCAAATTGTTCATGCTGATTTAGTTGGTCCACTATCGCCCTCTTTGGGTGGCAATAGGTTCTTCATGGTTCTCATTGATGCATTTTCCAGGTATATTTATGTGTACAATCTCAAGCAGAAATCAGAGGCTTTTCCAAGGTTCAAGGAATTCTGTGCTTGGTTGGATAATGTGCATGGTAAGAAGATAAAAATTCTTTTCACAGATCGCGGGGGAGAATTCACTTCTCAGCAGTTTGAAGCTTTTCTGACTGAGAAAGGAATTCAACACGATTTGTCCAGTCCTCGCTCGCCATGGCAGAATGGGCTTTGCGAAAGGGCAAATCAAACATTGTTTCAAGGTTTAAAAACCTTGCTGCATGATGCAAATCTTCCAGAGAGTTATTGGGCCGAAGCTCTCTCGTGTTTTATTTACAGTTACAATCGCAGGTTATCTTCAGCGATTGGTTGTACCCCGTATGAGAAGATGTTTGGCAAGAAACCATACATCAAACACATGAAAATATTTGGTTCTGACATGTGGATTCATTCACCACAAAGCTCCAAGTTAGGCAAACGTGGATTGCATGGTATCTTTCTAGGTTATCAGAAAGGTTCTTACAGAATAATGATGACTGACTCTAAGACAATTAGGCTCACAAGAAGTGTTGAGTACAATGCCAAGTGGGGGGAGAATGTGGGAATTTTCCAATGTTATCCTGATGACAGTGATGAGACTGAGGATAAGCAACAACAACCCACACCCACTGATGAAGGTTCTGATTCTGAGTCTGAAACTGAATCGGATAATTCAGAGGATTTCAAGAGTGCGAAAGCCTCTATGCGACCCTCTGAAAGCTCTGATCAGGAATTGGAAGAACCATTGATCACAATAGGTCACTTTTCTCCTAAGGAAGAGGAGAGTGTTGAAGACCAAAGGCTAATTCGCAGGTCACAAAGAGCCACAAAAGGCAGACCTCCAAAGAGATTTGCTGATGAATTTGCTAAGACAGCAGTAGCAGCTGTTAAAAGCTCCAAGAAGGTATTTGAACCTTCAAGTTTCCAAGAAATCCAGGATTTGGATTCTAAGGAAGCTGAGCCATGGTTAAATGCCATGAAGGCTTAGCTTGATTCCTTAGAAAGGAACAAAACTTGGGAGCTAGTTCCAGTAGTTCCAGGAATGAAACTGCTTGGAAGCAAATGGGTCTTCAAAGCGAAGACTGATCAAAATGGCAAGATAGTCAGACACAAAGCCAGATTGGTAGCCAGAGGTTTTGCACAGGTACCAGGTGAAGACTATCACGAGACCTACTCACCCACTGTGAGATATGAGAGCATTAGGCTTATGCTCAAGCTAGCTGCAGAGGAGAGTCTACACATTAGTCACCACGATGTGAATACAGCATTTTTGTACGGATCTCTAGGTGAATCACTTTATATGCTTCCACCTGATGGCGTACAGGTAAAACAGGGATTTGTTTGTGCTCTGAAAAAGTCCCTTTATGGTCTCAAACAAAGTGCACGGTGTTGGCACACAAAACTCACTGAAGCATTTTTTTCTATAGGTTTTCAGCAAGGGAAAGCTGATCCATGTGTATTTGTCAAAGAGGAGGGGCAAAAGAAGCTGTACTGTTTGTTTTATGTTGATGATATTTTATTCTTTTGGAAAGATGTCACAATGTATAATAACGCCCTAGCTCAACTGAAAGAGCACTTTGACATGAAAGATCTTGGTGAGGTAAACAACTACCTATCTCTGGAAATAGAGAAAGATCAAAGTGGTAACATTCTAGTACACCAGTCAAGGAAAATTGCTGATGTGTTAAGCAAACTGAACCTGATGGATGCTAACCCTGTAGACACACCGATGACAACAGGTTATCAGGTAGAAGACACTGAAGAAGCATTTTCTGACACTACACTGTACAGAAGTGTGCTAGGTAAGCTAAACTTCATTGCCAGATGTTCAAGACCTGACATTGCTGTTAGCTGTAATTTGCTAAGCAGACAAGTCAACAATCCTACTGTTAAGGATTGGAAAGCTCTGAAACGCATAGCACGCTATTTGAAAGGCACTATGCATTACAGACTAAGATTTAACAATCAAAAGTCTGGTGGTCTTGAAATCTTTGCAGATGCAAGTTTTGGAAGTGACACTACAGACAGGAAAAGTACGTCTGGAGTTTGCTACATGTACAATCAGGGTCTATTTGATTGGTCATGCAAGAAGCAAACAACAATTAGCTTAAGTACTTGTGAAGCTGAACTGAATGCACTGTCTTATTCACTTAAGGATTGTGAATGGTTGTTACAATTGTGCAAAGACATGAAAATTCCTGTCAAATGTCCAATCCAGGTTTACCAGGACAACAAGGCATGTTTGGCTTTGCTGACTTCGGAAGGTTGTAAGCAAAGCACGAAGCACTTGCAATTGAAGTTGCAACATGCTAGGGAACATATTCAGAAGGGACTCGTAACGGTGTCCTATATGCCAGGTAATGAAATTCCTGCTGATGTATTGTCCAAGATTGTATCAAGGGATCAACACTGTACCTATGTACAGAAGTTGGGTTTGTACTGACATTGTACGAACACGCTGCCCAGTGATGTTCACAGAAAGGGGGAGGATGTTGGTTTCTGCTTCCTTCACTGTGCAGCGAAGTGCTTGTCACAAGACAATGTTTACATTCCACAGTCAGAGCACTGTTGGGTTTTCCCACGGGAATGGGAAGCTGGATGTGACGTACACTGGTTTCCTGTTTTTCACTGTTTCTCTCGGTGTTCTTCATTCCGAGGAGAAGGATGGTTGCTTCTCTGCTCCCGCAGAGGCAAGATGCATGTTTGTGATTTCTCAATACTGAACTGAAAATAAAGCAACTTTAAGCATGTGGCACGTACTGTTCATCATTCCATTGTGCAAAGGACTCTGCAATATCAACAATCCTTACTCTTCCCATGTGTGGCAATCTTTCTGTTCGTGATGTTTTTTCCTGTCCTTGTAAAATGTTCTGTCTATCTTTTCCTGGTTGTTGCTGTTCTCCATCATTCCTTGGACGGAGCTAATATCCCATTGTGGTTTCAGAAATTCTCCATCGCTCTGTCCTGTGCTTCGTTGTTTGGCAACTTTAACAGCAGCTGCAAAAATCACACTGTCCAAATAAATAACCTCTTTTTGCCATTTTTCTTCTACACCTGGGAAAGAGAGGGATCTGTCAGAACACTGGTACATAGATATTTTCAACTAGTATTCAATCGCAGGCTACCAATTCATTAATGTAGAGAAGAAAACTTTATATAAAGAAGCCATAGGCTCCCCTCCCCCCACTCACTGTCTTTTGCAGCAAATGAAGTTTATTCCCAAATTCAAACCTTAAAGACCTAGCAGCTGGTTCAATTCCGCGGTTTATGAGTTCATCTCTTCCAGCAATGCCTGTACATTAGTCCAAATTGAGCTCTAATTGACAGGAGAACCTCTGCTTCTTAATGGCAGCGAAGTAGGGTTTTCGGCAGGCGAAGGGCTTTTGCACTCAGCGCCTCCCAGCCTCCTGCAATCCATGCCGGAGCCGGAACCTGGTACCGAGACAAACTGGGAGTGAAGCCCGTTCCCCCCTGTCCCTGGGGGCAACTTGCAAGGAGAATTACCCTCAGTCATTCTTGTTTTTCCTTTGCCAATGATCTCCCGCTGCCTCCATTAAAGCAGAGCGGAACCGGAAGCTAGCAGGGGAGACTTGGACAAGCCCCATCTGTACTGAGAGATGCACTGTTTCACCTCTGAGAGAAGCAGGCGCTCACGGTTTCCACTTACCTTGGTCTCTCCCAGGTGACGGAATGATGCCACCAAGACCTGCTCCTTCATCTTTCCATGGTGGTGGAGGGGAGGCAGCAGCTGTGGACCCAGATCAGGTAGGGGGAAGGAGCCTTGTGGGGAAGGACTGCTTGGATGCAGACTGGCTGGATGCAGAGGAATGGTGGGAGGAGCCAGAGAAGAGGGAGCCAACTGGGAGGAGGAGGAGGGGTCTGACGCTGGAGAGGGAAGAGGGCTCAGGGAGCAGAGGGAGTCTGTGGCAGAGAGCAGCCCAGACTCCGAGGCAGAAGCTGCAGCAGGAGAGAGGGACGAGGAAGGCAGAGAGGGGTCTGGCCGCTGTAGAAAACAACAGAGCCAAGTGAATGTTTTCTAAGAGGACAGCCTTTTTCCTGTTCTGTTAGGGTCCAGTGTGCTTTGAAGATGTAGCTGTCCATTTCACAGACGAGGAGTGGGCGTTGCTGGATCCTGACCAGAGAGCTCTCCATAAGGAAGTCATGGAGGAGAATCGTGGGATCTTGGACTCTCTCGGTAAGGCTCCCTATTGGATCATCCTATCTGTTTTGTAATGCAAGACATCTCTCTATGTGACGAACCTCTGATATTTTGATGGGGCTCAACAGCGCCACCCACAGCACCTGGGATGTTAACACGCCCACAGCAAACCTTGGATGGATGGCTATTGATTGTTTTCCCTGTGAATATTCTTCCTCCAGTTCTGTGGTTTATAACCACGATCAGGCTGTCTGAACTGCCCAGGCCTTCTTAAATGTAGGATTCAGAGTGATTTGAGGTGTTGAAGTAGCTTCAGTCAAGTTTCCTGCTTTTGTTCTTGCTTCTGTCTCTCTCTGGTTGACCAAAGAGTCGCTTGACATTGGAGATGGCACAGATTCCACGACTGAACCAAACAAACTCCATCCCAGAAAAGAGCCAGGCTTTTTGAATCTCAGGCAGTGAACCCTGTAGTAACAATAATTATAATTTTATTATTTTTACCTTGCCCATCTGACTGAGTGGCCCCAGCCACTCTGGGCAACTTCCAACAAAAAGAAAAACATAATCAAACATCAAACATTAAAAACTTCCCAATACAGAGGTGCCTTCAGAAGTCCTCTAAAAGTTGCATAGTTATTTCCTTGACATCTGATGGGAGGGCGTTCCACAGGGTGGGTTCCCTTATCGAGAAGGCCCCCTGCCTCGTCCCCTGTAACTTCTCACAAAAATGTAACATTTAAGTACAGTGGTACTTCGGGTGAAGAACTTAATTCGTTCTGGAGGTCTGTTCTTAACCTGAAGCACCACTTTAGCTCATGGGGCCTCCTGCTGCCGATGTTAGTGGAGTCTGTAACCTGAAGCATATGTAACCTGAAGCGTATGTAACCCGAGGTAACACTGTATATCTTAATTTTGGACAGGGAACTTTCCCGCTTTGGCCACCTTTTAAATACCGTATTTTTCACTCCATAGGACGCACTTCTTCCGTCTTAAAAACTAAGGGGGAAAGTCTGGGTGTCCTATGGAGCGAATGCAGGGGTGGGGGGAGGCAGGCAGGAAAAGCCCCCAAGAGCCACACACAAGCTTCGCGCAGCTCTTGTGGGCTTTTCCCCAGGAGGGAGAAGGGACTGACGTGGCCAGTCAGTCCCTTCTCCCTCCTGGGGAAAAGCCTTGCGCAACCTCTCCAGCCGGGGGGAAGGCTGCGCAAGGCTAAAGAGGAAGCCAGGGCAGTGAGCGCGATCCATCCTCTTTAGCCTTGCGCAACCTCTCCAGCTGCGGGAGGCTGTGCAAGGCTAAAGAAGCCAACTTTTTAAAAATCTCTCTATCTCTATCTCTACCTCTTTTTCTTTTTCCATCCTTTCTCCACCACCTTCTTTTCCTCTGGATCAGTGTTTTTATCTAACGTTTTAGTTTGTAGGGGGGGATATTATAAAAAAGGAAACTTTGCAGCTTTCATTTTGGTATAAAATAAAAACAGATTAAACAAAACACAAAAGGAGGAAATAGCATAGAAGAGGAAGAGTAAAGGGAAAGAGGGGGGATACAAAGCCATTTACCAGAGGTAGATCTTAACCCTTGCCTCACTTCAGAGCTTCTCTGGGCAGGTATTCCCTCGGCTTAAGTGGGGTGGGGGAAGAGTAGCAGGTAGGGGGGTACCTACCTAGACACTGAAGCCACATGTCTCTCCGATGAAAATTGGGAGTGGGCATTGTGTGAAGTGGCTGTGGATCTCCTGCCGCAGAATTGTAGGACTGTATAGAGTTGGGAGGGCCACCCAAGGGTCATCTAGCCCAGCCCCCTCACAATGTAGGAATCACAGCTAAAGAACACTAGGCAGATGGTTCCCCGACCGCTGCTTAAAAGCCTCCAGTGGTGGAGACCCCCAACACCTTCCGAGGTCATAGAATTGCGGGGTTGGAAGGGAACCCCAGGAGTCATCTAGTCCAGCCCCAGTGGACAGCGGGCACGATCCATCCCATTGCGCAAGGCTAAAGATGCTGCACAAGGCTAAAGAGGAGGCCAAGGCAGCGAGTGGGATGGATCACGCTTGCTGCCTTGTCTTCTTCTCTAGCCGCGCTGGAGAGGTTTAGCTCCTGGCTGGAGAGGTTGCGCGGCTATGGTTCCCGCTTGCTGTCTTGGTTTCTTTGTTCTTTGGGACTGGGGGGGGGGACCCGGGCTTCCCCCGCAGCCCCGAGAAGCTCTGGGAGAAGCGGACAGGCTGTGCGCATCGTGTCCGCGTCTCTTTGGGGATGGGGGGGAATAATATTTTCCCCCTTGATTTCCCCCTCTAAAAACTAGGTGCATCCTGTGGTCCGGTGCGTCCAATAGAGCGAAAAATATGGTAATACTAAAAGCACATTTTATTTATGAAGATAGTACAGATCCATATTTAAATTTGAACAAAATGCCATTACCAGGTTAAGCTGTACTTTTAAAAACTAGAGAGAGAAAACATAATATTCAACTTGATTTGTATACGAAACCAGACATTTTACAGAACAAAAGGAACATTATAACATCTAACTCCCTTCAGTTCTTCCTCTGTCCCAAGCATTAATTAGCATTGTTCCATAATTTGGGGCTGCACTTCTTCCCAAGACTCTAATCCGTTTGCCTCTTAGTTTCAGGTGGTGATGAATTGGAAATGAAGAACAAGGGAGACCACAACGAAATCCACACAGTGGAGGAGCCAAATCAGGATTCAGACTGTGGAGAGAGCTTCAGTCAGAGCTCCCATTCCACTTCCCATCAAATAAATCCCCTTGAGAAGAAACACTACCACTGCTTGGAGTGTGGAAAGAGCTTCAGTAACAGCAACGATCTCACTTCCCATCGTAGAATTCATACAGGGGAGAAACCCTATCAGTGCGTGGAATGTGGAAAGAGCTTCACTGATAGCTCCTCTCTCACTGCCCATCAAAGAAATCATACAGGGGAGAAACCCTTTCAGTGTGTAGAATGTGGAAAGAGCTTCAATCGGAGTGCCCATCTCACTTCCCATCAAAGGATTCATACAGGGGAGAAACCCTTTCAGTGCGTAGAATGTGGAAAGAGCTTCAATCAGAGGACCCATCTCACTTCCCATCAAAGGATTCATACAGGGGAGAAACCCTTTCAGTGCGTGGAATGTGGAAAGAGCTTCAATCTGAGGGCCCATCTCACTTCCCATCAAAGGATTCATACAGGGGAGAAACCCTATCAGTGCGTGGAATGTGGAAAGAGCTTCACTGACAGCTCCTCTCTCACTTCCCATCAAAGAATTCATACAGGGGAGAAACCCTTTCAGTGCTTGGAATGTGGAAAGAGCTTCAGGACGAGCTTTGCACTCACTTTGCATCAAAGGATTCATACAGGGGAGAAACCCTATCACTGCTTGGAGTGTGGAAAGAGCTTCAGTCAGGGCTCCCATCTCACTGCACATGAAAGAATTCATACAGGGGAGAAACCCTATCAGTGCGTGGAATGTGGAATAAGCTTCAATCGGAGTGCCCATCTCACTTCTCATCAATGGATTCATACAGGGGAGAAACCCTATCAGTGCTTAGAGTGTGGAAAGAGCTTCAATCAGAGGGCCAAGCTCACTTCCCATCAAAGAATTCATACAGGGGAGAAACCCTATCAGTGCGTGGAATGTGGAAAGAGCTTCAGGATGAGCTTTGAACTCACTTTGCATCAAAGGATTCATACAGGGGAGAAACCCTATCACTGCTTAGAGTGTGGAAAGAGCTTCAATCAGAGGGCCAAGTTCACTTCCCATCAAGCGATTCATACAGGGAAGAAACCCTATCAGTGCGTGGAATGTGGAAAGAGCTTCAGGACGAGCTTTGAACTGACTTTGCATCAAAGGATTCATACAGGGGAGAAACCCTATCACTGCTTGGAGTGTGGAAAGAGCTTCACTGCTAGCTCCTCTCTCACCTCCCATCAAAAAATTCATACAGGGGAGAAACCCTTTCAGTGCTTGGAATGTGGAAAGAGCTTCAGTCAGAGTGCCAAGCTCACTTCCCATCAAAGGATTCATACAGGGGAGAAACCCTTTCAGTGCTTGGAATGTGGAAAGACCTTCAGTCGGAGCGACTCTCTCACTTCCCATCAAAGAATTCATACAGGGGAGAAACCCTTTCAGTGCTTGGAATGTGGAAAAAGCTTCAGTCAGAGGGCCAAGCTCACTTCCCATCAAAGAAGTCATACAGGGGAGAAACCCTTTCAGTGCTTGGAATGTAGAAAGACCTTCAGTCGGAGCGACTCTCTCACTTCCCATCAAAGAAGTCATACAGGGGAGAAACCCTATCAGTGTCTGGAATGTGGAAAGAGCTTCACCAGGAACGAAAATCTCACAGCCCATCACAAAATCCATACAGGGGAGAAACCCTAACAGTGCGTGGAATGAGGAAAGAGCTTCACTCAAAACAACAATCTCATTTCCCATCAGAGAATTCACACAGGGTAGAAACTATTTCAGTGCCAAGAGTGTGATTGGAGGGATTTAAGAAAGTCTGGTCTCATTTTTAAAGTTCTCTAAAAAAATAGAATTGGAGCTCTTAAAAGGACTGGCTGAAAAAGCTAAAATCAAGACAGGTTTGGACAAGTTCGTTTCTCTTTGAAGGAAAATATTTCTTCTACTCTGAGCCACTTAAAGGGAATTGGATTCCTGCAAGGCAACCACTCTTATCTGGACGTCTAAATTGCTATGTCCTCTTGGACACATTCTTTTTTTCTTTTTTATGGTTCCTCTCTTAAAGTAATTATTTGGTTCATTTGTTTAATTGAAATCTTAATTTGAGAAATTGGATTTTATGTTAAACAGCTTATGTGTGTTGGGGATCAGGCTGGAAGGAAGAGGGAGGGCTGGAAAAATGCAGGAAACAGGATCTCTTGGGAAAGAGTTATTCTGTGACCTTGACAAACTGAAAAGGTGCTGCTGGAAAACAGGCTGCTTTGAGAACAAGGGAGAGGGAGGTTTTGAATATGGCAGTTCAAAAACAGTTAACACTAGGCCTGTGTTAAATTTGGAGAAGCTATTAGCCCGAATTGATAAAAATCATTAAATGGTGACAAATTTGACCACTAAAGTAGAGACACTGACAAAGAAAACAGAAGCACTAGATATCTCCATGAAAGGAAGGGAGGAGAAGTCTGAAAACATGGAAAAGAAGACAAAAAATGGAAATCAGAACAGGAGACGCTTAGGATTGATGTGGACGGTTTGGGTGGAAGATAAGAGGCAATTGCGGGCGCTTTGGCGGTCCTTGAGATGAGACAGAAAGCCCAGCCTCTGAGACGGAGAGGAGGGAGGAGAGCAGGATTTTAGCAAAGGGTTGAGCGGAGTCTGGGCTGTGATTCAGACTCATCCATGCTGGCCCAGGGAACATTTCTCTTCTCCTGACTGTGTATCAATCTTGTAGTAGAATAATGCATCTCCTTTTGCTTTTGTTGCAGGAATTTATGTATAGGTTGGGGAGGGGTTGCCACTCCAGCAGATATCATGCATATGCAACTCATTACCAAAATCAGCACAATCACTTTTGTGATTTGTCCCCACAAAACACTTCATCACAGTTTCTTCGTATCTATTCAAAGGGCCTTTGCTGTATGATACCAAATGTAAGAATTCCCTGATAAATATATGTAATGGGATGATTAGCTGCTTGTGCTTAAAATTGTGCTCCCTCAGAGTTTGTGCGGCTCCACAAACCTCTGTGTGTGACAGAGCTCCTCAGACATGTCTGCTCTAGTCACTAGTAGAGTCTGACAGTGGCTGCCTGCGGAAGCGCTTCCAGCAAAGAAGCTCCTTAACGGAAACGCGTCTCCTGGACTCACGACGTGGCAGCTTCCGGCGAAGCATGGGTCTCCCTACGGTTGCTTCTGACACCTCCCCGCTGTTTTCGCTGGACGTGTCTCTCACCCCTTCCTCTCCCCTGCTAGTTCCTGCCTTGGCTGCTGCGTCTCTCTCAGCATTACTGAGATCCTCCTCCAGAGACCCCTCGCTCCCCCTGCTGGTCCCTGCTTTAGCTGCTGACTCTCTCCCAGCCTCTGGGAGCCCTACCACCTCCCTTTCCTCTGATGTCAGTTCCCTGACATCCACCTCCCCTCCAGGGCCCCCTTCCCCCCCACCCCTACTCTCTCCTCTGGGCGGTGAGGAGCTAAAACCCCGAAAAGAATCCTCTTCATCTTCAGACGTCTCGAACATTTCCCTCCATCGGTCTTCGTTCCGGCTCGCTGAATCCTCCTCCGCCTCGGAATCAGAGAACCCCTCCAACTCTTCTTCTTCGTCGGTGGTGGCAAAGTATTCCCTCCGGAACCTCGCCACCGGCTGAGGTTTACGAGGGAATCTCTGATGAAAAGTTTCTATCAAAACCTCGTCATCTACATCCTCTGCCATGACCCAGGTGTTTTCCGACTCCGGCTCCCCTTCCCACCTTACCAAATACTCTACTTGATCTCCCTTCCACCTGGAATCGAGAATCTCCGCTACATGGTAGCTGTGTTCCTTTTCCTCCATAGCTGGTCCCCTATTGACCCTCCCTTCTCTGTCCCCTTTATACGATGACAGCAACGACCTGTGGAACACCGGGTGCAGCTTCATGTGGTTCGGTAACCGGAGTCTGAAAGCCACTGGGTTGACCTGCTGCGTGACTTCAAATGGGCCCAGCCTTTTGGGTCTTAACTTCTTACAACCCCTTTGAATGGTAACCCTTGGGTGGACAGCCACACCTGGTCCCCCACCCTAATGCTTTCCCCTTCCCTTCTGTTTTTGCCTGCCTGCCTCTTATATTCCTCCTTAGCCCTGTTTAAGTTAAGTTGGAGCTGGCGATGGATCGCTTCCATTTC
Organism: Podarcis vaucheri; assembly: GCF_965113315.1. Taxonomy (NCBI): domain Eukaryota; kingdom Metazoa; phylum Chordata; class Lepidosauria; order Squamata; family Lacertidae; genus Podarcis; species Podarcis vaucheri. Next base: position 2,240,793 of record NC_138765.1, on the reverse strand, counting down.
TTCAACGAACTGTTCTGCAGCTGGAACGCTCCAGTTCTCCCCTCCCCCCCCCTGGGAAGGCTCGGGGATGACACCCGTGATTAGCCAAAAAGGGGCTCATCCCCGTGGACACGTTCTCTGCATTGTTGTAGGCAAATTCTGCCAACGCCAGCTTCTCCACCCAATCATTCTCTCTGTCATTCACATAACACCTCAAATATTGCTGGAGGACACCATTAGCTCTTTCCGCCTGCCCGTTGGTTTCTGGATGACGGGCAGTTGAGAAATTCACCTCTACATGCAATAAGCTCATGAGCTTCCTCCAGAACCTGGAAGTAAATTGTTTCCCTCTGTCAGAAACCACCCTCAAGGGGGCGCCATGCAGCCTAAACACATTTTCCACAAAAATTTAGCGGTTTCTTCTGCCGTGACCGCATGTGAGCAGGCTATAAAGTGGGCCATCTTGGTTAACAGGTCTACCACAACCATGATGGCTGTTTTCCCTCTGGACCTTGGCAGATCAGTCATGAAATCTATTGCCACTGCTTCCCATGGTCTTTCAGGCGTGGGTAGTGGTTCTAATAAACCTGCCGGTGCCCGCCTCTCCCCCTTGGCTCGTTGGCATTGGTCACACCCTCTCACATACTCCCGCACATCTTCCCTGACCTTGGGCCACCAGAATTCCCTGGTAACCAGCCACATGGTTTTGTGTTGCCCAAAATGCCCTGCTGTGGGGCTATCGTGCAGTTGCTTGAGTACCTTTTCCCTCAATTCCCCTTCAGGTATATATAACGCTCCCTTGTAGTACAACGCCCCGTTTCTCTCCTCAAAACCCCCGGGTTTGTCTCCCTCCCTCCTGAGACCCCTGAGTTTGTCCTGGGCGTATTCATCCTGCACCGTACCCTCTACCAGTTCCCTTTGCCCCACCAATGCCGCCCCACACACCCAGCGGTCCTCTGGAATGACATGGGTCTCTTCGGGTGCTCCCTCCCCTTCCAAATATTCAGGTTTGCGTGAGAGAGCGTCCGCCCTAACGTTCTCTGGGCCTGGCACGTAACAAATCTCAAAGTTAAATTTGGAGAACTCCTGGGCCCATCTCAACTGCCGTTGGTTGAGCACTCGCGCAGTTCTCCAATACTCTAGATTCTTATGGTCCGTGCACACTTGCACCTTATGTTGTGCACCAATTAGCAGGTGCCTCCATCTCCGGAAAGCCTCATGAATCGCAAGAAGTTCCCGGTCGTACACCGTGTAGTTCCTCTCGGATTTGTTCAGCTTTCGCGAAAAGAAGGCACACGGTTGCCACTCTGACTCCTCCTTCCCCGGCTGCAGAAGAAGCACCGCCCCTATGGCTCTGTCAGATGCGTCTGTTTCGACCCTCAGCTTTTTTTGTAAATCCACATGCAGAAGTTGTTCTTCAGAGGCGAAGGCCCTTTTCAGTTCCTCAAACGCTCGCTCCGCCTCCGCCGTCCAAACAAACTTCTTTTTACTGCTGAGACAGTCCGTGATGGGCGCCGTCAGGTGGGCGAAGTTTCGGATGAACTTACGATAAAAGTTTCCAAACCCTAGGAACCTTTGCACATCCTTCTTGGTTTTGGGTGTTTTCCATTCCAGCACTGCTTGAACCTTGCCGGGGTCCATGGCCAACCCCTTGTCTGACAAGCGGTACCCCAGGAATTCCACCTCCTTGGTATGAAACTGACACTTCTCCAGTTTCACCCACAGCCTGTTGGCTTGCAGCCTGCTCAACACTTCTCTGACGTCTCTCACATGTTGCTCCTCATTCTCCGAATACACCAACACATCATCTAGGAAGGCCACGCAATTCTTGTAGAGCAAAGGCCCCAGTACGTGGTTCATGAACGATTGAAAACACGCGGAGCCTGTTTGTAATCCAAAAGGCATCACGAGGTATTCAAATGCCCCCAAAGGGGTGAACATGGTGGTTTTCCATTCATCCCCTTTCCTTATACGTATCAGGTTGTACGCCCCCCTTAGGTCCAGCTTTGTAAAAATCTTTCCCTTCCGCACCCTGGTCAAAATATCATCAATCCTGGGCATAGGAAAAGCCGCCGGCTCTGTCACTGCATTTAACCGCCTGAAATCACATACAAGTCTCGGCTTGTCCGTGTGCTTTTTATCCACAAAAAACACTGGGCTACCCCCCGCTGCCTTGGACTCTCTGATGAAGCCTCTCTTCAGGTTCTTGTCAATGAACTCTCGCAACTCCTGCATTTCCCTGTCTGACATGGCATACAACTTGCCTACAGGAAGCTGTGCTCCAGGGAGTAAATTGATCTGGCAATCAAAGGGCCTATGCGGGGGTAGTTGGTCAGCTTCCTTCTCGCTGAACACGTCGCTGAGATCTGCATACTGTGGTGGCACCTTCACCTTCTCCATTACTTCCGTCCCTGCCAGGGTGGCTTGGGCCCCTGCTGAACCCTTTTCCCCCCTGCAGTGTTCTAAGCAATGTGCTGAACCGAAGGAAACCACTCTTTGATGCCAGCCCACCAGCGGATCATGTAGGGCTAGCCAGCTCATTCCCAAAATAATGGGAGCGCCTCCCAAGGTGGCCACATTAAACGCTATCAGTTCTGTGTGCCTTGCCACCCTCATTATCATTGGGACGGTCTGCAAGCTGACTCCTCCTCCCAACAGTTCCCTGCCATCGATCGTGGTCACCTGAAGGGGGTTGCTTAAAGGGATCGTCTGTATCTGGTGTTCAGCAGCAAACTCCTTGCTCATAAAATTGCAGGAGCTGCCTGAGTCCAACAGCGCCTTTATTTTTAGGGGGTGTCCATTTTGCAGCTCTAGCGACACTTCAATCACTAGAGCAGGTCGAGGAGCTTCTGGCACGGGCACTTTCACTGCTCTTTGGCCTGGCTGCAGTGCCCTGACGTTGGCAACCAGGCGTTGGCTTTTACCTGCTCCGTTTCTCCCTGCTCTCCCCCCTCAACAGCTCCCACCATCCCTTGCCATTCCTTCCTCTGGGGGCAGACTCTGGCAAAGTGGCCTGGCTGTTGGCAGAGATAGCATTTCCGGGCTCCTTTTCCCTCCTTCTTAGCCCCCTCACTGGGCTTTGAAACTGCGCGCGCGCGCGCTGTTCCGATTTCCAACGGCTCTGCCGGCGGGAAAGCTGGCTCAGGAATGTCTGGAATGCGGAACTCCTTCCAACGTTCCCCTCTCCCTTCCCGCCTCTCCAAGGCTCTTGCCTCCTGGCGCGCTCCAATGGTCAGCGCAGATTTGGTCAGCTGATCCATAGACACCGCCCTGGGGCTCCGGGACAGCTCGTCTTTCACAGCCGAAGAAAGACCTTCTTCAAATAGCATCTGAAATGGTGCCGCCGATAAATCCCACCCCAATCTGTGAATCAGCATGGTAAATTCAGTCCAGTACTCACGGACAGATCGGCTTCCCTGCTTGCAAGCCATTAGCTGTCTGCGCACCACCCCTTCCTCAATATCGCTGGAAAACATGATATCCATTGCACGAAAGAACTTCATAGTGTCCTTTAGGATGTCATTGTGCGTTGCCATCAGGGGTCGAACCCAGTCCCGCGCCCCCTTCTCAAGATGCCCAATTACGAAAGCAACTTGCGATTCCTCATCAGGGAACTCATCAAACTGCACATTAAGGGCATATTGCATCTCTGTCCTAAAGGCATGGTAATCCTTGGGGTCCCCCCCAAACTTCTGCACCAATCCTGGTACCTTTCTGGGGCACTGCGTGGTTCTCCCCTTCTTGTCTGCATCCTGAGCCCTTCTTTCCTCGAGCCTCGCCGTCTGCAGCGCAAGTTGGACCTCCAATGCTCGGTATCTTTCTTCCAAGCTTGGACCAGCTCCACCCCCTGCTCCTCCGGCTCCGGCTCCGGCTGGGTCGCTCATGATGCTTTCTCCTGCACAGGCAGCGTACAGAGACTGTCAGACTGCTGTAATGGGATGATTAGCTGCTTGTGCTTAAAATTGTGCTCCCTCAGAGTTTGTGCGGCTCCACAAACCTCTGTGTGTGACAGAGCTCCTCAGACATGTCTGCTCTAGTCACTAGTAGAGTCTGACAGTGGCTGCCTGCGGAAGCGCTTCCAGCAAAGAAGCTCCTTAACGGAAACGCGTCTCCTGGACTCACGACGTGGCAGCTTCCGGCGAAGCATGGGTCTCCCTACGGTTGCTTCTGACACCTCCCCGCTGTTTTCGCTGGACGTGTCTCTCACCCCTTCCTCTCCCCTGCTAGTTCCTGCCTTGGCTGCTGCGTCTCTCTCAGCATTACTGAGATCCTCCTCCAGAGACCCCTCGCTCCCCCTGCTGGTCCCTGCTTTAGCTGCTGACTCTCTCCCAGCCTCTGGGAGCCCTACCACCTCCCTTTCCTCTGATGTCAGTTCCCTGACAATATATGTACTGGCTCACTGGGAAAACTTCAGAAATTCCTATAGACATGTGAGCTCAGCTCCTCAGCAGCCCCTCTGCCTGAGTGATAATCCCTGGCATCCTGATACCTGAGTGCCAGACAGGTAGCCATTCCAGAAACAATAAACCCAGATGAAGACAAAAGGGTGGGATTAACTTGGCTGGGAAACAAGGAAATGTAAATGTCCCTTTTGTTACACTTGATGGGTGTTTGGTGGAGGGCAAGGGGAGGAATGGGGCAGCGTCCAGGATGTTCAGATTCCTGCCACAAGATCTCCCCTTTCATGATGTAACCATGATGTATGAGTGATGTAGTTGGGGGGGGGGCGTAACATGAGGATTAAGGTAAAGGTAAAGGTACCCCTGCCCATACGGGCCAGTCTTGACAGACTCTAGGGTTGTGCGCCCATCTCACTCAAGAGGCCGGGGGCCAGCGCTGTCCGGAGACACTTCCGGGTCACGTGGCCAGCGTGACATCGCTGCTCTGGCAAGCCAGAGCCGCACACGGAAACGCCATTTACCTTCCTGCTAGTAAGCGGTCCCTATTTATCTACTAAGGGACGCGGGTGGCGCTGTGGGCTAAAGCCTCAGCGCCTAGGGCTTGCCGATCGAAAGGTCGGCGGTTCGAATCCCCGCGGCGGGGTGCGCTCCCGCTGCTCGGTCCCAGCGCCTGCCAACCTAGCAGTTCGAAAGCACCTCCGGGGGCAAGTAGATAAATAGGTACCGCTTACCAGCGGGAAGGTAAACGGCGTTCCGTGTGCGGCTCTGGCTCGCCAGAGCAGCGTTGTCACGCTGGCCATGTGACCCGGAAGTGTCTCTGGACAGCGCTGGCTCCCGGCCTCTAGATGTGAGATGGGCGCACAAACCCCAGAGTCTGTCAAGACTGGCCCGTTCGGGCAGGGGTACCTTTACCTTTATTTATCTACTTGCACCCGGGGGTGCTTTCGAACTGCTAGGTTGGCAGGCGCTGGGACCGAGCAGCAGGAGCGCACCCCGCCGCGGGGATTCGAACCGCCAACCTTTCGATCGGCAAGCCCTAGGCGCTGAGGCTTTTACCCACAGCGCCACCCGTGTCCCAACATGAGGATTAGCAGCTAATAAAAGTTTGGGGGCTCTTTTGTTCGGGGCTTCCATCTTGTTCCACCTTGTGGCAGGTGGGAGTCCTGTAGCGACAGTCTTCAATAAAGACCAAGCCTACTGGCTGCTGTTTTGCTCTGGTATTCCTGGCTGGGGTCCTTGTTTTTTGTCCAAGGGAGCCCTCAGATTTCTCTGTTAACACTTTGAAGGATTCTCTGGCACCTCTCAGTAGGCCAGGCAGAACTTGGCAGAAGACCTAGGGACTCCTTCCGATCTCCTGGGAACAGAGATGGATGAGCAAGACTCAGCTGGCCCTGAAGCAGGAAGAGCCCATGCCCTGGGAACAGTGGGGGATTCTGGGAAAACACTGTGAGGAAGAACTTGGGTCAGGAGGACACCCCTTGCTCAGAGGTGCAGAGCCAGCAGCTCAGTCATTTCTTTATTATTATTATTTTTATAAGATATTTATTAAAGTTTCAAAAAAAAGTTACAATAATAAAAAAGAATAAAAAAGAGAATACAAAATACAAAAAAGTAAAAACAATTAAAAACAAATCAATCTTTCCATATCTTGTCTTTCATTCACTTGTTTCCCTGACCTCCTCACACCTCCCCTTTTTGTATTCCAGTTCAGTAAGTTAATTCAGCAAATCCTTTCCCTCTTTGTTTTTATCTTAGTCCTTTGTCTTAATATGTAATAACTGTATATTCTCATCTGTTAACAGTCCATTTTTACATACTCCTTATAACATTGCTACTAAAAACCCCTTAGCTTCATTCCGACATCATTCTAACATTCATTAATTTTACAGTATTTCTGTAAATAGTCTTTAAATTTCTTCCAATCTTCTTCCACCGACTCTTTTCCCTGGTCTCGGATTCTGCCAGTCATTTCCGCCAATTCCATGTAGTCCATCAGCTTCATCTGCCATTCTTCCAGGGTGGGTAGATCTTGTGTCTTCCAGTACTTTGCAATAAGTATTCTTGCTGCCGTTGTGTCATACATAAAGAAAGTTCTATCCTTTGGCACCAATTGGCTGACTATGCCCAGGAGAAAGGCCTCTGGTTTCTTCAGGAAGGTATATTTGAATACCTTTTTCATTTTATTATAGATCATCTCCCAGAAAGCCTTAATCCTTGGGCATGCCCACCAAAGGTGAAAGAATGTACCTTCAGTTTCTTTACATTTCCAACATTTATTATCGGGCAAATGGTAAATTTTTGCAAGCTTGACTGGTGTCATGTACCACCTGCAGATCATTTTCATTAAATTCTCTTTTAAGGCATTACATGCCGTAAATTTCATTCCTGTGGTCCATAACTGTTCCCAGCCAGCCATCATAATGTTATGTCCAACATCTTGTGCCCATTTAATCATAACAGATTTCACTGTTTCATCTTGAGTATTCCATTTCAACAGCAAGTTATACATTCTTGACAAATTCTTAACTTTAGGATCTAACAGTTCTGTTTCCAGTTTTGATTTTTCCACCTGGAAGCCAATTTTCTTGTCCAGATTGTATGTCTCCATTATTTGATAATAATGAAGCCAATTTCGCACTTTATTTTGTAGTTTTTCAAAGCTCTGCAATTTCAATATATCTCACTCTTGTTCCAGAACTTCCCAATATTTCGGCCATTTGGCCTCCATATTGACCTTTTTCTGAGCCTTTGCTTCCATTGGTGACAACCACCTTGGGGTTTTATTTTCAAGTAGGTCCTTATATCTTGTCCAGACATTAAACAATGCTTTCCGGACAATATGGTTTTTAAATGCTTTATGTGCTTTGACCTTATCATACCACAAATATGCATGCCACCCAAATACATTGTTAAAACCTTCTAAATCCAAAATGTCTGTGTTTTCAAGAAGCAGCCATTCTCTCAGCCAGCAAAATGCGGCTGATTCATAGTAAAGTTTAAGGTCTGGCAGGGCAAATCCACCTCTTTCTTTTGCATCCGTTAGTATTTTGAATTTTATTCTGGGCTTCTTGCCCTGCCAGACAAATCTGGAAATATCTCTCTGCCACTTCTTGAAACAGTCCATTTTGTCCAAAATTTGCAGTGTTTGAAACAAAAACAACATTCTTGGCAATACATTCATCTTTATCGCAGCGATACGGCCTAGCAGTGAAAGCTTCAAATTTGACCATATTTCTAAGTCTTTTTTCACTTCAGTCCAACATTTTTCATAGTTATCCTTAAATAAATTCACATTTTTAGCAGTCATGTTAACCCCTAAATATTTCACTTTCTTAACCAGTGTTAATCCTGTCTCCTTCTGAAACCTCTCTCAATCGCTGTTAGATTTTTCTCTAAAACCTTAGTTTTTAACTTATTCAACTTAAATCCTGCAACCTGACCAAATTCTTGAATCAGTTCTATTACTCTTTTAGTACTAGATTCTGGCTCCTGTAATGTCAATACTAAGTCATCTGCAAATGCTTTCAATTTATACTGTTTAGCTCCGACTTGTATACCCTTAACCAATTGGTCCCTTCTAATCATATTTAAAAGAACCTCCAAGACCGATATAAAAAGCAATGGGAAAATTGGGCAACCTTGTTGTGTCCCTTTCTCTATCTTAAATTCCTCCTTCACCACATTGTTAACAATTAGTTTGGCCTTTTGTTCAGAATATATTTCACACCATTTCCAAAACCTTGACCAACCCCCATCCCCTGTAGGTTCTTCTTCATGAAACTCCAGGAAATGTTGTCAAAAGCTTTCTCCGCGTCCACAAATATCAAAACTGCCTTGGTATTAATGTTCACTTGTAATTTCTCCAAAATATTGATTATGTTTCTCATATCAGACAAGTGTCTACCCGGGAGAAAGCCTGCTTGATCTTTATGTATCTCTTCCACTAATACTTTTTTAAATCTTTTAGCCAAAATATCTGCAAAAATTTTATAATCCACATTAAGCAGAGATATGGGGCGGTAATTCTTAAGCTGTGTCTTCTCAGACTCAATTTTCGGTATAAGTGTAATATACGTCTCCTTCCATGACTCTGGTGCTTTTTTCCCTTCCAAAATTTCATTACAGACTTCCTTTAGTGGTTGTATTATCCAACTTTTCAGAGATCTATAGTATCTTGAAGTTAAGCCATCCGGTCCTGGAGATTTACCCAATTGCATATTCTGGATGGCACCTTCTACCTCCTGTTCAGTTATTTTATAATTCAACATTAGCTTGTTTTCTTGAGAGATTTTTTTGTAGTCCATTTATTTTCAAAAATCGATCTATGTCAATTTCTTTCTGTGGCCCTTGTGTATATAGTTGTTTAAAGTACCTCTGGAAACAATTTCTAATCTCCACTGGGTTCTGTATATTCTTTCCTTCCACTTCCAAATTTGTAACAGTATTAAGTTTTTGTCTTTTTTTTCATTTGCCAGGCCAGCAATTTCCCACATTTATTAGCCGACTCAAATGTCTTTTGTCTCATCTGTTTAATTTTCCATTCTATTTCCTGATTCATCATTTTCATATATTGTACTTGATATACCTTTATTTCTCTCAAAATCTCTTGCGACTTTGGTTTTACTCTCAATTTCTTCTCACCTTCCTTTATTTTCTCCAGAATTTTATCTTTCTTCTCGTTTTGAGTTCTCTTCTTTATTGCATTCTGTTGTATCAAGAACCCTCTCATAACTGCTTTACTTGCATCCCAGATTACTCTTTTTTCAACAGTAGTATTCATATTAATCTCGAAATAATCTCTCAAGGTTTTTTGGGCCTTCTTAATCACTTCTTCATCCCTAAACAAGGTGTCATTCATCCTCCATCTGAAAGAGCCAATTGGTGTTAGTTTCATCTCCATCTTTACAGCATTATGGTCGGAGCAAGTTTTAGGGCAAATTTCCACTTGTCTTTGGAGCCAGTCCTCTAGTTACCCAAATTTGGTCAGTTCTTGTCCATGTCATTTTGGCTTCAGAAAAGAAAGTTCCCTCTCTACCCAAGGGGTTCTTTGTTCTCCAGATATCAACTAAATCCAAATTGTCAGTCATCTCAAAAAAAGGTTTTCGGTAGTCTGCCGTCCTTAGTAACTACCTGTCTCTGTGCCTTGTCCATATTTGTAGATACCACTCCATTCATATCCCCCATCATGATCACATTGTAATCCAAATAGTCCATCAGAGTCTCATGCAACTTTTTTAAAAAATCTGATTTCCCCTCATTTGGTGCATAAACTCCTACTATCAAGAATTTCTCTCCTTGTAGTTGAATTTCAATTGCCACAAATCTTCCTTGGTCATCTTTAAATATAAATTTCGGTGATAGGCTCTCCTTTGCGTAAATCGCTACTCCCCCTTTTTTAACTTTGTCCGATGAAATAAACTCTTGACCCAGTCTTTTGTTAATCAATACTTTTCTATGTAGCCTTACCACGTGTGTTTCCTGTAAGCAAATCAAGTCCAATTGTTCCTTTTTTAATAAATGAAAGATTCTTTAACTTTTTTGAGGGGAGTTCAGACCATTAGTATTCCAGCTTAATAGTTGCAAAGCCATGATGTAGTTACTCTGCTTTTCCTCCAACTGCACCAAGTGTTTGTTCTTGTTCTGTCGGTGGTGTTATTGTCACTTTCTCTGAGGAGTCCAATCCAAAGGGTAATGTAGCTATATCTAGTATTCCTCTTTTTAATAGTCCTTTGTCCAATACTTTTTGTTTTGGTCTTCTGTCGGTTCTCTGTCCAATGCGCTTAGCTCTTCTCCAGATTCTTTCTGCAAGTCTTCTCCGTGATCTTTCAAAAATCTTTCTTTGCAGTGGATTCTTATTTCCCTCCCTCTCTTTTACAGGAAAATATAGTTCAAACCTTTTCCCCCCTCCTCTCCTGCAGCCAAGGGGGGAAATCACTTATTTTGACGTTAGAATTGTAGTCCTTCCTGATCGACTTTCCAGGTCTTTAGCTTACAGCTTCTTTGCTTTAGTCTGTTTACAAGAAACGGAAGGCAGACTTCCTGTTTATGCCTCCCCGCTTCGGTGCTGAATTAAACCTTTTTTCCTTCCTTTTCGCCCCCAATTTGTCCTACTCACGGGTAGTTGCTTTTTGTAGTCGAATTGTCACAGGAAGAAGTCAGTGCTCTCCGGTAACGGCTGTGTGGCTTTGCTCCGCGGAAGAAGCAGTTGACTCACAGCACCGCGCCACTCACCCCGCTTCGCTCCGGAGCCCGTAGTTGGGTCCCTTTGGGAATTGGGGGGGCGCGAAAGGTGCCCGCTGAGTCCCACACTTACAGGCTTCACCCGCCTGTGATTTTTGAAGGGTCCCCGCTTCGCCGTAGCGGTCCAGACCTGATTCCCGCAGAGCTGGTCCCTCCAAGTCAGAGGGAGTCCGCCATTACCGATGGCGCCAACCCGGAAGTCCTGCAGCTCAGTCAGTTCTGCTACCAGGAGGCCAAAGGATCCCGAGAGGCTTGCAGCCAACTCTACCACTTTTGCCACCAGTGGCTGAAGCCAGAAAGGCACACGAAAGCTGAGATGCTGGACCTGGTGATCTTGGAGCAGTTCCTGGCTGTCCTTCCTCTGGAGATGGAGAACTGGGTGAGGGAATGTGGAGCAGAGACTGCATCAGCCAGTTGCATCAGCTAGCAGACACAAGCCTGCAGACTTACTATCTCACACAGCATTCTGGGATCCCAACACTCCCCACCCGGCAAGAACAGCACAGAGGGACAGAAGAAGGGATCCTTCCATGTGGCAAACGGGAATGTTTGTGCACAGGATTAGAAGAATGATTTGAAGAACACCAGTTTCTTAATGCCCTTCATTAAAATACACAATGAATAATTCCATTAACACATCAAAATATGCATCCATAAAATGTGCAGGAAAAGAATCCAATTAATACTGAACACCAATTAAGAGGCAGAAAACAACAAAGTGTAACAGTTCACCTTTATGTTATCTAAGAGGACAACCTTTTTCTTTTAGGGTCCAGTGTGCTTTGAAGATGTAGCTGTCCATTTCACAGACATGGAATGGGCATTGCTGGATCCTGACCAGAGAGCCCTCCATAAGGAAGTCATGGAGGAGAATCGGGGGATCTCGGACTCTCTCAGTAAAGCTTTATATTATGCCTACCCCCCTCCAAGATGGCCCCCTTTTGCTCTTGAAGGGCTGGCCTGTCTGCAGCCCCCACAGCCTCCTATCAAGGAACCTTCACTGGGGCAGAAGCAGAGGAAAGGCCTCAGGAAAGCAGCCATGGCTCTGGCCAGATGCAGAGGAGGAGGAGGAGGAGGAGGAGGAGGAGGAGAAGGGCTGACCGCTCTCCTTCTCCCTCAGACTCCATTGCTCAGCAGCCCCTCATCCCCTCATAGGGGCAGGGTCGCCAGAGGTGCAAGGTGCTGAGCAGGGGGGGAAATGCACAGCTGAAGATCCTCCAGGGCAGATAAGACCCCCCCCCCAATATTTTTTTCAGGCTCCTCTAAACTGCCCAGGCCTTCTTAGAATCATAGAATCATAGAATAGGCCACAAGGGCCATCGAGTCCAACCCCCTGCCAAGCATCTTAAATGTAGCTTCAAAGTGATTCGGGAAGTTGAAGTGGCTTCTGTCAGAGGTTTTGTTTCTGTTCTTTAATCTGTCCTTAGCTGACTAAAGAGACGAGTAACATTGGAGATGGCTCAGATCCCATGATTGGGCCAAACAAAATCTGTCCCAGAAAATAACCAGGCTTTTAGAACCTCAGGCAGTGAACCCTGGAGGAAGACCTCACATCTAACTCCCTTCAGTTCTTTCCCTGTCACAAGCTTTAATTAGCACTGCTGCATAATTTGGGACTCCATTGCTTCCTGAGGCTCTAATCTGTTTGTCACTTAGTTGCAGGTGATGATCAATTGGAGAAGGGGAATGAGGGAGACCACGACAAAAGCCAAACAGTGGGGAAGTCATATTCAGAGTATGGAGAGAGCTTAAGTCAGAACTCCCATTCCACTTCAAATCAAAGAAATCCCATTGAGAAGAAACCCCGTCAGTGCTTGGAATGTGGAAAAAGCTTTAGTCGAAAGGACAGTTTCACTTCCCATCACAGAATTCATACAGGGGAGAAACCTGTATAAAATATTAAAGGCCTTCAGACTTGGAAGAGAAGCAAGGAAGAACAGAGTGAGAGATTGCTTGATCACTTTTCGATCCAAAGAGGAAAGAGACAAGATATTGAACCTGCACTATCAGAATACTTTGACAATCCAGGATTCAAGAGTAGAGATATTCAAGGATATCCCGAAACAACTTCTAGACCTCAGGTCCAACTATACTGATCTGGTGACACTGCTGAAAGGAAACAGAATCATATTTAGGTGGGAATTCCCCCAAGGCCTATCCTTCACTTTTAAAGGTAAAAAGTTTAAAATAAGATCGATTGACGAGAAAGAGAAATTTCTGAAAGATTACGAAGAAGACCTGCAAAAAGGAGTGGAAGGAGATCCAGGAGCCTCACGACTAGCTGCAATAGATAAGGCAATATCATGTTTGGAACTGGACAAATCACAGAAAGTGATACCACCGACAGAAGAAGAGGAATTATTGGGAGCAGTTGGAGGAAAGTAACTTAGGTACAACATGTCTTTGCAACTACTAAGCTGGAATATTCATGGTCTAAATTCCCCGGATAAAAGAAAAAAAAGTTTTTTATTTGTTGAAAAAAGAACATTTGGACTTAATTTGCCTACAGGAAACACACGTGATAAGGCTACACAGGAAAGTATTGATTAATAAGAGACTTGGTCAAGAATTTATCTCATCAGACAAGGTTAAAAAGCGAGGAGTTATTATTTATGCAAAGGAGAGCCTTTCACCGAAATTTATTTTTAAAGATGACCAAGGCAGATTTATTGCAATTGAAATTCAAACGCAAGGAGAAAATTTTTTAGTAATTGGATTATATGCGCCGAATGAGGGGAAATCCGAATTTTATAAAAAGCTGCATGAGACATTGTTGGACTACATGGACTATAACATCATCTTAATGGGAGATATGAATGGTGTGGTATCCACAAATATGGATAAGTCACAGAGACTGGTAGTTACGAAAGATAGCAGACTACCAAAAACTTGGTTTGAAATGGCTGACAATATGGGCTTGACTGACATTTGGAGAATTAGGCATCCCCTGGCAAGAGAGGGAACCTTCTTTTCTGAAGCTCAAAAGACATGGACAAGAATTGACCAAATTTGGATAACTAGAGGACTGGCACCTAAGATTCGAAAGGTAGAGATCTGCCCTAAGACGTGCTCCGACCATAATGCCATGAAAATGGAGATGAAATTAACACCAATTGGTTCCTTCAGATGGAGGATGAATGACGCCTTGTTTAGAGATCAAGAGGTGATTAGGAAGGCCCAAAAAACTTTGGTATTCAGATACTTGTGGTATCTGAAGAAGTGTGCATGCACACGAAAGCTCATACCAAGAACTAACTTAGTTGGTCTTTAAGGTGCTCCTGGAAGGAATTTTTTTATTTCCAAAAAACTTTGAGAGACTATTTTGAGATAAATTTGAAAACCACTGTAGAAAAAAGAGTAATCTGGGATGCAAGTAAAGCAGTTATGAGGGGTTTTTTTATTCAACAGAACTCCCTAAAGAAGAGAGCCCAAAATGAGAAGAAGGAAAAAATATTGGAAAAAATAAGAGGGAGAAAACAAATTGAGAGCCAAACCAAATTCACAAGAGATTCTGAAAGAAATAAAGTTACATCAAGTACAAGACATGAAGATGATAAATGTGCAGAAAAAGAATCCAGGCCAAATGGCCGAAATATTGGGAAATTTTGGAACAAGAAGGAGACAAATTGAAATTGCAGAGTTTCGAGAAATTAAAAAACAAAGTGAGAGATTGGCTTCATTATTATCAGATAATGGAGACATATAATTTGGATAAGAAAATTGGCTTCCAGGTGGAAAAATCCAAACTAGAAATAGAACTGTTAGAACCCAAAACTAAGAATTTGTCAAGAATATATAACTTGCTGTTGAAATGGAATACTCAGGATGAAACGGTGAAATCTGCAATGATTAAATTGGCACAAGATGTTGGACATAATATTATGTTTGCTGACTGGGAACAGTTGTGGACCACAGGTATGAAATTCACGGCATGTAATGCCTTGAGAGAGAATATTATGAAAATGATTTATTCTTTGTATATTGTATTGTTGTTTTATTGTTTTATTGATTTATAGGTGGTACATGACCCCAGTCAAGCTTGCAAAAATCTACCATTTGCCCGATAATAGATGCTGGAAATGTAAAGAAACTGAAGGTACATTCTTTCACCTTTGGTGGACGTGCCCGAAGATCAAGGCCTTCTGGGAAATGATATATAATGAACTGAAAAAGGTATTTAAATATACCTTCCCGAAGAAACCAGAGGCCTTCCTCTTGGGCATTGTCGGCCAATTGGTGCCAAAGAAGGATAGAACTTTCTTTTTGTATGCAACAACAGCAGCAAGAACACTTATCGCAAAGTACTGGAAGACACAAGATTTACCCACCCTGGAAGAATGGCAGACGAAGGTGATCGACTATATGGAATTGGCAGAAATGACTGGCAGAATCTGAGACCAGGGAGAAGAGTCAGTGGAAGAATATTGGAAAAAATGTAAAGACTATCTACAGAAATACTGTAAAATTAAGGAATGTTAAAAGGACGTTGGACTGAAAATAAGTGGTGTTAGTAACAAGATTAATAAGAATATGTAAATTTGGATCGATAATGACGGAAATTATATTTCTATTATAGTTTAAGATGTTGAGCAAAAGTAAACGACAGAGGGTAAGGATTTGCTGATTTAAATATTTGAACTGGAATACAGAAAGGGAGGTGTGAGGAGGTCAAGAAATTAGTGAGTAAATTACAATATATGGAGATATAACCTTTCTTTGTACTCTTTTCTGGGTGGTTTCATTGGTGTTTGGTATGATCTTTTTATTTCTTTGTTAACTGTCTTTTTGTTTTGCTTTGTATTTTCCTTTTATTATATTCGCAATTCTATCTGTTTTATGTGTTTTATGTTTATAATTTGTTTAAAATTTGTTTTAATAAATATCATTATATATAAAAAAAAGAACTCATTGCACTGAGTTCAAGGGAACTTCTTCCCTGGTAGTTCCTCTGGGGATCTCCGTTCGACCGAGCTGATAAAGCTCATCTTCCGGAATCGCCTCAACGTGATTGACGACCTGAGCCTCTGATAAGGCTCCAGGCACATTCCCCATTCAGCAGAGTTTCCAGCACAGGGAAGAGACGAGAGGTTTGGGCTACATTGCTAGGAGTTTTATTATCTAGCTACGCAGACAGAAAAATACATCCCGTGAGTATGGAATGTGTGGAATGTAGACAGAGTCTTGTGACTCCAAAGCACTGCTCAGTGGCAAACCGAAACTAACAGTTCCGTCCAGCTGCCTGAATGGGAGAGAGAGGAAGCAGGGCTCCTCCAGGGACCTCCTAGCCCTGAAGTCTTTCCATGCCGGTTGGCCATTATCAGAAAGACTCTTTGACTATTGGGGGTCTGGGTTGCCTCTTTCCCATGTGGGCCATTCCTTCTGCCGTGGGACATTAGGTAAGTATTACGTCTGTTTCTTTCATCATACTTAACTCTGGAAGTGACCACGTTTACATTGTTTACATTTCTCTGTGTTTTGCTGTTTCCTTTGCCTTTAGAAGTATATTTTATACCTACTCACCACTTACTGAGTCTTGATGTATTAACCCAAGTGGTGAATAGGTATGGCAGAGAATTCTGTCGACAAAGGTGTGGAAAATTCCTATTCTTGAAAGTCACGAAATAGTCGTCATCTTGCCCTGCCCGCCCGCCCCATATGCCTAGCCTATCTGGCCTGCAGCGCAGGAAGTTGCATGGATCATCTTCCTTCCGGATGCAATTGCGCAGCCTCCAGACCAAGCGCTGGAACCTCCCCTTGGGCTGATGTACAAAAGCCCAATGCACAACATGGATGGCGCTGCCCTCCTCCTGCTCATGTTGAAACATCCCTTCAAGCCCTGAGGGGGCAGGAGAGAAAGGCCGAGCTGGTCAGAAGCAAACACTGTAAATCTATGGTCCTCCTTTTTAAATGCAAAGAGCATTAAATGATAAATCGCATTGCAAAACCAAGAAATGGAAATGGACAGCTTCACCCATCGCAAGCGTCCACAAGCAGTGGTGGTTTCCGTCTTGTAGGAGGGACCATTCTTGTCCCCTTTCCCTTCAACTATACAAGGTTTTGTCAAGCCCACCCCAAACTCCTTCCATCCAATAGGGGGGATGTTTGAGGGCAGTGAAGTCCCTTTCAGAACACTTCAGATATGAATCTCTCTTCACTTCACACCCTTCTCAGCACAAGCATTTTCTCCTCACTTACAGGAACAGTGGGAAGACAAGCTGGCCTTGTTGTGAGCCAGGTGTCCTAGAGAGACTCTGAAAGGCCCATGGAATCAAAGGAAGGCTGGGGAGGAGAACTGGTCCTCTCAGGAGTGGCTTCCGAGTGCCATGATGCGCTGGGGCAGGGCAGGGATAAATGCAGAGGGGCACTGCCTGCCAATCCAATTCCCCGAAATTCATCACCCATCCTGAGACCCTCAGAAGAAGATTCAGGAGGGGCCTGGGCCCCTGACCAGCTACATGGCTGGATGGTCATTTCCACCATTCCAGAGGCGAGTCCCTCCATCTCGACCAGGGAGGGGTGTTGCTTTACTTGCCGACAAGCAGGACACGCACGCCTGTTTGTTGCCATCAGGCTGCAATAAGCTCAGGGGAAGTGGCAGGTTGGGGCACCTAGGAGAATATCCTACACCCAAAGACGCCCCATGTGGTCTAGCGGAGAGACTAAGAGCCCTGGAGCTGGAGGAGGGAGACCTGGGCCCAGTTCCCCCCATGGCTAGGAGCTTTGGAGGGAGGTGGGGAAGATGGGGAGTGAGAGGAGCTGGTTCTGGGTGGAAACATCCACTCTGAGGAAAAGATCACCAGCTAGAGAAAGGAGTCTCTGAGCTTAGTGGGAAGGACAGTGTGTGGTGTCCCGGGGAGAGTAAATCAGGCCAGGAATGAACTGGGAGGCTGAGTCAGGAGAAGGAGGAGCTGGAAAGAGACCGGCTGCTGAGCTCTCATCCCAGTCAGGAGGGGAGAGATCCTTCTAGAAAGAGAAGACTCACCAACCAGAGATCCCTTGGGTCTTTGGCTTGGAGTACCTTGGGAGTAGGGTAACTGGCAGAAAGAGCCAAAGTATTATGTGTGAAACAAGTGAGAAAACCTTGAAGAGAAATAACATTGTAAACTGAGGTATCCTAAGTTTTATCCACTCGTGTTATAAACCTCCTTGTTAAATAAAATCGTTAATATTTATTTGAAGAAATCTTGTCTGAGACTCCCAATTAGTGAGTTTTACCTCACGCAAGTCCCCCACAAGATAATCTGAGGTAGTTGGAGGGCATTTGTGGAAATTGTGTCCTGTGAGGTGGGTGCACTATATTTAGGAGAGAAGACGGGTCCAAGGGTGCGGGGGGGGGGGGGGAAGAGCCCTTGCGTCATCGCATATTAATTGGGGGCAGAGGTGGGATAGGAAGTTAAAACCCACACAGATCCTATTTAGTTTTGAGCGGACTGGCAGACTTAAACATTCATGAGGAAAACTGGGTGCTGTACTTACGCCCACAGATATGTGGAATTTAGAGTGAAATATACTCAGATCTCAGAGAGGATGAATCCTCTGATTCCCTCACATTTAAAGAGAGAGTGAAAGTGCGCTTTGGACTGACTGCAGAACAAAGCCAAAAAGCCTTTCGTGAAATTAAAAGGAAACCAGGAGAGACTTAGGCCCAACTGGGTCGCCGAAGTGACCAAGCTCTGGACAGATGGGAGGGAAGTGAGATGAGCTCAAACAGCTGATCAGTTGAGAGCCATGTTTCCAAGAGGTTCCTGCTCATTGAGGCTGAAAACAGTAACTGAAGTCTCTACCTTGGGAGAGGAAATCAAAGGAGACTCAGGGGGAGCAGTAATACTCTGTCCCTTCCAGGAAAAGTAATAATTGGAAACCCAGGGAGGAAGTGGGGTCTCAAAACGACAACCCTGAAGGCCGGGCCCAAGGGTGCCGGGGGGGAAAGAGCCGTGACACGAAGTGAAAACCCACACAGAAACGTACCCAGAGACACAGAACAACCAGTTTAATAAAGGAGTGAAGTTCTTTGATTAAAAAGAGAAAAAATTCCTGTCAGAAAATGACCAGCAAGCGCCAAGCCCAAGAGACTTCACACGCACACGCGCCCAGTCCCGGGTTCTGGGTCCTGCTTCTTCCCTGCCCCCCCCCCCGAAGGGGCAGCTCTGCGCCTGCGCGACGCCCCGGGCTCCTCGGCAGGGAGAGAGAAGGGTTAAGGGGCGCCGAGCTGGCTTCCTAGAGAGGACAGGAAAGGAAGGCGGGCCGCTCCTCCTCCTCCTCCCCTCTGACGTCCCTTCCGGCCTCGCCTTCGCCTGCCGGGCTCTGGTGGGTCTCCTCTCGGGGAGAGGGAGAAGGATATTAAGGATATTAAGAGGGACATTATTATGAGGGAGAAGTATATTAAGAGGGACATTATTATGAGGGAGAAGTATATTAAGAGGGACATTATTATGAGGGAGAAGTATATTAAGAGGGACATTATTATGAGGGAGAAGTATATTAAGAGGGATATAATTGTGAGGGAGAAGGATATTAAGAGGGATATAATTGTGAGGGAGAAGGATATTAAGAGGGACATTATTGTGAGGGAGAAGGATATTAAGAGGGACATTATGAGGGAGAAGGATATTAAGAGGGACATTATTATGAGGGAGAAGGATATTAAGGGGGACATTATTATGAGGGAGAAGTATATTAAGAGGGACATAATTATGAGGGAGAAGGATATTAAGAGGGACATGATTGTGAGGGAGAAGTATATTAAGAGGGACATTATTATGAGGGAGAAGGATATTAAGAGGGACATTATTATGAGGGAGAAGGATATTAAGAGGGACATTATTATGAGGGAGAAGTATATTAAGAGGGACATTATGAGGGAGAAGGATATTAAGAGGGACATTATTGTGAGGGAGAAGGATATTAAGGGGGACATTATTATGAGGGAGAAGGATATTAAGGGGGACATTATTCTGAGGGAGAAGTATATTAGGAGGGAAAGACCACGAAGGAGAAGTACAGGAATACTTCTGCTTACAAACCGTCCTCCTTGCAAACGCGTTAGCTTCTCTCTCTATTCATAAATCTCTGTAGGGCATTTTCCCCTCCCTAATTCTTTATTTGTTTGACTAAACTGCATGAGGCAGTGAATGACAGGAGGGCCTGGCGTGCTCTGGTCCAGGGGGTCGCAAAGATGCGGACAGGACTAAACCACAACAGGGACGGTGGCAATCCAGCCCTGGTTCCTAGGAAGACTCATCCATGCTTCCTCAGGGAACATTCTTCTTCTCTTGGCTGTGTATTGATCTTATAATAAAAGAATGTGTTTGATTCGTAGGATTTGCTGCACCTTCCATTAGAACTTGGCAGAGGACTAAGGGACTCCTTCCGATCTCTTGGAGATTTCCGGAGAGCCCAGATGGATGAGCAAGACTCAGCTGGCCCTGAAACAGGAAGAGGCCATGCCATGGAAACTGGGAGCAGTGGGGAATTATGGGAAAACTCCATGCAAAAGATCCTGGATAAGGAGGACACCCCTTGCTCAGAGGTGCAGAGCCAGCAGCTCAGCCAGTTCTGCTTCCAGGAGGCCAAAGGACCCCGAGAGGTTTGCAGCCAATTCTACCATCTTGACCATCAGTGGCTGAAGCCAGAAAGGCACACGAAAGCTGAGATGCTGGACCTGGTGATCTTGGAGCAGTTCCTGGCTGTCCTTCCTCTGGAGATGGAGAACTGGGTGAGGGAATGCGGAGCGGAGACCAGTTCCCAGGCGGTGGCCCTGGCCGAAGGTTTCCTCCTGAGTCAGGCAGAGGAGAGGAAGCAGGCAGAGCAGCAGGTGAGAGAGACTTTCCTCTGGATACTCCCAAGGGGCTCCAAAGAGGAGGGAGAGTATTCCCAAATCATTTCCTAATGGCCCATCCTTTTTTGGAAAGCATATTATTATTATTATTAATGACACCCATGTGGCTGGGTGCCTTCCAGCACATATAAAAGCATAAGAAGACATCAGATGTCTTCTAAAAGTTATGCATTTTCTTATCTCCTTCGCACCTGATGGGAGGGCATTCCCCAGGGTGGGGGCCACTGTGGAGAAGGTCTTCTGCCTGGTTCCCTGTAACTTCACTTACCACAGTGAGGGAATCAGCAGAAGACCCTCCGAACTGGACCTCAGTTCATGGAGACGCTCCTTTGGGTATAGTGGGCCTTTGAGGCCGTTTAGGGCTTTGAATTGTTCTGGGAAACGTTCTGGGAGCCAGTGAAGATCCTTGAGGACCAATGTTTCATGGTCCTGGCAGCCAACCCCAGACACCAGTCTAGCAGAAGCAGGAAGCAGCTTTCACCTCTGTCCCCCGAAAGTGCTTGCCTCTGCCATTCCTTCTCTAACCCTTCTCCCCATTCTCTGTTTTGAATCCTTGTTGCTCTTTCAGAGGAAGGATCTTTTGGCAGAACTGGGTCTTGATTCTTCTGAGGCAGAGAAGACTCCGTTGGACGCCAGAGTGAGGCCTCTGGGTAAGGAGGAAGGAGTGTTTTCTCCCCCGTTTTGTCACATTCTCTTGGTTTTGAAACTAATCTGTGATTTCTTTGCATCTTGTGAGGGATGACACCTGGAGCTCAGAGCGGGGGGAGAGATGTATTTTTGCACAACTATTATATGAAATGGGTACAAATGAGTCCAGCTAATATCCCCTTGTGGTTTCAGAAATTCTCCATCGCTCAACGTGCTTCGTTGTTTGGCAACTTTAACAGCAGCTGCAAAAATCACACTGTCCAAATAAATAGCCTCTTTTTGCCATTTTTCTTCTACACCTGGGAAAGAGAGGGATCTGTCAGAATTGCAAATGACTCAGTAATGAACCTTATCAGCTCCCTCAAAACTTTCAGATTCCTTACATCCCTCTGTCTGGCCTTAGAGAAATGCGCGTTTATCCAATTAGATTAAATTCCAAGTCCTTTTAGCATTAATCAGTTCAGTCTGTATATAATAAAGGATGGGGAAGAGTCACCTCTAATTTTCCATCGTAAACATTTTGTAAAATAGAGCTTCCCTCCCTTTTTCCTTTTTGTTTTTACACACACAGTTCCATTTGATGTTATATTCCATATCTGCAATCCAGTTTCATCCCTGCTCACCTGTACATAGATATTTTCAACCAGTATTCAATGGCGGGCTGCCAAATCATAAATGCAGAGAAGAAAACTTGATATAAAGAAGCCATAGGCTCCCCTTCCCCCCACTCACTGTCTTTTGCACCAAATGGAGTTTATTCCCAAATTCAAACCTTAAAGACCTTGCAGCTGGTTTAATTCCGCTGTTTATGATCTCATCTCTTCCAGCAACGCCTGTACATTAGTCCAAATTGAGCTCGGAGTGACAGGAGAACCTCTGCTTCTTAATGGCAGCGAAGGAGGGTTTTCAGCAGATGAAGGGCTTTTGCACTCAGCGCCTCCCTGCCTCCCGCAATCCATGCTGGAGCCGGAACGTGGTACCGAGACAAACTGGGAGTGAAGCCCGTTCTCCCCTGTCCCTGGGGGAAACTTGCAAGGAGAATTACCCTCAGTCATCCTTGTTTTTCCCTTGCCAACGATCTCCCGCTGCCTCCATTAAGGCAGAGCGGAACCGGAAGCTAGCAGGGGAGACTTGGACAAGCCCCATCTGTACGTAGAGATGCACTGTTTCACCTCTGAGAGAAGCAGGCGCTCACGGTTTCCACTTACCTTGGTCTCTCCCAGGTGACGGAATGATGCCACCAAGACCTGCTCCTTCATCTTTCCATGGTGGTGGAGGGGAGGCAGCAGCTGTGGACCCAGATCAGGTAGGGGGAAGGAGCCTTGTGGGGAAGGACGGCTTGGATGCAGACTGGCTGAGCACAGTTGGATGCAGAGGAATGGTGGGAGGAGCCAGAGAAGAGGGAGCCGACTGGGAGGAGGAGGAGGAGGAGGAGGGGTCTGAAGCTGGAGAGGGAGGAAGGCTCAGGGAGCAGAGGGAGTCTGTGGCAGAGAGCAGCCCAGACTCCGAGGCAGAAGCTGCAGCAGGAGAGAGGGATGAGGAAGGCAGAGAGGGGTCTGGCCGCTGTAGAAAACAACAGAGCCAAGTGAATGTTCTCTAAGAGGACAGCCTTTTTCCTGTTCTGTTAGGGTCCAGTGTGCTTTGAAGATGTGGCTGTCCATTTCACAGACGAGGAGTGGGCGTTGCTGGATCCTGACCAGAGAGCTCTCCATAAGGAAGTCATGGAGGAGAATCGTGGGATCTTGGACTATCTCAGTAAGGCTCCCTATTGGATCATCCTATCTGCTTTGTAATTCAAGACATCTCTCTATGTGACGAACCTCTGATATTTCGATGGGGCTCAACAGCGCCACCCACAGCACCTGGGATGTTAACACTCCCACAGCAAACCTTGGATGGATGGCTATTGATTGTTTTCCCTGTGCATATTCTTCCTCCAGTTCTGCCGTTTAAAACCATGATCAGGCTGTCTGAACTGCCCAGGCCTTCTTAAATGTAGGATTCAGAGTGATTTGAGGTGTTGAAGTAGCTTCAGTCCAGTTTCCTTCTTTTGTTCTTGCTTCTGTCTCTCTCTGGTTGACCAAAGAGTCGCTTGACATTGGAGATGGCACAGATTCCACGACTGAACCAAACAAACTCCATCCCAGAAAAGAGCCAGGCTTTTTGAATCTCAGGCAGTGAACCCTGTAGTAACAATAATGGTAATATTATTATTTTTACCTTGCCCATCTGACTGGGTGGCCCCAGCCACTCTGGGCAACTTCCAACAAATAGAAAAACATAATAAAACATCAAACATTAAAAACTTCCCAATACA
Source organism: Podarcis vaucheri (assembly GCF_965113315.1). Lineage (NCBI taxonomy): Eukaryota > Metazoa > Chordata > Lepidosauria > Squamata > Lacertidae > Podarcis > Podarcis vaucheri. The sequence continues at coordinate 2,217,371 of NC_138765.1, read as the reverse complement.
GAGGTGCCTTCAGAAGTCCTCTAAAAGTTGCATAGTTATTTCCTTGACATCTGATGGGAGGGCGTTCCACAGGGTGGGTTCCCCTATCGAGAAGGCCCCCTGCCTCGTCCCCTGTAACTTCTCACAAAAATGTAACATTTAAGTACAGTGGTACTTCGGGTTAAGAACTTAATTCGTTCTGAAGGTCTGTTCTTAACCTGAAACTGTTCTTAACCTGAAGCACCACTTTAGCTCATGGGGCCTCCTGCTGCTGCTGTTAGTGAAGTCTTTAACCTGAAGCGTATGTAACCTGAAGCGTATGTAACCCGAGGTAACACTGTACAGTGGTGCCCCGCAAGACGAATGCCTCGCAAGACGAAAAACTCGCAAGACGAAAGGGCTTTCCATTTTTTGAGTCGATCTGCAAGACAAATTTCCCTATGGGCTTGCTTCGCAAGATGAAACGTCTTGCGAGTTCTTGCGAGTTTGTTTCCTTTTTCTTAAAGGCGCTAAGCTGCTAATAGCCGCTAAGCCGGTAATAGCCGTGCTTCGCAAGACGAAAAAACCGCAAGATGAAGAGACTCGCGGAACGGATTAATTTCGTCTTGCGATGCACCACTGTATATCTTAAATTTTGGATGCCAACAGTGTCCTTCAGCTCTCTATATTGGACAAACAGGCCAAACCTTATGCCAAAGAATAAACGGACATAAATCTGACATCAAGAATCACAAGACAGAGAAACCACTAGGAGAACACTTCAATCTCCCAGGACATTCTATACAAGATCTCAAAGTAGCTGTTTTACTACAAAGGAATTTCAGAAATAGACTGGAAAGAGAAGCTGCTGAATTGCAACTCATTACCAAACTTAAAACCATGGAGAGACCTGGTCTGAACAAAGACATTGGATTCTTATCTCATTATACATGACTGAGCCATTTTTCACCTTCTCACCCCTTGCCTTTTCCTGTAAGACCTATTGCAGTCGTTAAGAGTCGTCAAAAGACTCATCTCAGCTATCTGCCAATCACCCATTCCCACCACCCTTCTGAGTAATACCCCTCCCCACCTTCTCAGTATATAGAAGGATCTGGCAACTTCTGTTTCAGTGTATCTGAAGAAGTGTGCATGCACACAAAAGCTCATACCAAGAACTAACCGAGGTAACACTGTATATCTTAATTTTGGACAGGGAACTTACCTGCTTTGGCCATCTTTTAAATACCGTATTTTTCGCTCCATAGGACGCACTTTTCCCGTCTTAAAAACTAAGGGGGAAAGTCTGGGATTCCTATGGAGCGAGTGCAGGGGGGGAGGCAGGCAGGAAAAGCCCCCAAGAGCCACACACAAGCTTTGTGCGGGTCTTGCAGGCTTTTCCTCAGGAGGGAGAAGGGACTGACTCCCTCCTGGGGAAAAGCCATGCGCAACCTCTCCAGCCGGGGGGAAGGCTGTGCAAGGCTAAAGAAGCCAACTTTTTAAAAATCTCTCTATCTCTATCTCTACCTCTACCTCTTTTTCCATCCTTTCTCCACCTCCTTCTTTTCCTCTGGATCAGTGTTTTTATCTAACGTTTTAGTTTGTAGGGGGGGATATTATAAAAAAGGAAACTTTGCAGCTTTTATTTTGGTATACAATAAAAACAGATTAAACAAAACACAAAAGAAGGAAATAGCATAGAAGAGGAAGAGTAAAGGCAAAGAGGGGGGATACAAAGCTATTTACCAGAGGTAGATCTTAACCCTTGCCTCACCTGGGAGCTTTTCTGGGCAGGTATTCCCTCGGCTTAAGTGGGGTGGGGGAAGAGTGGCAGGTAGGGGGGTACCTACCTAGACACTGAAGCCACATGTCTCTCCGATGAAAATTGGGAGTGGGCATTGTGTGAAGTGGCTGTGGATCTCCTGCCGCAGAATTGTAGGACTGTATAGAGTTGGGAGGGCCACCCGAGGGTCATCTAGCCCAGCCCCCTCACAATGTAGGAATCACAGCTAAAGAACGCCAGGCAGATGGTCACCCAACCGCTGCTTAAAAGCCTCCAGTGGTGGAGACCCCCAACACCTTCCATGGTCATAGAATTGCAGGGTTGGAAGGGAACCCCAGGAGTCATCTAGTCCAGCCCCGGTGGACAGCGGGCACGATCCATCCCATTGTGCAAGGCTAAAGATGCTGCGCAAGGCTTAAGAGGAGGCCAAGGCAGAGAGCGGGATGGATCGCTCTTGCTGCCTTGTCTTCTTCTTTAGCCGTGCTGGAGAGGTTTAGCTCCTGGCTGGAGAGGTTGCGCGGCTATGGATCCCACTTGCTGTCTTGATTTCCTTGCTCTTGGGGACTGGGGGGGGGACCCGGGCTTCCCCCGCAGCCCCGAGAAGCTCTGGGAGAAGCGGACAGGCTGTGCGCATCGTGTCCGTGGCTCTTTGGGGCTGCGGGGTGTGTGTGATAATATTTCCCCCCTTGATTTCCCCCTCTAAAAACTAGGTGCGTCCTGTGGTCCGGTGCGTCCAATAGAGCGAAAAATACGGTAATAATAAAAGCACATTTTATTTATGAAGATAGTATAGATCCATATTTAAATTTGAACAAAATGACATTACCAGGTTAAGCTGTACTTTTCAAAACTAGAGAGAGAAAACATATAATATTCAATTTGATTTGTATATGAAACTAGACATTTTGCAGAACAAAAGGAACATTATAACATCTAACTCCCTTCAGTTCTTCGCCTATCCCAAGTATTAATTAGCATTGTTCCATAATTTGGGGCTGCACTTCTTCCCGAGACTCTAATCAGTTTGCCTCTTAGTTTCAGGTGGTGATGAATTGGAAATGAAGAACAAGGGAGACCACAACGAAATCCACACTGTGGAGGAGCCATATCAGGATTCAGACTGTGGAGAGGGCTTCAGTCAGAGCTCCCATTCGACTTCCCATCAAAGAAATCCCCTTAAGAAGAAACCCTATCACTGCTTGGAATGTGGAAAGAACTTCAATCAGAGGGCCAAGCTCACTTCCCATCGAAGAATTCATACAGGGGAAAAACCCTATCAGTGTGTGGAGTGTGGAAAGAGCTTCACTGCTAGCTCCTCTCTCACTTCCCATCAAAGAAATCATACAGGGGAGAAACCCTATCAGTGTGTGGAGTGTGGAAAGAGCTTCACTGATAGCTCCTCTCTCACTTCCCATCAAAGAAATCATACAGGGGAGAAACCCTTTCAGTGCGTAGAATGTGGAAAGAGCTTCAATCGGAGTGCCCATCTCACTTCCCATCAAAGGATTCATACAGGGGAGAAACCCTTTCAGTGCGTGGAATGTGGAAAGAGCTTCAGGACGAGCTTTGAACTGACTTTGCATCAAAGGATTCATACAGGGGAGAAACCCTATCAGTGCTTGGAATGTGGAAAGAGCTTCAGTCAGAGTGCCCATCTCACTTCCCATCAAAGGATTCATACAGGGGAGAAACCCTTTCAGTGCGTGGAATGTGGAAAGAGCTTCAGGACGAGCTTTGAACTGACTTTGCATCAAAGGATTCATACAGGGGAGAAACTCTATCACTGCTTGGAGTGTGGAAAGAGCTTCTATCAGAGAGCCAAGTTCACTTCCCATCAAAGGATTCATACAGGGGAGAAACCCTATCAGTGCTTGGAATGTGGAAAGAGCTTCAGTCAGAGTGCCCATCTCACTTCCCTTCAAAGGATTCATACAGGGGAGAAACCCTTTCAGTGCGTGGACTGTGGAAAGAGCTTCAGGATGAGCTTTGAAATGACTTTGCATCAAAGGATTCATACAGGGGAGAAACCCTATCACTGCTTGGAGTGTGGAAAGAGCTTCTATCAGAGGGCCAATCTCACTTCCCATCAAAGGATTCATACAGGGGAGAAACCCTATCAGTGCTTGGAATGTGGAAAGAGCTTCAGTCAGAGTGCCAATCTCACTTCCCATCAAAGGATTCATACAGGGGAAAAACCCTTTCAGTGCTTAGAATGTGGAAAGAGCTTCAATCGGAGTGCCAATCTCACTTCCCATCAAAGGATTCATACAGGGGAGAAGCCCTTTCAGTGCTTAGAATGTGGAAAGAGCTTCAATCGGAGTGCCAATCTCACTTCCCATCAAAGGATTCATACAGGGGAGAAACCCTTTCAGTGCTTGGAATGTGGAAAGAGCTTCAGTCAGAGTGCCAAGCTCACTTCCCATCAAAGGATTCATACAGGGGAGAAACCCTACCAGTGTTTAGAATGTGGAAAGAGCTTCAGTGAGAGTGCCCATCTCACTTCCCATCAAAGGATTCATACAGGGGAGAAACCCTATCAGTGCATGGAATGTGGAAAGAGCTTCAGTCAGAGTGCCCATCTCACTTCCCATCAAAGGATTCATACAGGGGAGAAACCCTTTCAGTGCTTCGAATGTGGAAAGAGCTTCAGTGAGAGTGCCAATCTCACTTCCCATCAAAGGATTCATACAGGGGAGAAACCCTATCAGTGCATGGAATGTGGAAAGAGCTTCAGGACGAGCTTTGAACTCACTTCCCATCAAAGGATTCATACAGGGGAGAAACACTTTCAGTGCTTAGAATGTGGAAAGAGCTTCAGGAGGAGCTTTGATCTCACTTCCCATCAAAGGATTCATACAGGGGAGAAACCCCATCACTGCTTCGAGTGTGGAAAGAGCTTCAGGACAAGCTCTCAACTCACCTCCCATCAAAGGATTCATACAGGAGAGAAACCCTTTCGGTGCTTAGAATGTGCAAAAAGCTTCAGTCATAGGGCCAAGCTCACTTCCCATCAAAGGATTCATACAGGGGGGAAACCCTAACAGTGCTTGGAATGTGGAAAGAGCTTCAGTCAAAGCAATAATGTCATTTCCCACCAGAGAATTCACACAGGGTAGAAACTATTTCAGTGCCAAGAGTGTGATAGGAGGGATTTGTGAAAGTTTGGTCTCATTTTTAAAGTTCTTAACACAATTGGAGCTCTTAAAAGGAATTAGAGCTCCCTGAAAAAGCTAAAATTAAGACAGGTTTGCGCTCTTGACTATGCTACCACTCAGTGCATTTGTAACTAGCTGACTGACCAAACCCAAAGGGTGCTCATCAATGGTTCCTCTTCATCCTGCAGATGAGTGACTAGTGGGGTGCCACAGAGTTCTGTCTTGGGCCCGGTCTTATTCAACATCTTTATCAACGACTTGGATGATGGACTCAAGGGCATCCTGATCAAATTTGCAGATGACACCAAACTGGGAGGGGTGGCTAACACCCCAGAGGACAGGATCACACTTCAAAACGACCTTGACAGATTAGAGAACTGGGCCAAGACAAACAAGATTAACAGGGAGAAATGTAAAGTATTGCACTTGGGCAAAAAAAATGAGAGGCACAAATACAAGATGGGTGACACCTGGCTTGAGAGCAGTACATGTGAAAAGGATCTAGGAGTCTTGGTTGACCACAAACTTGGCATGAGCCAACAGTGTGACGCGGCAGCTAAAAAAGCCAATGCAATTCTCGGCTGCATCAATAGGAGTATAGCATCTAGATCAAGGGAAGTAATAGTGCCACTGTATTCTGCTCTGGTCAGACCACACCTGGAGTACTGTGTCCAGTTCTGGGCACCACAATTCAAGAAGGACACTGACAAACTGGAACGTGTCCAGAGGAGGGCAACCAAAATGATCAAAGGCCTGGAAACGATGCCTTATGAGGAACGGCTAAGGGAGCTGGGCATGTTTAGCCTGGAGAAGAGGAGGTTAAGGGGTGATATGATAGCCATGTTCAAATATATAAAAGGATGTCACATAGAGGAGGGAGAAAGGTTGTTTTCTGCTGCTCCAGAGAAGCGGACACGGAGCAATGGATCCAAACTAAAAGAAAGAAGATTCCACCTAAACATTAGGAAGAACTTCCTGACAGTAAGAGCTGTTCGACAGTGGAATTTGCTGCCAAGGAGTGTGGTGGAGTCTCCTCCTTTGGAGGTCTTTAAGCAGAGGCTTGACAACCATATGTCAGGAGTGCTCTGATGGTGTTTCCTGCTTGGCAGGGGTTGGACTCGATGGCCCTTGTGGTCTCTTCCAACTCTCTGATTCTATGATTCTATGATTCTAAAGTAGAGACACTGACAAAGAAAACAGAAGCACTAGATATCTCCATGAAAGGAAGGGAGGAGAAGTCTGAAAAGCTGGCAAAGAAGACAAAAAATGGACATCAGAACAGGAGACACTTAGGATTGATGTGGACGGTTTGGGTGGAAGATAAGAGGCAATTGCGGGCGCTTTGGAGGTTCTTGAGATGAGACAGAAAGCCCAGCCTCTGAGACGGAGAGGAGGGAGGAGAGCAGGATTTTAGCAAAGGTTTGAGCGGAGTGGCTGGGAGTGGAAGAGGAATTCATGGAAAAGGCGCCACCCTCCTCACAGCCGGGGATGGTGGTTTTTGGGTAGAAAACCAATGTGAATAAATCCCCCCAGTGAAACCCCCTGGCCGGTCTTCCTGTCTCCGTCTCCTTGTGCCCCCACCCTGCCCCAATCAAAGTCCCAGCCAGCAGCTGCCCTCCAGGCCTTCCTCCGCCCATCTTGGGGCCTCAAGGCATGCGGGCAAGATTTGGTGGGGGGCCAGGCTGGGCTCAGAGGTCTGCTTTCCTCTCCTTACACTGGGAAGCTTGTCTACTAACTAATGGATAAAGGGTTGTTTGGAAGACTAAGCCCTCTCTACCCCCCACCCTGTTTTAAGGAACACCCGCAGGAGGAGCTGGTAAGGGAGGCAGAACTAGGAAGTCCAGAAGTGACCGAGGCCGAGCAGCCACAGGAACCAGAACCACAACCAAGTCCAACCCAACGACCCCGTCACATCCGGCAGCCCTGGAACAAGAGCCAGAACCAGAAACCCCTACTGAGACACCCAAGACCACAAGGCATACGTAGCTGACCGGGATACTTCAATGACTACGAACGCTAACCTTCTGGGCGCAACGGGAACGTAGAGGGGAGGGGGGTTATGTACTAATCTTGGATCCTAGAAGAAAAGGCAACTAGGATCCTAGAATGCAACAACTGATTGGCCTGCAGGAAAAGACCAATCAGGCTCCAGGAGGGAAGCAGAATCAGCCAATCAGACGGGACTAATTGTGTAAATAATGTAGATAAAAGCCTGACGTTGGGGGGGTGCAATTAAAACACTGCTTTACAAGCTGCAATAAAGAGCATGAAGTCATTACAGGACTCCTGAGTAGATTTCAGAGAATCTAATGCATCTTTGGTTGGGATTGTCCAGCAAGGAGATTGGAGATGGTTGCCAGTCAAAGGGTAGTTTAAGACGGGGGGGGGGGGAGAGAGAGCTCCTTGTGGAAGGGGGGGGCAGTTTTGGGAGACATTCCAGCTGTGGCATTGGGAGCCAGAAGAGGAATCCTGGAAGAGGACACTCCAGCCTCATCTAGTCCAACCCCTGCGATTCAGGAACCCCGGTTCTTAGTCCCGCCAGCTCCCTTGAACTGGGCAACTCAGATGCCTGGAGCAGCGCCCCGTTGGAGAGCAGCCTTGGGTCACCTCTGGAGCTGGCCGGACCTTTTGGGCGGCTGTTTCCATCCCCTCTGCCTTCTGCTGGCAGGCCTTGAAGGGAAATAACATTGTAAACTGAACTACACTAAGTTTTATCCACTCATGTCATAAACTTCATTGTTAAATAAAATCATTAATGTTTATTTGAAGAAATCCTGCCTGAGACTCCCAATTAGTAAGTTTTACCTCACGCAAGTCCCCCACAAGATAATCTGAGGTAGTTGGAGGGCATTTGTGGAAATTGTGTCCTGTGAGGTGGGTGCACTATATTTAAGAGAGAAGACGGGTCCAAGGCTGCGGGGGGGGGAGAGCCCTTGCGTCTTCGCATATTAATTGGGGGCAGGGGTGGGATAGGAAGTTAAAACCCACACAGATCCTATTTAGTTTTGAGCGGACTGGCAGACTTAAACATTCATGAGGAAAACTGGGTGCTACACTTACGCCCACATATATGTGGAATTTTGAGGGAAATATACTCAGATCTCAGAGAGGATGAAACCTCTGATTCCCTCACGTTTAAAGAGAGAGTGAAAGTGCGCTTTGGACTGACTGCAGAACAAAGCCAAAAAGCCTTTCGTGAAATTAAAAGGAAACCAGGAGAGACTTAGGCCCAACTGGGTAGCCGAACTGACCAAGCTCTGGACAGATGGGAGGGAAGTGAGATGAGCTCAAACAGCTGATCAGTTGAGAGCCATGTTTCCAAGAGGTTCCTGCTCATTGAGGCTGAAAACAGTAACTGAAGTCTCTACCTTGGGAGAGGAAATCAAAGGAGACTCAGGGGGAGCAGTAATACTCAGTCCCTTCCAGGAAAAGTAATAATTGGAAACCCAGGGAGGAAGTGGGGTCTCAAAACGACACCCCTGAAGGCCAGGCCCAAGGGAGGGTGCCGGGGGGGAAAGAGCCGTGACACGAAGTAAAAACCCACACAGAAACGTACCCAGAGACACAGAACAACCAGTTTAATAAAGGAGTGAAGTTCTTTGATGAAAAAGAGAAAAAATTCCTGTCAGAAAATGACCAGCAAGCGCCAAGCCAAAGAGACTTCACACGCACACGCGCCCAGTCCCGGGTTCTGGGTCCTGCTTCTTCCCCGCCTCCTCCTCTTCTCCCGCTTGACGCCCCGGGCTCCTCGGCGGGGAGAGAGAAGGGTTAAGGGGCGCCGAGCTGGCTTCCTAGAGAGGACAGGAAAGGAAGGCGGGCCGCTCCTCCTCCCCCTCCTCCCCTCTGACGTCCCTTCCGGCCTCGCCTTCGCCTGCCGGGCTCTGGTGGGTCTCCTCTCGGGGGAAGCCTGGGGAACTCCCTGCCCCGGGAGGCGGAAAGGGGAGGGAAGAGAGGCTGGGGGGTCCGGGAGGGAGCCAGAGGGACCTCAGGCCCTGGCCAGGGAGGTGGGCCTGGAAGAGAGCGAGGAGGGAGAAGGACCTTCGGAGGGACATGATGGTGAGGGAGAAGAATATTAAGAGGGACATGATTGTGAGGGAGAAGGATATTAGGAGGGACATTATTGTGAGGGAGAAGGATATTAAGAGGGACATTATTATGAGGGAGAAGGATATTAAGAGGGACATGATTGTGAGGGAGAAGGACATTAAGAGGGACATGATGGTGAGGGAGAAGGATATTAAGAGGGACATGATGGTGAGGGAGAAGGATATTAAGAGGGACATTATTATGAGGGAGAAGGATATTAAGAGGGACATGATTGTGAGGGAGAAGGACATTAAGAGGGACATGATTGTGAGGGAGAAGGATATTAAGAGGGACATGATTGTGAGGGAGAAGGACATTAAGAGGGAGATTATTATGAGGGAGAAGGATATTAAGAGGGACATTATTGTGAGGGAGAAGGACATTAAGAGGGACATGATTGTGAGGGAGAAGGATATTAAGAGGGACATGATTGTGAGGGAGAAGGACATTAAGAGGGAGATTATTATGAGGGAGAAGGATATTAAGAGGGACATGATTGTGAGGGAGAAGGATATTAAGAGGGACATGATTGTGAGGGAGAAGGATATTAAGAGGGACATTATTATGAGGGAGAAGGATATTAAGAGGGACATTATTATGAGGGAGAAGGATATTAAGAGGGACATGATTGTGAGGGAGAAGGATATTAAGAGGGACATGATTGTGAGGGAGAAGGATATTAAGAGGGACATGATGGTGAGGGAGAAGGACATTAAGAGGGACATGATTGTGAGGGAGAAGGAGATTAAGAGGGAAATAATTGTGAGGGAGAAGGACATTAAGAGGGAAATAATTGTGAGGGAGAAGGACATTAAGAGGGAAATAATTGTGAGGGAGAAGGATATTAGGAGGGACATTATTGTGAGGGAGAAGGATATTAAGAGGGACATTATTGTGGGGGAGAAGGATATTAAGAGGGACATTATTATGAGGGAGAAGGATATTAAGAGGGAAATAATTGTGAGGGAGAAGGATATTAGGAGGGACATTATTGTGAGGGAGAAGGATATTAAGAGGGACATTATTATGAGGGAGAAGGATATTAAGAGGGACATTATTGTGAGGGAGAAGGATATTAAGAGGGACATTATTATGAGGGAGAAGTATATTAAGAGGGACATGATTGTGAGGGAGAAGGATATTAAGAGGGACATGATTGTGAGGGAGAAGGATATTAAGAGGGACATGATTGTGAGGGAGAAGGACATTAAGAGGGAAATAATTGTGAGGGAGAAGGACATTAAGAGGGAAATAATTGTGAGGGAGAAGGATATTAGGAGGGACATTATTGTGAGGGAGAAGGATATTAAGAGGGACATTATTGTGGGGGAGAAGGATATTAAGAGGGACATTATTATGAGGGAGAAGGATATTAAGAGGGACATTATTGTGGGGGAGAAGGATATTAAGAGGGACATTATTGTGGGGGAGAAGGATATTAAGAGGGACATTATTATGAGGGAGAAGGATATTAAGAGGGACATTATTGTGGGGGAGAAGGATATTAAGAGGGACATGATTGTGAGGGAGAAGGATATTAAGAGGGACATGATTGTGAGGGAGAAGGATATTAAGAGGGACATGATTGTGAGGGAGAAGGATATTAAGAGGGACATGATTGTGAGGGAGAAGGACATTAAGAGGGAAATAATTGTGAGGGAGAAGGACATTAAGAGGGAAATAATTGTGAGGGAGAAGGATATTAGGAGGGACATTATTGTGAGGGAGAAGGATATTAAGAGGGACATTATTGTGGGGGAGAAGGATATTAAGAGGGACATTATTATGAGGGAGAAGGATATTAAGAGGGACATTATTGTGGGGGAGAAGGATATTAAGAGGGACATGATTGTGAGGGAGAAGGATATTAAGAGGGACATTATTATGAGGGAGAAGGATATTAAGAGGGATATAATTGTGAGGGAGAAGGATATTAAGAGGGACATTATTATGAGGGAGAAGGACATTAAGAGGGACATTATTATGAGGGAGAAGGATATTAAGAGGGATATAATTGTGAGGGAGAAGGATATTAAGAGGGACATAATTGTGAGGGAGAAGGATATTAAGAGGGACATGATTGTGAGGGAGAAGGATATTAAGAGGGACATGATTGTGAGGGAGAAGGATATTAAGAGGGACATGATTGTGAGGGAGAAGGACATTAAGAGGGACATTATTGTGAGGGAGAAGGATATTAAGAGGGACATTATTATGAGGGAGAAGGATATTAAGAGGGATATAATTGTGAGGGAGAAGGATATTAAGAGGGACATAATTGTGAGGGAGAAGGATATTAAGAGGGACATGATTGTGAGGGAGAAGGATATTAAGAGGGACATGATTGTGAGGGAGAAGGACATTAAGAGGGACATTATTGTGAGGGAGAAGGACATTAAGAGGGACATGATTGTGAGGGAGAAGGACATTAAGAGGGACATGATTGTGAGGGAGAAGGATATTAAGAGGGACATAATTGTGAGGGAGAAGGATATTAAGAGGGACATGATTGTGAGGGAGAAGGATATGAAGAGGGACATGATTGTGAGGGAGAAGGATATGAAGAGGGACATGATTGTGAGGGAGAAGGACATTAAGAGGGACATGATTGTGAGGGAGAAGGATATTAAGAGGGACATGATTGTGAGGGAGAAGGACATTAAGAGGGACATGATTGTGAGGGAGAAGGATATTAAGAGGGACATTATTATGAGGGAGAAGGATATTAAGAGGGACATTATTGTGAGGGAGAAGGATATTAAGAGGGACATGATTGTGAGGGAGAATGATATTAAGAGGGAGATTATTATGAGGGAGAAGGATATTAAGAGGGACATGATTGTGAGGGAGAAGGATATTAAGAGGGACATAATTGTGAGGGAGAAGGATATTAAGAGGGACATGATTGTGAGGGAGAAGGATATTAAGAGGGTCATGATTGTGAGGGAGAAGGATATTAAGAGGGACATGATTGTGAGGGAGAAGGATATTAAGAGGGACATAATTGTGAGGGAGAAGGATATTAAGAGGGACATAATTGTGAGGGAGAAGGATATTAAGAGGGACATGATTGTGAGGGAGAAGGATATTAAGAGGGACATGATTGTGAGGGAGAAGGATATTAAGAGGGACATGATTGTGAGGGAGAAGGATATTAAGAGGGACATTATTATGAGGGAGAAGGATATTAAGAGGGACATGATTGTGAGGGAGAAGGATATTAAGAGGGACATTATTATGAGGGAAAAGGACATTCGGAGGGACATGATTGTGAGGGAGAAGGATATAAAAAGGGACATTATTATGAGGGAGAAGGATATTAAGAGGGACAATATTATAAGGGAGAAGTATATTAAGAGGGACATTATTATGAGGGAGAAGTATATTAAGAGGGACATTATTATGAGGGAGAAGTATATTAAGAGGGACATTATTGTGAGGGAGAAGTATATTAAGAGGGACATTATTATGAGGGAGAAGTATATTAAGAGGGACATAATTGTGAGGGAGAAGGATATTAAGAGGGACATTATTATGAGGGAGAAGGATATTAAGAGGGACATGATTGTGAGGGAGAAGGATATTAAGAGGGACATGATTGTGAGGGAGAAGGATATTAAGAGGGACATGATTGTGAGGGAGAAGGATATTAAGAGGGACATAATTGTGAGGGAGAAGGATATTAAAAGGGACATTATTATGAGGGAGAAGGATATTAAGAGGGACATTATGAGGGAGAAGGATATTAAGAGGGACATTATTATGAGGGAAAAGGACATTCGGAGGGACATGATTGTGAGGGAGAAGGATATTAAAAGGGACATTATTATGAGGGAGAAGGATATTAAGAGGGACATTATTATAAGGGAGAAGTATATTAAGAGGGACATTATTATGAGGGAGAAGTATATTAAGAGGGACATTATTATGAGGGAGAAGTATATTAAGAGGGACATTATTATGAGGGAGAAGTATATTAAGAGGGACATTATTATGAGGGAGAAGTATATTAAGAGGGACGTAATTGTGAGGGAGAAGGATATTAAGAGGGACATTATGAGGGAGAAGGATATTAAGAGGGACATTATGAGGGAGAAGGATATTAAGAGGGACATTATTACGAGGGAGAAGTATATTAAGAGGGACATTATTATGAGGGAGAAGGATATTAAGAGGGACATGATTGTGAGGGAGAAGGACATTAAGAGGGACATGATTGTGAGGGAGAAGGATAGTAAGAGGGACATTATTGTGAGGGAGAAGGATATTAAGAGGGACATTATTATGAGGGAGAAGGACATTCGGAGGGACATTATTATGAGGGAGAAGGATATTAAGAGGGACATTATTGTGAGGGAGAAGGATCTTAAGAGGGACATTATTATGAGGGAGAAGTATATTAAGAGGGAAAGACCACGAAGGAGAAGGACAGGAATACCTCTGCTTACAAACTGTCCTCCTTGCAAACGCTTTATCTTCTCTCTCTATTCATAAATCTCTGTATGTCGGGCATTTCCCCTCCCTAATTCTTTATTTGTTTGACTAAACTGCGGGAGGCAGTGAATGACAGGAGGGCCTGGCGCGCTGTGGTCCAGGGGGTCACAAAGAGGCGGACAGGACTAAACAACAACAGGGACGGTGGCAATCCAGCCCTGGTTCCTAGGAAGACTCATCCATGCTTCCTCAGGGAACATTCTTCTCTTGGCTGTGTATTGATCTTACAATAGAATAGTGTGTTTGATTCGTAGGATTTTCTGCACCTCGCACTAGGACCCACAGAACTTGGCAGAGGGCCAAGGGGCTCCTTCCGATCTCTTGGAGACTTCCGGAGAGCCCAGATGGATGAGCAAGACTCAGCTGGCCCTGAAGCAGGAAGAGGCCATGCCATGGAAACGGGGAGCAGTGGGGAATTCGGGGAAAACTCCATGCAGAAGATCCTGGGTGAGGAGGACACCCTTTGCTCAGAGCTGCAGAGCCAGCAGCTCAGGCAGTTCTTCTACCAGGAGGCCAAAGGACCCCGAGAGGTTTGCAGCCAGTTCTACCATCTTGACCATCAGTGGCTGAAGCCAGAAAGGCACACGAAAGCTGAGATGCTGGACCTGGTGATCTTGGAGCAGTTCCTGGCTGTCCTTCCTCTGGAGATGGAGAACTGGGTGAGGGAATGCGGAGCGGAGACCAGTTCCCAGGCGGTGGCCCTGGCCGAAGGTTTCCTCCTGAGTCAGGCAGAGGAGAGGAAGCAGGCAGAGCAGCAGGTGAGAGAGACTTTCCTCTGGATGCTCCCAAGGGGCTCCGGAGAGGAGGGAGAATATTCCCAAATCATTTCCTAGTGGCCCATCCTTTTTTGGAAAGCATATTATTATTATTATTATTATTATTATTATTATTATTATTATTTTATCACACTTGTGGCTGGGTGTCTTCCAGCACATATAAAAGCATAATAAGACATCAGATGTCTTCTAAAAGTTATGCATTTTCTTATCTCCTTCTCACCTGATGGGAGGGCATTTCCCAGGGTGGGGGCCACTGTGGAGAAGGTCTTCTGCCTGGTTCCCTGTAACTTCACTTATCACAGTGAGGGAATCAGCAGAAGACCCTCGGAACTGGACCTCAGTTCATGGAGACGCTCCTTTGGGTATCCTGGGCCTTTGAGGGCGTTTAGGGCTTTGAATTGTGCTGGGAAACGTTCTGGGAGCCAGTGAAGATCCGTGAGGACCAATGTTTCATGGTCCTGGCAGCCAACCCCAGACACCAGTCTAGCAGAAGCAGGAAGCAGCTTTCACCTCTGTCCCCCGAAAGCGCTTGCCTCTGCCATTCCTTCTCTAATCCTTCTCCCCATTCTCTGTTTTGAATCCTTGTTGCTCTTTCAGAGGAAGGATCTTTTGGCAGAAATGGGTCTTGATTCTTCTGAGGCAGAGAAGACTCCGTTGGACGCCAGAGTGAGGCCTCTGGGTAAGGAGGAAGGAGTGTTTTCTCCCCCGTTTTGTCACATTCTCTTGATTTTGAAACTAATCTCTGAGTTATTTGCATCTTTTGGGGGAAGACACCTGGAGCCCAGAGCTCGGGGGGGGGGGATATGTATTTTTGCACAACTATTATATGAAATGGGTACAAATGTCCAAATGTACTCAGCAGGGGAGACATTTACGATAGTAAGTTGATTAATTTACAATTACAGTTCAATAATGGTCTCATTATAACAATGTGAAATTACAATACAATTAATAATACCAGTCTTTAAGATACCAAATTACATAATATAGGTGCCCCTCCCCCGCATGCTAAAACCGATGGTTTGATGATTGGTGTAGTGGTTAAGAGCGGTAGTCACGTAATCTGGGAAACCGGGTTCGTGTCTCCGCTCCTCCACATGCAGCTGCTGGGTGACCTTGGACCTTCGTATTGAAACATCAAATAATATTTGTTGTTGTTGAGTTGTTTATTCGTGTCCGCCTCTTCGTGGCCCCCTGGACCAGAGCAGGCCAGGCCCTCCTGTCTTCCACTGCCTCCCGCAGTTTGGTCAAACTCATGCTGGTAGCTTCGAGAACACTGTCCCACCATCTCGCCCTCTGTTGTCCCCTTCTCCTTCTGCCCTCCATCTTTCCCAACATCAGGGTCTTTTCCAGGGAGTCTTCTCTTCTCATGAGGTGGCCAATGTCTTGGAGCCTCAGCTTCAGGATCTGTCCTTCCAGTGAGCACTCAGGGCTGATTTCCTTCAGAATGGAGAGGTTTGATCTTCTTGCAGTCCATGGGACTCTCAAGAGTCTCCTCCAGCACCAGAATTCAAAAGCATCAATTTTTCGGCGATCAGCCTTCTTTATGGTCCAGCTCTCACTTCCATACATCACTACTGGGAAAACCAGAGCTTTTACTATAAGGACCTTTGTTGGCAAGGTGATGTCTCTGCTTTTTAAGATGTTATCTAGGTTTGTCATTGCCTTTCTCCCAAGAAGCAGGCGTCTTTTAATTTCATGACTGCTGTCACCATCTGCAGTGATCATGGAGCCCAAGAAAGTAAAATCTCTCTCTAATAATAATAATAATAATAATAATAATAATAATAAATTTTATTTATATCCCACCCTCCCCAGCCGAAGCCGGGCTCAGGGCGGCTAACAACAATCAAATAATCCAACATTCTAAAAACATCTCATTCTAAAAATTAATTAAAATCAAATTGATGGCCACCATTAAGCAAAATTCTGTGCAGATTGCCAGAGGAGGGAGTCAGGCTGCGCCCTGACCAAAGGCCTGGTGGAACAGCTCTGTCTTGCAGGCCCTGCGGAAAGATGTCAGGTCCCGCAGGGCCCTAGTCTGTTGTGACAGAGCGTTCCACCAGATTGGAGCCGCAGCCGAGAAAGCCTTGGCTCAAGTTGAGGCCAGCCTAACCTCTCTGAGGCCTGGGACCTTCAAGATGTTTTTATTTGCAGACCATAAGTTCCTCTGTGGGACATACCAGGAGAGGCAGTCCCATAGGTACGAGGGTCCTAGGCCGTATAGGGCTTTAAAGGTTAAAACCAGCACCTTGAACCTGATCCTGTACTCCACCAGGAGCCAGTGCAGCTGGTATAGTACCGGATGAATGTGATCTCGGAGCGAAGACCCCATAAGGAGTCTCGCCGCGGCATTCTGCACCCGCTGGAGTTTCTGGGTCAATCTCAAGGGCAGCCCCACGTAGAGCGAGTTACAATAATCCAGTCTGGAGGTGACCGTCGCGTGGATCACAGTGGCTAGGTCAGGGCGAGAGAGATAAGGAGCCAACTGCTTAGCTTGGCGGAGATGAAAAAATGCCGCCTTTGTTATAGCTGTAATCTGCTCCTCCATAGAGAGGGAGGTATCAAAGATTACACCCAAACTCTTAACAGACGGTGCTGGCACTAATTGCACCCCCACAAGAGATGGGAGTTGCCCCCTCAATCCCATATCGTCCTGTCCCAGCCACAGGACCTCTGTCTTCGAAGGATTTAACTTCAACCGGCTCCCACGTAACCATCCAGCCACAGCTTCCAAGCATCTGGTCAGTGTGTCTGGGGCCGAGTCAGGATGGCCATCCATCAACAGATAGTTGGGTGTCATCAGCATACTGATGGCAACCCAGCCCAAAACTCCGGACAAGCTGGGCGAGGGGGCACATAAAGATGTTGAAAAGCATCGGGGAGAGTATTGCACCCTGAGGCACTCCACACATCAAACGAGCGCAGCCATTGAAGGACTGTGCCCTGGATCCCCACGTCGGCAGGGCGGTGGTCCAGGAGTTCGTGATCGACCATGTCAAAGGCTGCTGACAGGTCTAGAAGAATCAGCAGCCCCGACCCGCCTCGATCCAGCTGCCTGCCGAGATCATCTGTTAGGGCGACCAGAGCCGTCTCAGTTCCATGACCAGCATGGAAGACGGACTGGAATGGATCCAGAGCCGATGTTTCATCCAGAAACCTGCCAAGCTGTTCAGCAACCGCTCTCTCAAGATTCGAAACTGGGCGGTAATCGGATAGATCTAAGGGATCTAATGATGTTTTCTTTATATTTTTTTAAAAAAGATATTTATTAGTGGTTTAAAAATTACAGAAAAAAGAAAAAGGAAAACAACAAAAAAATTAACAAGACAAACATTACATTACAATACCTAGAAAGAAAAACAAAAAAATAATAATACAACAATACAGTAAAAAAGAACAATAACATTAAAAACACACATCCAATATTCCATATCTTTACCTTTCGTTTACTTGTTTCATCGATCTCCTCACATCTCCCTTTTTTGTATTCTAGTTCAATTAATTGTTCCCGCAAATTCTTTCCATCTTTCTCAACTTTTGTTCTATAATTTATCTTAACAGTCTAACCTTACATTTTTCTTTTTGGTCCATTAACAATCAGCTTTTACTTAATTCTTTATTACATTTCTGCTAAAGCCATATAACTTCATTCCAGCATCCTTCTAACATTCATTAATTTTGGAATGTTTCTGTAAATATACTTTGAATTTTTTCCAATCTTCTTCCACCGACTCTTCTCCCTGGTCTTGGATTCTGCCAGTCATTTCCGCCAGTTCCATGCAATCCATCAACTTCATCTGCCATTCTTCCCTGGTGGGTAGATATTGTGTCTTCCAATACTTTGCGATAAGTATTCTTGCTGCTGTTGTGGCGTACATAAAAAAGATCCTATCTTTCCTTGACAACAATTGGCGGACCATGCCCAGAAGAAAGGCTTCTGGTTTCTTCAGGAAGGTATATTTAAATATCTTTTTCATTTCATTATAGATCATCTCCCAGAATGCCGTAATCTTTGGGCATATCCACCAAAGGTGAAAAAATGTACCTTCAGTTTCATTACATTTCCAACATTTATTGTCGGGCAGATGGTAGATTTTTGCAAGCTTGACTGGTGTTATGTACCAACTGTAGATCATTTTCATTAAATTCTCTTTTAAGGCATTACATGCCGTAAACTTCAAACCAGTGGTCCATAACTGTTCCCAGTCAGCCATCATAATATTATATCCAACATATTGTGCCCATTTAATCATAGCAGATTTCACCATTTCATCTTGAGTATTCCATTTCAACAGCAAGTTATACATTCTTGACAAATTCTTAACTTTCGGTCTAACAATTCTGTTTCCAATTTTGATTTTTCCACCTGGAAGCCTAATTTTTTGTCCAAATTATATGCCTCCATTATTTGATAGTAATGGAGCCAATCTCGTACTCTGTTTTTTAATTTTTCAAAGCTCTGCAATTTTAATCTGTCACCCTCTTGTTCCAAGATTTCCCAATACTTCGGCCATTTGGCCTCCATATTGAGTTTTTTTCTGAGCCTTTGCTTCCATTGGTGACAACCATCTTGGGGTTTTATTTTCTAACAAGTCCTTATATCTTATCCAAACATTAAACAATGCTTTTCTGACAAGATGGTTTTTGAACGCTTTGTGTGCTTTAACCTTGTCATACCACAGATATGCATGCCAACCAAATACATTGTTGAAACCTTCCAAATCCAACAGATCCGTGTTTTCAAGAAGCATCCATTCTCTCAGCCAGCAAAATGCAGCTGATTCATAATAAAGTTTAAGGTCTGGCAGGGCAAATCCACCTCTTTCTTTAGCATCTGTTAATAGCTTAAATTTTATCTGAGGCTTCTTGCCCCGCCAGACAAATCTAGAGATATCTCTCTGCCAATTCTTGAAACAGTCCATTTTGTCCAAAATTTGCAGTGTTTGAAAGAGAAACAGCATTCAAACTAACTGACAACATGGATCTGATTGACATTTGAAGCCAAAATGACATGGACTAGAATTGACCAAATATGGATAACTAGAGGACTGGCACCTAAGACTAGAAAGGTGGAAATCTGCCCAAAAACCTGCTCCGACCATAATGCAGTAAAGATGGAAATGAAATTAACTTCAACTGGTTCCTTCAGATGGAAGATGAATGACACCTTATTAAGAGATCAAGAGATTGTCAAGAAGGCCCAAAAGAATCTGAGTGACTATTTTGAAGTAAACTTGAAAACTACAGTGGAAAAAAGAGTAATCTGGGATGCAAGTAAGGCGGTGATGAGGGGGTTTCTGATACAACAGAACGCAATAAAAAAGAGAACTCAAAATGAGAAAAAAGAGAAAATTTTGGAGAAAATAAAAGGAGAGAAAATTAAGATCGAAACCAAAGTCACAGGAGATTCTGAGAGAAATTAAATTATATCAAGTACAATATATGAAATTGATAAATCAGGAAGTCGAATGGAAAATTAAACAAATGAGACAAAAGACTTTTGAATCGGCTAATAAATGTGGAAAACTGCTAGCGTGGCAGTTGAAAAAAAGACAGAAGTTGAACACGATCACTAATCTTGAGATTGAGGGGAGAAATATCCAGAATCCTGTGGAGATTAGAAAATGCTTCCAGAGATACGTCAAACAACTTTACACCCAGGGGCCACAGAAAGAGACTGATATAGACCAGTTTTTAAGAACTAATGTGTCAGGGGTTCAGGAGCAGAGGCAAGGGCAAGGGAAAGGGAGGAAACAGAGAGCGAGGAGGAGGAGGCAGAAGAAAAGATGAGTGATGACGACGACCCGAGATCTCCGAGTCTTTCCAGTGAATCAGAAGATTCACAGAAAGGAGCACCAGTGGCCAGGGCAAGGGGGGAGCCTAGGGGGACACCCCAGGAAGATAGAGCCAGAGGGGACTCAGAGGGGAGCAGTTGGAGATCGGGACCAGCGTCACCGCCAGAGAGCAGGGAAGAGGAAGGGGGCCAGGGATCAAGCGCTGGCAGCTCACAACAGGAGGGAGGGCACGAGTCAGGAGTGGCCACACCTCCATCAGGGAGCGAAGAAACGGTCAGACGGAAAGTGGAAGGTTGGGCGCGCGCGCCAAGTTCAAATGCACAGGGAAGTGACGCAGTAGGCAGCCCGGAGAGGGAGCCAGGTCCTAAAGCCCGGCGCAAGGAGACAGAAGGGTCCGGGGGGTCGGCGTCGGAGGAGTCCCGGAGGGAGGAGACCCCGGGGGGCAGAGGGACCCAGAGGAGAACAGTCAGGCGGAAAAGGTGGAGCAGGGCTAGGATATTAAGTTGGTGTACAGGAGGCGGGGACCCAGACAGAGCTTCGCCGATCTAACCATAAGACGTAGAGTTGCACGCAGCAGCTTGAGAATGGGAACTGTAACTCAATAAAGACTTTTACTTAATGATCGCTGGCTAGCGTGATCCTCTGTGAGCTAGGATCGGGGAGCAACTCTGACATAATGGATTACAAAAACTATCTCAAGAAAATAAGACAATATTGAACTATAAAATAACAGAACAGGAGATTGAAGGTGCCATTCAGAACATGCAATTGGGCAAGTCTCCAGGGCCGGATGCATTAACCTCCAAGTATTATAAGACTTTGAAAGACCATTTAATTCAACCATTAAAGGAGGTGTGCAACGAGATTATGGAGGGGAAGAAGGCACCGGAGTCGTGGAAAGAAGCTTTCACCACACTTATACCAAAATCTGAAGTTGAAAAGACACAAATTAAGAAATATCGTCCCATATCCCTTTTAAATGTGGATTACAAAATTTTTGCAGATATTTTAGCTAACAGATTAAAAAGAGTGTTAAATGAAGTGATACATAAAGATCAGGCAGGCTTCCTCCCAGGCAGACATCTGTCTGATAACACAAGGAACATTATTGATATTTTGGAGCTATTGCAAATGAACATTAATACAAGAGCAGTTTTAATTATTGATGCGGAGAAGGCCTTTGATAATATTTCTTGGAATTTTATGAAGAAAAATCTTAAGGGAATGGGAGTGGGACGGGGATTTGAAAATGGTATAGATGCAATCTATTCAGAACAAAAAGCAAAACTGATACTTAATAATGTGGTGTCAGAAGAGTTTAAAATTGAAAAAGGAACACGACAGGGTTGCCCTATCTCTCCATTGCTATTTATTTCGGTCCTGGAGGTGCTCTTGAACATGATCAGAAGGGACCAGTTGATTAAAGGAATTCAGGTCAATATAAACTCAAGGCCTTTGCAGATGACTTGGTTTTGACACTACAGGAGCCAGAATCTAGTACGAAAAGGGTTCTAGAACTGATCCAAGAATTTGGTCAGGTGGCAGGAGTTAAATTAAACAAGCAAAAAACTAAGGTTTTAGAGAAAAATTTGACAATAATGGAAAAAGAAAGGTTTCAGAAGGAGGCAGATTTAAATGTGGTTAAGAAAGTGCAATACCTAGGGATTAATATGACGGCTAAAAATCTGAATTTATTTAAAGATAATTATGAAAAATGTTGGTCAGAAGTTAAAAAAGACTTAGAAACTTGGTCAAAATTGAAGCTTTCCTTGTTGGGTCGAATTGCTGCTATAAAGATGAATGTACTGCCAAAAATGTTGTTTTTGTTTCAAACCTTGCAGATTGTGGACAGGATGGATTGTTTCAAGGGGTGGCAGAGAGATATCTCTAAATTTGTCTGGCAGGGCAAAAAGCCCAGAATAAAATTTAAAATATTGACTGATACTAAAGAAAGAGGGGGGTTTGCCCTGCCAGACATGAAGTTGTATTATGAATCAGCAGCATTCTGCTGGTTGAAAGACTGGCTACTTCTATGTAACCTCATCACATGTTTCTTGTAAACAGATCAAGTAAGGGAGCCCGGTTTCTGCGAGGTCGCAGAGGGCGCTTAGGTGCGATCTTATCGATGGCTGCCAGTAGCTGGGTATTCCAGCCCTCAACAAGCTCAGTCAATGAGTCGCCGGGGGGGGGCAAGGTCCCCCAAGGCTTGACGGAATCTATCAGGGTCCATCAGCCTCTGCGGGTGAGCCCAAATCGGCTCGCCACCTAAGCAGGGTGGGGGGTGGAAAGTCAATCCTGGCTTTCAGAGCATAGTGATCAGACCATGGCACCTTCATCGAAGGAGACATGATCACATTTATACCGATGCCAAAGATCAAATCCAGCGTGTGGCCTGCTTGATGTGTGGGGCCCGAAACAAACTGGGAGAGCCCTAGTGGAAGACACCAGGTCCAGAGCCTGGGAGGAGGGAGTGGCATCAGCGTGGATGTTGAAGTCCCCCAATATCAATAGGTTAGGGAACTCCAAGGCCCAGCCGGCCACCGCCTCCAGCAGGCCTGACAGGGTGGCTGCTGGTGCGCTTGGTGGCCGGTACACCAGCCAGACAGCCAAGCTCACCTCGGAGCCCCACGCTAGGCCAACACATTCAATGCCGGGGATCGATGGGGATGGTAGAGCCCTGAAAGAACAATATTCCCGGATTAATAATGCCCCCCGGCCCACAGCCCGCAACTGGTGGAGAACGGAGAAACCCAGGGGTGCCATCTCTCGTAAGGTAACTGTTTCCCCTTCGCGCACCCAGGTCTCCGTCACACAAGCCGGGTTGACCCCCTGTGAGGTAAAGAAATCTCGCAGGGTGGCGGTTTTGTTGCCTATAGACCTGGCCTTGCACAGCACCAGTGACGGAGGTGAGTAATCCTTGCTCACCCTACCCTCGTCCCTCGGGATGGGGTGCAGATTGGAAGGGGTACGAGCATATCCATATCTCGATCCCCTTCGCCTATAACATCTGTCCCCACCGCCATACCTCCCTCGCCCCTCCACGGTAGCAATCCCAAGCCTCATACTAGCTTCCATTTATGAAATAGAAAAACAAACCAAACCAAAAACAATTATACCTAAACAAAACCAATCCCCACCCCACTCAATATCCAACCCCAAACCAAAATAAAATGGAACAAAATAAAAATACATAAATAAAAACCACTGTTCACGGTGGTACAACCAAGTAAAAAGTAAAAACACCTTTAAAACACTTTAAAATATATAAAAGCATTTTTAACATTTGCTGCAGCAGCACCAGTGTCCTTAAAGCTGTGGCGGAGGTGAGTCTGGGCCCCGCCCCCTAGGCCAGGTGGAAGTAGCCTGAGGAGGGAGCGGCCTTCGCCAACACTCACGGTGCAGCAGCAGCAGCAAGTGAGGCACTCCAGCTGTATCCTTACTCTTCCCGTGTGTGGCAATCTTTCTGTTCGTGATGTTTCTTCCTGTCCTTGTAAAATGTTCTTTCTATCTTTTCCTGGTTGTTGCTGTTCTCCATCATTCCTTGGGCGGAGCTAATATCCCATTGTGGTTTCAGAAATTCTCCATCACTCTGTCCTGTGCTTCGTTGTTTGGCAACTTTAACAGCAGCTGCAAAAATCACACCATCCCAATAAATAATCAGTTTTTGCCATTTTTCTTCTCTGCCTGGGAAGGAGAGGGATTGGTCAGAACTGCAAATGACTCAGTAATGAACCTTATCAGCTCCTACACAACTTTCAGATTCCTTACATCCCTCTCTCTGGCCTTAGATAAATGCACATTTATCCAATTAAATCAAATTCCAAGTCCTTTTAGCATTAATCAGTTCAGTCTGTATATAATAAAGGATGGGGAAGAGTCAACTCTAATTTTCCATCGTAAACATTTTGCAAAATAGAGCTTCCCTCCCTTTTTCCTTTTTGTTTTTACACACACAGTTCCATTTGATGTTATATTCCATATCTGTAATCCAGTTTCTTCCCTGCTCACCGGTACATAGATATTTTGAACTAGTATTCAATCGCAGGCTGCCAATTCATTAGTGTAGAAAAGAAAACTTTATATAAAGAAGCCATAGGCTCCCCTCCCCCCACTCACTGTCTTTTGCAGCAAATGAAGTTTATTCCCAAATTCAAACCTTAAAGACCTTGCAGCTGGTTCAATTCCGCAGTTTATTTTCTCATCTCTTCCAGCAATACCTGTACATTAGTCCAAATTGAGCTCTAATTGACAGGAGAACCTCTGCTTCTTAATGGCGGCGAAGGAGGGTTTTCGGCAGGCGAAGGGCTTTTGCACTCAGCGCCTCCATGCCTCCCGCAATCCATGCCGGAGCCGGAACCTGGTACCAAGACAAACTGGGAGTGAAGCCCGTTCCCCCCTGTCCCTGGGGGAAACTTGCAAGGAGAATTACCCTCAGTCATCCTTGTTTTTCCTTCTCCAACGATCTCCCGCTGCCTCCATTAAAGCAGAGCGGAACCGGAAGCTAGCAGGGGAGACTTGGACAAGCCCCATCTGTACTGAGAGATGCACTGTTTCACCTCTGAGAGAAGCAGGCGCTCACGGTTTCCACTTACCTTGGTCTCTCCCAGGTGACGGAATGATGCCACCAAGACCTGCTCCTTCATCTTTTCATGGTGGTGGAGGGGAGGCAGCAGCTGTGGACCCAGATCAGGTAGGGGGAAGGAGCCTTGTGGGGAAGGACGGCTTGGATGCAGACTGGCTGGATGCAGAGGAATGGTGGGAGGAGCCAGAGAAGAGGGAGCCAACTGGGAGGAGGAGGAGGGGTCTGACGCTGGAGAGGGAAGAGGGCTCAGGGAGCAGAGGGAGTCTGTGGCAGAGAGCAGCCCAGACTCCGAGGCAGAAGCTGCAGCAGGAGAGAGGGATGAGGAAGGCAGAGAGGGGTCAGGCCGCTGTAGAAAACAACAGAGCCAAGTGAATGTTCTCTAAGAGGACAGCCTTTTCCCTGTTCTGTTAGGGTCCAGTGTGCTTTGAAGATGTGGCTGTCCATTTCACAGACGAGGAGTGGGCGTTGCTGGATCCTGACCAGAGAGCTCTCCATAAGGAAGTCATGGAGGAGAATCGTGGGATCTTGGACTCTCTCGGTAAGGCTCCCTATTGGATCATCCTATCTGTTTTGTAATTCAAGACATCTCTCTATGTGACGAACCTCTGATATTTCGATGGGGCTCAACAGCGCCACCCACAGCACCTGGGATGTTAACACTCCCACAGCAAACCTTGGATGGATGGCTATTGATTGTTTTCTCTGTGAGTATTCTTCCTCCATTTCTGCTGTTTAAAACCATGATCAGGCTGTCTGAAGTAGCTTCAGTCCAGTTTCCTGCTTTTGTTCTTGCTTCTGTCTCTCTCTGGTTGACCAAAGAGTCGCTTGGCATTGGAGATGGCACAGATTCCACGACTGAACCAAACAAACTCCATCCCAGAAAAGAGCCAGGCTTTTTAAATCCCAGGCAGTGAACCCTGTAGTAACAATAATGATAATTTTATTATTTTTACCCTGCCCATCTGACTGGGTGGCCCCAGCCACTCTGGACAACTTCCAACAAATAGAAAAACATAATCAAACATCAAACATTAAAAACTTCCCAATACAGAGGTGCCTTCAGAAGTCCTTTAAAAGTTGCATAGTTATTTCCTTGACATCTGATGGGAGGGCGTTCCACAGGGTGGGTTCCCCTATCGAGAAGGCCCCCTGCCTCGTCCCCTGTAACTTCTCACAAAAATGTAACATTTAAGTACAGTGGTACTTCGGGTTAAGAACTTAATTCGTTCTGAACGTCTGTTCTTAACCTGAAACTGTTCTTAACCTGAAGCACCACTTTAGCTCATGGAGCCTCCTGCTGCTGCTGTTAGTGAAGTCTGTAACCTGAAGCGTAGTTAACCTGAAGCGTATGTAACCCGAGGTAACACTGTACAGTGGTGCCCCGCAAGACGAATGCCTCGCAAGATGAAAAACTCGCTAGACGAAAGGGTTTTCCGTTTTTTGAGTCGTTCCACAAGACAAATTTCCCTATGGGCTTGCTTCGCAAGACGAAACGTCTTGCGAGTTCTTGCGAGCTTGTTTCCTTTTTCTTAAAGCCGTTAATAGCCGCTAAGCCGCTAAGCTGCTAATAGCCGCTAAGCCGTTAAGAGCTGCTAAGCCGCTAATAGCCGTGCTTCGCAAGACGAAAAAAGCGCAAGACAAAGAGACTCGCGGAACGGATTAATTTCGTCTTGCGAGGCACCACTGTATATCTTAAATTTTGGACAGGGAACTTTCCCGCGTTGGCCACCTTTTAAATACTGTATTTTTCGCTCCATAGGACGCACTTTTCCCGTCTTAAAAACTAAGGGGGAAAGTCTGGGTGTCCTATGGAGCGAATGCAGGGGGGGAGGCAGGCAGGAAAAGCCCCCAAGAGCCACACACAAGCTTCGCGCAGCTCTTGGGGGCTTTTCCACAAAGGGAGGGAGAAGGGACTGACACGGCCAGTCAGTCCCTTCTCCCTCCTGGGGAAAAGCCTTGCGCAACCTCTCCAGCCGGGGGGAAGGCTGCGCAAGGCTAAAGAGGAAGCCAGGGCAGTGAGCGCGATCCATCCTCTTTAGCCTTGCGCGCCTCTCCAGTCGCGGGAGGCTGTGCAAGGCTAAAGAAGCCAACTTTTTAAAAATCTCTCTATCTCTACCTCTTTTTCTTTTTCCATCCTTTCTCCACCCCCTTCTTTTCCTCTGGATCAGTGTTTTTATCTAACATTTTAGTTTGGAGGGGGGGGATATTATAAAAAAGGAAACTTTGCAGCTTTCATTTTGGTATAAAATAAAAACAGATTAAACAAAACACAAAAGGAAGAAATAGCATAGAAGAGGAAGAGTAAAGGGAAAGAGGGGGGATACAAAGCTATTTACCAGAGGTAGATCTTAACCCTTGCCTCACCTGGGAGCTTTTCTGGGCAGGAATTCCCTCGGCTTAAGTGGGGTGGGTGAAGAGTGGCAGGTAGGGGGGTACCTACCTAGACACTGAAGCCACATGTCTCTCCAATGAAAATTGGGAGTGGGCATTGTGTGAAGTGGCTGTGGATCTCCTGCCGCAGAATTGTAGGAATGTATAGAGTTGGGAGGGCCACCCAAGGGTCATCTAGCCCAGCCCCCTCACAATGTAGGAATCACAGCTAAAGAACACTAGGCAGATGGTCCCCCAACCGCTGCTTAAAAGCCTCCAGTGGTGGAGACCCCCAACACCTTCCATGGTCATAGAATTGCGGGGTTGGAAGGGAACCCCAGGAGTCATCTAGTCCAGCCCTGGTGGACAGCGGGCACGATCCATCCCATTGCGCAGGGCTAAAGATGCTGCGCAAGGCTAAAGAGGAGGCCAAGGCAGCGAGCGGGATGGATCGCGCTTGCTGCCTTGTCTTCTTTAGCCACGCTGGAGAGGTTTAGCTCCTGGCTGGAGAGATTGCTCGGCTATGGATCCCGCTTGCTGTCTTGGTTTCTTTGCTCTTTGGGACTGGGGGGGGGACCCGGGCTTCCCCCGCAGCCCCGAGAAGCTCTGGGAGAAGCGGACAGGCTGTGCGCATCGTGTCCGTGGCTCTTTGGGGATGGGGGGGAATAATATTTCCCCCCTTGATTTCCCCCTCTAAAAACTAGGTGCGTCCTGTGGTCTGGTGCGTCCAATAGAGTGAAAAATGTGGTAATAAAAAAGCACTTTTTAATTATGAAGATAGTATAGATCCATATTTAAATTTGAACAAAATGACATTACCAGGTTAAGCTGTACTTTTAAAAACTAGAGAGAGAAAACATAATAATCAACTTGATTTGTATACGAAACTAGACATTTTGTAGAACAAAAGGAACATTATAACATCTAACTCCCTTCAGTTCTTTGCCTCTCCCAAGCATTAATTAGCATTGTTCCATAATTTGGGGCTGCACTTTTTCCCGAGACACTAATCCGTTTGCCTCTTAGTTTCAGGTGGTGATGAATTGGAAATGAAGAACAAGGGAGACCACAACGAAATCCACACAGCGCAGGAGCCATATCTGGATTCAGACTGTGGAGAGAGCTTCAGTCAGAGATCCCATGCCACTTCCCATCAAAGAAATCCCCATGAGAAGAAACACTATCAGTGCTTGGAATGTGGAAAGAGCTTCACTCGGAGTGCCAATCTCACTGTCCATCAAAGGATTCATACAGGGGAGAAACCCTATCAGTGCGTGGAATGTGGAAAGAACTTCAATCAGAGGGCCAAGCTCACTTCCCATCAAAGGATTCATACAGGGGAGAAACCTTTTCAGTGCTTGGAATGTGGAAAGAACTTCAATCAGAGGGCCAAGCTCACTTCCCACCAAAGGATTCATACAGGGGAGAAACCCTATCAGTGCATGGAATGTGGAAAAAGCTTCAGGACGAGATTTGAACTCACTTCCCATCAAAGAAATCATACAGGGGAGAAACCGTTTCAGTGCGTAGAATGTGAAAAGAGCTTCAAACAGAGGGCCCATCTCACTTACCATCAAAGGATTCATACAGGGGAGAAACCCTATCAGTGCATGGAATGTGGAAAAAGCTTCAGGACGAGATTTGAACTCACTTCCCATCAAAGAAATCATACAGGAGAGAAACCCTATCAGTGCTTAGAATGTGGAAAAAACTTCAGTCAGAGCTCCCATCTCACTTCCCATCAAAGAATTCATACAGGGGAGAAACCCTATCAGTGCATGGAATGTGGAAAGAGCTTCAGGACGAGCTTTGAACTGACTTTGCATCAAAGGATTCATACAGGGGAGAAACCCTATCACTGCTTGGAGTGTGGAAAGAGCTTCACTGCTAGCTCCTCTCTCACTTACCATCAAAGGATTCATACAGGGGAGAAACCCTATCACTGCTTGGAGTGTGGAAAGAGCTTCACTGCTAGCTCCTCTCTCACCTCCCATCAAAGAAATCATACAGGGGAGAAACCCTTTCAGTGCTTGGAATGTGGAAAGAGCTTCAATCAGAGGGTCAATCTCACTTCCCATCAGAGGATCCATACAGGGGAGAAACCCTTTCAGTGCGTGGAATGTGGAAAGAGCTTCACTCGGAGTGCCAATTTCACTTCCCATCAAAGGATTCATACAGGGGAGAAACCCTATCACTGCTTGGAGTGTGGAAAGAGCTTCACTCAGAGTGCCAATCTCACTTCCCATCAAGGGATTCATGCAGGAGAGAAACCCTATCAGTGCGTGGAATGTGGAAAGAGCTTCAGGACGAGCTTTGAACTGACTTTGCATCAAAGGATTCATACAGGGGAGAAACCCTATCACTGCTTGGAGTGTGGAAAGAGCTTCAGTCAGAGCTCCCATCTCACTTTCCATCAAAGGATTCATACAGGGGAGAAACCCTATCAGTCCGTGGAATGTGGAAAGAGCTTCACTGATAGCTACTCTCTCACTTCCCATCAAAGAAATCATACAGGGGATAAACCCTGTCAGTGTGTAGAATGTGGAAAGAGCTTCAATCAGAGGGTCCATCTCACTTCCCATCAAAGGATTCATACAGGGGAGAAACCCTATCAGTGCGTAGAATGTGGAAAGAGCTTCAGGACGAGCTCCCATCTCACTTTGCATCAAAGGATTCATACAGGGGAGAAACCCTATCACTGCTTGGAGTGTGGAAAGAGCTTCAGTCACAAGCAGAATCTCACTTCCCATCGTAGAATTCATACAGGGGAGAAACCATATCACTGCTTGGATTGTGGAAAAAGCTTCAGTCACAGGAACAATCTCACTTCCCATCAAAGGATTCATACAGGGGAGAAACCCTATCACTGCTTGGAGTGTGGAAAGAGCTTCACCTCTAGCTCCTCTCTCACCTCCCATCAAAGGATTCATACAGGAGAGAAACCCTTTCAGTGCTTAGAATGTGGAAAAAGCTTCAGTCGGAGAGCCAAGCTCACTTCCCATCAAAGGATTCATACAGGGGAGAAACCCTATCACTGCTTGGAGTGTGGAAAGCGCTTCACCAGGAAAGAAAGTCTCACAGCCCATCACAAAATCCACACGGGAGAAACCCTAACAGTGCGTGGAATGTGGAAAGAGCTTCAGTCAAAGCAACAATCTCATTTCCCATCAGAGAATTCACACAGGGTAGAAACTATTTCAGTGCCAAGAGTGTGATCGGAGGGATTTATGAAAGTTTGGTCTCATTTTTAAAGTTCTTAACACAATTGGAGCTCTTAAAAGGACTTAGAGGTCTCTGAAGAAGCTAAAATCAAGACAGGTTTGCAGTCTTGACTATGCTACCTACTCAGTGGATTTGTCACTGGCTGACTGACCGAACCCAAAGGGTGCTCATCAATGGTTCCTCTTCATGCTGGAGAAGAGTAACTAGTGGGGTGCCACAGGGTTCTGTCTTGGGCCCGTGACGAGAACCTGCTTGTCATCAGTAATAATCAGTCTCACGCCAAGATGGATTGAGGGAATCTAACAGCCTCAGGAGCTGCTGCAGCTCAGCATTTATTTTGTACCGTAAAAAAACATTCTCTCTAAGGAAAAAATAGAACATTGTGTCAGCCAGCAGATAAAGACAATACCATACATGAGTATCATGCCACCATCAGGCTATGCTACGTGGACCAATCATTGAGATCGCATGAGGTGTTCATGCGCTGTTCATACTCCAAGCAACGCTTCTTGCTTGAACCCTGCAATAAACTTTCGCCCATGCGCTTATGCATAAGCAACCATTTCCCTACATGCCCTCTTTTCTTATTTGTTTTATGAAAAGTAAAAAATTTTACGAAACCTAATCAGAATCATTTATCTCATTGCCTAAACGCTTATATTTTGCAACATAAATTCCTCTCATCATCCCTGTGGCGGGTCGTGGTTTGTACCACCACGTAGTACATTGGGCAAAGAGGGCAGGCATTGAATGCAGCAGCACAACACACTGAATCCTACAACAAGGAAAATTCCAATTAGCAAAAGTTTTCTTAACCATGCTCTATTAGGTAACCAAGAAGACAACCATTCCCATGGATCAAAACCTTCGGGTGGATTCAAAGGATTATGGGCTATCATTTGTTCCATATAATCAATAGTAGCAGAAATATGAGAATGAATCAAGGCACAAACTCCACCTTTGGAGGCAAGGATTACATCTAAGGCATAACGATTTTGAAGAGCTACATCTCTTATTACTGACATTTCTTTGTTAATTGTTTTTAAGGCCAAGATGGTAGAATTAAACAAAGCCTCGGTCCAGTTTGCCAATCTATGCAGATCACGGTAATTCATGGGTACACCTAAAGAGGGCATAAGGGACCTAGAGATGGCTGTCCCTATATATTGAGAAAGAGGTGATTGTACTTCCCTTCTGTTACGCAAATGGACCGCTGGGAGCTTGTCCATTTTATACACCAGGGGTATGACTACTCCTAAAGTGCAAGTTCCAGAAAAAGCAAAGGGGATTTCTTTGTAGGCTCGTGTGCCACAGAATAACCATAAATCAGATTGAAGGAAACATGTAGATTTGCTGCTCTTCTTCATCCAATCCAACCAAACATAAAAATCTCTACACGCAGCGTGTTGTTCATAAGTCATGTTGGTCGTGACATTATTAACTAAAACTCTTGGCCTGCCACTCATAGCGGTAACATTAAGAAAACAAGAAGATCCATTAACATTCTCATAGGTCCAATTACAATATGGATAATAACCTAAAAATTTACTACTATTATGACTGAAACAAAAACAATGAGACGCTACTTCTACAAGCAACAAAAACACAGGGGGTGAACTTGTACGATTATCCTTCATATTATTACTAATCTTATATGAAGCATTTACTGGAATACCATGCAATAATATGCCAGACCTCTTTGATTGAGGAGGTATATGCATACACACCCAACATTCAGAAAGGTTAAGTATAGAAGCAAAATGATTTATGTCCCTAACATAGGTATTATTATTCCAAATCTGATGATAAGGTTCAGGCTTCCGGGCCTTCTGCAAAGGAGCAGCACGACGAAGGCGGCGCTTCACAGTGTCCACAGAGGGGCTCCATCCGTGTGAAGTAGAATTGTGTGGCCAATCGGGATGATGCCATACTGGTTGCTTGGGGGGGCAATAAGGATGAGAATGGTAAATCACTCCAATGGCCGCTTCCGAGCAACCTGCATGATATTTCGTGGCTCGATTATTGGCATGTAAAAACCATAATCCAGAAGAAGCCACACAACCATTTTTGCAGACACAGGAGCCCATTTGCTGTAAATAGGCCTCATTTACTGCTCCTTGTACTGTCGAGCCAAAAGTCCAAACCCAACGAAACGTGATGGCGCAGATGGGATGACCGCTATTGGGGGGCAAAACCCAAGCGATGCTAGTCCGGCGAGGGCATCCTTCAAAGCCAGGCTCATTTCCCAAACAAGAGGCGGCAAAACTATAATGGTAATTGGTGGTTACGGTGGCTTCCCAGGGGGAAGGGGGGGCCAATGCGGTAGGGACGAAGATGGCCTTTCAACGTGCTGGGAAACACTGGAACAGCTGTGGAAGGTGACTCTATCCAGGACGCATCAATGTGGCGATGTCTTCAACTGCAATGTGGGTTGAGGTCAGGTGGGAGGTCATCACTGGCAGATAGCGTAAAATACAGTTTCAAGGCGCTGGTGCCTCCTTGGGCGAAGACGAGGCAACAGAAGAGCGCCAAGGTCGAACGCACCAGGCTGGAACCCATCGTGTTTCTCCGTCCACGTCAATGGCAGCAAATCCGTGACCCCAGGAAATCAAAGAAGTTGGACCCTTCCACTGCGGATCTGGAAGCAACCTGTAAGACACTAAAGGGCGCTGCAACACTTCTTCCTTCCTAAAGTGAAGTTCAGCAGGTGTAAAATTCCTATTATGAGGGTACAACAGATGATTTAAGGTAAACAACACTTGATGTACAATATTAGGTATTTCAGAAACAGTAGCCGAGCGGCCTCCCAATTGCTTGTTGAGAAGGGTCTTAAAAGTCAAGTGGGCACGCTCAACGATTGCTTGTCCTGTAGAATTAAAAGGGATACCATGAATCAACCTTATATCCCACAGAGAGCAAAATGTGGAAAAGGCCTGAGAAACATATGCAGGACCATTAGCAGTTTTTAAAGTATGGGGTTTTCCCATAACAGCAAAACAACGCGTCAAATGTTGAATAACATGACGAGTGGTCTCTCCTTTTAGGGGAGTGGCCCAAATAAAGCCAGAGGCAGTGTCCACAGTGAGATGTACTTTAGAAAATGGAGCCAAAGATGGTGTGTGGGTGACATCCATTTGCCAAATTGCCAGGGGATGCAGACCTCTAGGGTTGACTGCATCATAAGGGATGACTGTGGGTGATTTAGAGCACACAGCGCACTGTGACACAATGTCTCGAGCTTGAGAAATAGGTAATGAAAAGGATTTAGCTAACACCTTAGCATTTTGATGAAATGCTGAATGACTCTCAAATGGGTCAGAAAATAAAGAAAAGATGCCATCCTTCAAAACTTGATCTGCCCGGTCATTGTTGTTGTTGTTGTTTAGTCGTTCAGTCGTGTCCGACTCTTTGTGACCCCATGGACCAGAGTACGCCAGGCACCTCTGTCCTCCACTGCCTCCCGCAGTTTGATCAAGCTCATGCTGGTAGCTTCAAGAACACCATCCAACCATCTCATTCTCTGTCGTCCCCTTCTTCTTGTGCCCTCCATCTTTCTCAACATCAGGGTCTTTTCCAGGGAGTCTTCTCTTCTCATGAGGTGGCCAAAGTATTGGAGCCTCAGCTTCACGATCTGTCCTTCCAGTGAGCGCTCAGGGCTGATTTCCTTCCGAATGGAGAGGTTTGATCTTCTTGCAGTCCATGGGACTCTCAAGAGTCTCCTCCAGCACCAGAATTCAAAAGCATCAATTTTTCGGCGATCAGCCTTCTTTATGGTCCAGCTCTCACTTCCATACATCACTACTGGGAAAACCATGGCTTTTACTATACGGACCTTTGTTGGCAAGGTGATGTCTCTGCTTTTTAAGATGTTGTCTAGGTTTGCCATCGCCTTTCTCCCAAGGAGCAGGCGTCTTTTAATTTCGTGACTGCTGTCACCATCTGCACTGATCATGGAGCCCAAGAAAGTAAAATCTCTCACTGCCTCCATTTCTTCCCCTTCTATTTGCCAGGAGGTGATGGGCCCAGTGGCCATGATCTTAGTTTTTTTGATGTTGAGCTTCAGACCATATTTTGTGCTCTCCTCTTTCACCGTCATTAAAAGGTTCTTTAATTCCTCTTCACTTTCTGCCATCAAGGTTGTGTCATCTGCATATCTGAGGTTGTTGATATTTCTTCCGGCAATCTTAATTCCGGCTTGGGATTCATCCAGCCCAACCTTTCGCATGATGAATTCTGCATATAAGTTAAATAAGCAGGGAGACAATATACAGCCTTGCCGTACTCCTTTCCCAATTTGGAACCAATCAGTTGTTCCATATCCAGTTCTAACTGTAGCTTCTTGTCCCACATAGAGATTTCTCAGGAGACAGATGAGGTGATCAGGCACTCCCATTTCTTTAAGAACTTGCCATAGTTTGCTGTGGTCAACACAGTCAAAGGCTTTTGCATGCGCTGGATAATGGAGAAAGCTAGAGAGTTCCAGAAGGACATCTACTTCTGCTTCATTGACTATGCAAAAGCCCGGTCATTACCTTCTGCCAAATAGCCAGGGTGACCAATATGTGATCTAAGATGTGCTGACAAATTCTGGCTTGTACCAAGCCCTGCAAAGTGGAGAACAATGTAAACAAATTATCATCAATAGCAGGAGTAATATACGACAGCGGTAACACATTCAACAGATTATATACATACTGAGTATCCACAATGAGATTGAAAGGGATATCAGCAAACTGTTGGAAAGCTAAAATTACAGCTGCCAACTCAGCACGTTGTGCTGAGGACTGCCCAAGAGTGTACAAACTTTTCCAATCCCCCTCCTCTTCCCACACCACCACCCCTCTGGACTTGGTGCCATCGGTAAAGACAGTGAGGGCGGAGGGCAAGGGCAAGGGGGATAAAGCAGTTTGGAGGACATATAAGGAAAGATAGACGAGGGTCTCTGGGAGGATTGTGAACAATTTTTCCCAAAAAATCAGCAAAAGTTATTTGAGTACAAACGGCTGTCATCATCAAATGCATAAATTCTTCCTGAGAGAAGGGTAGATAAACTGATAATAAGTCCAGTCCGGAGAGAGCCAGGGCTCGATGTCTGCCCCTGGCAACAAGATCCATGACGCTATTGGGTGTAGCATATACATTACGCGGGGGAGTATGAGGCAAATGAAGCCATTCCACAATAGACACAGTCCCAGGCTTCCGGCCAGTGGTGTACAATATGGCCGTTGGAAGGAGTGGGGTGGCAAACACTGCAAGTGATAACTGTGCCATGGAAAGAGAAGGGATCCTGTCCACCATACATCTGCGGAGATGGTTGTTCACGGTTGTTAGAGCCTCTTCCATTGCAGGGGTAACTGTGACCTTGTCTGCTGGATCCTTATGTCCTTTAAGGGCAGAAAATAGTGGAGACAGAGTGGAGGTGGGCAGATCCAAGTAACTCTTTATCCAATTCAGCTGTCCAAGAAATTGTTGTAAACCCACCAATTTAAGATGATCAGGGAACTGTAGTTAAGGCGCAACTGGAATGGCAGCAGCTGCAGTCAACTTGTGTCCTAAATACATAATAGGCAGTGTCCGCTGAATTTTTTTCTTTAGCTACTGTCAGCCCTGCCTTCATCATAGCATGGGTTAAATCCTTGAGAAGCTCGTCAGAGACATGCAGTGCTGAGAGCAAAATATCATCCATGTAATGATAGCAAATGACTGCTGGGTGGCACTCGCGGAACGGCTGAAGTGCCTTGTCCACAAAATATTGGCACAAAGTTGGAGAGTTCCGCATTCCTTGAGGTAAGACAACCCATTGAAAGCGTTGAGTGGGTTGAGAATTATTTAGGACAGGTAATGTGAAAGCAAACCGTTGTCTGTCCTGTGACGCCAAAGGGATAGAAAAAAACAATCCTTGAGATTGATGACTGCAAGCTGATGGTCTTGTGTCAACATATTAGGATTCGGAATGCCAGGTAGTAAGGTCCCCATTGGTTGCATTTGCTCATTGACCTTTTGGAGATCCTGAAGGAAGCGCCATTTGCCAGAGGCCTTCTTGATGACAAAAACGGGTGTATTCTACGGGCTGGTAGAAGGTTCGATGTGCCCCAGTTCGAGTTCTGCAATTAGCTGGGCCACCACTGCAAGCTTTTCTTTAGGCAAGGGGGTGTCAGTCATCCAACAAAGAGAAAGCGCAGTCCGGGGCATGGCAGGGGCGGTCCTCGGCATAAATTTGTAGAAATGGTGGTATCCGCTGTGGCAAGCAAATCTCTCCCCCAAAGGGAGACAGGGATGTCCAGAACCAGTGGTAAGATGGTCATCTCAAAACCTTGTGAGCCTTGGATCAAAATAGGGTTCCTGCTGCGGCGGGCCGAGGCGGAGCCTCCAACGCCAACAACAGTAGAAGCTGGTTCGGTGGGCCAAGCAGGGGGCCAATCCTTGGAGGCGATCACGGAGCAATCAGCGCCGGTATCCAGAATGCCGTCAATCGTGCGGCCCCCAAGGGTCATCTGGATCTTTGGTCGCTCCTCCATGACTGAAAAGGTAGCGGAAACGAGAGGGTCATGGTTCTGGGCTGACCCCAGGACGCATATGATTTTTGCTACAGGAGAGCCAGATCGCAGATGCACCGGGCGATCAGAGAATACAGTCACATAGGGGTCATTTTGTTGTAACCCATGCAAAACATCTGGAACAAGGTGGACCCCTTGCCGCAGCACTGGTTGGCGGAGCAGCACTGGTTGGCCCAGTGGAAACCCTTCTTGCAAATGGAGCACTTTGTGCTAGGGCAACATTGCTGTGTGGTGGATCTGCACTGCGCATGAAAATGGCCCACATTGCCACATCCAAAACAGGTTTTATCCTTGGCAGGATTCTGGGACACGGTGGAGGACAAAGCCGTGGCTAGCAGGCGAGCTTTATGTGTCTCAGTCCCCACCGATTGGCAGGCTTTAAGCATATCTGCAATGGCTATATTGGGAGTTGTCATCAAAGGGCGCAGCACTTGCTTACAGTCCTCATTGGCATTATCAAACGCAAGCTGGCGGACAATCACTTCTTGGGCTGCCACGTCCTGAATTTGCCGCTTAAGGGTGTTATACAAGAGATCGACAAATTGTCCATAAGGCTCTGTAGGGCCCTGTCTGACGCTGCCCCAACGGCCACCGCGCTCGTTTTTGTCATCAGGAACCGAGGACAAAGCCTCTTGGGCGGTGGTGGCTGCCCAATACATAGGATCAAGGGCCAACTGTTGGGCAATAGTAAGAAAATTGCCCCCACCCGTTAACCCATCAAGAACATCAGTTTGGGTCAACATAACGGGCTCGGGGTGCAGCGCCAGCGGCGGCAATCGCGGCTTGGTGAGCAGCCTGCGCAGCGTTGTTGAGATTATTGCGAATACCGTCAATGCGACGTTGACAAGCCCAGTGCCAGGCTTGTACAAACAAAATCATTTGATGAGGCTGCATTACTGTGCGGGCCAACAACTTAATGTCCTCTGGGATTAGATCTTGTTGGAAAAGGGTACCGAAAAGTCCCAGGGTATAAGGGGAATGCAAGCCATTGTCCCGGACAGAGGAATACAGTTCCTTTATAAATCTCAAATTGAACTGTTCGTGCCGAGGTGGCCCACCTGCCGGAGTGGCAGGTACAAGGACAGGAAAAAGATTTGGGGTAACAGAATCAAAAGCCAGCAACGGAGCAGCGGCACGGAGAGATTCTTGAAGAGGAGTGGTAGTGGGTGGTGTAGAAAGCGAAGGAGGTGGAGGAGGTGGTGGTGGGACAGGAGGAGCCGAAGGAGAGAGATCCGACGGTTTAGGAGGTACATAAACTGGTGGTTCCGAAGAAGGCAACGTGGGATGCAAAGACGAAGGAAGAGCCGGGAAGATAGGTAAAACAGCCGATGTGGCAGCTAGGAGGATATTTGCAGGAGTTAAGCTGGACATAGCTTTGTAGACTTTACACCAGGCATGCAAAACTTTGACATCAATTTGAGGGTGGTTGTGGAAAAAATGTCCTATCTTTTCCCAGTCTTTTAGGTCCCAAGTGCCATCCTGGGGGTATCAGGGGCAGTGAGTGTCCAGAGCCTCTATAAGTGCCTTAAGATCGGCATCCAGAACAACAAGGTTGTTACTGGCCAGGAGAAATTTAAGTTCATCAAAAAATTTCTTCTGCGGTGCAGAAAGAGATTCCCCCATGATAGCAAGAGAAGCGAAAAAGAAAAAAAAGAGAGGGAGCACTCACCAGGATCCACAGAGGATGACAGGCGCCTGAAACCCTTGCCGGGCGAGGTGAGTGCTGAGAGGTTTGTAGCGTTGCGAAGTCCGGAATCAAACACACGGGGCACCAAATGACAAGAACCTGCTCGTCATCAGTAATAATCAGTCTCACGCCAAGATGGATTGAGGGAATCTAACAGCCTCAGGAGCTGCTGTAGCCCAACATTTATTTTGTACCGTAAAAAAACATTCTCTCTAAGGAAAAAATAGAACATTGTATCAGCTGGCAGATAAAGACAATACCATACATGGGTATCATGCCACCATCAGGCTATGCTACGTGGACCAATCATTGAGATCGCATGAGCTGTTCACGCGCTGTTCATACTCCAAGCAACGCTTCTTGCTTGAACCCTGCAATAAACTTTCGCCCATGCGCTTATGCATAAGCAACCATTTCCCTACAGGCCCGGTCTTATTCAACATCTTTATCAACAACTTGGATGATGGACTCAAGGGCATCCTGATCAAATTTGCAGATGACAGGAAACTGGGAGAGGTGGCTAACACCCCAGAGGACAGGATCACACTTCAAAACGACCTTGACAGATTAGAGAACTGAGCCAAAACAAACAAGATGAACTTTAACAGGGAGAAATGTAAAGTATTGCACTTGGGCAAAAAAAATGAGAGGCACAAATACAAGATGGGGGACACCTGGCTTGAGAGCAGTACATGTGAAAAGGATCTAGGAGTCTTGGTTGACCACAAACTTGACATGAGCCAACAGTGTGATGCGGCAGCTAAAAAAGCCAATGCAATTCTGGGCTGCATCAATAGGAGTATAGCATCTAGATCAAGGGAAGTAATAGTGCCACTGTATTCTGCTCTGGTCAGACCTCACCTGGAGTACTGTGTCCAGTTCTGGGCACCACAGTTCAAGAAGGACACTGACCAACTGGAACATGTCCAGAGGAGGGCAACCAAAATGGTCAAAGGCCTGGAAACGATGCCTTATGAGGAACGGCTAAGGGAGCTGGGCATGTTTAGCCTGGAGAAGAGGAGGTTAAGGGTTTTGGGATACTGCCAGGGAGATAAAGTCCATTATGGCCCCCAAGCCGGCTGCCGGACGATCCATCGATCTCCCGTAGTCACGCAGTATCAGCTATTAGTGACATGAGCTCCAGAAATAGCCCAACATCTAGAGCCGATGCACACTCTCTATCAGCAGATAATGCACAGCCAAAGTTGCACTCAGGAGAGCATTATTTACAAGTTTTATTCAGCGTTGATCAGAACAAAGAAAACCATGACTGCCTGCTTCAGTGTCTACGACACAGAGAGAAACGAAAGCAAAGACACAACAGAAACATCCTGTGAAACAGGAAATACGCAGGCTGTGACACAAACATCCTGCTCCCTTTTAAGGTGAAACGGAAATATCCTAACAAAGGGGTGATATGGTAGCCATGTTCAAATATATAAAAGGATGTCATATAGAGGGGGGAGAAAGGTTGTTTTCTGCTGCTCCAGAGAAGCGGACACGGAGCAATGGATCCAAACTAAAAGAAAGAAGATTCCACCTAAACATTAGGAAGAACTTCCTGACAGTAAGAGCTGTTCGACAGTGGAATATGCTGCCAAGGAGTGTGGTGGCGTCTCCGTTCTTTGGAGGTCTTTAAGCAGAGGCTTGACAACCATATGTCAGGAGTGCTCTGATGGTGTTTCCTGCTTGGCAGGGGGTTGGACTCGATGGCCCTTGTGGTCTATTCCAACTCAAGGATTCTAGGATTCTATAAGTTCCTTTCTCTTTGAAGGATAATATTTTATGGCGGCCAAGAGGGCCAAAATGGAGCCCGGCACACTTTCGCTGCGCCTGCAAGCTGTCTGCGCCGATCCAAACGTCCTCCTGCCTCTTTGGCCGGTTTAGCAGAGCGAACACAGCGGTCAGAAGCAATTGTATTTCTTCTACTCTGAGCCACTTAAAGAGAATTGGATTCCTGCAAGACAACCACTCTTATCTGGACGTCTAAATTGCTATGTCCTCTTGGACACATTCTTTTTTTCTTTTTTATGGTTCCTCTCTTAAAGTAATTATTTGGTTCATTTGTTTAATTGAAATCTTAATTTGAGAAATTGGATTTTATGTTAAACAGCTTATGTGTGTTGGGGATCAGGCTGGAAGGAAGAGGGAGGGCTGCAAAAATGCAGGAAACAGGATCTCTTGGGAAAGAGTTATTCTGTGACCTTGACAAACTGATAAGGTGCTGCTGGAAAATAGGCTGCTTTGAGAACAAGGGAGAGGGAGATTTTGACTATGGCAGTTCAAAAACAGTTAACACCAGGCCTGTGTTAAATTTGGAGAAGCTATTAGCCCGAATTGATAAAAATCATTAAATGGTGACAAATTTGACCACTAAAGTAGAGACACTGACAAAGAAAACAGAAGCACTAGATATCTCATGAAAGGAAGGGAGGAGAAGTCTGAAAACATGGAAAAGAAGACAAAAAATGGAAATCAGAACAGGAGACGGTTAGGATTGATGTGGACGGTTTGGGTGGAAGATAAGAGGCAACTGCGGGCACTTTGGCGGTTCTTGAGATGAGACAGAAAGCCCAGCCTCTGAGACGGAGAGGAGGGAGGAGAGCAGGATTTTAGCAAAGGGTTGAGCGGAGTGGCTGGGAGTGGAAGAGGAATTCATGGAGGAGGCACCACTCTCCTCACAGCCGGGGG
The DNA here is from genome assembly GCF_965113315.1 of Podarcis vaucheri. Taxonomy (NCBI): domain Eukaryota; kingdom Metazoa; phylum Chordata; class Lepidosauria; order Squamata; family Lacertidae; genus Podarcis; species Podarcis vaucheri. Next base: position 2,176,209 of record NC_138765.1, on the reverse strand, counting down.
GTGGCTTTTGGGTAGAAAACCAATGTGAATAAATCCCCTCAGTGAAACCCCCAGGCCGGTCTTCCGGTCTCCCTCTCCGTGTGCCCCCACCCTGCCCCAATCAAATTCCCAGCCAGCAGCTGCCCTCCAGGCCTTCCTCCGCCCATCTTGGGGCCTCAAGGCATGCGGGCAAGATTTGGTGGGGGGCCAGGCTGGGCTCAGAGGTCTGTTTTCCTCTCCTTGCACTGGGAAGCTTGTCTACTAACTAATGGATAAAGAGTTGTTTGGAAGACTAAGCCCTCTCAACCCCCCACCCTGTCTTAAGGAAAACCCGCAGGAGGAGCGGGTAAGGGAGGCAGAACTAGGAAGTCCAGAAGTGACCGAGGCCGAGCAGCCACAGGAACCAGAACCACGACCGAGTGGACCAGCGGCGTCCAACCCTACGACCCCGTCACAGCCGGTAGCCCTGGAACAAGAGCCAGAACCAGGAACCCCAACCGAGAGACACCCAAGACCACAAGGCATACATAGGTGACCGGCATACCTCAACGACTACGAACGCTAACCTTCTGGGCGCAACGGGAATGTAGAGGGGAGGGGGGTTATGTACTAAGCTTGGATTCTTGAACAATAGACAAGTAGAATCCTAGAATGCAACAACTGATTGGCCTGCAGGAAAAGACCAATCAGGCTCCAGGAGGGAAGCAGAATCAGCCAGTCAGATGGGACTAATTGTGTAAATAATGTAGATTAAAGCCTGAGGTTGGGGGGGGGTGCAATTAAATCACTGCTTTACAAGATTCAATAACGAGCATGAAATCACTACAGGACTCCTGAGTAGATTTCAGAGAATCTAATGCATCTTTGGTTGGGATTGTCCAGCAAGGAGATTGGAGATGGTTGCCAGTCAAAGGGTAGTTTAAGACACAGGGGGGGGGAGAGACCTCCTTGTGAAAGGGGGGGCAGTTTTGGGAGACATTCCAGCCGTGGCATTGGCAGCCAGATGAGGAATCCTGGAAGAGGACACTCCAGCCTCATCTAGTCCAACCCCTGCAATTTAGGAACCCCGGTTCTTAGTCCCACCAGCTCCCTTGAACTGGGCAACTCAGATGCCTGGAGCAGCGCCCCATTGGAGAGCAGCCTTGGGTCGCCTCTGGAGCTGGCCGGACCTTTTGGACGGCTGTTTCCATTCCCCCTGCCTTCTGCTGGCAGGCCCGGTTGGGAGTTGTAGTCCAAAGCTTATTGAGGGTGCCTGGTCCTGGAGGTGGTTTTCAAGTTGGAACTATGTTTTGACCCTTTGCCAAAAGAAGATGCCACAAAGTGTGTGTCGGGAGGGTGTCTTTTCAGTGCCAGGATACAAGGTGCTCTCTTGACCTGGGAGCCCAATTCCTCTCCCCCACCCCTAGAAAAGGGGGTCTTCCCCTCATCCTCTCCTTGCAGGACCCCCTTTTCCTTCCTCTTTGCTCAGAGAGTCGGAACCAAAACTAAGAATTTGACAAGAATGTATAACTTGCTGTTGAAATGGAATACTCAGGATGAAACGGTGAAATCTGCAATGATTAAATTGGCACAAGGTGTTGGACATAATATTATGTTTGCTGACTGGGAACAGTTATGGACCACAGGTATGAAGTTTACGGCATGTAATTCCCTAAGAGAGAATATTATGAAAATGATATACAGGTGGTACATGATCCCAGTCAAGCTTGCAAAAATCTATCTGTCAGAGCTGCTACCAGGTCCCAGCTCACATAGGACCACGCCACACAGCGTCCACTTTAAAAGAGTCTTTATTGAGTTACAGGATTCATTTCCGAACTGCAGCGTGCAGCTCTACACCTTCTGCCCTAGGTCGGCGAAGACCCATCTGAGTCCCCGCCTCTTGCACACCAGCTTAATACCCTAGCCTTGCTCCACCTCCTTCGCCTCTCCCTACGTCTCTGGGTCCTTCTGCCCCCCTGGGACTCCTCCCTTCTACTCTCCTCTGACGCTGACCCCCCTGATCCTTCCGCTTCCTTTCGGCGGGCTTTGGGACCTGGCTCACTCTCCGGGCTGCTTACTGCTCCAGCTTCCGCTGCATTTGAACTTGGCGCGCGCGCCCAACTCTCTACTTTCCTCTTGACCGTTGCCTCGCTCTCTGAGGAGGGCGTGACCACCCCTGACTCGTGCCCTCCCTCCTGCTGACGGCCTCCGGAACCCGATGCCTGGCTGCCTTCCTCCCTGCTGCTCTCAGTCTTGAGCGTGGGTCCCGACTTCCAGCTGCTGCTCTCTGAATCTCCTCTGTTCCCTTCCTCCTGGGGTGTCCCCCCGGATCCCCCCCTTGCTCTGCTCACTGGGGCTCCCTTTTGGGAGTCCTCTGACTCACTGCTTAGGCTTGGAGATCTCGGGTCGTCATCATCACTCATTCTCCCTTCGGCTTCCTCCCCCTCGCTCTCTGTTTCCACCCTTCTCTGCGTCTCTGCTTCTGAACCCCTGACATCCATCCCCCCCTCGAAGCCCCCCCTTCCCCCCTCCCCGCTGTCAGGTGTGGGTGCTGGGTGCTCCATCATCATGGGAGGGAATGCTGGATACAGGTCGCTCCCCGTGGGTGGCCGCCAACTGAAGACCTCCGAGTCTTCCCCCTCGCGGTCGTCGACGTTGACTTGTTGCTCTTCCATCTCTGTACCGCCGTGCTCGAACCCGAGGTCCTCCCCGAACACGTCCATGTCAGTCTCTGCGTCGGTCGCTCGACCTGGCATCTCCAGCCACTTCCTGCGCCATTGCTCCTCTGGTCGATCGTCCCACCAATACGAGTTGCCTGATGCCGAACCTGCCGGTGAACCTTCTGGGGAACGGGTGCTCCGTGCGGGTTCCCCTTCTGAGTCGAATCCATGGAACGTGCTGGAAGAAAGTGTGGGTGTGAACAACCAGTCGTCGAAGAAGCTCGCTGGCATGGGTTTGTGTGGGAAGAGGGCATGAAACTCGTCCTTGAGCAGGGGTTCCTCCAAAGCGTAGTCTGGTACCCAGCTATTGGCGCTGGCCCGGGTGCCCTCTCTGGCTAAGAGGTATTCGACTCCCCCTTCCCCCCATCTGGAGTCCAAAATCTCCGTGACCTCGTTGATGTGGTCCTGGTGCTTCACCCCCCGCGTCTCCGTCCGTTCCCGGAGCGGACTTGGCGCCGTCCCTGGCTCCTGGAACCTGTGAGGTGCCTTGTAGGGAGTGAGCACCGACCTGTGGAACACCGGATGCATTCTGGAACCCTCCGGCAGCGCCAGTCGGAAGGCTACCGGGTTGATCTGCGCTTCGACTTGGTACGGACCGATCTGCTTGTGCCCCAACTTCTTCTTGGCAAGTGACCTGGTCGGCACTGCGTGGGCTGCCAACCAGACCCAGTCTCCCACTTGGATCACTTCGCCAACCCGCCTGTGCTTGTCAGCTTGCACCTTGTAGGCGTGCTTAGCTAGCTCCAGCTGCCGTCTGAGTTGATCGTGGACCGCCTGCAGCTCTGACGCGAACGCGTCCGCCGTCTGTGGTTCTCCTTCCCCCACTCTCTCCAGTCCCGGGAAGGTTCTGGGATGCCTCCCATTGTTGGCAAAGAACGGCGTCACTCCTGTGGACACGTGCTTCGTGTTGTTGTAAGCGAACTCGGCTAGCGGCAGGTAATCCACCCACGTCGCAGGCTGTTGATTGGCATAGCATCTCAGGTACTGCTGCATGATGGCATTGACCCTCTCTGCTTGCCCGTTGGTCTGCGGGTGTCTTGCTGATGCCAGATTGACCTTGACATTTAGAAAACCCATCAGCTTCTGCCAGAAAGACGAGATGAACTGGCGTCCGCGGTCGGACAGGATAGACCGTGGCAGGCCATGCACTTTGAACACGTGATCTATGAACAGTTTGGCGGTTTGTTCCGCCGTGGCCACCTTCGCACACGGAATGAAATGTGCCATCTTGGTGAACAAGTCCACCACCACCAGCACAGCTGTCTTGCCTCTCGAGCTGGGTAAATCCGTCACAAAGTCCAGGGCCACCCTCTCCCACGGTTCAAACGGCGTTTGCAGCGGTTCTAACAGTCCCGCCGGTGGTCTGTGTACCGGCTTGGCCCTCTGGCAGGTGTCGCACCTCGCGACGTAGTCCGCGACCTCCCCTCTCAGCCTGGGCCACCAGAAGTCTCTCGCGACTAATTCCATCGTTTTCTCTGTGCCAAAGTGACCGGCCGTGGGTGCGTCGTGCAACTGTTGCAGTACCTTGGCGCGAAGGTCGTCTCCTGGTACATAGACAGCTCCTTTGCGTAGGAGCAAGCCGTCCCGCACCTGGAACTCGTCCGTGGTAGCCGTGCCTCTGAGCAGTTCCGCCATCTTGTCTTGCGCGAATGAGTCGTCCCGCAATGCACGTCGCACCGCATCCAGGTCTACTGTAGCTGAGGCACACGCCCACGCCGTCGGTGCGAAGATGTGCATGGCCGCCGCTGGCGTCACCTCTTCTAGGTATTGCGGTTTTCGGGACAGTGCATCCGCCATGATGTTGGTGTCTCCTGGGACGTACTCTATTCGGAAATTGAAGTCAGCAAAGAACTCCGCCCAACGTATCTGCCTCTGGTTCAGGAACTGAGCCGTGCGCCAGTGCTCCAGATTCTTGTGGTCCGTGCAGACCTGCACCGTGTGCTTGGCGCCGATTAGGAAGTGCCTCCACGCCTTGAAAGCTGCATGAATGGCCAGCAACTCCCTGTCCCAGATGGTGTAGTTCTGCTCCGACTTGCTGAGCTTTCTGGAGTAGAACGCTCCCGGCCGCCACACCCCCTGCGGGTCTCGCTGCAGCAGGACAGCTCCCACGGCTCTGTCTGACGCGTCTGTCTCTACCCTCAACGGTTTACTGGGGTCGATATGCAGCAGTTGCTTCTCCGATGCGAAGAGATGCTTGAGCGCTTGAAAGGACTGTTCCGCCTGCTCCGTCCAGATGAATTTCTTTTTTTTGGAGCTGAGCGTGTCCGTAATTGCTGCCGTCTGCATCGCGAACCCCTTGATAAACTTGCGATAGAAGTTGGCGAAGCCGACAAACCGCTGGACCTCCTTCCGGTTGCGCGGGCTCTTCCAGTCCAATACCGCACGAACCTTGGTGCTGTCCATGGCTATCCCCTTGTCCGACAACTTGTATCCCAGGAAATCCACCTCCGTCGTGTCGAACTGGCACTTCTCCAGCTTGGCGTACAGTCTATGTTGTTGCAACCTGCTGAGCACCTCCCTCACGTCTCGGTCGTGAGCTTGCTGCGAGTCAGAGAAAATCAGGATGTCATCCAGGAAGCAGACGCATGTCTTGTAGAGGAGTCCCTCCAACACGTGATGCATAAAAGCTTGAAAACAGTGAGAGCCATTTTGCAATCCAAAGGGCATAACTCTGTATTCGTAGGTGCCCAGCGGTGTGAACATGGCCGTCTTCCACTCATCGCCCTCCCGCATGCGGATGAGATTGTACGCCCCTCGCAGGTCCAACTTGGTGAACACGCGTCCCTTGCGCACCGTCGCGAGGAGGTCGTCAATCCTGGGCATGGGGTAATCAGACGGTTTGGTCATCTGGTTCAAAAGGCGGTAGTCCACAACGAGTCTTTTTTGGGGCGTGTCTTTCTTTTTCACGAAGAAAACGGGACTGCCCCCCACTGCCTTGGACTCTCTGATGAAGCCACGCTCCAGATTATGCTCGATGAACTGTTTGAGTTCCTGCATTTCATCTTCAGACATGGAGTATAGCCGCCCCTTCGGCAGCGTCGCCCCCGGTAGGAGGTCAATCTTGCAGTCATATGGCCGGTGAGGGGGTAGCTTGTCCGCCTCCTTCTCGCAGAAGACCTCCAAAAAGCTCGCGTATTTGTGGGGGACCGCTTGCAACGTTCCCAACTGCAGTTGTGATTCCTCCTCCTCTCCCTCCCGACGGGGCAGGATGCAGTGTTCTGCGCAATAAGAGGAGCCGAAGATCAGTTGTCTCTGGTACCAAGCCAGTGTCGGACTGTGCCTGTCCAGCCAACTCATGCCCAACACAATGGGCGTGTCCGACAGTTGGGTGACATTAAAACTGATGACTTCCCTGTGGTTGCCAAGGCGCATCACCATCGGTGGCGTCTGCTTCACCACCTGCCCCCCTAGCAACTCTCTGCCATCCACTGTGACGACTTGCAGGGGCAGAGTGGCAGGCAATAGCTGTATAGCGTGCTGCTCCACAAAGCTCTGCGCTATAAAGTCTGCGTTGCTTCCAGAATCCACAGAAAGCGGCACTTCGATAGTGACGCCGTCGGGTAGCTGGAGAGACGCTGTGAGCTGCACTACTGGTTTGGGTGGGAGGGGATCCGTGGGTTGCAATATCGCTGGGGACTGCTTCACAGATGCGTCTGACTGGGCCCCAGTGCCTCCGTCTCCAGCCAGACATCGTCGTTTCCCTGCTGTGGTTCTCCTTGCTGCGTTGCTGCAGTCACCATTGCTGAGGCTGCAGTGTGCTTGTGGAGCCTCCGGGGACACTCCTTCGCCAAATGGCCTGGATCCTCGCAGATGTAACACTTCCTGTTCCCTCTAGGAGGCTTCGCTTTCACTGCTGCCGGTGCTAGGGCTCTGGCTGCTGACTGAGCCCTTGCACCTCCAACCTCCATCGGTTCCCCTCCCCCTCCTGGCGGAGGTGTGGATTGCGCACGCGCTGCTTCCCTCGGAACGAAAGAGAAACTTCTCGCTGCTTCGCGCCCTCCACGTCCTTCATCTCTGCACCATGGACGTTCTTCCAGCCTCACCCCCACAGTCAGCGCCCTTTGGACCACCTCCTGCGTGCTTCGGGGCCTCTCCTCCCTTGCAATTTCATCCTTAACCGCAGAACTTAGACCCTCCCAGAAGAGGTCTCTGACAGGGGGCGAATCCCGATCCCATTCTAAAGCACTGACCAGCGCAAAAAATCGGGCGTGATACTGCCGGACGCTCGCCCTCCCTTGTTTTAGTCCATGAATCTCCCGTCTGGCAAGATCCACATCAATAGTAGACAAAAAACACGCATCCATCGCTTTGATAAAGGCATCTGCATTCTGAAGCGCCGGATCTTTATCCCTCCACAAATTGCGCAGCCAGGCTTTGGCATCCCCATGCAAATGGGACAATATGAACCCCACCTTCTCTTCCTCATCTCTAAAGTCTTTTGCCAGCAGTTGCAGTGCGCACATTACGTCTGCTCTAAAATTAGGGTACTGTTGCAAAGTCCCATCGAAGTGAGCCACAAGCCCTCCTGCTCTCCGTGCCAATCCCACGCCCTCCGGTCTGGGTCCCGGTTGCCCTTGCTTAACAAGCATTTCAAACCTGGCGTGTAGGTCTCTGTAGGCGGCTGTAGTCTCCTCCTCCCGTTTCTTGGAAGCCAATACCTCTGAGGACAACTGGGTCACTGCCTCTTGCAGCGCGGAGATCCTCTGTTCTTCCGTCATCTTGCTAACCTTTGTGAGCTTGCTTACAGACACCCCTCTTCCTCCCCTAGCGGCTTCTGCTCCCGCTGCGAGGTTTCAGGTTTCTGAAGCTTTGTTGAGATGGGTCTTACTGTCAGAGCTGCTACCAGGTCCCAGCTCACATAGGACCACGCCACACAGCGTCCACTTTAAAAGAGTCTTTATTGAGTTACAGGATTCATTTCCGAACTGCAGCGTGCAGCTCTACACCTTCTGCCCTAGGTCGGCGAAGACCCATCTGAGTCCCCGCCTCTTGCACACCAGCTTAATACCCTAGCCTTGCTCCACCTCCTTCGCCTCTCCCTACGTCTCTGGGTCCTTCTGCCCCCCTGGGACTCCTCCCTTCTACTCTCCTCTGACGCTGACCCCCCTGATCCTTCCGCTTCCTTTCGGCGGGCTTTGGGACCTGGCTCACTCTCCGGGCTGCTTACTGCTCCAGCTTCCGCTGCATTTGAACTTGGCGCGCGCGCCCAACTCTCTACTTTCCTCTTGACCGTTGCCTCGCTCTCTGAGGAGGGCGTGACCACCCCTGACTCGTGCCCTCCCTCCTGCTGACGGCCTCCGGAACCCGATGCCTGGCTGCCTTCCTCCCTGCTGCTCTCAGTCTTGAGCGTGGGTCCCGACTTCCAGCTGCTGCTCTCTGAATCTCCTCTGTTCCCTTCCTCCTGGGGTGTCCCCCCGGATCCCCCCCTTGCTCTGCTCACTGGGGCTCCCTTTTGGGAGTCCTCTGACTCACTGCTTAGGCTTGGAGATCTCGGGTCGTCATCATCACTCATTCTCCCTTCGGCTTCCTCCCCCTCGCTCTCTGTTTCCACCCTTCTCTGCGTCTCTGCTTCTGAACCCCTGACACTATCATTTTCCAATAATAAATGCTGGAAATGTAAAGAAACTGAAGGTACATTCTTTCACCTTTGGTGGACGTGCCCAAGGATTAAGGCTTTCTGGGAAATGCTATATAATGAACTGAAAAAGGTATTTAAATATACCTTCCTGAAGAAACCAGAGGCCTTCCTCCTGGGCATAGTCGGCCAATTGGTGCTAAAGAAGGACAGAACTATTTTTATGTATGCTACAACAGCAGCAAGAATACTCATTGCAAAGTATTGGAAGTTACGAGAACTACCCACCTTGGAAGAATGGCAGATGAAGGTGATGGACTATATGGGATTGGCAGAAATGACTGGCAGAATCCGAGACCAGGGGGAAGAAGATTGGAAGAAATTTAAAGACTATCTACAGAAATATTGTAAAATTAATGAATGTTAGAATGATGTTGGATAGAAATTAAGTGGTTTCCAGCTGTAATGCTTTAAGGAATATAAAAAAGGGTTATTAATAGGTAAAAATTTAACGTTATTATTTTTAAGATCAAAGATTAGGATAAATAAAGAGGGTAAGGATTTGCTGAACCAACAGATGGAAGTGGAATACAAAAAAGGGAGGTATGAGGAGGTCCGGGAAACAAGCTAAAGGAAAATAAGTAATGGAAATCTGAGTGTTTTTAACCATTTTTATTTTGTATTTTTGTTATTTTTTTCATTTTTACTGTACTATTTTAAAAAAATCTTAATAAATATCTTATAAAAAAACAGAAAAAGAATCCAGTTAATACAGAACATCAATTAAGAGGCAGAAAACAACAAAGTGTAACAGTTCACCTTTTTCTTTTAGGGTCCAGTGTGCTTTGAAGATGTAACCTTCCATTTCACAGATGTGGACTGGGCATTGCTGGATCCTGACCAGAGAGCCCTCCATAAGGAAGTCATGGAGGAGAATCGGGGGATTTCGGACGCTCTCAGTAAGGCTTAATATTATGCCTACCCCCCTCCAAGATGGCCCCCTTTTGCTCTTGAAGGGCTGGTCTGTCTGCAGGGAACCTTCACAGGGGCAGAAGCAGAGAAAGGGCCTCAGGAAAGCAGCCATGGCTCTGGCCAGATGCACAGGAGGAGGAGGAGGGCTGACCCAAATTATGATCTATTCCTTCAATGCCTCCTTCACGTCATGACTGCACACGAAAGCTCATACCAAGAACTAACTTAGTTGGTCTTTAAGGTGCTACTGGAAGGAATTTTTTTTATGTATGCTACAGCAGCAGCAAGAATTCTCATTGCAAAGCATTGGAAGACACAAGACCTACCCACCTTAGAAGAATGGCAGATGCAACTAATAGACTACATGGAAATGGCGGAAATGACTGGCAGAATCCGAGACCAGGGAGAAGAGCTGGTGGAAGAAGATTGGAGGAAATGTAAAACTTATTTGCAGAAATATTGTAAAATTTTTGAAAGCTGATGGCATTGAAATGAATTGAAGGGGTTCTAGCAACAAGGTAAAATGTAAGATGGGATGGATAATAGATAAACTAATAGGATATGAATTTGCTGAACCAATTTTTAAAAGGGATACAAAAAAGGGAGACGTGAGGAACTCAGGAAAATAAGTTAACTAAAGATGAGAAATCAAGAAAGAGGGAGTTTTTGTTTTCTTTTACCGTATTTTTCGCCCTATAGGACGCACTTTCCCCCCTCCAAAAATGAAGGGGAAATGTGTGTGTGTCCTATGGGGCGAATGCAGGCTTTCGCTGAAGCCTGGAGAGCGAGAGGGGTCGGTGCGCACCGACCCCTCTTGCTCTCCAGGCTTCAGGAAGCTATCCGCAAGCCTTGCAAGCCCGGTGGGAGTTCCCGTGGGCTCACAAGGCTTGCGGGCAGCAGCCTGCAGCCCCCGCGAGTGTCCGCAAGCCTTGCGCGCCTGGCAGGAGGTCCCGCCAGGTGCGCGAGGCTTGAGGCGGCAGCCTGTCACCCCGAAGCACGGGGAGCCCTCGGGGTTGGGTGCCCCGTGCTTCGGGCAGGTGAGCGCAAGGCTTGGGGCGGCAGCCAGGGCTGGGGGGTGGAAATAATTTTTTTAAATTCATTTCCCCCCCCCAAATGAGGTGCGTCCTATGTGCCGGTGTGCCCTATAGGACGAAAAATATGGTATATGTGTTTTTTCTTTTTCTTTCTTTGTGTTTAATTTCTGTATGTTTGTATTTTGTAATTTTGTATTTTTTTGTCTTTGTATTTTTCTAAACTTTTCTATTGATAAAACCTAATAAAATATTATTTAAAAAAAAGAGATAAGGCTCCAGGCACATTCCCCATTCAGCAGAGTTTCCAGCACGGAAGAGACGAGAGGTTTGGGCTACATTGCTAGGAGTTTTATTATCTAGCTACACAGACAGAAAAATACATCCCCTCTCTGTGAGAGCAGAGAGCAACTGAACAACAAAGGAACAAAGGAACAGGAAACCACCAACATCCCATCCGTCTCCCATGAGACTTCCAACAGTATGGAATGTGTGGAATGTAAACAGAGTCTTGTGACTCCAAAGCACTGCTCAGTGGCAAACAGAAATGGCAAGCATTTTCTCCTCACTTACAGGGACATTGGGAAGACAAGCTGGCCTTGTTGTGAGCCAGGTGTCCTAGAGAGACAGTGGAGAAAAGGGAGGTCCCAGTCTGAAAGGCCCATGGAATCAAAGGAAGGCTGGGGAGGAGAACTGGTCCTCTCAGGAGTGGCTTCTGAGTGCCATGATGCACTGCGGCACGGCAGGGACAAATGCAGAGGGGCACTGCCGGCCAATCCAATTCCCCAAAATTCATCACCCATCCTGAGACACTCAGAAGAAGATTCAGGAGGGGCCTGGGCCCCTGACCAGCTACGTGGCTGGATGGTCCTTTCCACCATTCAAGAGGCGAGTCCCTCCATCCGACCAGGGAGGGTGTTGCTTTACTTGCTAACAAACAGGACACGCACGCCTGTTTCTTGCCATCAGGCTGCAATAAGCTCAGCGGAAGTGGCAGGTTGGGGCACCTAGGAGAATATCCTACGCTGCATCAAGGATTCCCTGCCTGAGCTGCTTCAGGTTGTGGCAGATGTTCCCCTGGAGACACCTAGCTTGGTTGTCCTAGGGGATTTTAGCATCCATGCCGACACGACCTTACAAGGGGCCGCTCGGGACTTCGTGGAAAGCATGGCCTCCATGGGGCTGTCCCTGAATAAGTCTGGCCCAACCCATAGCCGCGGACATGCCTTGGACCTGGTGTTTATCTCTATGGATGTTGGTGATATGACACTAAGTAAAAGCGAAACCAAAGAAGTGCCATGGTCAGATCACTTCCTGGTGCAACTGGACTTCTCTGTGACCCTTCCCCTCTGCAGGGAGGTGGGACTGATTTGGATGGTCCGCCCCCACCACTTAATGGATCCATATAGTTTCCAGAGAGTGGTAGGGGATGCTTTACCCCATGTTGATGGCCTTTCAGCTGATTCCCTGGTGGCCCGCTGGAATGTGGAGTTAACCAGGGCTATTGACTGTTTGGCTCCGAAGCGCCCTCTCCGATTGCATGGAGCCCGGACAGCCCCGTGGTTTTCCACGGATCTGACGGCAATGAAACAATTGTTGAGACAGCTAGAGCGCCGGTGGTGGATGACCCATTCCGAATCTGACCGGACACAGGTTAGAGCTCTACGTTGAGCCTACCAAGGGGCGATAGCGACGGCGAAGAAGACTTTCTTTGCCGCCTCTATTGCATCTGCAGAAAGAAGAGGAGGAGTTTGGATTTGATATCCCGCCTTTCACTTCCTTTAAGGAGTCTCAAAGCGGCTAACATTCTCCTTTCCCTTCCTCCCCCACAACAAACGCTCTGTGAGGTGAGTGGGGCTGAGAGACTTCAAAGAAGTGTGTCTAGCCCAAGGTCAACCATGTTGGAAACTGGCCCCCTCGGGAAAGGCTGGCTCCTCTTCCCAGGCTTGTTGGGGCCTGTTGCCGATAACCTACCCTGGCTGGCATCCTGGCAGACCAGGGAGATCTGAATAGGCGACACCTCCCTGATGAAAGGTGCACACCCCCTTCCCCCTTGCATAGCAGCAGGAGAAAGAAAACAGTCAGAAAGTGGTCTATTTCATCTCTGTTTTATTCCTGACTGTACACTGTACAAAAACATGTCTGCTCACTCAGAATCCTCCGAGCAACTGAGAAAGTCCTCCTGGACACAAACAACAGGAAGGTCTCCTATTACACAGAGTACATAACCCTGAGAATCGCCTGGAACATCCTGTCCCACACTTAGACCCATCATGTGATGTAAACATCGAACTGCTTGTTCGCAGCTGCGTAGTACTCATGTCATAACAACCCAGCAGCTGCATGTGGAGGAGCGGAAACGCGAACCCGGTTCCCCAGATTATGAGACTACCGCTCTTAACCACTACACCACACTGCCTCTCAAACAGCAGCAGGAGATTTTTCAGGTGGTTTACAATTTAGCGGAACCACCTGCGACATCGGGGCCCAGTACAGGCCACATGATTTTGCAAAGCTTTTTGCAGATAAAGGCACTCAGATTCGAGAAGAGGTAGACTCCACCGTGGGAGCAGGGCCGGGGCAGGAGAGTGCTAGAGTCCTGTCTAGTCAAATTGCGTGGGATCAATTCCAATTGGTTACCTCCGAGGATGTGGACAGGCTGCTTGGACAAGTGAAGCCAGCCACCTGTCTCCTGGATCCTTGCCCATCCTGGCTTATAAAAGCTAGCCGGGAAGGGCTGGGCGATCGGCTTCGTGGGGTGGTGAATGATTCCCTCCGTGAGGGACCCTTCCTAGACCCGCTGAAAGAGGCGGTTATTAAACCGCTTCTTAAAAAACCGTCTTTAGATGCGGCCACGATGGCCAACTATCGCCCAATCTCAAATCTTCCATTCCTGGGCAAGGTGATTGAGCGAGTGGTTGCTGAACAACTCCAGGCACGCTTGGAAGAAGCGGACCATTTGGATCCCTTCCAGTCGGGATTCAGGCCTCATCATGGGACTGAAACTGCCTTGGTCGCACTGGTTGATGATCTCCGGCGGGCTAGGGACAAAGGTGAGAGCTGTGTCCTAGTTCTGCTGCATCTCTCAGCGGCTTTTGACACCATCAACCATAACATCCTTCTAGACCGTCTTGAGGGGCTGTGAGCTGGGGGCACTGTCACACAGTGGTTCCGCTCCTTCCTCCTGGGCCGTGTTCAGAAAGTGGGGGGGGGGATGAGTGTTCAGACCCCTGGGCTCTCACTTGTGGGGTGCCTCAGGTTTCTGTCCTCTCCCCCATGCTTTTCAACATTTACATGCAGCCGCTGGGAGAGATCATCAGGGGGTTTGGGCTGGGTGTTCATCAGTATGCGGATGATACCCTGCTCTATCTCTCAAATCAGAACCAGTGAAGGTCCTGTGTGAGTTTCTGGAGGCGGTGGAGGATGGATGGTGGCTAACAGATTGAGATTGAAATCCTGACAAGACAGAAGTACTGTTTTGGGGGGACAGGAGGCGGGCCAGTGTAGAGGACTCCATGGTCCTGAATGGGGCAACTGTGCCCCTGAAGGACCGGGTGTGCAGCCTGGGAGTCATTTTGGACTCACAGCTGTCCATGGAGGCACAGGTCAAATCTGTGTCCAGGGCAGCTGTTTACCAGCTCCATCTGGTACGTAGGCTGAGACCCTATCTGCCTGCGGACTGTCTCGCCAGAGTGGTGCATGCTCTGGTTCTCTACTGCTTTGACTACTGCAATGTGCTCTATGTGGGACTACCTTTGAAGGTGACCCGGAAACTACAACTAATCCAGAATGTGGTAGCCAGACTGGTGACTGGGAGTGGCCACCGAGACCATATAACACCAGTCTTGAAAGGCCTACATTGGCTCCCAGGACGTTTCCAAGTACAATTCAGAGTGTTTGTGCTGACCTTGAAAGCCCTAAATGGCCTCAGCCCAGTGTTCCTGAAGGAGCGTCTCCACCCCTATCATTCTACCCGGACACAGGTCCAGCGCCGAGGGCCTTCTGGCTGAGGGCCTTCTCAGTGGTAGAACACCCTCCCAGCAGATGTCAAAGAGAACAACAACTACCAGACTTTTAGAAGACATCTGAAGGCAGCCCTGTTTAGGGAAGCTTTAAATATTTGATGTATTATAGTATTTTAATATTTTTTTGGAAGCCGCCCAGAGTGGCTGGGGAGGCCCAGCCAGATGGGCGGGGGTTTAAATAATAAATTATTATTATTATTACATCCAAAGACACCCCATGTGGTTTAGCGGACGGACTAAGAGCCCTGGAGTGGGGAGACCTGGGCCCATTTGACCCCATGGCTAGGAGCTTTGGAGGGAGGTGGGGAAGATGGGGAGTGAGAGGAGCTGGTTCTGGGTGGAAACATCCACTCTGAGGAAAAGATCACCAGCTAGAGAAAGGAGTCTCTGAGCTTAGTGGGAAGGAGAGTGTGTGGTGTCCTGGGAGAGTAAATCAGGCCAGGAATGAACTGGGAGGCTGAGCCAGGAGAAGGAGGAGCTGGAAAGAGACCGGCTGCTGAGCTCTCATCCCAGTCAGGAGGGGAGAGATCCTTCTAGAAAGAGAAGACTCCCAAACCAGAGATCCTTGGGTCTTTGGCTTGGAGTACCTCGGGAGTAGGGTAACTGGCAGAAAGAGCCAAAGTCTTAAGTGTGAAACAACTGAGAAAACCTTGAAGGGAAATAACATTGTAAACTGAACTATCCTAAGTTTTATCCACTCATGTCATAAACTTCCTTGTTAAATAAAATCATTAATGTTTATTTGAAGAAATCCTGCCTGAGACTCCCAATTAGTGAGTTTTACCTCACGCAAGTCCCCCATAAGATAATCTGAGGTAGTTGGAGGGCATTTGTGGAAATTGTGTCCTGTGAGGTGGGTGCACTATATTTAGGAGAGAGAACGGGCCCAAGGCTGCCGGAGGGGGGGAGAGCCCTTGCCTTGTCGCATATTAATTGGGGGCAGAGGTGGGATAGGAAGTTAAAACCCACACAGATCCTATTTAGTTTTGAGCGGACTGGCAGACTTAAACATTCATGAGGAAAACTGGATGCTACACTTACGCCCACAGATATGTGGAATATTGAGTGAAATATACTCAGATCTCAGAGAGGATGAAACCTCTGATTCCCTCACATTTAAGGAGAGAGTGAAAGTGCGCTTTGGACTGACTGCAGAACAAAGCCAAAAAGCCTTTCGTGAAATTAAAAGGAAACCAGGAGAGACTTAGGCCCAACTGGGTAGCCGAAGTGACCAAGCTCTGGACAGATGGGAGGAAAGTGAGATGAGCTCAAACAGCTGATCAGTTGAGAGCCATGTTTCCAAGAGGTTCCTGCTCATTGAGGCTGAAAACAGTAACTGAAGTCTCTACCTTGGGAGAGGAAATCAAAGGAGACTCAGGGGGAGCAGTAATACTCTGTCCCTTCCAGAAAAAGTAATAATTGGAAGCCCAGGGAGGAAGTGGGGTCTCAAAACGACACCCCTGAAGGCCGGGCCCAAGGGTGCCGGGGGGGAAAGAGCCGTGACACGAAGTAAAAACCCACACAGAAACGTACCCAGAGACACAGAACAACCAGTTTAATAAAGGAGTGAAGTTCTTTGATTAAAAAGAGAAAAAATTCCTGTCAGAAAATGACCAGCAAGCGCCAAGCCAAAGAGACTTCACACGCACACGCGCCCAGTCCCGGGTTCTGGGTCCTGCTTCTTCCCCGCCTCCTCCTCTTCTCCCGCTTGACGCCCCGGGCTCCTCGGCGGGGAGAGAGAAGGGTTAAGGGGCGCCGAGCTGGCTTCCTAGAGAGGACAGGAAAGGAAGGCGGGCCGCTCCTCCTCCCCCTCCTCCCCTCTGACGTCCCTTCCGGCCTCGCCTTCGCCTGCCGGGCTCTGGTGGGTCTCCTCTCGGGGGAAGCCTGGGGAACTCCCTGCCCCGGGAGGCGGGAAGGGGAGGGAAGAGAGGCTGGGGGGTCCGGGAGGGAGCCAGAGGGACCTCAGGCCCTGGCCAGGGAGGTGGGCCTGGAAGAGAGCGAGGAGGGAGAAGGACCTTCGGAGGGACATGATGGTGAGGGAGAAGGATGTTAAGAGGGACACGATTGTGAGGGAGAAGGATATTAAGAGGAAGATGATTGTGAGGGAGAAGTATATTAAGAGGGACATTATTATGAGGGAGAAGGACATTAAGAGGGACATAATTGTGAGGGAGAAGGACATTAAGAGGGACATGATTGTGAGGGAGAAGGAGATTAAGAGGGAGATGATTGTGAGGGAGAAGGATATTAAGAGGGAGATGATTGTGAGGGAGAAGGATATTAAGAGGGACATGATTGTGAGGGAGAAGGATATTAAGAGGGACACGATTGTGAGGGAGAAGGACATTAAGAGGGACATTATTATGAGGGAGAAGGATATTAAGAGGGACATGATTGTGAGGGAGAAGGATATTAAGAGGGACATGATTGTGAGGGAGAAGGACATTAAGAGGGACATTATTATGAGGGAGAAGGATATTAAGAGGGACACGATTGTGAGGGAGAAGGACATTAAGAGGGACATTATTATGAGGGAGAAGGATATTAAGAGGGACATGATTGTGAGGGAGAAGGATATTAAGAGGGACATGATTGTGAGGGAGAAGGATATTAAGAGGGACACGATTGTGAGGGAGAAGGACATTAAGAGGGAGATTATTATGAGGGAGAAGGACATTAAGAGGGAGATTATTATGAGGGAGAAGGATATTAAGAGGGACACGATTGTGAGGGAGAAGGATATTAAGAGGGAGATTATTATGAGGGAGAAGGATATTAAGAGGGACATGATTGTGAGGGAGAAGGATATTAAGAGGGACACGATTGTGAGGGAGAAGGACATTAAGAGGGACATGATTGTGAGGGAGAAGGACATTAAGAGGGACATGATTGTGAGGGAGAAGGATATTAAGAGGGACATGATTGTGAGGGAGAAGGACATTAAGAGGGACATTATTGTGAGGGAGAAGGATATTAAGAGGGACATTATTATGAGGGAGAAGGACATTAAGAGGGACATTATTATGAGGGAGAAGGATATTAAGAGGGACATTATTATGAGGGAGAAGGATATTAAGAGGGACATTATTATGAGGGAGAAGGATATTAAGAGGGACATAATTGTGAGGGAGAAGGATATTAAGAGGGACATAATTATGAGGGAGAAGGATATTAAGAGGGACATGATTGTGAGGGAGAAGTATATTAAGAGGGACATAATTATGAGGGAGAAGGATATTAAGAGGGACATTATTATGAGGGAGAAGGATATTAAGAGGGACATGATTGTGAGGGAGAAGGACATTAAGAGGGACATAATTGTGAGGGAGAAGGATATTAAGAGGGACATTATTATGAGGGAGAAGGATATTAAGAGGGACATAATTATGAGGGAGAAGGATATTAAGAGGGACATTATTATGAGGGAGAAGTATATTAAGAGGGACATTATTATGAGGGAGAAGTATATTAAGAGGGACATTATTATGAGGGAGAAGTATATTAAGAGGGACATTATTATGAGGGAGAAGTACATTAAGAGGGACATTATTATGAGGGAGAAGGATATTAAGAGGGACATAATTGTGAGGGAGAAGGATATTAAGAGGGACATAATTGTGAGGGAGAAGGATATTAAGAGGGACATTATTATGAGGGAAAAGGACATTAAGAGGGACATTATTGTGAGGGAGAAGCATATTAAGAGGGACATTATTATGAGGGAGAAGTATATTAAGAGGGACATTATTATGAGGGAGAAGTATTTTAAGAGGGACATTATTATGAGGGAGAAGGATATTAAGAGGGACATTATTATGAGGGAGACGTATATTAAGAGGGACATAATTGTGAGGGAGAAGGATATTAAGAGGGACATTATTATGAGGGAGAAGGATATTAAGAGGGACATAATTATGAGGGAGAAGGACATTAAGAGGGACATTATTATGAGGGAGAAGGATATTAAGAGGGACATTATTGTGAGGGAGAAGGATATTAAGAGGGACATGATTATGAGGGAGAAGGATATTAAGAGGGACATTATTATGAGGGAGAAGGATATTAAGAGGGACATAATTATGAGGGAGAAGGACATTAAGAGGGACATGATTGTGAGGGAGAAGGATATTAAGAGGGACATAATTATGAGGGAGAAGGGTATTAAGAGGGACATTATTATGAGGGAGAAGGATATTAAGAGGGACATTATTATGATGGAGAAGAATATTAAGAGGGACATTATTATGAGGGAGAAGTATATTAAGAGGGACATTATTATGAGGGAGAAGGATATTAAGAGGGACATAATTATGAGGGAGAAGGATATTAAGAGGGACATTATTGTGAGGGAGAAGGATATTAAGAGGGACATTATTATGAGGGAGAAGGATATTAAGAGGGACATAATTGTGAGGGAGAAGGATCTTAAGAGGGACATTATTATGAGGGAGAAGTATATTAAGAGGGACATAATTGTGAGGGAGAAGGATCTTAAGAGGGACATTATTATGAGGGAGAAGGATATTAAGAGGGAAAGACCACGAAGGAGAAGGACAGGAATACCTCTGCTTACAAGCCGTCCTCCTTGCAAACGCTTTAGCTTCTCTCTATTCATAAATCTCTGTATGTAGGGCATTTTCCCCTCCCTAATTCTTTATTTATTTGACTAAACTGCGGGAGGCAGTGAATGACAGGAGGGCCTGGCGTGCTCTGGTCCAGGGGGTCACAAAGAGGCGGACACGACTAAACAACAACAGGGACAGTGGCAATCCAGCCCTGGTTCCTAGGAAGACTCATCCATGCTTCCTCAGGGAACATTCTTCTTCTCTTGGCTGTTTATTCATCTTACAATAGAATAGTGTGTTTGATTCGTAGGATTTTCTGCACCTTGCAGTAGAACTTGGCAGAGGACCAAGGGGCTCCTTCCGATCTCCTGGAGGTGTCCTGAGAACAGAGATGGATGAGCAAGACTCAGCTGGCCCTGAAGCAGGAAGAGGCCATGCCATGGAAACGGGGAGCAGTGGGGAATTCTGGGAAAACTCCATGCAGAAGATCCTGGGTGAGGAGGACACCCTTTGCTCAGAGGTGCAGAGCCAGCAGCTCAGGCAGTTCTGCTTCCAGGAGGCCAAAGGACCCCGAGAGGTTTGCAGCCAGTTCTACCATCTTGACCATCAGTGGCTGAAGCCAGAAAGGCACACGAAAGCTCAGATGTTGGACCTGGTGATCTTGGAGCAGTTCCTGGCTGTCCTTCCTCTGGAGATGGAGAACTGGGTGAGGGAATGCGGAGCGGAGACCAGTTCCCAGGCGGTGGCCCTGGCCGAAGGTTTCCTCCTGAGTCAGGCAGAGGAGAGGAAGCAGGCAGAGCAGCAGGTGAGAGAGACTTTCCTCTGGATACTCCCAAGGGGCTCCAAAGAGGAGGGAGAGTATTCCCAAATCAATTCCTAATGGCCCATCCTTTTTAGGAAAGATGATGATGATGATGATTATTATTATTTATCAAACTCGTGGCTGGGTGCCTTCCAGCACATATAAACGCATAAGAAGACATCAGATGTCTTCTATTTTTTTTAAAAGATATTTATTGCAATTTTTAAACAACAAAGAAACCACCAAACATACAAAATACCATCACCATCCCACAGGCAGAAAAAAGTCAAAGCAAAATTAAGAAATAAAGAGAAAAAGAATAGAAGAAAATACAAATAAAGTACAGTTATTCATAATTTCATAGTCTTTGGACTTCCTCACATCACCCTTTCCTGCGTTCTCAGTCATATAGTTATAAGCAGCAAATTATTACCTTGTTTCAATTTCTTATTTTATAGTTCTCGGATATTATGTCCCAAATTTTCAATATTTTAACATATATTGGACTGCTTAACTTAAACATAATATTACTTCAAATTTCATCCTTTTCTTAAATATCACTTTTTCATACATCTTACAACTACATTACTGATGCCGTGTTGTTTTCAATCATGCATTCTCTTAGCATTCATACAACTTATAATATTTTTGTAAATAGTCTTTAAATTTTTTCCAGTCCTCTTCCACCGTCTCTTCTCCCAGGTCTCGAATTCTGCCAGTCATTTCAGCAAGTTCCATGTAGTCTATCAGTTGCGTCTGCCATTCTTCCAGAGTGGGCAAATCTTGTGTCTTCCAGTACTTTGCGATGAGTATTCTTGCTGCTGTTGTTGCATACATAAAGAAAGTTCTATCCTTCCTTAGCACCCCTTGGCCAACAATGCCCAGAAGGAAGGCCTCTGGTTTCTTAAGAAAGGTATACTTAAATACCTTTTTTAACTCATTATAGATCATTTCCCAGAAGGCCTTAACCCTTGGTGAAAGAATGTCCCTTCAGTTCCTTTACATTTCCAACATTTATTATCAGGCAAATGATATATTTTTGCCAGCTTGACTGGGGTCATGTACCACCTGTATATCATTTTCATAATGTTTTCTTTCAAGGCATTACATGCCGTGAACCTCACTCCGGTGGTCCATAACTTTTCCCAGTCAGCAAACATAATATTATGCCCAATGTCCTGTGCCCATTTTATCATAGCTGATTTAACAATTTCATCCTGCGTATTCCATTTCAACAGCAAGTTATACATTTTTGAAAGTACCTTGGTCTTGGGTTCTAGCAGTTCTGTTTCTAATTTCGATTTTTCCACCTGGAAACCTGTTTTTTTATCCAAATTAAAAACCTCCCTGATCTGAGCATAGTGTAACCAATCTCGCACTTTATCCTTTAATTTCTCAAAACTCTGCAATCTCCAAGTATCTCCTTCTTTTTCCAGTATTTCCCAATATTTCGGCCATCTGGCCTCCATATTGAGTCTTTTGTGAGCCTTGGCTTCCATTGGTGACAGCCACCTTGGGGTCTTGTTTTCTAATAAGTCTTTGTATTTTATCCAGACATTAAACACTGCCTTCCTGACGATATGGTTCTTAAAAGCCTTATGAATTTTTACCTTGTCATACCACAAATATGCATGCCATCCAAAAGCATTGTTAAACCCTTCCAGATCTAGGACATCAGTGTTCTCAAGTAGAAACCAATCTTTCAACCAGCAGAAAGCTGCAGATTCATAATACAACCTCAAATCTGGCAGGGCAAACCCCCCTCTCTCCTTGGCATCAGTTAGTACTTTAAATTTTATTCGGGGCTTTTTGCCCTGCCAACTTAGATATATCTCTCTGCCGCTTTCTAAAACATTCCACCCTGTCCACAATCTGAAGGGTCTGAAACAGAAACAACATTTTTGGCAATACATTCATCTTTATCGCAGCATTTCGGCCCAACAAGGAAAGTTTCAGTCTGACATCAGATGTCTTCTAAAAGTTATGCAGTTTTTTTTATCTCCTTCTCACCTCATGGGAGGGCATTCCCCAGGGTGGGGGCCACTGTGGAGAAGGTCTTCTGCCTGGTTCCCTGTAACTTCACTTATCACAGTGAGGGAATCAGCAGAAGACCCTCGGAACTGGACCTCAGTTCATGGAGACGCTCCTTTGGGTATACTGGGCCTTTGAGGCCGTTTAGGGCTTTGAATTGTGCTGGGAAACGTTCTGGGAGCCAGTGAAGATCCTTGAGGACCAATGTTTCATGGTCCTGGCAGCCAACCCCAGACACCAGTCTAGCAGAAGCAGGAAGCAGCTTTCACCTCTGTCCCCCGAAAGCGCTTGCCTCTGCCATTCCTTCTCTAATCCTTCTCCCCATTCTCTGTTTTGAATCCTTGTTGCTCTTTCAGAGGAAGGATCTTTTGGCAGAAATGGGTCTTGATTCTTCTGAGGCAGAGAAGACTCCGTTGGACGCCAGAGTGAGGCCTCTGGGTAAGGAGGAAGGAGTGTTTTCTCCCCCGTTTTGTCACATTCTCTTGGTTTCAAAACTAATCTGTGATTTCTTTGCATCTTTTGGGGGAAGACACCTGGAGCCCAGAGCTCGGGGGGGGGGGAATGTATTTTTGCACAACTATTATATGAAATGGGTACAAATGTACTCAGCAGGGGAGACGTTTATGATAGTAATTTGATTAGTTTACAATTACAGTCCAATAATAGCCTCCTTATAACAATGCGAAATTACAATACAATTACCGTATTTTTCGCTCTATAACACGCACCTGACCATAACATGCACGTAGTTTTTAGAGGAGGAAAACAAGAAAAAAATATTCTAAACAAAACAGTGGATGTATGATTTTTGTGGTTCATGCTGTGGCCACAGACATGTGATCTGACGGTGAGTTTGGGGTAGCCCAATGCAAAAATCCTGAGGATCCATGTGGGTCCATGCTTTGTAACCACGTTTTTGCCCCATTGCGGCCCCATGAAACAGTGGGTGCGTGTGTGTTTTTTGTGCAGGCTGTAGCCATGGACATGCTATGTGATCTGATGGTGAATTTGGGGTGACCCAGTGCAAAAATCCTGAGGATCCATGTGGATCCGTGCTTTGTAACCACGTTTTAAGTGGGGAGGGAAGGAAAAGCACTCAAGGGACAAGGAGCACACGTGGGGGTGTGTGGAGAAGGGTGCTGCTAATAATGCAGGAGAGGCTCCTCTCCGGCTTTGCTCCTTTAGAACAAGCAGGCTCTGCATCTCTCCCTCCTCCCCAGCAAGGAAACCACGATAGTAACCACTCTGAGACAAATCAAGAAAAAGTGCGACCAACACTCTCCCCCAACTAGCACAGTGAGGTCAACACACACACACACACACACACACACACAGAGAGAGAGAGAGAGAACTGGCCCTAAAGTTGCAGGGCGCTGGAAGTCGCAGGGGCGCTGGGGGAGTGAATGGGAAGCAAGAGAAGGAGAACGATCCCTCACACACACACAGACACACAGAGTGTCAATTCTAAAGTCGCAGGGGCGCTGGGAGAGTGAATGGAAAGCAAGAGGAAAAGGAGCCCTCACACACAGAGAGACACACAGTGTGGATTCTAAAGTCGCAGGAAGAGTGAATGGGAAGCAAATCACACACAGAGAGACACACAGAGTGTGGATTCTAACGTGGGGAGAGTGAAGGGGAAGCAAGAGGAGAAGCAGCCCTCACGCACACACAGACACACAGAGTGTGGATTCTAACGTGGGGAGAGTGAAGGGGAAGCAAGAGGAGAAGCAGCCCTCACGCACACACAGACACACAGAGTGTGGATTCTAACGTCGGGAGAGTGAAGGGGAAGCAAGAGGAGAAGCAGCCCTCACGCACACACAGACACACAGAGTGTCGATTCTAACGTCGGGAGAGTGAAGGGGAAGCAAGAGGAGAAGCAGCCCTCACGCACACACAGACACACAGAGTGTCGATTCTAACGTCGGGAGAGTGAAGGGGAAGCAAGAGGAGAAGCAGCCCTCACGCACACACAGACACACAGAGTGTGGATTCTAACGTCGGGAGAGTGAAGGGGAAGCAAGAGGAGAAGCAGCCCTCACGCACACACAGACACACAGAGTGTCGATTCTAACGTCGGGAGAGTGAAGGGGAAGCAAGAGGAGAAGCAGCCCTCACGCACACACAGACACACAGAGTGTGGATTCTAACGTCGGGAGAGTGAAGGGGAAGCAAGAGGAGAAGCAGCCCTCACGCACACACAGACACACAGAGTGTCGATTCTAACGTCGGGAGAGTGAAGGGGAAGCAAGAGGAGAAGCAGCCCTCACGCACACACAGACACACAGAGTGTGGATTCTAACGTCGGGAGAGTGAAGGGGAAGCAAGAGGAGAAGCAGCCCTCACGCACACACAGACACACAGAGTGTCGATTCTAACGTCGGGAGAGTGAAGGGGAAGCAAGAGGAGAAGCAGCCCTCACGCACACACAGACACACAGACACACAGAGTGTCGATTCTAACGTCGGGAGAGTGAAGGGGAAGCAAGAGGAGAAGCAGCCCTCACGCACACACAGACACACAGAGTGTGGATTCTAACGTCGGGAGAGTGAAGGGGAAGCAAGAGGAGAAGCAGCCCTCACGCACACACAGACACACAGAGTGTCGATTCTAACGTCGGGAGAGTGAAGGGGAAGCAAGAGGAGAAGCAGCCCTCACGCACACACAGACACACAGAGTGTGGATTCTAACGTCGGGAGAGTGAAGGGGAAGCAAGAGGAGAAGCAGCCCTCACGCACACACAGACACACAGAGTGTCGATTCTAACGTCGGGAGAGTGAAGGGGAAGCAAGAGGAGAAGCAGCCCTCACGCACACACAGACACACAGAGTGTGGATTCTAACGTCGCAGGGGCGCAGGGAGAGTGAAGGGGAAGCAGGAGGAGGAGAATGATAGCTCAAGCACACACACACACACACACACAGCCCCTACAGTGCCTAATCCAAAATCCGACAGCAAAAAACTGCAGGCAGGGACAGAGAGCAGGGGTTGTTTTAAAGCAGCCAACTCCCGCTCTGCTTCTCTCCCTCCTTCCCGGCTCCGCTAGCTGACAGGAGCCGCTTACACCCGCTTTGCTGTTTCAAAGCGAGCCACGGACTGCTCACGACTGCAGCAGATTCCCCCGCCATCTGTAGGCATTCGCTCCATAACACGCACAGACATTTCCCCTTACTTTCTAGGAGGAAAAATCTGCGTGTTATGGAGCGAAATTTACGGTACTAATACCAATCTTATACAAAATTATATAATATAGGTGGCCCCCCGCATGCTAAAACCGATGGTTTGCTGATTTTCTTTATTTCTCCATTCCAAAATCTTATTAATTTCAATTACACTCCTGTCAAGATAACAATCACACTATCCCAATAAATAATCAGAGAGGGATCTGTCAGAATTGCAAATGACTCAGTAATGAACCTTATCAGCTCCCTCACAACTTTCAGATTCCTTACATCCCTTTGTCTAGCCTTAGATAAATGTACATTTATCCAATTAAATTAAATTCCAAGTCCTTTAGCATTAATCAGTTCAGTCTGTATATAATACAGGATGGGGAAGAGTCACCTCTAATTTTCCATCGCAAACATTTTGCAAAATAGAGCTTCCCTCCCTTTTTCCTTTTTGTTTTTACACACACAGTTCCATTTGAAGTTATATTTCATATCTGCAGTCCAGTTTCATCCCTGCTCACCGGTACATAGATATTTTGAACTAGTATTCAATCTCAGGCTGCCAATTCATTAATGCAGAGAAGAAAATTTTATATAAAGAAGCCATAGGCTCCCCTCCCCCCACTCACTGTCTTTTGCAGCAAATGAAGTTTATTCCCAAATTCAAACCTTAAAGACCTTGCAGCTTGTTTAATTCCGCAGTTTATGATCTCATCTCTACCAGCAACGCCTGTACATTAGTCCAAATTGAGCTCTGATTGACAGGAGAACCTCTGCTTCTTAATGGCGGCGCAGGAGGGTTTTCGGCAGGCCAAGGGCTTTTGCACTCAGTGCCTTCCTGCCTCTCGCAATCCATGCCGGAGCCGGAGCCTGGTACCAAGACAAACTGGGAGTCAAGCCCGTTTCCCCCTGTCCCTGGGGGAAACTTGCAAGGAGAATTACCCTCAGTCATCCTTGTTTTTCCCTTGCCAACGATCTCCCGCTGCCTCCATTAAGGCAGAGCGGAACCGGAAGCTAGCAGGGGAGACTTGGACGAAGCCCCATCTGTACTGAGAGATGCACAGTTTCACCTCTGAGAGAAGCAGGCGCTCACGGTTTCCACTTACCTTGGTCTCTCCCAGGTGACGGAATGATGCCACCAAGACCTGCTCCTTCATCTTTTCATGGTGGTGGAGGGGAGGCAGCAGCTGTGGACCCAGATCAGGTAGGGGGAAGGAGCCTTGTGGGGAAGGACGGCTTGGATGCAGACTGGCGGGACACAGTTGGATGCAGAGGAATGGTGGGAGGAGCCAGAGAAGAGGGAGCCGACTGGGAGGAGGAGGAGGGGTCTGAAGCTGGAGAGGGAGGAAGGCTCAGGGAGCAGAGGGAGTCTGTGGCAGAGAGTGTGGAATTTGTTTGATCTGGCGCGACCCCCGCTAATTGATTTACGATCCTCAATTAGCTCTTTACTGCCCGGCACACTTCTCCTGCCGCACGCTCTGCTCCGATCTCTCAGTCACGCCGTAGCAGAGATTACACAGCGGTGTAAAACTGTCATGTAGCTTGGCTTCCAGACAAACACACACAGTCCAGGTTTGTCTATTTACAGCTTTTATTCCAACATTTCTCAGGAATTTCCAGGACTATTTGCAGCCATGACAAAACTGCATCCTTTCCCCACAAAGTACCGAGTGGGACTGGCATACTCTTCCCAAGCTCCTCCCAAGCTTCCAAAATTGACGTCAGAATGGTGTGGCATCATGGGAAGAACTTAACCCGTTAAGTTCCAACCTCAACACCCCCCCTTGCTGCACCTTCTGACAAGACCTTTTTGAGCTCAACACCTTACCCTTTGCCTTGTGCTCCTTCCCAGCATCTTTCCCAGGCACCTGTTGAACCCTTTCAACACTCCCAGAATCACACTGTGCGAATCTCGCCCACGCACATGTTGCCTGGTATCTTTCAGGTGGAATGCCCTTTGTTGTGCGACTAGACCTTCTGGGCATAAACTCAGATGTTACCTCTGACTCACTGCCACCAGGAAATGTGTCCTCAGCATCACGGGATTCCCCCTCTGACTTAAAACGTTTTCGAATCCTCTCCATTACACTCACAGGAGAACTAGGCTCGCTTTTGGCCTCCCTTTTTACAACTTGTGGAGAAACTACCGATACCTCCTTCTGTTCCTGACTTTGGTCAGTTACCTGATCGTCATCATCAGACTCAGCTTCTTCTTCCTCCCCCTCATAATCTTCCTGTTCTGAATCAGAGAGACACTCTGAAAGAACATCACGCTTGACAGCAGCTTGTGTCTTTTTATCCTGCTCATAGAACTCAGCGTGTTTACTGATCAGTAACTTACTCTGATCACCTGATGGAAATGCAAATCTCCATGCACTCGCTGTTGGCTCATACCCACAGAAGATCATTTTTCGGAACTTGGATCCGTCTGGCCCCTGCAAAGCAGCAGGTACCGGCACAGACGCACGTGACCCGAACATACGCAAAAAATGAATCTGGGGTTTCCTGCCATGCAACAACCCAAACGGTGTGTCCCCTACCATGGAATTGTAGGTGCGATTCCAGGTGAAGCTTACATACTTGATTGCCTCCAGCCAAAACCTTGGAGGTAACCCAGAGTCTTCCAGCAACACCTGTGCAGTTTTAACCAGAGCCTGACACTTCCGCTCTGCCACCCCCCCCTGATTGGGTGAAGTCACTGTGTGACGTATCCCTTTCTTGCGAAAGTACTTCTGCAAAGCAGAACCTGTAAACTCAGCTCCTCTGTCACTTGTGACAGCTTGCACTTTGGTGGAAAACCTTTGTTCCACCCCCTCAATCCACCCTTTGATCAGCTGTGCTGCATCATCCTTGGATTTGAGGCCATGTATCCAGGAATTCTGAGTAAAATCCTCCTGCATCGAGAGCAGAAACCTTGACCCTCCCAGACTTGGTTCCTTTACAGGACCCCACAAATCTATGTGAATCAGTTCAAAAGGCCTTGTTGTTATCCTTTCAACCTTTGGATAACTGCATCCTTTTACCTTTGCCAGTTTGCAAGTTTCACAACTTACAGCATGTCCACATTCTGAGATCTTACAACCATTGGAAACTTCCGGCAGCACCTGTAGTTCTTCAAGAGAACTATGAGCTGTACGTGTATGCCAAGCATGTACGCATGAATCATGATTGGGAATTGTAGCACGCAGTGCTTGTGCTTTCTCAACCTTCCCACCACCCTCCAGAGACGTTTTAAGAATGAAGAGATCATTCTGCCCCTTTTTAACCTTGGCAAGCATCCTCCCTCCTTTGGAGATTGTGCACACATCACCCTGAAAACAAACCGTAAATCCCTTTTTCAGTAAATAAGGCACAGATAAAAGACAGTGTTGCATCCCAGGAACAGTACAACACTCCAACGTTTCCTGTAAAATACAAAAATGCAAATTTACAGCATTAGTCATATTTCTTTTCTGTCCATTTGCAAACAGTACAGTTTTTCCGGCAGGAATTGCCGTGCAGTTCCACCTCTCGACAGCAGGTGTCTCTGGAATCAAATTGCGATTAGCTGCAGAGTCAATAACAAAACTTAGCTCTTGGCTTGTCCCACGGCTGTCTTCAGCCAACGCCAGACTAGCCGTGATTTGATAAGTCTCCTGACGTTGTTTTCCTCGTCCTTCTCTTGCGTTCCCACGCTGACCTCCCCTTCCAGACTGGTTCCCATGGAAACCCGGCTGATTTCCATGGAAGGTGTCCTTGAAGCCTTCCTGTGCAGCTGCTCTCTGTGGGCAGTCTCTTTTGAAATGACCGTGAGATCCACACACGTAGCACCGACGAAACCCAGTGGAAAAACACTGCCTGGGGCTCCTCCCAGCTGGCCTCCTTCTCCTTCTTCCGGAGAAGCACTCCTTGCCAGATCCGCCCCCCCTGAACTGCCGCTCCATTCCAGCAGATTCAGTGGAAAACTTTTCAAACTTGCCTTTGGAACTTTCCGCCCCCCCCGACTTGCTCACTAGCACTCCTTGAGGCTAAATCATCAGGAACAGGGGCTCCAGCCATCTCTAGGCTATCAGCTTCCATCTGCTCTAGGCCTCCTGCTGAGTCTTCACACAGACGTTTCAGCACTCTCCAGGCCTCACACGCAGATTCAATGCTTTCCAGATGATGTTGCAAATTAGCATGAACACCTGCTCTCAACATGCAGACCTCAGCTCTCATAGCTTTCTCCCTCTGCATTTTCTCCTCCAGAGAAACAGACTTCAGCTTTCCTGCATCTCTGTCCACCAGTTGCACTGGTTCCCTCTGGGAAATGTCCCAAACCTCCGTGGCTATGAACCACGCTCTCACCCATCTTGCCCAGGTATTCCACGCTTGGGCGGTGAGTTCCTCAAGCTGTTCAAACGGAGCTTGAATCCCCTCCTGGCCATCTGCCATGTTTTCCCGTTCTCCCAAGTTGGCCCCAAGCTGTACTTACAAAAGCACCAGCTCTTCTGGCGTGGAGAAACGTTTCCTTGCTGCTCTCAGCTCACAGCTCCACAGCATTCAGCAACAGCGTCTTTCAGCTTGCTTGCTTGCTTGCTCCCGTGCTCCTCTGCTAGACACCGCAGATTTCTCAGCTCCCGGCAGCTCTTCCGTGACAGTTTTACGATAGGTGATTTAGGTTACCCATAACCTGTGGAATTTGTTTGATCTGGCGCGACCCCCGCTAATTGATTTACGATCCTCAATTAGCTCTTTACTGCCCGGCACACTTCTCCTGCCGCACGCTCTGCTCCGATCTCTCAGTCACGCCGTAGCAGAGATTACACAGCGGTGTAAAACTGTCATGTAGCTTGGCTTCCAGACAAACACACACAGTCCAGGTTTGTCTATTTACAGCTTTTATTCCAACATTTCTCAGGAATTTCCAGGACTATTTGCAGCCATGACAAAACTGCATCCTTTCCCCACAAAGTACCGAGTGGGACTGGCATACTCTTCCCAAGCTCCTCCCAAGCTTCCAAAATTGACGTCAGAATGGTGTGGCATCATGGGAAGAACTTAACCCGTTAAGTTCCAACCTCAACAGAGAGCAGCCCAGACTCCGAGGCAGAAGCTGCAGCAGGAGAGAGGGATGAGGAAGGCAGAGAGGGGTCTGGCCGCTGTAGACAACAACAGAGCCAGGTGAATGTTCTCTAAGAGGACAGCCTTTTTCCTGTTCTGTTAGGGTCCAGTGTGCTTTGAAGATGTGGCTGTCCATTTCACAGACGAGGAGTGGGCGTTGCTGGATCCTGACCAGAGAGCTCTCCATAAGGAAGTCGTGGAGGAGAATCGTGGGATCTTGGACTCTCTCGGTAAGGCTCCCTATTGGATCATCCTATCTGTTTTGTAATGCAAGACATCTCTCTATGTGACGAACCTCTGATATTTTGATGGGGCTCAACAGCGCCACCCACAGCACCTGGGATGTTAACACTCCCGCAGCAAACCTTGGATGTATGGCTATTGATTGTTTTCCCTGTGAATATTCTTCCTCCAGTTCTGCCGTTTAAAACCATGATCAGGCTGTCTGAACTGCCCAGGCCTTCTTAAATGTAGGATTCAGAGTGATTTGAGGTGTTGAAGTAGCTTCAGTCCAGTTTCCTGCTTTTGTTCTTGCTTCTGTCTCTCTCTGGTTGACCAAAGAGTCGCTTGGCATTGGAGATGGCACAGATTCCACGACTGAACCAAACAAACTCCATCCCAAAACAGAGCCATGCTTTTTGAATCTCAGGCAGTGAACCCTGTAGTAACAATAATGATAATTTTATCATTTTTACCTTGCCCATCTGACTGGGTTGCCCCAGCCACTCTGGGCAACTTCCAACAAATATAATAAAACATCAAACATTAAAAACTTCCCAATACAGATGTGCCTTCAGAAGTCCTCTAAAAGTTGCATAGTTATTTCCTTGACATCTGATGGGAGGGCGTTCCACAGGGTGGGTGCCCCTATCGAGAAGGCCCCCTGCCTCGTCCCCTGTAACTTCTCACAGTAATGTAACATTTAAGTACAGTGGTACTTCGGGTTAAGATCTTTATTCATTCTGAAGGTCTGTTCTTAACCTGAAACTGTTGTTAACCTGAAGCACCACTTAGCTCATGGGGCCTCCTGCTGCCGCTGTTAGTGGAGTCTGTAACCTGAAGTGTATGTAACCCGAGGTAATACTGTATATCTTAATTTTGGACAGGGAACTTTCCCGCTTTGGCCACCTTTTAAATACCGTATTTTTTGCTCCATAGGACGCACTTTTTCCGTCTTAAAAACTAAGGGGGAAAGTCTGGGTGTCCTATGGAGCGAATGCAGGGGTGGGGGGAGGCAGGCAGGAAAAGCCCCCAAGAGCCACACACAAGCTTCTCGCGGGTCTTGCGGGCTTTTCCTCAGGAGGGAGAAGGGACTGACGCGGCCAGTCAGTCCCTTCTCCCTCCTGGGGAAAAGCCTTGCGCAACCTCTCCAGCCGGGGGGAAGGCTGCGCAAGGCTAAAGAGGAAGCCAGGGCAGCGAGCGCGATCCATCCTCTGTAGCCTTGCGCGCCTCTCCAGCCGCGGGAGGCTGTGCGAGGCTAAAGAAGCCAACTTTTAAAAAATCTCTCTATCTCTGCCTCTTTTTCT
This sequence comes from Podarcis vaucheri, assembly GCF_965113315.1. Lineage (NCBI taxonomy): Eukaryota > Metazoa > Chordata > Lepidosauria > Squamata > Lacertidae > Podarcis > Podarcis vaucheri. The sequence continues at coordinate 2,144,749 of NC_138765.1, read as the reverse complement.
TTTTCCATCCTTTCTCCACCCCCTTCTTTTCCTCTGGATCAGTGTTTTTATCTAACATTTTAGTTTGTAGGGGGGGATATTATAAAAAAGGAAACTTTGCAGCTTTTATTTTAGTATACAATAAAAACAGATTAAACAAAACACAAAAGAAGGAAATAGCAAAGAAGAGGAAGAGAAAAGGGAAAGGGGGGGATACAAAGCCATTTACCAGAGGTAGATCTTAACCCTTGCCTCACCTGGGAGCTTCTCTGGGCAGGAATTCCCTCGGCTTAAGTGGGGTGGGGGAAGAGTGGCAGGTAGGGGGGTACCTACCTAGACACTGAAGCTACATGTCTCTCCGATGAAAATTGGGAGTGGGCATTGTGTGAAGTGGCTGTGGATCTCCTGCCGCAGAATTGTAGGAATGTATAGAGTTGGGAGGGCCACCCGAGGGTCATCTAGCCCAGCCCCCTCACAATGTAGGAATCACAGCTAAAGAACACTAGGCAGATGGTCCCCCAACCGCTGCTTAAAAGCCTCCAGTGGTGGAGACCCCAACACCTTCCGTGGTCATAGAATTGCGGGGTCAGAAGGGAACCCCAGGAGTCATCTAGTCCAGCCCTGGTGGACAGCGGGCGCGATCCATCCCATTGCGCAAGGCTAAAGATGCTGTGCAAGGCTAAAGAGGAGGCCAAGGCAGCGAGTGGGATGGATCGCTCTTGCTGCCTTGTCTTCTTCTCTAGCCGCGCTGGAGAGGTTTAGCTCCTGGCTGGAGAGGTTGAGCAGCTATGGATCCCGCTCGCTGTCTTGGTTTCTTTGCTCTTTGGGACTGGGGGGGGACCCGGGATTCCCCCGCAGCCCTGAGAAGCTCTGGGAGAAGCGGACAGGCTGTGCGCATCGTGTCCGTGGCTCTTTGGGGCTGCGGGGGGGGGGTGTGTGATAATATTTTTCCCTTGATTTCCCCCTCTAAAAAAAAGGTACGTCCTGTGGTCCGGTGCGTCCAATAGAGCGACAAATACTGTAATAATAAAAGCACATTTTATTTATGAAGATAGTATAGATCCATATTTAAATTTGAACAAAATGACATTACCAGGTTAAGCTGTACTTTTAAAAACTAGAGAGAGAAAACATATAATATTCAACTTGATTTGTATACGAAACTATACATTTTTACAGAACAAAAGGAACATTGTAACATCTAACTCCCTTTGGTTCTTCCCCTGTCCCAAGCATTAATTAGCATTGTTCCATAATTTAGGACTGCACTTCTTCCCGAGACCCTAATCCGTTTGCCTCTTAGTTTCAGGTGGTGATGAATTGGAAATGAAGAACAAGGGAGACCACAACGAAATCCACACAGTGGAGGAGCCAAATCAGGATTCAGACTGTGGAGAGAGCTTCAGTCAGAGCTCCCATTCCACTTCCCATCAAAGAAATCCCCTTGAGAAGAAACACTATCAGTGCTTGGAATGTGGAAAGAATTTCAATCAGAGGGCCAAGCTCACCTCCCATCAAAGAATTCATACAGGGGAGAAACCCTTTCAGTGCGTGGAATGTGGAAAGAGCTTCACTCGGAGTGCCAATCTCACTTCCCATCAAAGGATTCATACAGGGGAGAAACCCTATCAGTGTGAGGAGTGTGGAAAGAGCTTCACTGATAGCTCATCTCTCACTTCCCATCAAATAAATCATACAGGGGAGAAACCCTTTCAGTGCGTAGAATGTGGAAAGAGCTTCAATCAGAGGGCCCATCTCACTTCCCATCAAAGGATTCATACAGGGGAGAAACCCTATCAGTGCCTGGAATGTGGAAAAAGCTTCAGGACGACCTTTGAACTGACTTTGCATCAAAGGATTCATACAGGGGAGAAACCCTATCAGTGCGTGGAATGTGGAAAGAGCTTCAGTCACAGGTACAATCTCACTTCCCATCGTAGAATTCATACAGGGGAGAAACCATATCAATGCTTGGAGTGTGGAAAGAGCTTCAGTCGCAGCCACACTCTCACTTGCCATCGTAGAATTCATACAAGTGAAAAACCATATCACTGCTTGGAGTGTGGGAAAAATTTCAGGATGCGCTCCGAACTCACTTCCCATCAAAGGATTCATACAGGGGAGAAACCCTTTCAGTGCGTGGAATGTGGAAAGAGCTTCATTAGAAAGCACAGTTTCACTTCCCATCAAAGGATTCATACAGGGGAGAAACCCTATCAGTGCCTGGAATGTGGAAAGAGCTTCATTAGTAAGCACAGTTTCACTTCCCATCAAAGGATTCATACAGGGGAGAAACCCTATCAGTGCCTGGAATGTGGAAAGAGCTTCAGTCAGAGCTCCCAACTCCCTTCCCATCAAAGGATTCATACAGGGGAGAAACCTTATCAGTGCCTGGAATGTGGAAAGAGCTTCAGTCGGAGTGCTGAACTCAGTTCCCATCAAAGGATTCATACAGGGGAGAAACCCTATCAGTGCGTGGAATGTGGAAAGAGCTTCACCTGGAAAATAACCTTCACTTCCCATCAAAGAATTCATACAGGGGAAAACCCCTATCAGTGTCTGGAATGTGGAAAGAGCTTCACCAGGAAAGAAAGTCTCACAGCCCATCACAAAATCCATACAGGGGAGAAACCATATCAGTGTGTGGAATGTGGAAAGAGCTTCAGTCAAAGCAACAATCTCATTTCCCATCAGAGAATTCACACAGGGTAGAAACTATTTCAGTGCCAAGAGTGTGATCAGAGGGATTTATGAAAGTTTGGTCTCATTTTTAAGTTCTTAACACAATTGGAGCTCTTAAAAGGACTTAGAGCTCCCTGAAAAAGCTAAAATCAAGACAGGCTTGGACAAGTTCGTTTCTCTTTGAAGGAAAATATTTCTTCTACTCTGAGCCACTTAAAGAGAATTGGATTCCTGCAAGACAACCACTCTTATCTGGACGTCTAAATTGCTATGTCCTCTTGGACACATTATTTCTTTTTTCTGTTTTATGGTTCCTCTCTTAAAGTAATTATTTGGTTCATTTGTTTAATTGAAATCTTAATTTGAGAAATTGGATTTTATGCTAAACAGCTTATGTGTGTTGGTGATCAGGCTGGAAGGAAGAGGGAGGGCTGCAGGGACGCGGACTTAGAAAAAATATTGGGGGGGCCCGGGAAAGCTCATGAATAATAAATAAGCTCATGAATATGCAAATAGAGTGGCTCCGGCCCTAAATAGGGCAAGCCACGCCCCCCCAGCCAGCCGATTGGCTGGCTGGGAGGTGTGGCCAGTCGGGATTCCCCTGTTCTCGCGGGATTTCCGGATTTCCGGCAGTGCCTTGGCAGCCGGGGCTCTCCGATTAGGGCGCGCGGCTGGCTGGCTGGCGAAGGAGCAGGTGCGGAGGAGGCGGGGGACGGCGGCGGCGCTCTACTGGAAGGGCGCCCGCCCGAGATTATTGGGGGGGCTGAGCCCCCCCAAAAATTTTTTTGAGGGGGCTCGAGCCCCCTCAAGCCCCATGGAGTCGGCGCCTATGGAGGGCTGGAAAAATGCAGGAAACAGGATCTCTTGGGAAAGATTTATTCTGTGACCTTGACAAACTGATAAGGTGCTGCTGGAAAACAGGCTGCTTTGAGAACAAGGGAGAGGGAGATTTTGAATATGGCAGTTCAAAAACAGTTAACACCAGGCCTGTGTTAAATTTGGAGACGCTATTAGCCCGAATTGATAAAAACCATTAAATGGTGACAAATTTGACCACTAAAACAGAGACACTGACAAAGAAAACAGAAGCACTAGATGTCTCCATGAAAGGAAGGGAGGAGAAGTCTGAAAAGCTGGAAAAGAAGGTGGTGGTTTTTGGGTAGAGAACCAATGTGAATAAATCCCCCCAGTGAAACCCCCTGGCCGGTCGTCCTGTCTCCCTCTCCCTGTGCCCCCACCCTGCCCCAATCAAAGTCCCAGCCAGCAGCTGCCCCCCAGGCCTTCCTCCGCCCATCTTGGGGCCTCAAGGCATGCGGGCAGAATTTGGTGGGGGGCCAGGCTGGGCTCAGAGGTCTGCTTTCCTCTCCTTGCACTGGGAAGCTTGTCTACTAACTAATGGATAAAGGGTTGTTTGGAAGACTAAGCCATCTCTACCCCCCACCCTGTTTTGAAATAAAGCCTATTTAAGAATTGGGGACATGGAGGAAGGGGAATGTTATGTTCTAAGCTTGGATCCTAGAACAATAGGCAAGAAGGATCCTAGAATGCAACAACTGATTGGCCCTGCCCAACGCCTTGAACCAGATGGCAGACCCAAGAGTCACAGGCCCCATGGTCTGACACACCAGGGCAAAAGATCACAGACTGTCAGGTATACCAGTTGCCTCATTCTAATGCGGAAAAAAATTACATTTTACATGCCGCCTGGAGCTTGATACAGGCTCAACCCTGTCCATAATCTTGGCATGGACATTAAGGAAATTGTGTCCCAGTGGCAGCTCCAAGTTTGGCCAGCCCCATTCACCCTCTGGGAGACTTCCACAAACTCAAGGTTAGCTTACTGGGGTTGGTGTGGTTTGGGCCACTGGGGTTAGCCATCACCGGGGTGAACTGCACCAGCTCCCACGTGAACGTGGATGTCACGTGCAAAGAGTTTCCGGAGGTTTTCGATGGGGCATTGGAATGAAATACTGCCCCCCCTGTTGGCCTACAACTAGACCCCGCCATATGACCCACCAGGTTCAAGGCCCACCAGGTCCCGTTCACCCTCAAAGCCCCACATTGACGAGGAATTAGACTGGCTTGTGGAGCAAGGAATGCTCTAGCCGGTGCCTAATGCCCCCTGAGAAACCCCAATCATCACACCTGTCTAGCCCAATGGCTCAGTCCACATCTGCGCAGACTACAAATAGACCATAAACAAGGCCCTTACGGTTCATGCATACCCGGTGCCAATGGTCAGCCATGTCCTTGCCACCCTGGCGGGGTCTAAGATTATTGGCAAGCTGGCCCTGGCCCAGACCTAGCAGCAGTTGCCAGTGGACGAGGCCACTGTGGAGGCACAGACGATTGTAATGCACAGGGGCGCGTTCCGTGTCAAGTGGCTGCAAGTTGGCGTCCGCGTGGCCCCAGGGATATTCCAAAATCTAATGGACTCTGTCCTCAAAGGAATTCCCGCCGTCACCCCCTTCTTTGATGATGTGCTGATCACCGGGGCCACGCTGGGGGAGTTTGGGGACCGGCTCCGCACGGTTCTGCACCATTTACAGATGGCCAGCCTCAAGGTGAAGCAGGAAAAGTGCCTCCTAGGAGTGCAACAGGTGGATTTTCTAGGATTTACACTAGACGCAGACGGAGTCCGCCTGACTGGGGACAAGGTGAGGACTATTTGTGATGCCCCTGCACCTAAGGGTAAGGCAGAACTCCAAGCCTTCTTGGGACTATTGAACTTCCGGATGATTCCTGGAGGGAAACTACAAGGAGGGCTGGACAGAAGAATCCCAAGGGGATAGCAGAAGGGTGAGGCCCATAGAGCGGGAGCAGGAGGAGCGGGTAAGGAAGGCAGAACTAGGAAGTCCAGAAGTGGCTGAGGCCGAGCAGCCACAGGAACCAAAACCACAACCGAGTGGACCAGCAGCATCCAACCCAACGACCCCGTCACAGCCGGCAGCCCTGGAACAAGAGCCAGAACCAGGAACCCCTACTGAGACACCCAAGACCACAAGGCATACATAGGTGACCGGCATACTTCAACGACTATGAATGCTAACCTTCTGGGCGCAACGGGAACGTAGAGGGGAGGGGGGTTATGTACTAAGCTTTGATCCTAGAACAAAAGGCAAGTAGTATCCTAGAATGCAACAACTGATTGGCTTGCAGGAAAAGACCAATCAGGCTCCAGGAGGGGAAGCAGAATCAGCCAATCAGACAGGACTAATTGTGTAAATAATGTAGATAAAAGATTGAGGTTGGGGGGGGATTAAATCACTGTTTTACAAGCTGCAATAAAGAGCATGAAATAACTACAGGACTCCTGAGTAGATTTCAGAGAATCTAATGCATCTTTGTTTGGGATTGTCCAGCAAGGAGATTGGAGATGGTTGCCAGTCAAAAGGTAGTTTAAGACACAGGGGGGGGGGAGAGCTCCTTGTGGAAGGGGGGGCAGTTTTGGGAGACATTCCAGCCGTGGCATTGGCAGCCAGATGAGGAATCCTGGAAGAGGACACTCCAGGCTCATCTAGTCCAACCCCTGCAATTCAGGAACCCCGGTCCTTAGTCCCGCCAGCTCCCTTGAACTGGGCAACTCAGATGCCTGGAGCAGCGCCCCGTTGGAGAGCAGCCTTGGGTCTCCTCTGGAGCTGGCTGGACCTTTTGGACGGCTGTTTCCATGCCTCCTGCTGGCAGGCCCGGTTGGGAGTTGTAGTCCAAAGCCCATTGAGGGTGCCTGGTCCTGGAGGTGGTTTTCAAGTTGGAACTATGTTTTGTTTTTGTTGTTTTTTAAAAATAATATTTATTGATAATTTCGAAATTACAAGAAAAAGAAAAAATCAAAAACAACACTACAATACAAAAAAGAAAAAAGAACAATAAAAAAGAGAAAAGCACAAAATATGAAAACCAATACAATACAGCAAAAGAAAGAAAGAAAAAGAAAAAAAGAGAAAAAAAACACAAATCCCAAATTGCATATCCATAATTTCCATTTGCTTGTTTCATTGACCTCCTCACACCTCCGTTTTTGTGTTCTAGTTTAGTAATTATTTCAGCAAATTCTTTCCATCTTTATTTTTGTTACAAAATTTATCTTAACAATTTAAGCTAATAATTAACTCAACAAATCCTTACCATCTTTCCCCATATTCTGTTATTCAGATTACCTTAATTTATTTAACCTTATCTTACCCCTAAGTGCCTTAAGACTTAAATCTTAAATTTCAAATATACATAGCTCCTGATATCATTTCTGCTAGAGTCATATAGTTTCATTCCCACATTTTCCCTAATATTCATTAGCTGATTCTAAAATAAGAAATTTCCATTATAAATTCTCTTCCAATCATCATCCAGCGTCTCTTCTTCCTGGTCTCGGGTCATGTCAGTCCATCAACCTGGAAGCCTTATGTCCGAGGCCCTTAAATCTCTTCCATGTCCCTTCTGCAATTCTTCTTCATCTTGTTTGTACTTGCACTTTTCGTTGTCTTTTGTTGGTCTCTGTCTTAGTTTCTTTCCTTTCTCATTGAGGAGTAGGTCTCTGGGGGATTCCAACCCAAAATTGTCTTCATCACCCTTCATCCTGGAGGAGGGCAAATGTTGTCCCTATTTTCAAAAAGGGGGAAAGAGAGGACCCAAACAATTACCGCCCAGTCAGTCTGACATCAATACCAGGGAAGATTCTGGAGCAGATCATTAAGCAAACAGTCTGTGAGCACCTGGAAAGGAATGCTGTGATCACCAATAGTCAGCATGGATTTCTGAAAAATAAGTCATGTCAGACTAACCTGATCTCGTTTTTTGACAGAATTACAAGCCTGGTAGATGAAGGGAACGCAGTGGATATAGCCTACCTTGATTTCAGCAAGGCATTTGACAAGGTGCCCCATGATATTCTTGTACAGAAGCTGGTAAAAGGCGGTCTTGACTATGCTACCACTCAGTGGATTTGTAACTGGCTGACTGACGGAACCCAAAGGGTGCTCATCAATGGTTCTTCTTCATCCTGGAGAAGAGTGACTAGTGGGGTGCCACAGGGTTCTGTCTTGGGCCCGGTCTTATTCAACATCTTTATCAACAACTTGGATGATGGACTCAAGGGCATCCTGATCAAATTTGCAGATGACACCAAACTGGGAGGGGTGGCTAACACCCCAGAGGACAGGATCACACTTCAAAACGACCTTGACAGATTAGAGAACTGGGCAAAAACAAACAAGCTGAATTTTAACAGGGAGGAATGTAAAGTATTGCACTTGGGCAAAAAAAAATGAGAGGCACAAATTCAAGATGGGGGACACCTGGCTTGAGAGCAGTACATGTGAAAAGGATCTAGGAGTCTTGGTTGACCACAAACTTGACATGAGCCAACAGTGTGACGCAGCAGCTAAAAAAGCCAATGCAATTCTGGGCTGCATCAATAGGAGTATAGCATCTAGATCAAGGGAAGTAATAGTGCCACTGTATTCTGCTCTGGTCAGACCTCACCTGGAGTACTGTGTCCAGTTCTGGGCACCACAGTTCAAGAAGGACACTGACAAACTGGAACGTGTCCAGAGGAGGGCAACCAAAATGGTCAAAGGCCTGGAAACGATGCCTTATGAGGAACGGCTAAGGGAGCTGGGCATGTTTAGCCTGGAGAAGAGGAGGTTAAGGGGTGATATGATAGCCATGTTCAAATATATAAAAGGATGTCACATAGAGGAGGGAGAAAGGTTGTTTTCTGCTGCTCCAGAGAAGCGGACACGGAGCAATGGATCCAAACTACAAGAAAGAAGATTCCACCTAAACATTAGGAAGACCTTCCTGACAGTAAGAGCTGTTGGACAGTGGAATTTGCTGCCAAGGAGTGTGGTGGAGTCTCCTCCTTTGGAGGTCTTTAAGCAGAGGCTTGACAACCATATGTCAGGAGTGCTCTGATGGTGTTTCCTGCTTGGCAGGGGGTTGGACTCGATGGCCCTTCTGGTCTCTTCCAACTCTAGGATTTTATGATCCAACTCACCTGTTCCCCACAGTCCTTGATATAATCCAAAATGAATTTAAAATCAAATGTCAAGGTCTCTCCAAACTAGGAACCTCCTCATCTCCAGACTCCCCTTGGCCCAAGTTGGAACTATGTTTTGACCCTTTGCCGAAAGGAGATGCCACAAAGTGTGTGTGTGAGGGGGGGTGTCTTTTCAGTGCCAGGATACAAGGTGCTCTCTTGACCTGGGAGCCCAATCCCTCTCCCCCACCCCTAGAAAAGGGGGTCTTCCCCTCATCCTCTCCTTGCAGGACCCCCTTTTCCTTCCTCTTTGCTCAGAGAGTCGGAACCAACTCTCTCTCAAGGGACCCTGGAGCCAAACCCTTGCAGAGTTTTACTTCTCAAGCAAAGGGGGGGAAGGAATACATTCTTGTTGCTCTCGAGATGCACAGAAATCTGTTCCCCGCGGAGGGAGAAGCTTGCCAGGCCCCCAATGTCCCCCCCCCCCATGGAGCAGCTCTGCACCTGCGCCACGCCCCCTGGCACCCAGCTGGCTTCCTAGAGAGGAATAAAGGGAGGAGGCTCCCCAGAGCACAAGCTCCGCCCCCATCCGGGCTTTTGTCTCTCTGCTCCACAAGTGAGTTCCCTTGGGGAGTTGGGGGGTCCCAGGGCTGCAGGGGAGGGTCCCCCCCCAAGAAGACCCCTCTGGGGCCCTGGCTCCTGAGAGAGAGAGAAGGGAGCAGGGCGAGCTCCGCTTTGCAAGGGCTCAGAAGAACAGCCACGAGGGCCAGGGAGTCATGATGAGGGGCCCCCAAAGTCATCTAGCCCACCCCCAGCCAGCCAGGAATCTTCTGCCCAGCCTGGGGCTTGAACCCAGGGGCCTGAGATCAAAGAGACTCATGCTCTACCCACTAAGCTCTGCTGCCATTTCTGGAAGAGTGAGAGAGAGAATGTGAGCTTGGTTTGCTCCACCTTGCAAGGGTTAAAAGGAACTGAGCTACATTCCTAGAGAGGACAGGGAATAAGGGGGGGGGACGAGGTCCTCCCAAGCAAATGCCCCTCCCTCCTTCCCAGGATCCTCCCTGCAAGAGGGGGAGGGGGCTTTGGTCTCCTGCAGGAGCTGCCTCAGTTTCCCTTCTGGCATCTGATGAGCTTCCTCTCTTTTCTGCCCTAGGGTGCATTGGGGAGAAGTGGGGCAGGGTGTCCCAGGGCTGCAGGGGACGGATCCGTGGGGATTCTGCTCAGCTCCTGCAAGGGGATCCCCAAGCCAGGGCTAAAAGGTTCTGCCCCCCCTTCCTCTCTGGAAAGCCAGGGAGGCTGCAAGTAACAGGAGGTCTGCAACTCTTCTCTTGCTCCTTTGGGGAGGAGTCACTGAGTCAGGAAGAAAAGGGCCTGCAAAGGAACCCTGATGCGATTGAGGAATCAGCCACGTTCCTTAGCCCAGGTGGCAGCCAGATGGAAACATCTGGAGGCAGAAATAAAAACTTGACCTCTGTGCTAAACAAAGTCCTTCCATCTCGCAGTGCGCAGTTAGACCCATGGAACTCCCTGCCACAGGAGGAAGAGATGGCTTGAGAAGAGGATGAGGCCCATTCAGGGAGGAGCAGAGGGCTAGCGATGGCTCCAGGCCCCCCAGTGGGAGTCAGCCATGCTTCTGAAGGGGGAGGGAGTTGCCCTCAGAACAAAGACAGAAGTCTGTCTTCAGACTATGGGAATATGGTGCTTGAACTCCGAGTCTGGGCTGTGATTCAGACTCATCCATGCTTGCCCAGGGAACGTTTCTCCTGACTGTGTATCAATCTGGGAGTAGAAGAATGCATTTGCTTTAAAGGATTCTCTGGCACCTCTCAGTAGGACAGGCAGAACGTGGCAGAAGACCTAGGGACTCCTTCCGATCTCCTGGAGGTGTCCAGAGAACAGAGATGGATGAGCAAGACTCAGCTGGCCCTGAAGCAGGAAGAGGCCTTGCAACCCACTATGAGAGCAGTGGGGGATTCTGGGAAAACTCTGTGAGGAAGAACCCGGGTCAGGAGGACACCCCTTGCTCAGAGGTGCAGAGCCAGCATTTGAGGCAGTTCTCCTCCCAGGAGGCCAAAGGACCCCGAGAGGTTTGCAGCCAACTCTAGAAGAGGAGGGAGAGTATCCCCCAATTCTCTACTAATTTGCCCATCCTTTTTTGGAAAGCATCCGAGGAATGATATTGGATAGCCCTGAAGTGTTTGCGTCTGCCGCTCCTTTTCTAATCCTTCTCCCCACTCTCTCTTGAATCCTTGTTGCTCTTTCAGAAGAAGGATCTGTTAGCAGAAATGGGTCCGGATTCCTCTGAGGCAGCGAAGACTCCCTTGGACTCCAGAGACAGGCCTCTGGGTAAGGAGGAAGGAGTTTTTTCTCTGTCTGGTAACAAGCTGTGGATTCGGAAACTGATCTGTGATTTCTTTTCATCTTATTGGAGAATTCACAGGGGACCAAGAGCCCAGAGAAAGGGAGATGTGTTTTTGCACTCTAGTATGTGAAATGGGTGCAAACGTCCACATTTAGGTGGCAACTCCTCCTTGTTTGAAGGCGCACCTGTAGTTTTCCTTCGGAGTGAAGCATGCGCTCTTGGCTTCCCACTTACCTTCTTCTCTCACAGGAGACGGAACGATGCCAGCAAGACCTGCTTGTCCATCTTTTCTTGGTGGCGGAGGAGAAGCTGCCCCTGTGGACCCAGAGCAGGTAGGAGGAAGGGGCCATGTGGGGAGAGAGGATGTCATGGACTGGGAGGAACCGCCCAGGAAGGAGGGTTGAAGGCTCAAGTAGGCTTCTAAGCAGTTCACACCCCATACCAGAGAGTGGCCAGGATTCACCCCATCAGTCCCACAATGGGGCTTTCCCCCTCTCATTCCCCTGCGCACCTTGGAGATGTCTATAGGGCTTCAGGAGGGTCCTCCCTGTCGCGAAATCTTCGTGGCGCTTCAGCAGAAATGCTTAGAGTTCCAGGTTCTTCAGTGCAGTATATTTATTGTGAGTTCTATATCTACAAATATCTACAGGCTATAATACAGGAGCAGCTCATACAGTCAAACGGAGTACCTGGCTGCACCTTAAGGCAAAGAGGAAGACTCTCTCTCTCTGACCACACTTCTCTGCACCACCACCTTTACTGCTGGACAGGTTTCCCTTTTAAGCCAAGGATTGCCAATCAGCTGACAGCACATTATTCTGACCCACATCATTCTGACCCTGCACTTGCATAGAAAGTATTGCAGGCCGATTGCATCAGCCAGTTGCATCAGCTAGCAGACTCAAGCTTGCAGACTTACTATCTCACACAGCATTCTGGGATCCCAACACTCCCCACCCGGCAAGAACAGCACAGAGGGACAGAAGAAGGGATCCTTCCATGTGGCAAACGGGAATGTTTGTGCACAGGATTTGAAGAATGATTTGGAGAACACCAGTTTCTTAATGCCCTTTATTAAAATACACAATGAATACCGGTAATTCCATTAACACATCAAAATATGCATCCATAAAATGTGCAGGAAAAAAATCCAGTTAATACAGAACATCAATTAAGAGGCAGAAAACAACAAAGTGTAATAGTTCACCTTTTTCTTTTAGGGTACAGTGTGCTTTGAAGATGTAGCCTTCCATTTCACAGATGTGGACTGGGCATTGCTGGATCCTGACCAGAGAGCCCTCCATAAGGAAGTCATGGAGGAGAATCGGGGGATTTCGGACTCTCTCAGTAAGGCTTAATATTACACCTACCCTCCCCCTCCAAGATGGCCCCCTTTTGCTCTTGAAGGGCTGGCCTGTCTGCAGTCCCCACAGCCTCCCATCAGGGAACCTTCATGGGGGCAGAAGCAGAGGAAAGGCCTCAGGAAAGCAGCCATGGCTCTGGCCAGATGCAGAGGAGGAGGAGGAGCGCTTACCCAAATTACGATTTATTCCTTCAATGCCTCCTTCACGTCATGACTGGTCTAAATCCTTTCAGGATGTCCTTGGCATCAAAATGAAAGCCTATCTGTTGAAGCTTTCACTGCTAGGCCGCATTGCTGTGATCAAAATGAATGTATTGCCTAGAATGTTATTTTTGTTTCAAACATTGCAAATTGTGAACAAGATGGATTGTTTCAAGAAGTGGCAGAAAGACATCTCAAAATTTGTCTGGCAGGGCAAGAAACCCAGAATAAAATTTAAGATTTTAACTGATGCAAAGGAAAGGGGGGGATTTGCCCTGCCAGACTTTAAACTTTACTATGAATCAGCAGCTTTCTGCTGATTGAAAGACTGGCTGCTTCTTGAGAACACAGACATTTTGGACTTAGAAGGTTTTAATAACATTTTTGGGTGGCATGCATATTTCTGGTACGACAACGTTAAAGCTCACAAAGCTTTTAAAAATCACATTGTCAGGAAAGCATTATATAATGTCTGGATTAAATACAAAGATGTGTTGGAAAATAAAACCCCAAGGTGGTTGTCGCCAATGGAGGCAAAGGCTGTGAAAAAACTCAATATGGAGGCCAAATGGCCGAAATATTGGGAAATTCTGGAACAGGAAGGGGACAAACTGAAATTGCAGAGTTTTGAGAAATTAAAAGTTAAAGTGCAGGATTGGCTTCATTATTATCAAATAATAGAGGTGTACAAGTTGGACAGGAAAATTGCCTTCCAGGTGGAAAAATCAAAATTAGAAACAGAACTGTTAGAACTCAATACTAAGAACTTGTCAAGAATGTATAACTTGCTGTTGAAATGGAATACACAAGATGAAACAGTGAAATCAGCCATGATAAAGTGGGCACAAGATATTGGTCATAACATTATGTTTGCTGACTAGGAACAGTTGTGGACCACCGGTATGAAATTTACGGCATGTAATGCCTTAAAGGAAAATATTATGAAAATGATTTATAGGTGGTACATGACTCCAGTCAAACTTGCAAAAATTTACCACTTGTCTGATAATAAATGTTGGAAATGTAAAGAAACGGAAGGTACTTTTTTTCACCCTTGGTGGACATGCCCAAAGATTAAGGCTTTCTGGGAAATGATATATAAAGGTATTTAAATATACCTTCCTTAAGAAACCAGAAGCCTTTCTCTTGGGCATTGTCGGCCAATTGGTGCCAAAGAAAGACAGGACTTTTTTTATGTATGCTACAACAGCAGCAAGAATTCTCATCGCAAAGTATTGGAAGACACAAGATCTACCCACCTTGGAAGAATGGCAGATGAAGGTGATAGACTACATGGGATTGGCAGAAATGACTGGCAGAATCCGAGACCAGGGAAAAGAGACGGCGGAAGAAGATTGGAAGAAATTTAAGAACTATCTTAAGAAACATTGTAAAATTAATGAGTGTTAAAATGATGCGGTTTTAGAAAATAAGTGGATTACAGCTGTAAAGATTAAGTTAAAAGAAAAGAAAGGTTAACAATTAGATAAAATTAAGAGTGAGGATTTGCTGAACTAAAAAATTGAAAGTGGAATGCAGAAAGGGGAGATATGAGGAGGTCGGTGAAGTAAGTTTTACGAAAATAAGGATTTGAAATTATACTTGTTTTTTCTTGTTTGTGTTTGTTTGCATTGTTGTGTCTGATTATAAAATTTGTGAAACTTCAATAAATATTTTATATATAAAAAAACAAAACAAAATGAAAGCCTATCTGGTGCCCGGAGAGCCTGGCGAGGAAAAGGCCCGCCAGGGGGATGTCCTTGCAGAGCCTCTCCCCCTCTGGGCCTTTCCTGCTCCTTCTGGGGTGTTTGGTTTCTAGCCAAGAGAAAGCTTGCTCTTCTTGTCTCCTCTTCGCCCCTCAGTGACTTCACAGCTCTGGTGCAGTCCCTTCCCAGATACAGAGAGTGATCTGGGGTGTCGTGGAATCCTAGAACTGGAGAATTCTGCAGGTCTGCCCAGAACTCATTGCACCGAGTTCAAGGGAACTTCTTCCCTGGTAGTTCCTCTGGGGATCTCCGTTCGACCGAGCTGATAAAGCTCATCTTCCGGAATCGCCTCAACGTGATTGACGACCTGAGCCTCTGATAAGGCTCCAGGCACATTCCCCATTCAGCAGAGTTTCCAGCACAGGGAAGAGACGAGAGGTTTGGGCTACATTGCTAGGAGTTTTATTATCTAGCTACGCAGACAGAAAAATACACCCTCTCTCTGTCAGAGCAGAGAGCAACTGAACAACAAAGGAACAGGAATCCGTCTCCCGTGAGACTTCCAACAGTATGGAATGTGTGGAATGTGGAGAGAGTCTTGTGACTCCAAAGCACTGCTGAGTGGCAAACAGAAATGGCAAGCATTTTCTCCTCACTTACAGGAACATTGGGAAGACAAGCTGGCCTTGTTGTGAGCCAGGTGTCCTAGAGAGACAGTGGGGGAAAGGGAGGTCCCACTCTGAAAGGCCCATGGAATCAAAGGGAGGCTGGGGAGGAGAACAGGTCCTCTCAGGAGTGGCTTCCGAGTGTCATGATGCACTGGGGTAAGGCAGGGACAAATGCAGAGGGGCACTGCCTGCCAATCCAATTCCCCGAAATTCATCACCCATCCTGAGACCCTCAGAAGAAGATTCAGGAGGGGCCTGGGCCCCTGACCAGCTACATGGCTGGATGGTCCTTTCCACCATTCAAGAGGCGAGTCCCTCCATCCGACCAGGGAGGGTGTTGCTTTACTTGCCAACAAGCAGGACACACACGCCTGTTTGTTGCCATCAGGCTGCAATAAGCTTAGGGGAAGTGGCAGGTTGGGGCACCTAGGAGAATATCCTACACCCAAAGACGCCCCATGTGGTCTAGCGGAGAGACTAAGAGCCCTGGAGCTGGAGGAGGGAGACCTGGGCCCATTTGACCCCATGGCTAGGAGCTTTGGAAGGAGGTGGGGAAGATGGGGAGTGAGAGGAGCTGGTTCTGGGTGGAAAGATCCACTCTGAGGAAAAGATCACCAGCTAGAGAAAGGCGTCTCTGAGCTTAGTGGGAAGGACAGTGTGTGGTGTCCTGGGAGAGTAAATCAGGCCAGGAATGAACTGGGAGGCTTGGTCAGGAGAAGGAGGAGCTGGAAAGAGACCGGCTGCTGAGCTCTCATCCCAGTCAGGAGGGGAGAGATCCTTCTAGAAAGAGAAGACTCCCAAACCAGAGATCCCTTGGGTTTTGGCTTGGAATACCTCGGGAGTAGGGTAACTGGCAGAAAGTGCCACCTTGTTAAGAGCCAAAGTCTCAAGTGTGAAACAACTGAGAAAACCTTGAAGGCAGACGATGGATGAAGATTGGAAGAAAGTTTAAAAATTCATTTAGAGAATTATTGTAAAATTAATGAGTGTTAGAAAAAATGTTGGAATGAAACTATTTGGCTTTAGTGGAAATGCTTTAAGGAATTACGTATAAATAAGTTTTAAGTTTTAAGCTTTAGGGCTTTTTATGGTAAGATAAGGTTAAAATAAATTAAGGTAATTTAATGACAGAATATAGTGAAAGATGGAAAGGATTTGCTGAGATAATTAATAACTAGAATACAAAAAAGGGAGGTGTGAGGAGGTCGATGAAACAAGTTAATGAAAGATAAAGATTTGGAAATATTGGATTTGTTTTTTAAATTTTTTGTTTGCTTTTGTTTTTGGTTTTGATGTATTGTGTGGTTTTTGCGTTTTTTTTCTTATTGAATTGTATTGTTGAATTCATTTTTTTTTTGTCTATCTCTTTTCCTTTTTCTTTTTTCTCTCTATAATTTTAAATTCTCAATAAATATCATTAAAAAAAGAAAACCTTGAAGGGAAATAACATTGTAAACTGAAATATCCTACGTTTTATCCACTCATGTCATAAACTTCCTTGTTAAATAAAATCGTTAATGTTTATTTGAAGAAATCCTGCCTGAGACTCCCAATTAGTGAGTTTTACCTCATGCAAGTCCCCCACAAGATAATCTTTTTTTTTTTTTATAAAATTTTTTATTGGGTTTTCACATTTTATATAGACAAAGACAAAAACACGAAAAACATAAAAACAAACAAACAGAAAAATAAAACAACAAACATATATAGTTTCCAAGAAAAAAAAAACTTGTTTTCT
Source organism: Podarcis vaucheri (assembly GCF_965113315.1). Lineage (NCBI taxonomy): Eukaryota > Metazoa > Chordata > Lepidosauria > Squamata > Lacertidae > Podarcis > Podarcis vaucheri. The sequence goes on along the minus strand of NC_138765.1, from coordinate 2,128,076 downwards.
AACCCTGGTCATTGACTTCCCCCCACCCCTCCCTTGCATCCCTATTCCCAAATTTGTATCAGCAAATTGGCATTTCCTTATCCATCTTAATATTAGTCCTTTATATATATAAAAAAAGCAAAATTAAATTTATTCTAAGTTGGACCTCAGTTCCCTTCCAACGATTTCCCATTTTGTCTTAAATAATAATCTTGTTAGCTAAATCCCATAGTCTTAAGTGTTGTTGAAACTAGATTCTTCCCTCCCTCCCTTCCCCGGTTTGTGTCCCTTCCGAAAACATGTCCAAAATAGCAATTATTAGCCCGGATTCCTCACGTCCGAGGCTCTCAAATCTCTTTCAGTCCCTCTCCGCCGGCCTAGTTGGCAATCCTTTATGTCGGTCTTCATGTCTCGAAAGAGTTCTTTCACAGTCAGTCCAAAATCTCTTCCCATATTTGCAAGCAACTGCTGAGGAATTTCCACAAGGCATGAATTTTGAACATAATCAAAGTCAGAGTCTATGTGGAGGCGCCAATTATATTTCTTTATTTTAAATTCCTTGATTTCATAAATTCCCAGGGCCTCCACTTTCATCTTCTGGATCTTTCGTAGATTTGTAGTAGGTTCAGTCCAATAGTCTCCTTGTTTATATTCCACAGATGTCAGCTTCTGGACAATATTTTCCCGTTTCAGTTCTTCTCTTTCTTGTTTTGTCTTCTCCTCTTCTTTGGTTATCATTTCCGGCTCAGCTGTGGATTCTTTCTCAGCCAGGTTCTCATTACATTGAACAGAACTACTTGTTTCAGGATTCAAGGTCATCAATTGTTCACTCATAGCCGTAGTCTGTTCCTGTAAGATTCCAACCAAATAAAACATCCTTTCGATTTCTCCCAGTATCTTTCCATCCATAGCCATTGTAATTCCACAGATTTCCCCCTAGAGGGAATCTGGTTACTTAGTGTTCTTTTCTCCAACAGTCCTCCCCCACAAGATAATCTGAGGTAGTTGGAGGGCATTTGTGGGAATTGTGTTCTGTGAGGTGGGTGCACTATATTTAGGAGAGAGAACGGGCCCAAGGCTGCCGGGGGGGGGGGGAGCCCTTGCGTCGTCGCATATTAATTGGGGGCAGGGGTGGGATAGGAAGTTAAAACCCACACAGATCCTATTTAGTTTTGAGCGGACTGGCAGACTTAAACATTCCTGAGGAAAACTGGATGCTCTACTTACGCCCACAGATATGTGGAATTTTGAGTGAAATATACTCAGATCTCAGAGAGGATGAAACCTCTGATTCCCTCACATTTAAGGAGAGAGTGAAAATGCGCTTTGGACTGACTGCAGAACAAAGCCAAAAAGCCTTTCGTGAAATTAAAAGGAAACCAGGAGAGAATGATAGAATCATAGAGTTGGAAGAGACCACAAGGGCCATTGAGTCCAACCCCCTGCCAAGCAGGAAACACCATCAGAGCACTCCTGACATATGGTTGTCAAGCCTCTGCTTAAAGACCTCCAAAGAAGGAGACTCCACCACACTCCTTGGCAGCAAACTCCACTGTCGAACAGCTCTTACTGTCAGGAGGTTCTTCCTAATGTTTAGGTGGAATCTTCTTTCTTGTAGTTTGGATCCATTGCTCCGTGTCCGCGGAGAGACTTAGGCCCAACTGGGTCGCCGAATTGACCAAGCTCTGGACAGATGGGAGGAAAGTGAGATGAGCTCAAACAGCTGATCAGTTGAGAGCAATGTTTCCAAGAGGTTCCTGCTCATTGAGGCTGAAAACAGTAACTGAAGTCTCTACCTTGGGAGAGGAAATCAAAGGAGACTCAGGGGGAGCAGTAATACTCTGTCCCTTCCAGGAAAAGTAATAATTGGAAACCCAGGGAGGAAGTGGGGTCTCAAAACGACAACCCTGAAGGCCAGGCCCAAGGTGCCGGGGGGAAAAGAGCTGTGATACGAAGTAAAAACCCACACAGAAACGTACCCAGAGACACAGAACAACCAGTTTAATAAAGGAGTGAAGTTCTTTGATTAAAAAGAGAAAAAATTCCTGTCAGAAAATGACCAGCAAGCGCCAAGCCCAAGAGACTTCACACGCACACGCGCCCAGTCCCGGGTTCTGGGTCCTGCTTCTTCCCCGCCTCCTCCTCTTCTCCCGCTTGACGCCCCGGGCTCCTCGGCAGGGAGAGAGAAGGGTTAAGAGGCGCCGAGCTGGCTTCCTAGAGAGGACAGGAAAGGAAGGCGGGCCGCTCCTCCTCCTCCTCCTCCTCCCCTCTGACGTCCCTTCCGGCCTCGCCTTCGCCTGCCGGGCTCTGGTGGGTCTCCTCTCGGGGGAAGCCTGGGGAACTCCCTGCCCCGGGAGGCGGGAAGGGGAGGGAAGAGAGGCTGGGGGGTCCGGGAGGGAGCCAGAGGGACCTCAGGCCCTGGCCAGGGAGGTGGGCCTGGAAGAGAGCGAGGAGGGAGAAGGACCTTCGGAGGGACATGATGGTGAGGGAGAAGGAGATTAAGAGGGACATTATTATGAGGGAGAAGGGTATTAAGAGGGACATTATTATGAGGGAGAAGGACATTAAGAGGGACATTATTGTGAGGGAGAAGGATATTAAGAGGGACATGATTGTGAGGGAGAAGGATATTAAGAGGGACATGATTGTGAGGGAGAAGGACATTAAGAGGGACATTATTATGAGGGAGAAGGATATTAAGAGGGACATGATTATGAGGGAGAAGGATATTAAGAGGGACATTATTATGAGGGAGAAGGATATTAAGAGGGACATTATTATGAGGGAGAAGTATATTAAGAGGGACATTATTATGAGGGAGAAGTATATTAAGAGGGACATTATTATGAGGGAGAAGTATATTAAGAGGGATATAATTGTGAGGGAGAAGGATATTAAGAGGGATATAATTGTGAGGGAGAAGGATATTAAGAGGGATATAATTGTGAGGGAGAAGGATATTAAGAGGGATATAATTGTGAGGGAGAAGGATATTAAGAGGGACATTATTATGAGGGAGAAGGATATTAAGAGGGACATGATTGTGAGGGAGAAGGACATTAAGAGGGACATTATTATGAGGGAGAAGGATATTAAGAGGGACATTATTATGAGGGAGAAGTATATTAAGAGGGACATTATTATGAGGGAGAAGGATATTAAGGGGGACATTATTATGAGGGAGAAGTATATTAAGAGGGACATAATTATGAGGGAGAAGGATATTAAGAGGGACATTATTATGAGGGAGAAGGATATTAAGAGGGACATTATTATGAGGGAGAAGTATATTAAGAGGGACATTATGAGGGAGAAGGATATTAAGAGGGACATTATTGTGAGGGAGAAGGATATTAAGGGGGACATTATTCTGAGGGAGAAGTATATTAGGAGGGAAAGACCACGAAGGAGAAGTACAGGAATACTTCTGCTTACAAACCGTCCTCCTTGCAAACGCGTTAGCTTCTCTCTCTATTCATAAATCTCTGTAGGGCATTTTCCCCTCCCTAATTCTTTATTTGTTTGACTAAACTGCATGAGGCAGTGAATGACAGGAGGGCCTGGCGTGCTCTGGTCCAGGGGGTCGCAAAGATGCGGACAGGACTAAACCACAACAGGGACGGTGGCAATCCAGCCCTGGTTCCTAGGAAGACTCATCCATGCTTCCTCAGGGAACATTCTTCTTCTCTTGGCTGTGTATTGATCTTATAATAAAAGAATGTGTTTGATTCGTAGGATTTGCTGCACCTTCCATTAGAACTTGGCAGAGGACTAAGGGACTCCTTCCGATCTCTTGGAGATTTCCGGAGAGCCCAGATGGATGAGCAAGACTCAGCTGGCCCTGAAACAGGAAGAGGCCATGCCATGGAAACTGGGAGCAGTGGGGAATTATGGGAAAACTCCATGCAAAAGATCCTGGATAAGGAGGACACCCCTTGCTCAGAGGTGCAGAGCCAGCAGCTCAGCCAGTTCTGCTTCCAGGAGGCCAAAGGACCCCGAGAGGTTTGCAGCCAATTCTACCATCTTGACCATCAGTGGCTGAAGCCAGAAAGGCACACGAAAGCTGAGATGCTGGACCTGGTGATCTTGGAGCAGTTCCTGGCTGTCCTTCCTCTGGAGATGGAGATCTGGGTGAGGGAATGCGGAGCGGAGACCAGTTCCCAGGCGGTGGCCCTGGCCGAAGGTTTCCTCCTGAGTCAGGCAGAGGAGAGGAAGCAGGCAGAGCAGCAGGTGAGAGAGACTTTCCTCTGGATACTCCCAAGGGGCTCCAAAGAGGAGGGAGAGTATTCCCAAATCATTTCCTAATGGCCCATCCTTTTTTGGAAAGCATATTATTATTATTATTAATGACACTCATGTGGCTGGGTGCCTTCCAGCACATATAAACGCATAAGAAGACATCAGATGTCTTCTAAAAGTTATGCATTTTCTTATCTCCTTCGCACCTGATGGGAGGGCATTCCCCAGGGTGGGGGCCACTGTGGAGAAGGTCTTCTGCCTGGTTCCCTGTAACTTCACTTGTCACAGTGAGGGAATCAGCAGAAGACCCTCCGAACTGGACCTCAGTTCATGGAGACGCTCCTTTGGGTATACTGGGCCTTTGAGGCCGTTTAGGGCTTTGAATTGTGCTGGGAAACGTTCTGGGAGCCGGTGAAGATGCTTGAGGACCAATGTTTCATGGTCCTGGCAGCCAAACCCAGACACCAGTCTAGCAGAAGCAGGCAGCAGCTTTCACCTCTGTCCCCCGAAAGCGCTTGCCTCTGCCATTCCTTCTCTAACCCTTCTCCCCATTCTCTGTTTTGAATCCTTGTTGCTCTTTCAGAGGAAGGATCTTTTGGCAGAAATGGGTCTTGCTTCTTCTGAGGCAGAGAAGACTCCGTTGGACGCCAGAGTGAGGCCTCTGGGTAAGGAGGGAGGAGTGTTTTCTCCCCCGTTTTGTCACATTCTCTTGGTTTTGAAACTAATCTGTGATTTCTTTGCATCTTGTGAGGGATGACACCTGGAGCTCAGAGCGGGGGGAGAGATGTATTTTTGCACAACTATTATATGAAATGGGTACAAATGAGTCCAGCTAATATCCCCTTGTGGTTTCAGAAATTCTCCATCGCTCAACGTGCTTCGTTGTTTGGCAACTTTAACAGCAGCTGCAAAAATCACACTGTCCAAATAAATAGCCTCTTTTTGCCATTTTTCTTCTACACCTGGGAAAGAGAGGGATCTGTCAGAATTGCAAATGACTCAGTAATGAACCTTATCAGCTCCCTCAAAACTTTCAGATTCCTTACATCCCTCTGTCTGGCCTTAGAGAAATGCGCGTTTATCCAATTAGATTAAATTCCAAGTCCTTTTAGCATTAATCAGTTCAGTCTGTATATAATAAAGGATGGGGAAGAGTCAGCTCTAATTTTCCATCGTAAACATTTTGTAAAATAGAGCTTCCCTCCCTTTTTCCTTTTTGTTTTTACACACACAGTTCCATTTGATGTTATATTCCATATCTGCAATCCAGTTTCATCCCTGCTCACCTGTACATAGATATTTTCAACCAGTATTCAATGGCGGGCTGCCAAATCATAAATGCAGAGAAGAAAACTTGATATAAAGAAGCCATAGGCTCCCCTTCCCCCCACTCACTGTCTTTTGCACCAAATGGAGTTTATTCCCAAATTCAAACCTTAAAGACCTTGCAGCTGGTTTAATTCCGCTGTTTATGATCTCATCTCTTCCAGCAACGCCTGTACATTAGTCCAAATTGAGCTATAATTGGCAGGAGAACCTCTGCTTCTTAATGGCGGCGAAGGAGGGTTTTCGGCAGGCGAAGGGCTTTTGCACTCAGCGCCTCCCTGCCTCTCGCAATCCATGCCGGAGCCGGAACCTGGTACCGAGACGAACTGGGAGTGAAGCCCGTTCCCCCCTGTCCCTGGGGAAAACCTGCAAGGAGAATTACCCTCAGTCATCCTTGTTTTTCCCTTGCCAACGATCTCCCGCTGCCTCCATTAAGGCAGAGCGGAACCGGAAGCTAGCAGGGGAGACTTGGACAAGCCCCATCTGTACGTAGAGATGCACTGTTTCACCTCTGAGAGAAGCAGGCGCTCACGGTTTCCACTTACCTTGGTCTCTCCCAGGTGACGGAATGATGCCACCAAGACCTGCTCCTTCATCTTTTCATGGTGGTGGAGGGGAGGCAGCAGCTGTGGACCCAGATCAGGTAGGGGGAAGGAGCCTTGTGGGGAAGGACGGCTTGGATGCAGACTGGCGGGACACAGTTGGATGCAGAGGAATGGTGGGAGGAGCCAGAGAAGAGGGAGCCGACTGGGAGGAGGAGGAGGTGTCTGAAGCTGGAGAGGGAAGAGGGCTCAGGGAGCAGAGGGAGTCTGTGGCAGAGAGCAGCCCAGACTCCGAGGCAGAAGCTGCAGCAGGAGAGAGGGATGAGGAAGGCAGAGAGGGGTCTGGCCGCTGTAGAAAACAACAGAGCCAAGTGAATGTTCTCTAAGAGGACAGCCTTTTTCCTGTTCTGTTAGGGTCCAGTGTGCTTTGAAGATGTGGCTGTCCATTTCACAGACGAGGAGTGGGCGTTGCTGGATCCTGACCAGAGAGCTCTCCATAAGGAAGTCATGGAGGAGAATCGTGGGATCTTGGACTATCTCAGTAAGGCTCCCTATTGGATCATCCTATCTGCTTTGTAATTCAAGACATCTCTCTATGTGACGAACCTCTGATATTTCGATGGGGCTCAACAGCGCCACCCACAGCACCTGGGATGTTAACACTCCCACAGCAAACCTTGGATGGATGGCTATTGATTGTTTTCCCTGTGCATATTCTTCCTCCAGTTCTGCCGTTTAAAACCATGATCAGGCTGTCTGAACTGCCCAGGCCTTCTTAAATGTAGGATTCAGAGTGATTTGAGGTGTTGAAGTAGCTTCAGTCCAGTTTCCTTCTTTTGTTCTTGCTTCTGTCTCTCTCTGGTTGACCAAAGAGTCGCTTGACATTGGAGATGGCACAGATTCCACGACTGAACCAAACAAACTCCATCCCAGAAAAGAGCCAGGCTTTTTGAATCTCAGGCAGTGAACCCTGTAGTAACAATAATGGTAATATTATTATTTTTACCTTGCCCATCTGACTGGGTGGCCCCAGCCACTCTGGGCAACTTCCAACAAATAGAAAAACATAATAAAACATCAAACATTAAAAACTTCCCAATACAGAGGTGCCTTCAGAAGTCCTCTAAAAGTTGCATAGTTATTTCCTTGACATCTGATGGGGGGGCGTTCCACAGGGTGGGTTCCCCTATCGAGAAGGCCCCCTGCCTCGTCCCCTGTAACTTCTCACAAAAATGTAACATTTAAGTACAGTGGTACTTCGGGTTAAGAACTTAATTCGTTCTGAAGGTCTGTTCTTAACCTGAAACTGTTCTTAACCTGAAGCACCACTTTAGCTCATGGGGCCTCCTGCTGCTGCTGTTAGTGAAGTCTTTAACCTGAAGCGTATGTAACCTGAAGCGTATGTAACCCGAGGTAACACTGTACAGTGGTGCCCCGCAAGACGAATGCCTCGCAAGACGAAAAACTCGCAAGACGAAAGGGCTTTCCATTTTTTGAGTCGATCTGCAAGACAAATTTCCCTATGGGCTTGCTTCGCAAGATGAAACGTCTTGCGAGTTCTTGCGAGTTTGTTTCCTTTTTCTTAAAGGCGCTAAGCTGCTAATAGCCGCTAAGCCGGTAATAGCCGTGCTTCGCAAGACGAAAAAACCGCAAGATGAAGAGACTCGCGGAACGGATTAATTTCGTCTTGCGATGCACCACTGTATATCTTAAATTTTGGATGCCAACAGTGTCCTTCAGCTCTCTATATTGGACAAACAGGCCAAACCTTATGCCAAAGAATAAACGGACATAAATCTGACATCAAGAATCACAAGACAGAGAAACCACTAGGAGAACACTTCAATCTCCCAGGACATTCTATACAAGATCTCAAAGTAGCTGTTTTACTACAAAGGAATTTCAGAAATAGACTGGAAAGAGAAGCTGCTGAATTGCAACTCATTACCAAACTTAAAACCATGGAGAGACCTGGTCTGAACAAAGACATTGGATTCTTATCTCATTATACATGACTGAGCCATTTTTCACCTTCTCACCCCTTGCCTTTTCCTGTAAGACCTATTACAGTCGTTAAGAGTCGTCAAAAGACTCATCTCAGCTATCTGCCAATCACCCATTCCCACCACCCTTCTGAGTAATACCCCTCCCCACCTTCTCGGTATATAGAAGGATCTGGCAACTTCTGTTTCAGTGTATCTGAAGAAGTGTGCATGCACACAAAAGCTCATACCAAGAACTAACCGAGGTAACACTGTATATCTTAATTTTGGACAGGGAACTTACCTGCTTTGGCCATCTTTTAAATACCGTATTTTTCGCTCCATAGGACGCACTTTTCCCATCTTAAAAACTAAGGGGGAAAGTCTGGGATTCCTATGGAGTGAATGCAGGGGGGGAGGCAGGCAGGAAAAGCCCCCAAGAGCCACACACAAGCTTCGCGCGGCTCTTGCGGGCTTTTCCTCAGGAGGGAGAAGGGACTGACTCCCTCCTGGGGAAAAGCCATGCGCAACCTCTCCAGCCGGGGGGAAGGCTGTGCAAGGCTAAAGAAGCCAACTTTTTAAAAATCTCTCTATCTCTACCTCTACCTCTTTTTCTTTTTCCATCCTTTCTCCACCTCCTTCTTTTCCTCTGGATCAGTGTTTTTATCTAACGTTTTAGTTTGGAGGGGGGGATATTATAAAAAAGGAAACTTTGCAGCTTTTATTTTGGTATACAATAAAAACAGATTAAACAAAACACAAAAGAAGGAAATAGCATAGAAGAGGAAGAGTAAAGGCAAAGAGGGGGGATACAAAGCTATTTACCAGAGGTAGATCTTAACCCTTGCCTCACCTGGGAGCTTTTCTGGGCAGGTATTCCCTCGGCTTAAGTGGGGTGGGGGAAGAGTGGCAGGTAGGGGGGTACCTACCTAGACACTGAAGCCACATGTCTCTCCGATGAAAATTGGGAGTGGGCATTGTGTGAAGTGGCTGTGGATCTCCTGCCGCAGAATTGTAGGACTGTATAGAGTTGGGAGGGCCACCCGAGGGTCATCTAGCCCAACCCCCTCACAATGTAGGAATCACAGCTAAAGAACGCCAGGCAGATGGTCACCCAACCGCTGCTTAAAAGCCTCCAGTGGTGGAGACCCCCAACACCTTCCATGGTCATAGAATTGCAGGGTTGGAAGGGAACCCCAGGAGTCATCTAGTCCAGCCCCGGTGGACAGCGGGCACGATCCATCCCATTGTGCAAGGCTAAAGATGCTGCGCAAGGCTTAAGAGGAGGCCAAGGCAGAGAGCGGGATGGATCGCTCTTGCTGCCTTGTCTTCTTCTTTAGCCGTGCTGGAGAGGTTTAGCTCCTGGCTGGAGAGGTTGCGCGGCTATGGATCCCACTTGCTGTCTTGATTTCCTTGCTCTTGGGGACTGGGGGGGGACCCGGGCTTCCCCCGCAGCCCCGAGAAGCTCTGGGAGAAGCGGACAGGCTGTGCGCATCGTGTCCGTGGCTCTTTGGGGCTGCGGGGTGTGTGTGATAATATTTCCCCCCTTGATTTCCCCCTCTAAAAACTAGGTGCGTCCTGTGGTCCGGTGCGTCCAATAGAGCGAAAAATACGGTAATAATAAAAGCACATTTTATTTATGAAGATAGTATAGATCCATATTTAAATTTGAACAAAATGACATTACCAGGTTAAGCTGTACTTTTAAAAACTAGAGAGAGAAAACATATAATATTCAATTTGATTTGTATATGAAACTAGACATTTTGCAGAACAAAAGGAACATTATAACATCTAACTCCCTTCAGTTCTTCGCCTATCCCAAGTATTAATTAGCATTGTTCCATAATTTGGGGCTGCACTTCTTCCCGAGACTCTAATCAGTTTGCCTCTTAGTTTCAGGTGGTGATGAATTGGAAATGAAGAACAAGGGAGACCACAACGAAATCCACACTGTGGAGGAGCCATATCAGGATTCAGACTGTGGAGAGGGCTTCAGTCAGAGCTCCCATTCGACTTCCCATCAAAGAAATCCCCTTAAGAAGAAACCCTATCACTGCTTGGAATGTGGAAAGAACTTCAATCAGAGGGCCAAGCTCACTTCCCATCGAAGAATTCATACAGGGGAAAAACCCTATCAGTGTGTGGAGTGTGGAAAGAGCTTCACTGCTAGCTCCTCTCTCACTTCCCATCAAAGAAATCATACAGGGGAGAAACCCTATCAGTGTGTGGAGTGTGGAAAGAGCTTCACTGATAGCTCCTCTCTCACTTCCCATCAAAGAAATCATACAGGGGAGAAACCCTTTCAGTGCGTAGAATGTGGAAAGAGCTTCAATCGGAGTGCCCATCTCACTTCCCATCAAAGGATTCATACAGGGGAGAAACCCTTTCAGTGCGTGGAATGTGGAAAGAGCTTCAGGACGAGCTTTGAACTGACTTTGCATCAAAGGATTCATACAGGGGAGAAACCCTATCAGTGCTTGGAATGTGGAAAGAGCTTCAGTCAGAGTGCCCATCTCACTTCCCATCAAAGGATTCATACAGGGGAGAAACCCTTTCAGTGCGTGGAATGTGGAAAGAGCTTCAGGACGAGCTTTGAACTGACTTTGCATCAAAGGATTCATACAGGGGAGAAACTCTATCACTGCTTGGAGTGTGGAAAGAGCTTCTATCAGAGAGCCAAGTTCACTTCCCATCAAAGGATTCATACAGGGGAGAAACCCTATCAGTGCTTGGAATGTGGAAAGAGCTTCAGTCAGAGTGCCCATCTCACTTCCCATCAAAGGATTCATACAGGGGAGAAACCCTTTCAGTGCGTGGACTGTGGAAAGAGCTTCAGGATGAGCTTTGAACTGGCTTTGCATCAAAGGATTCATACAGGGGAGAAACCCTATCACTGCTTGGAGTGTGGAAAGAGCTTCTATCAGAGGGCCAATCTCACTTCCCATCAAAGGATTCATACAGGGGAGAAACCCTATCAGTGCTTGGAATGTGGAAAGAGCTTCAGTCAGAGTGCCAATCTCACTTCCCATCAAAGGATTCATACAGGGGAAAAACCCTTTCAGTGCTTAGAATGTGGAAAGAGCTTCAATCGGAGTGCCAATCTCACTTCCCATCAAAGGATTCATACAGGGGAGAAGCCCTTTCAGTGCTTAGAATGTGGAAAGAGCTTCAATCGGAGTGCCAATCTCACTTCCCATCAAAGGATTCATACAGGGGAGAAACCCTTTCAGTGCTTGGAATGTGGAAAGAGCTTCAGTCAGAGTGCCAAGCTCACTTCCCATCAAAGGATTCATACAGGGGAGAAACCCTATCAGTGTTTAGAATGTGGAAAGAGCTTCAGTGAGAGTGCCCATCTCACTTCCCATCAAAGGATTCATACAGGGGAGAAACCCTATCAGTGCATGGAATGTGGAAAGAGCTTCAGTCAGAGTGCCCATCTCACTTCCCATCAAAGGATTCATACAGGGGAGAAACCCTTTCAGTGCTTCGAATGTGGAAAGAGCTTCAGTGAGAGTGCCAATCTCACTTCCCATCAAAGGATTCATACAGGGGAGAAACCCTATCAGTGCATGGAATGTGGAAAGAGCTTCAGGACGAGCTTTGAACTCACTTCCCATCAAAGGATTCATACAGGGGAGAAACCCTTTCAGTGCTTAGAATGTGGAAAGAGCTTCAGGAGGAGCTTTGATCTCACTTCCCATCAAAGGATTCATACAGGGGAGAAACCCCATCACTGCTTCGAGTGTGGAAAGAGCTTCAGGACAAGCTCTCAACTCACCTCCCATCAAAGGATTCATACAGGAGAGAAACCCTTTCGGTGCTTAGAATGTGCAAAAAGCTTCAGTCATAGGGCCAAGCTCACTTCCCATCAAAGGATTCATACAGGGGGGAAACCCTAACAGTGCTTGGAATGTGGAAAGAGCTTCAGTCAAAGCAATAATGTCATTTCCCACCAGAGAATTCACACAGGGTAGAAACTATTTCAGTGCCAAGAGTGTGATAGGAGGGATTTGTGAAAGTTTGGTCTCATTTTTAAAGTTCTTAACACAATTGGAGCTCTTAAAAGGAATTAGAGCTCCCTGAAAAAGCTAAAATTAAGACAGGTTTGCGCTCTTGACTATGCTACCACTCAGTGCATTTGTAACTAGCTGACTGACCAAACCCAAAGGGTGCTCATCAATGGTTCCTCTTCATCCTGCAGATGAGTGACTAGTGGGGTGCCACAGAGTTCTGTCTTGGGCCCGGTCTTATTCAACATCTTTATCAACGACTTGCGTGGACAGAGTGGAATGTTTTGGAAAGTGGCAGAGGGATATTTCTAGGTTTGTCTGGCAGGGCAAAAAGCCCCGAATAAAGTTTAAAATACTAACTGATGCAAAGGAGAGGGGGGGGTTTGCCCTGCCGGACTTAAGGTTATATTATGAAGCTGCGGCCTTCTGCTGGATGAAAGATTGGATCTTATTGGAAAACACTGATGTCCTAGATCTGGAAGGCTTTAACAATTCGTTAGGTTGGCATGCGTATTTGTGGTATGACAAGGGGAAAACATATGGAATGTTCAAAAACCATATTGTCAGGAAAGCAATATATATGGTCTGGAAAAAATATAAAGACTTATTGGAAAGTAAAACTCCGAGGTGGATCTCACCAATAGAGGCCAAAGCTCGGAAAACAGCCAATATGGAGGCACATTGGCCGAAATATTGGGAAATAATAGAAAACATTGGAGGTAATTGGAGGTTGCAGAGCTTTGAAAAACTAAAGGATAAGGTGCAAAATTGGCTACACTATGCCCAAATTAATGAGGTTTTTAAGCTAGATAAAAAAATAGGATTCCAGGTGGAAAAATCGAAACTTGAGACAGAGTTGCTAGAACCAAAGACCAAGGTATTATCGAGAATGTACAACTTGCTGCTTAAATGGAACACTCAGGATGAGACAGTTAAGTCAGCCATGATAAAATGGGCTCAAGACATTGGTTACAATATTATGTCTGAGGACTGGGAAAGGTTATGGACCACCGGTATGAAATTTACGGCATGTAATGCCTTGAAAGAAAACATTATGAAAATGGTATACCGGTGGTACATGACCCCAGTCAAGCTTGCTAAGATATACCATTTGTCTGACAATAAATGTTGGAAATGTAAGGAGGCTGAAGGGACATTCTTTCACCTCTGGTGGACTTGTCCAAGATTGAAGGCCTTTTGGGAAATGATTTATAACGAGTTAAAAAAGGTGTTCAAGTACACCTTCCCCAAGAAACCAGAGGCCTTCCTTCTGGGCATTGTCGGCCAGAAGGTGTTAAAAAAGGATAGAACTTTTTTTATGTATGCTACAACAGCAGCAAGAATCCTTATCGCTAAGCATTGGAAGACCCAAGATTTGCCCACACTGGAGGACTGGCAGACGCAATTGATGAACTACATGGAACTGGCCGAGATGACTGCAAGGATCCGAGACTTGGGAGAAGAGGCAATGGAGGAGGACTGGAAAAAATTTAAAGACTATTTGCAGAAGTATTATAAGTTGTATGAAACATAAGACGTCGTATGATTTGGAACGTTAGCCCCAGCAATGAAATTTAATTATTTATGAAATTGATAACACTCATGAAAGAATCAAAGTTTAAACGGGTAAAAAGGATATTATGCTATATTTTTAGAGTAATTGGAGAATAAGAGATTTAAACTTAAATTGCAACTGAAAATATAAAGAAACACACGAAATAAGGGTATAATTTGCTGACAATTTTATTATCAAGAATGCATTTATGTGGGAGATGTGGGGAAGTCCAATGGAAATTTGAAATAAGTTGTCGAAATGGTTGAGATTTTCTGTTCTCTTTTCCTTTCTTTCTTTTGTTCTGCTTTTCTTTTTGTTTTCTCTGTAATTTGGAAAAAATGTAATAAAAATTATTATAAAAAAAAAAACAACATCTTTATCAACGACTTGGATGATGGACTCAAGGGCATCCTGATCAAATTTGCAGATGACACCAAACTGGGAGGGGTGGCTAACACCCCAGAGGACAGGATCACACTTCAAAATGACCTTGACAGATTAGAGAACTGGGCCAAGACAAACAAGATTAACAGGGAGAAATGTAAAGTATTGCACTTGGGCAAAAAAAATGAGAGGCACAAATACAAGATGGGTGACACCTGGCTTGAGAGCAGTACATGTGAAAAGGATCTAGGAGTCTTGGTTGACCACAAACTTGGCATGAGCCAACAGTGTGACGCGGCAGCTAAAAAAGCCAATGCAATTCTGGGCTGCATCAATAGGAGTATAGCATCTAGATCAAGGGAAGTAATAGTGCCACTGTATTCTGCTCTGGTCAGACCACACCTGGAGTACTGTGTCCAGTTCTGGGCACCACAATTCAAGAAGGACACTGACAAACTGGAACGTGTCCAGAGGAGGGCAACCAAAATGATCAAAGGCCTGGAAACGATGCCTTATGAGGAACGGCTAAGGGAGCTGGGCATGTTTAGCCTGGAGAAGAGGAGGTTAAGGGGTGATATGATAGCCATGTTCAAATATATAAAAGGATGTCACATAGAGGAGGGAGAAAGGTTGTTTTCTGCTGCTCCAGAGAAGCGGACACGGAGCAATGGATCCAAACTACAAGAAAGAAGCTTCCACCTCAACATTAGGAAGAACTTCCTGACAGTAAGAGCTGTTTGACAGTGGAATTTGCTGCCAAGGAGTGTGGTGGAGTCTCCTACTTTGGAGGTCTTTAAGCAGAGGCTTGACAACCATATGTCAGGAGTGCTCTGATGGTGTTTCCTGCTTGGCAGGGGGTTGGACTCGATGGCCCTTGTGGTCTCTTCCAACTCTCTGATTCTATGATTCTAAAGTAGAGACACTGACAAAGAAAACAGAAGCACTAGATATCTCCATGAAAGGAAGGGAGGAGAAGTCTGAAAAGCTGGCAAAGAAGACAAAAAATGGACATCAGAACAGGAGACACTTAGGATTGATGTGGACGGTTTGGGTGGAAGATAAGAGGCAATTGCGGGCGCTTTGGAGGTTCTTGAGATGAGACAGAAAGCCCAGCCTCTGAGACGGAGAGGAGGGAGGAGAGCAGGATTTTAGCAAAGGTTTGAGCGGAGTGGCTGGGAGTGGAAGAGGAATTCATGGAAAAGGCGCCACCCTCCTCACAGCCGGGGATGGTGGTTTTTGGGTAGAAAACCAATGTGAATAAATCCCCCCAGTGAAACCCCCTGGCCGGTCTTCCTGTCTCCGTCTCCTTGTGCCCCCACCCTGCCCCAATCAAAGTCCCAGCCAGCAGCTGCCCTCCAGGCCTTCCTCCGCCCATCTTGGGGCCTCAAGGCATGCGGGCAAGATTTGGTGGGGGGCCAGGCTGGGCTCAGAGGTCTGCTTTCCTCTCCTTACACTGGGAAGCTTGTCTACTAACTAATGGATAACGGGTTGTTTGGAAGACTAAGCCCTCTCTACCCCCCACCCTGTTTTAAGGAACACCCGCAGGAGGAGCTGGTAAGGGAGGCAGAACTAGGAAGTCCAGAAGTGACCGAGGCCGAGCAGCCACAGGAACCAGAACCACAACCAAGTCCAACCCAACGACCCCGTCACATCCGGCAGCCCTGGAACAAGAGCCAGAACCAGAAACCCCTACTGAGACACCCAAGACCACAAGGCATACGTAGCTGACCGGGATACTTCAATGACTAGGAATTCTAACCTCCTGGGCGCAACGGGAACGTAGAGGGGAGGGGGGTTATGTACTAATCTTGGATCCTAGAAGAAAAGGCAACTAGGATCCTAGAATGCAACAACTGATTGGCCTGCAGGAAAAGACCAATCAGGCTCCAGGAGGGAAGCAGAATCAGCCAATCAGACGGGACTAATTGTGTAAATAATGTAGATAAAAGCCTGACGTTGGGGGGGTGCAATTAAAACACTGCTTTACAAGCTGCAATAAAGAGCATGAAGTCATTACAGGACTCCTGAGTAGATTTCAGAGAATCTAATGCATCTTTGGTTGGGATTGTCCAGCAAGGAGACTGAAGATGGTTGCCAGTCAAAGGGTAGTTTAAGACACAGGGGGGGGGGAGAGCTCCTTGTGGAAGGGGGGGCAGTTTTGGGAGACATTCCAGCCGTGGCATTGGCAGCCAGATGAGGAATCCTGGAAGAGGACACTCCAGGCTCATCTAGTCCAACCCCTGCAATTCAGGAACCCCGGTTCTTAGTCCCGCCAGCTCCCTTGAACTGGGCAACTCAGATGCCTGGAGCAGCGCCCCGTTGGAGAGCAGCCTTGGGTCACCTCTGGAGCTGGCCGGACCTTTTGGACGGCTGTTTCCATCCCCTCTGCCTTCTGCTGGCAGGCCTTGAAGGGAAATAACATTGTAAACTGAACTACACTAAGTTTTATCCACTCATGTC
This sequence comes from Podarcis vaucheri, assembly GCF_965113315.1. Lineage (NCBI taxonomy): Eukaryota > Metazoa > Chordata > Lepidosauria > Squamata > Lacertidae > Podarcis > Podarcis vaucheri. The sequence goes on along the minus strand of NC_138765.1, from coordinate 2,111,596 downwards.
ATAAACTTCCTTGTTAAATAAAATCATTAATGTTTATTTGAAGAAATACTGCCTGAGACTCCCAATTAGTGAGTTTTACCTCACGCAAGTCCCCCACAAGATAATCTGAGGTATTTGGAGGGCATTTGTGGGAATTGTGTTCTGTGAGGTGGGTGCACTATATTTAAGAGAGAAGACGGGTCCAAGGCTGCCGGGGGGAAAAGAGCCCTTGTGTCTTCGCATATTAATTGGGGGCAGAGGTGGGATAGGAAGTTAAAACCCACACAGATCCTATTTAGTTTTGAGCGGACTGGCAGACTAAAACATTCATGAGGAAAACTGGATGCTGCACTTACGCCCACAGATATGTGGAATTTAGAGTGAAATATACTCAGATCTCAGAGAGGATGAATCCTCTGATTCCCTCACATTTAAGGAGAGAGTGAAAGTGCGCTTTGGACTGACTGCAGAACAAAGCCAAAAAGCCTTTCGTGAAATTAAAAGGAAACCAGGAGAGACTTAGGCCCAACTGGGTAGCCGAATTGACCAAGCTCTGGACAGATGGGAGGAAAGTGAGATGAGCTCAAACAGCTGATCAGTTGAGAGCCATGTTTCCAAGAGGTTCCTGCTCATTGAGGCTGAAAACAGTAACTGAAGTCTCTACCTTGGGAGAGGAAATCAAAGGAGACTCAGGGGGAGCAGTAATACTCTGTCCCTTCCAGAAAAAGTAATAATTGGAAGCCCAGGGAGGAAGTGGGGTCTCAAAACGACAACCCTGAAGGCCGGGCCCAAGGGAGGGTGCCGGGGGGGAAAGAGCCGTGACACGAAGTTAAAACCCACACAGAAACGAACCCAGAGACACAGAACAACCAGTTTAATAAAGGAGTGAAGTTCTTTGATTAAAAAGAGAAAAAATTCCTGTCAGAAAATGACCAGCAAGCGCCAAGCCCAAGAGACTTCACACGCACACGCGCCCAGTCCCGGGTTCTGGGTCCTGCTTCTTCCCCGCCTCCTCCTCTTCTCCCGCTTGACGCCCCGGGCTCCTCGGCAGGGAGAGAGAAGGGTTAAGAGGCGCCGAGCTGGCTTCCTAGAGAGGACAGGAAAGGAAGGCGGGCCGCTCCTCCTCCTCCCCCTCCTCCCCTCTGACGTCCCTTCCGGCCTCGCCTTCGCCTGCCGGGCTCTGGTGGGTCTCCTCTCGGGGGAAGCCTGGGGAACTCCCTGCCCCGGGAGGCGGGAAGGGGAGGGAAGAGAGGCTGGGGGGTCCGGGAGGGAGCCAGAGGGACCTCAGGCCCTGGCCAGGGAGGTGGGCCTGGAAGAGAGCGAGGAGGGAGAAGGACCTTCGGAGGGACATGATGGTGAGGGAGAAGGATGTTAAGAGGGACACGATTGTGAGGGAGAAGAATATTAAGAGGGACATGATTGTGAGGGAGAAGGACATGAAGAGGGACATTATTATGAGGGAGAAGGATATTAAGAGGGACATTATTGTGAGGGAGAAGGACATTAAGAGGGACATGATGGTGAGGGAGAAGGATATTAAGAGGGACATGATGGTGAGGGAGAAGGATATTAAGAGGGACATTATTATGAGGGAGAAGTATATTAAGAGGGACATTATTATGAGGGAGAAGGATATTAAGAGGGACATTATTATGAGGGAGAAGGATATTAAGAGGGACATTATTATGAGGGAGAAGTATATTAAGAGGGACATTATTATGAGGGAGAAGTATATTAAGAGGGACATTATTGTGAGGGAGAAGGATATTAAGAGGGACATGATTGTGAGGGAGAAGGATATTAAGAGGGACATTATTATGAGGGAGAAGTATATTAAGAGGGACATTATTATGAGGGAGAAGGATATTAAGAGGGACATTATTATGAGGGAGAAGGATATTAAGAGGGACATTATTATGAGGGAGAAGTATATTAAGAGGGACATTATTATGAGGGAGAAGTATATTAAGAGGGACATTATTATGAGGGAGAAGTATATTAAGAGGGATATAATTGTGAGGGAGAAGGATATTAAGAGGGATATAATTGTGAGGGAGAAGGATATTAAGAGGGATATAATTGTGAGGGAGAAGGATATTAAGAGGGATATAATTGTGAGGGAGAAGGATATTAAGAGGGACATTATTATGAGGGAGAAGGATATTAAGAGGGACATGATTGTGAGGGAGAAGGACATTAAGAGGGACATTATTATGAGGGAGAAGGATATTAAGAGGGACATTATTATGAGGGAGAAGTATATTAAGAGGGACATTATTATGAGGGAGAAGGATATTAAGGGGGACATTATTATGAGGGAGAAGGACATTAAGAGGGACATGATTGTGAGGGAGAAGGAGATTAAGAGGGACATGATGGTGAGGGAGAAGGATATTAAGAGGGACATAATGGTGAGGGAGAAGGAGATTAAGAGGGACATTATTATGAGGGAGAAGGACATTAAGAGGGACATGATGGTGAGGGAGAAGGAGATTAAGAGGGACATGATGGTGAGGGAGAAGGATATTAAGAGGGACATGATGGTGAGGGAGAAGGAGATTAAGAGGGACATGATTGTGAGGGAGAAGGATATTAAGAGGGACATTATTGTGAGGGAGAAGGATATTAAGAGGGACATGATGGTGAGGGAGAAGGATATTAAGAGGGACATAATGGTGAGGGAGAAGGAGATTAAGAGGGACATTATTATGAGGGAGAAGGACATTAAGAGGGACATGATGGTGAGGGAGAAGGAGATTAAGAGGGACATGATGGTGAGGGAGAAGGATATTAAGAGGGACATGATGGTGAGGGAGAAGGATATTAAGAGGGACATGATTGTGAGGGAGAAGGATATTAAGAGGGACATGATGGTGAGGGAGAAGGAGATTAAGAGGGACATGATGGTGAGGGAGAAGGATATTAAGAGGGACATGATGGTGAGGGAGAAGGATATTAAGAGGGACATGATGGTGAGGGAGAAGGATATTAAGAGGGACATGATGGTGAGGGAGAAGGATATTAAGAGGGACATTATTCTGAGGGAGAAGGACATTAAGAGGGACATTATTGTGAGGGAGAAGGATATGAAGAGGGACATTATTGTGAGGGAGAAGGATATTAAGAGGGACATTATTGTGAGGGAGAAGGATATTAAGAGGGACATGATGGTGAGGGAGAAGGATATTAAGAGGGACATTATTCTGAGGGAGAAGGACATTAAGAGGGACATTATTGTGAGGGAGAAGGACATTAAGAGGGACATGATTGTGAGGGAGAAGGATATTAAGAGGGACATGATTGTGAGGGAGAAGGATATTAAGAGGGACATGATTGTGAGGGAGAAGGATATTAAGAGGGACATGATTATGAGGGAGAAGGACATTAAGAGGGACATTATTGTGAGGGAGAAGGATATTAAGAGGGACATGATTGTGAGGGAGAAGGATATTAAGAGGGACATGATTGTGAGGGAGAAGGATATTAAGAGGGACATGATTGTGAGGGAGAAGGATATTAAGAGGGACATGATTGTGAGGGAGAAGGATATTAAGAGGGACATTATTATGAGGGAGAAGGACATTAAGAGGGACATGATTGTGAGGGAGAAGGATATTAAGAGGGACATTATTATGAGGGAGAAGGATATTAAGAGGGAGATTATTGTGAGGGAGAAGGATATTAAGAGGGACATGATTGTGAGGGAGAAGGATATTAAGAGGGACATGATTGTGAGGGAGAAGGATATTAAGAGGGACATATTTGTGAGGGAGAAGGATATTAAGAGGGACATGATTGTGAGGGAGAAGGATATGAAGAGGGACATTATTATGAGGGAGAAGGACATTAAGAGGGACATGATTGTGAGGGAGAAGGATATTAAGAGGGACATTATTATGAGGGAGAAGGGTATTAAGAGGGACATTATTATGAGGGAGAAGGATATTAAGAGGGACATGATTGTGAGGGAGAAGGATATGAAGAGGGACATTATTATGAGGGAGAAGGACATTAAGAGGGACATGATTGTGAGGGAGAAGGACATTAAGAGGGACATGATTGTGAGGGAGAAGGACATTAAGAGGGACATGATTGTGAGGGAGAAGGACATTAAGAGGGACATGATTGTGAGGGAGAAGGACATTAAGAGGGACATTATTGTGAGGGAGAAGGATATTAAGAGGGACATTATTGTGAGGGAGAAGGATATTAAGAGGGACATTATTGTGGGGGAGAAGGATATTAGGAGGGACATGATTGTGAGGGAGAAGGACATTAAGAGGGACATTATTGTGAGGGAGAAGGATATTAAGAGGGACATTATTATGAGGGAGAAGGATATTAAGAGGGATATAATTGTGAGGGAGAAGGATATTAAGAGGGACATAATTGCGAGGGAGAAGGATATTAAGAGGGACATGATTGTGAGGGAGAAGGATATTAAGAGGGACATGATTGTGAGGGAGAAGGACATTAAGAGGGACATTATTGTGAGGGAGAAGGATATGAAGAGGGACATTATTGTGAGGGAGAAGGATATTAAGAGGGACATTATTGTGAGGGAGAAGGATATTAAGAGGGACATAATTGTGAGGGAGAAGGATATTAAGAGGGACATAATTGTGAGGGAGAAGGATATTAAGAGGGACATAATTGTGAGGGAGAAGGACATTAAGAGGGACATTGTGAGAGAGAAGGATATTAAGAGGGACATGATTGTGAGGGAGAAGGACATTAAGAGGGACATGATTGTGAGGGAGAAGGATATTAAGAGGGACATTATTATGAGGGAGAAGGATATTAAGAGGGACATTATTGTGAGGGAGAAGGATATTAAGAGGGACATTATTGTGAGGGAGAAGGATATTAAGAGGGACATAATTGTGAGGGAGAAGGATATTAAGAGGGACATAATTGTGAGGGAGAAGGATATTAAGAGGGACAGGATTGTGAGGGAGAAGGATATTAAGAGGGACATAATTGTGAGGGAGAAGGACATTAAGAGGGACATTATTATGAGGGAGAAGGATATTAAGAGGGACATGATTGTGAGGGAGAAGGATATTAAGAGGGAGATTATTATGAGGGAGAAGGATATTAAGAGGGACATGATTGTGAGGGAGAAGGATATTAAGAGGGACATAATTGTGAGGGAGAAGGATATTAAGAGGGACATGATTGTGAGGGAGAAGGATATTAAGAGGGTCATGATTGTGAGGGAGAAGGATATTAAGAGGGACATGATTGTGAGGGAGAAGGATATTAAGAGGGACATAATTGTGAGGGAGAAGGATATTAAGAGGGACATAATTGTGAGGGAGAAGGATATTAAGAGGGACATGATTGTGAGGGAGAAGGATATTAAGAGGGACATAATTGTGAGGGAGAAGGATATTAAGAGGGACATGATTGTGAGGGAGAAGGATATTAAGAGGGACATTATTATGAGGGAGAAGGATATTAAGAGGGACATGATTGTGAGGGAGAAGGATATTAAGAGGGACATCATTGTGAGGGAGAAGGATATTAAGAGGGACATGATTGTGAGGGAGAAGGATATTAAGAGGGACATGATTGTGAGGGAGAAGGATATTAAGAGGGACATGATTGTGAGGGAGAAGGACATTAAGAGGGACATTATTATGAGGGAGAAGTATATTAAGAGGGACATTATGAGGGATAAGGATATTAAAAGGGACATTATTATGAGGGAGAAGGATATTAAGAGGGACATTATTATGAGGGAGAAGGACATTCGGAGGGACATGATTGTGAGGGAGAAGGATATTAAAAGGGACATTATTATGAGGGAGAAGGATATTAAGAGGGACATTATTATGAGGGAAAAGGACATTCGGAGGGACATGATTGTGAGGGAGAAGGATATTAAAAGGGACATTATTATGAGGGAGAAGTATATTAAGAGGGACATTATTATGAGGGAGAAGTATATTAAGAGGGACATTATTATGAGGGAGAAGTATATTAAGAGGGACATTATTATGAGGGAGAAGTATATTAAGAGGGACATTATTGTGAGGGAGAAGGATATTAAGAGGGACATAATTATGAGGGAGAAGTATATTAAGAGGGACATTATTATGAGGGAGAAGTATATTAAGAGGGACATTATTATGAGGGAGAAGTATATTAAGAGGGACATTATTATGAGGGAGAAGTATATTAAGAGGGACATTATTGTGAGGGAGAAGGATATTAAGAGGGACATAATTGTGAGGGAGAAGGATATTAAGAGGGACATAATTGTGAGGGAGAAGTATATTAAGAGGGACATTATTATGAGGGAGAAGTATATTAAGAGGGACATTATTATGAGGGAGAAGGATATTAAGAGGGACATTATGAGGGAGAAGGATATTAAGAGGGACATTATTATGAGGGAGAAGGATATTATGAGGGACATTATTATGAGGGAGAAGGATATTAAGAGGGACATTATTATGAGGGAGAAGGACATTAAGAGGGACATTATTGTGAGGGAGAAGGATATTAAGAGGGACATGATTGTGAGGGAGAAGGACCTTAAGAGGGACATGATTGTGAGGGAGAAGGATAGTAAGAGGGACATTATTGTGAGGGAGAAGGATATTAAGAGGGACATTATTATGAGGGAGAAGGACATTCGGAGGGACATTATTATGAGGGAGAAGGATATTAAGAGGGACATTATTGTGAGGGAGAAGGATCTTAAGAGGGACATTATTATGAGGGAGAAGTATATTAAGAGGGAAAGACCACGAAGGAGAAGGACAGGAATACATCTGCTTACAAACTGTCCTCCTTGCAAACGCTTTATCTTCTCTCTCTATTCATAAATCTCTGTATGTCGGGCATTTTCCCCTCCCTAATTCTTTATTTGTTTGACTAAACTGCATGAGGCAGTGAATGACAGGAGGGCCTGGCGTGCTCTGGTCCAGGGGGTCACAAAGAGGCGGACAGGACTAAACAACAACAGGGACGGTGGCAATCCAGCCCTGGTTCCTAGGAAGACTCATCCATGCTTCCTCAGGGAACATTCTTCTCTTGGCTGTGTATTGATCTTACAATAGAATAGTGTGTTTGATTCGTAGGATTTTCTGCACCTCGCACTAGGACCCACAGAACTTGGCAGAGGGCCAAGGGGCTCCTTCCGATCTCTTGGAGACTTCCGGAGAGCCCAGATGGATGAGCAAGACTCAGCTGGCCCTGAAGCAGGAAGAGGCCATGCCATGGAAACGGGGAGCAGTGGGGGATCCTGGGAAAACTCCATGCAGAAGATCCTGGGTGAGGAGGACACCCTTTGCTCAGAGGTGCAGAGCCAGCAGCTCAGGCAGTTCTGCTTCCAGGAGGCCAAAGGACCCCGAGAGGTTTGCAGCCAGTTCTACCATCTTGACCATCAGTGGCTGAAGCCAGAAAGGCACACGAAAGCTGAGATGCTGGACCTGGTGATCTTGGAGCAGTTCCTGGCTGTCCTTCCTCTGGAGATGGAGAACTGGGTGAGGGAATGCGGAGCGGAGACCAGTTCCCAGGCGGTGGCCCTGGCCGAAGGTTTCCTCCTGAGTCAGGCAGAGGAGAGGAAGCAGGCAGAGCAGCAGGTGAGAGGGACTTTCCTCTGGATACTCCCAAGGGGCTCCAAAGAGGAGGGAGAGTATTCCCAAATCATTTCGAAATGGCCCATCCTTTTTTGGACAGCTTATTATTATTATTATTATTATTATTATTATTATTATTATTATTATTATTTTATCACACTTGTGGCTGGGTGCCTTCCAGCACATATAAAAGCATAATAAGACATCAGATGTCTTCTAAAAGTTATGCATTTTCTTATCTCCTTCTCACCTGATGGGAGGGCATTCCCCAGGGTGGGGGCGACTGTGGAGAAGGTCTTCTGCCTGGTTCCCTGTAACTTCACTTATCACAGTGAGGGAATCAGCAGAAGACCCTCCGAACTGGACCTCAGTTCATGGAGACGCTCCTTTGGGTATACTGGGCCTTTGAGGCCGTTTAGGGCTTTGAATTGTGCTGGGAAACGTTCTGGGAGCCAGTGAAGATCCTTGAGGACCAATGTTTCATGGTCCTGGCAGCCAACCCCAGACACCAGTCTAGCAGAAGCAGGAAGCAGCTTTCACCTCTGTCCCCCGAAAGCGCTTGCCTCTGCCATTCCTTCTCTAACCCTTCTCCCCATTCTCTGTTTTGAATCCTTGTTGCTCTTTCAGAGGAAGGATCTTTTGGCAGAAAGGGGTCTTGATTCTTCTGAGGCAGAGAAGACTCAGTTGGACGCCAGAGTGAGGCCTCTGGGTAAGGAGGAAGGAGTGTTTTCTCCCCCGTTTTGTCACATTCTCTTGATTTTGAAACTAATCTCTGAGTTATTTGCATCTTTTGGGGGAAGACACCTGGAGCCCAGAGCTCGGGGGGGGGGAGAGATGTATTTTTGCACAACTATTATATGAAATGGGTACAAATGTCCAAATGTACTCAGCAGGGGAGACATTTACGATAGTAAGTTGATTAATTTACAATTACAGTTCAATAATGGTCTCATTATAACAATGTGAAATTACAATACAATTAATAATACCAGTCTTTAAGATACCAAATTACATAATATAGGTGCCCCTCCCCCGCATGCTAAAACCGATGGTTTGATGATTGGTGTAGTGGTTAAGAGCGGTAGTCACGTAATCTGGGAAACCGGGTTCGTGTCTCCGCTCCTCCACATGCAGCTGCTGGGTGACCTTGGGCCAGTCACACTTCTGTGAAGTCTCTCAGCCCCACTCACCTCACAGAGTGTTTGTTGTGGGGGAGGAAGGGAAAGGAGAATGTTAGCCGCTTTGAGACTCCTGAAGGGGAGTGAAAGGCGGGGTATCAAATCCAAACTCCTCTTCTTCTTCTTCTTCTTCTTCTTCTTCTTCTTCTTGATTTCTGCATTCCAAAATCTTATTAATTTCAATTACACTCCTGTCAAGATAACAATCCTTTATACGACAGCTGCAGTATTAATGACTTCCATTCGTATTGAAACATCAAATAATATTTGTTGTTGTTGAGTTGTTTATTCGTGTCCGCCTCTTCGTGGCCCCCTGGACCAGAGCACGCCAGGCACCCCTGTCTTCCACTGCCTCCCGCAGTTTGGTCAAACTCATGCTGGTAGCTTCGAGAACACTGTCCCACCATCTCGCCCTCTGTTGTCCCCTTCTCCTTCTGCCCTCCATCTTTCCCAACATCAGGGTCTTTTCCAGGGAGTCTTCTCTTCTCATGAGGTGGCCAATGTCTTGGAGCCTCAGCTTCAGGATCTGTCCTTCCAGTGAGCACTCAGGGCTGATTTCCTTCAGAATGGAGAGGTTTGATCTTCTTGCAGTCCATGGGACTCTCAAGAGTCTCCTCCAGCACCAGAATTCAAAAGCATCAATTTTTCGGCGATCAGCCTTCTTTATGGTCCAGCTCTCACTTCCATACATCACTACTGGGAAAACCAGAGCTTTTACTATAAGGACCTTTGTTGGCAAGGTGATGTCTCTGCTTTTTAAGATGTTATCTAGGTTTGTCATTGCCTTTCTCCCAAGAAGCAGGCGTCTTTTAATTTCATGACTGCTGTCACCATCTGCAGTGATCATGGAGCCCAAGAAAGTAAAATCTCTCTCTAATAATAATAATAATAATAATAATAATAATAATAATAATAATAAATTTTATTTATATCCCACCCTCCCCAGCCGAAGCCGGGCTCAGGGCGGCTAACAACAATCAAATAATCCAACATTCTAAAAACATCTCATTCTAAAAATTAATTAAAATCAAATTGATGGCCACCATTAAGCAAAATTCTGTGCAGATTGCCAGAGGAGGGAGTCAGGCTGCGCCCTGACCAAAGGCCTGGTGGAACAGCTCTGTCTTGCAGGCCCTGCGGAAAGATGTCAGGTCCCGCAGGGCCCTAGTCTGTTGTGACAGAGCGTTCCACCAGATTGGAGCCGCAGCCGAGAAAGCCTTGGCTCAAGTTGAGGCCAGCCTAACCTCTCTGAGGCCTGGGACCTTCAAGATGTTTTTATTTGCAGACCATAAGTTCCTCTGTGGGACATACCAGGAGAGGCAGTCCCATAGGTACGAGGGTCCTAGGCCGTATAGGGCTTTAAAGGTTAAAACCAGCACCTTGAACCTGATCCTGTACTCCACCAGGAGCCAGTGCAGCTGGTATAGTACCGGATGAATGTGATCTCGGAGCGAAGACCCCATAAGGAGTCTCGCCGCGGCATTCTGCACCCGCTGGAGTTTCTGGGTCAATCTCAAGGGCAGCCCCACGTAGAGCGAGTTACAATAATCCAGTCTGGAGGTGACCGTCGCGTGGATCACAGTGGCTAGGTCAGGGCGAGAGAGATAAGGAGCCAACTGCTTAGCTTGGCGGAGATGAAAAAATGCCGCCTTTGTTATAGCTGTAATCTGCTCCTCCATAGAGAGGGAGGTATCAAAGATTACACCCAAACTCTTAACAGACGGTGCTGGCACTAATTGCACCCCCACAAGAGATGGGAGTTGCCCCCTCAATCCCATATCGTCCTGTCCCAGCCACAGGACCTCTGTCTTCGAAGGATTTAGCTTCAACTGGCTCCCACGTAACCATCCAGCCACAGCTTCCAAGCATCTGGTCAGTGTGTCTGGGGCCGAGTCAGGATGGCCATCCATCAACAGATAGTTGGGTGTCATCAGCATACTGATGGCAACCCAGCCCAAAACTCCGGACAAGCTGGGCGAGGGGGCACATAAAGATGTTGAAAAGCATCGGGGAGAGTATTGCACCCTGAGGCACTCCACACACCAAACGAGCGCAGCCATTGAAGGACTGTGCCCTGGATCCCCACGTCGGCAGGGCGGTGGTCCAGGAGTTCGTGATCGACCATGTCAAAGGCTGCTGACAGGTCTAGAAGAATCAGCAGCCCCGACCCGCCTCGATCCAGCTGCCTGCCGAGATCATCTGTTAGGGCGACCAGAGCCGTCTCGGTTCCATGACCAGCATGGAAGACGGACTGGAATGGATCCAGAGCCGATGTTTCATCCAGAAACCTGCCAAGCTGTTCAGCAACCGCTCTCTCAAGATTCGAAACTGGGCGGTAATCGGATAGATCTAAGGGATCTAATGATGTTTTCTTTATATTTTTTTTAAAAAGATATTTATTAGTGGTTTAAAAATTACAGAAAAAAGAAAAAGGAAAACAACAAAAAAATTAACAAGACAAACATTACATTACAATACCTAGAAAGAAAAACAAAAAAATAATAATACAACAATACAGTAAAAAAGAACAATAACATTAAAAACACACATCCAATATTCCATATCTTTACCTTTCGTTTACTTGTTTCATCGATCTCCTCACATCTCCCTTTTTTGTATTCTAGTTCAATTAATTGTTCCCGCAAATTCTTTCCATCTTTCTCAACTTTTGTTCTATAATTTATCTTAACAGTCTAACCTTACATTTTTCTTTTTGGTCCATTAACAATCAGCTTTTACTTAATTCTTTATTACATTTCTGCTAAAGCCATATAACTTCATTCCAGCATCCTTCTAACATTCATTAATTTTGGAATGTTTCTGTAAATATACTTTGAATTTTTTTCAATCTTCTTCCACCGACTCTTCTCCCTGGTCTTGGATTCTGCCAGTCATTTCCGCCAGTTCCATGCAATCCATCAACTTCATCTGCCATTCTTCCCTGGTGGGTAGATATTGTGTCTTCCAATACTTTGCGATAAGTATTCTTGCTGCTGTTGTGGCGTACATAAAAAAGATCCTATCTTTCCTTGACAACAATTGGCCGACCATGCCCAGAAGAAAGGCTTCTGGTTTCTTCAGGAAGTTATATTTAAATATCTTTTTCATTTCATTATAGATCATCTCCCAGAATGCCGTAATCTTTGGGCATATCCACCAAAGGTGAAAAAATGTACCTTCAGTTTCATTACATTTCCAACATTTATTGTCGGGCAGATGGTAGATTTTTGCAAGCTTGACTGGTGTTATGTACCAACTGTAGATCATTTTCATTAAATTCTCTTTTAAGGCATTACATGCCGTAAACTTCAAACCAGTGGTCCATAACTGTTCCCAGTCAGCCATCATAATATTATATCCAACATATTGTGCCCATTTAATCATAGCAGATTTCACCATTTCATCTTGAGTATTCCATTTCAACAGCAAGTTATACATTCTTGACAAATTCTTAACTTTCGGGTCTAACAATTCTGTTTCCAATTTTGATTTTTCCACCTGGAAGCCTAATTTTTTGTCCAAATTATATGCCTCCATTATTTGATAGTAATGGAGCCAATCTCGTACTCTGTTTTTTAATTTTTCAAAGCTCTGCAATTTTAATCTGTCACCCTCTTGTTCCAAGATTTCCCAATACTTCGGCCATTTGGCCTCCATATTGAGTTTTTTTCTGAGCCTTTGCTTCCATTGGTGACAACCATCTTGGGGTTTTATTTTCTAACAAGTCCTTATATCTTATCCAAACATTAAACAATGCTTTTCTGACAAGATGGTTTTTGAACTCTTTGTGTGCTTTAACCTTGTAATACCACAGATATGCATGCCAACCAAATACATTGTTGAAACCTTCCAAATCCAACAGATCCGTGTTTTCAAGAAGCATCCATTCTCTCAGCCATCAAAATGCAGCTGATTCATAATAAAGTTTAAGGTCTGGCAGGGCAAATCCACCTCTTTCTTTAGCATCTGTTAATAGCTTAAATTTTATCTGAGGCTTCTTGCCCCGCCAGACAAATCTAGAGATATCTCTCTGCCAATTCTTGAAACAGTCCATTTTGTCCAAAATTTGCAGTGTTTGAAAGAGAAACAGCATTCAAACTAACTGACAACATGGATCTGATTGACATTTGAAGCCAAAATGACATGGACTAGAATTGACCAAATATGGATAACTAGAGGACTGGCACCTAAGACTAGAAAGGTGGAAATCTGCCCAAAAACCTGCTCCGACCATAATGCAGTAAAGATGGAAATGAAATTAACTTCAACTGGTTCCTTCAGATGGAAGATGAATGACACCTTATTAAGAGATCAAGAGATTGTCAAGAAGGCCCAAAAGAATCTGAGTGACTATTTTGAAGTAAACTTGAAAACTACAGTGGAAAAAAGAGTAATCTGGGATGCAAGTAAGGCAGTGATGAGGGGGTTTCTGATACAACAGAACGCAATAAAAAAAAGAACTCAAAATGAGAAAAAAGAGAAAATTTTGGAGAAAATAAAAGAAGGAGAGAAAATTAAGATCGAAACCAAAGTCACAGGAGATTCTGAGAGAAATTAAATTATATCAAGTACAATATATGAAATTGATAAATCAGGAAGTCGAATGGAAAATTAAACAAATGAGACAAAAGACTTTTGAATCGGCTAATAAATGTGGAAAACTGCTAGCGTGGCAGTTGAAAAAAAGACAGAAGTTGAACACGATCACTAATCTTGAGATTGAGGGGAGAAATATCCAGAATCCTGTGGAGATTAGAAAATGCTTCCAGAGATACGTCAAACAACTTTACACCCAGGGGCCACAGAAAGAGACTGATATAGACCAGTTTTTAAGAACTAATGTGTCAGGGGTTCAGGAGCAGAGGCAAGGGCAAGGGAGGAAACAGAGAGCGAGGAGGAGGAGGCAGAAGAAAAGATGAGTGATGACGACGACCCGAGATCTCCGAGTCTTTCCAGTGAATCAGAAGATTCACAGAAAGGAGCACCAGTGGCCAGGGCAAGGGGGGAGCCTAGGGGGACACCCCAGGAAGATAGAGCCAGAGGGGACTCAGAGGGGAGCAGTTGGAGATCGGGACCAGCGTCACCGCCAGAGAGCAGGGAAGAGGAAGGGGGCCAGGGATCAAGCGCTGGCAGCTCACAACAGGAGGGAGGGCACGAGTCAGGAGTGGCCACACCTCCATCAGGGAGCGAAGAAACGGTCAGACGGAAAGTGGAAGGTTGGGCGCGCGCGCCAAGTTCAAATGCACAGGGAAGTGACGCAGTAGGCAGCCCGGAGAGGGAGCCAGGTCCTAAAGCCCGGCGCAAGGAGACAGAAGGGTCCGGGGGGTCGGCGTCGGAGGAGTCCCGGAGGGAGGAGACCCCGGGGGGCAGAGGGACCCAGAGGAGAACAGTCAGGCGGAAAAGGTGGAGCAGGGCTAGGATATTAAGTTGGTGTACAGGAGGCGGGGACCCAGACAGAGCTTCGCCGATCTAACCATAAGACGTAGAGTTGCACGCAGCAGCTTGAGAATGGGAACTGTAACTCAATAAAGACTTTTACTTAATGATCGCTGGCTAGCGTGATCCTCTGTGAGGATCGGGGAGCAACTCTGACATAATGGATTACAAAAACTATCTCAAGAAAATAAGACAATATTGAACTATAAAATAACAGAACAGGAGATTGAAGGTGCCATTCAGAACATGCAATTGGGCAAGTCTCCAGGGCCGGATGCATTAACCTCCAAGTATTATAAGACTTTGAAAGACCATTTAATTCAACCATTAAAGGAGGTGTGCAACGAGATTATGGAGGGGAAGAAGGCACCGGAGTCGTGGAAAGAAGCTTTCACCACACTTATACCAAAATCTGAAGTTGAAAAGACACAAATTAAGAAATATCGTCCCATATCCCTTTTAAATGTGGATTACAAAATTTTTGCAGATATTTTAGCTAACAGATTAAAAAGAGTGTTAAATGAAGTGATACATAAAGATCAGGCAGGCTTCCTCCCAGGCAGACATCTGTCTGATAACACAAGGAACATTATTGATATTTTGGAGCTATTGCAAATGAACATTAATACAAGAGCAGTTTTAATTATTGATGCGGAGAAGGCCTTTGATAATATTTCTTGGAATTTTATGAAGAAAAATCTTAAGGGAATGGGAGTGGGACGGGGATTTGAAAATGGTATAGATGCAATCTATTCAGAACAAAAAGCAAAACTGATACTTAATAATGTGGTGTCAGAAGAGTTTAAAATTGAAAAAGGAACACGACAGGGTTGCCCTATCTCTCCATTGCTATTTATTTCGGTCCTGGAGGTGCTCTTGAACATGATCAGAAGGGACCAGTTGATTAAAGGAATTCAGGTCGGAGCTAAACAATATAAACTCAAGGCCTTTGCAGATGACTTGGTTTTGACACTACAGGAGCCAGAATCTAGTACGAAAAGGGTTCTAGAACTGATCCAAGAATTTGGTCAGGTGGCAGGAGTTAAATTAAACAAGCAAAAAACTAAGGTTTTAGAGAAAAATTTGACAATAATGGAAAAAGAAAGGTTTCAGAAGGAGGCAGATTTAAATGTGGTTAAGAAAGTGCAATACCTAGGGATTAATATGACGGCTAAAAATCTGAATTTATTTAAAGATAATTATGAAAAATGTTGGTCAGAAGTTAAAAAAGACTTAGAAACTTGGTCAAAATTGAAGCTTTCCTTGTTGGGTCGAATTGCTGCTATAAAGATGAATGTACTGCCAAAAATGTTGTTTTTGTTTCAAACCTTGCAGATTGTGGACAGGATGGATTGTTTCAAGGGGTGGCAGAGAGATATCTCTAAATTTGTCTGGCAGGGCAAAAAGCCCAGAATAAAATTTAAAATATTGACTGATGCTAAAGAAAGAGGGGGGTTTGCCCTGCCAGACATGAAGTTGTATTATGAATCAGCAGCATTCTGCTGGTTGAAAGACTGGCTACTTCTATGTAACCTCATCACATGTTTCTTGTAAACAGATCAAGTAAGGGAGCCCGGTTTCTGCGAGGTCGCAGAGGGCGCTTAGGTGCGATCTTATCGATGGCTGCCAGTAGCTGGGTATTCCAGCCCTCAACAAGCTCAGTCAATGAGTCGCCGGGGGGGGGGCAAGGTCCCCCAAGGCTTGACGGAATCTATCAGGGTCCATTAGCCTCTGCGGGTGAGCCCAAATCGGCTCGCCACCTAAGCAGGGTGGGGGGTGGAAAGTCAATCCTGGCTTTCAGAGCATAGTGATCAGACCATGGCACCTTCATCGAAGGAGACATGATCACATTTATACCGATGCCAAAGATCAAATCCAGCGTGTGGCCTGCTTGATGTGTGGGGCCCGAAACAAACTGGGAGAGCCCTAGTGGAAGACACCAGGTCCAGAGCCTGGGAGGAGGGAGTGGCATCAGCGTGGATGTTGAAGTCCCCCAATATCAATAGGTTAGGGAACTCCAAGGCCCAGCCGGCCACCGCCTCCAGCAGGCCTGACAGGGTGGCTGCTGGTGCGCTTGGTGGCCGGTACACCAGCCAGACAGCCAAGCTCACCTCGGAGCCCCACGCTAGGCCAACACATTCAATGCCGGGGATCGATGGGGATGGTAGAGCCCTGAAAGAACAATATTCCCGGATTAATAATGCCCCCCGGCCCACAGCCCGCAACTGGTGGAGAACGGAGAAACCCAGGGGCGCCATCTCTCGTAAGGTAACTGTTTCCCCTTCGCGCACCCAGGTCTCCGTCACACAAGCCGGGTTGACCCCCTGTGAGGTAAAGAAATCTCGCAGGGTGGCGGTTTTGTTGCCTATAGACCTGGCCTTGCACAGCACCAGTGACGGAGGTGAGTAATCCTTGCTCACCCTACCCTCGTCCCTCGGGATGGGGTGCAGATTGGAAGGGGTACGAGCATATCCGTATCTCGATCCCCTTCGCCTATAACATCTGTCCCCACCGCCATACCTCCCTCGCCCCTCCACGGTAGCAATCCCAAGCCTCATACTAGCTTCCATTTATGAAATAGAAAAACAAAACAAACCAAAAACAATTATACCTAAACAAAACCAATCCCCACCCCACTCAATATCCAACCCCAAACCAAAATAAAACGGAACAAAATAAAAATACATAAATAAAAACCACTGTTCACGGTGGTACAACCAAGTAAAAAGTAAAAACACCTTTAAAACACTTTAAAATATATAAAAGCATTTTTAACATTTGCTGCAGCAGCACCAGTGTCCTTAAAGCTGTGGCGGAGGTGAGTCTGGGCCCCGCCCCCTAGGCCAGGTGGAAGTAGCCTGAGGAGGGAGCGGCCTTCGCCAACACTCACGGTGCAGCAGCAGCAGCAAGTGAGGCACTCCAGCTGTATCCTTACTCTTCCCGTGTGTGGCAATCTTTCTGTTCGTGATGTTTCTTCCTGTCCTTGTAAAATGTTCTGTCTATCTTTTCCTGGTTGTTGCTGTTCTCCATCATTCCTTGGGCGGAGCTAATATCCCATTGTGGTTTCAGAAATTCTCCATCACTCTGTCCTGTGCTTCGTTGTTTGGCAACTTTAACAGCAGCTGCAAAAATCACACCATCCCAATAAATAATCAGTTTTTGCCATTTTTCTTCTCTGCCTGGGAAGGAGAGGGATTGGTCAGAACTGCAAATGACTCAGTAATGAACCTTATCAGCTCCTACACAACTTTCAGATTCCTTACATCCCTCTCTCTGGCCTTAGATAAATGCACATTTATCCAATTAAATCAAATTCCAAGTCCTTTTAGCATTAATCAGTTCAGTCTGTATATAATAAAGGATGGGGAAGAGTCAACTCTAATTTTCCATCGTAAACATTTTGCAAAATAGAGCTTCCCTCCCTTTTTCCTTTTTGTTTTTACACACACAGTTCCATTTGATGTTATATTCCATATCTGTAATCCAGTTTCTTCCCTGCTCACCGGTACATAGATATTTTGAACTAGTATTCAATCGCAGGCTGCCAATTCATTAGTGTAGAAAAGAAAACTTTATATAAAGAAGCCATAGGCTCCCCTCCCCCCACTCACTGTGTTTTGCAGCAAATGAAGTTTATTCCCAAATTCAAACCTTAAAGACCTTGCAGCTGGTTCAATTCCGCAGTTTATTTTCCCATCTCTTCCAGCAATACCTGTACATTAGTCCAAATTGAGCTCTAATTGACAGGAGAACCTCTGCTTCTTAATGGCGGCGAAGGAGGGTTTTCGGCAGGCGAAGGGCTTTTGCACTCAGCGCCTCCATGCCTCCCGCAATCCATGCCGGAGCCGGAACCTGGTACCAAGACAAACTGGGAGTGAAGCCCGTTCCCCCCTGTCCCTGGGGGAAACTTGCAAGGAGAATTACCCTCAGTCATCCTTGTTTTTCCTTCTCCAACGATCTCCCGCTGCCTCCATTAAAGCAGAGCGGAACCGGAAGCTAGCAGGGGAGACTTGGACAAGCCCCATCTGTACTGAGAGATGCACTGTTTCACCTCTGAGAGAAGCAGGCGCTCACGGTTTCCAATTACCTTGGTCTCTCCCAGGTGACGGAATGATGCCACCAAGACCTGCTCCTTCATCTTTTCATGGTGGTGGAGGGGAGGCAGCAGCTGTGGACCCAGATCAGGTAGGGGGAAGGAGCCTTGTGGGGAAGGACTGCTTGAATGCAGACTGGCTGGATGCAGAGGAATGGTGGGAGGAGCCAGAGAAGAGGGAGCCGACTGGGAGGAGGAGGAGGAGGAGGAGGGGTCTGAAGCTGGAGAGGGAAGAGGGCTCAGGGAGCAGAGGGAGTCTGTGGCAGAGAGCAGCCCAGACTCCGAGGCAGAAGCTGCAGCAGGAGAGAGGGATGAGGAAGGCAGAGAGGGGTCAGGCCGCTGTAGAAAACAACAGAGCCAAGTGAATGTTCTCTAAGAGGACAGCCTTTTTCCTGTTCTGTTAGGGTCCAGTGTGCTTTGAAGATGTGGCTGTCCATTTCACAGACGAGGAGTGGGCGTTGCTGGATCCTGACCAGAGAGCTCTCCATAAGGAAGTCATGGAGGAGAATTGTGGGATCTTGGACTCTCTCGGTAAGGCTCTCTATTGGATCATCCTATCTGTTTTGTAATTCAAGACATCTCTCTATGTGACGAACCTCTGATATTTTGATGGGGCTCAACAGCGCCACCCACAGCACCTGGGATGTTAACACCCCCACAGCAAACCTTGGATGGATGGCTATTGATTGTTTTCTCTGTGAGTATTCTTCCTCCAGTTCTGCTGTTTAAAACCATGATCAGGCTGTCTGAACTGCCCAGGCCTTAAATGTAGGATTCAGAGTGATTTGAGGTGTTGAAGTAACTTCAGTCAAGTTTCCTTCTTTTGTTCTTGCTTCTGTCTCTCTCTGGTTGACCAAAGAGTCGCTTGGCATTGGAGATGGCACAGATTCCACGACTGAACCAAACAAACTCCATCCCAGAAAAGAGCCAGGCTTTTTGAATCCCAGGCAGTGAACCCTGTAGTAACAATAATGATAATTTTATTATTTTTACCCTGCCCATCTGACTGGGTGGCCCCAGCCACTCTGGACAACTTCCAACAAATAGAAAAACATAATCAAACATCAAACATTAAAAACTTCCCAATACAGAGGTGCCTTCAGAAGTCCTCTAAAAGTTGCATAGTTATTTCCTTGGCATCTGATGGGAGGGCGTTCCACAGGGTGGGTTCCCCTATCGAGAAGGCC
The DNA here is from genome assembly GCF_965113315.1 of Podarcis vaucheri. Lineage (NCBI taxonomy): Eukaryota > Metazoa > Chordata > Lepidosauria > Squamata > Lacertidae > Podarcis > Podarcis vaucheri. Next base: position 2,092,131 of record NC_138765.1, on the reverse strand, counting down.
CCCTGCCTCGTCCCCTGTAACTTCTCACAGTAATGTAACACTTAAGTACAGTGGTACTTCGGGTTAAGAACTTAATTCGTTCTGGAGGTCTGTTCTTGACCTGAAACTGTTCTTAACCTGAAGCACCACTTTAGCTCATGGAGCCTCCTGCTGCTGCTGTTAGTGAAGTCTGTAACCTGAAGCGTAGTTAACCTGAAGCGTATGTAACCCGAGGTAACACTGTACAGTGGTGCCCCGCAAGACGAATGCCTCGCAAGATGAAAAACTCGCTAGACGAAAGGGTTTTCCGTTTTTTGAGTCGTTCCACAAGACAAATTTCCCTATGGGCTTGCTTCGCAAGACGAAACGTCTTGCGAGTTCTTGCGAGCTTGTTTCCTTTTTCTTAAAGCCGTTAATAGCCGCTAAGCCGCTAAGCTGCTAATAGCCGCTAAGCCGTTAAGAGCTGCTAAGCCGCTAATAGCCGTGCTTCGCAAGACGAAAAAAGCGCAAGACAAAGAGACTCGCGGAACGGATTAATTTCGTCTTGCGAGGCACCACTGTATATCTTAAATTTTGGACAGGGAACTTTCCCGCGTTGGCCACCTTTTAAATACTGTATTTTTCGCTCCATAGGACGCACTTTTTCCGTCTTAAAAACTAAGGGGGAAAGTCTGGGTGTCCTATGGAGCGAATGCAGGGGGGGAGGCAGGCAGGAAAAGCCCCCAAGAGCCACACACAAGCTTCGCGCAGCTCTTGGGGGCTTTTCCACAAAGGGAGGGAGAAGGGACTGACACGGCCAGTCAGTCCCTTCTCCCTCCTGGGGAAAAGCCTTGCGCAACCTCTCCAGCCGGGGGGAAGGCTGCGCAAGGCTAAAGAGGAAGCCAGGGCAGTGAGCGCAATCCATCCTCTTTAGCCTTGCGCGCCTCTCCAGCCGCGGGAGGCTGTGCAAGGCTAAAGAAGCCAACTTTTTAAAAATCTCTCTATCTCTATCTCTACCTCTTTTTCTTTTTCCATCCTTTCTCCACCCCCTTCTTTTCCTCTGGATCAGTGTTTTTATCTAACATTTTAGTTTGGAGGGGGGGATATTATAAAAAAGGAAACTTTGCAGCTTTCATTTTGGTATAAAATAAAAACAGATTAAACAAAACACAAAAGGAAGAAATAGCATAGAAGAGGAAGAGTAAAGGGAAAGAGGGGGGATACAAAGCTATTTACCAGAGGTAGATCTTAACCCTTGCCTCACCTGGGAGCTTTTCTGGGCAGGAATTCCCTCGGCTTAAGTGGGGTGGGGGAAGAGTGGCAGGTAGGGGGGGTACCTACCTAGACACTGAAGCCACATGTCTCTCCAATGAAAATTGGGAGTGGGCATTGTGTGAAGTGGCTGTGGATCTCCTGCCGCAGAATTGTAGGACTGTATAGAGTTGGGAGGGCCACCCAAGGGTCATCTAGCCCAGCCCCCTCACAATGTAGGAATCACAGCTAAAGAACACTAGGCAGATGGTCCCCCAACCGCTGCTTAAAAGCCTCCAGTGGTGGAGACCCCCAACACCTTCCATGGTCATAGAATTGCGGGGTTGGAAGGGAACCCCAGGAGTCATCTAGTCCAGCCCTGGTGGACAGCGGGCACGATCCATCCCATTGCGCAGGGCTAAAGATGCTGCGCAAGGCTAAAGAGGAGGCCAAGGCAGCGAGCGGGATGGATCGCGCTTGCTGCCTTGTCTTCTTTAGCCACGCTGGAGAGGTTTAGCTCCTGGCTGGAGAGGTTGCGCGGCTATGGATCCCACTTGCTGTCTTGGTTTCTTTGCTCTTGGGGACTGGGGGGGACCCGGGCTTCCCCCGCAGCCCCGAGAAGCTCTGGGAGAAGCGGACAGGCTGTGCGCATCGTGTCCGTGGCTCTTTGGGGATGGGGGGGAATAATATTTTCCCCCTTGATTTCCCCCTCTAAAAACTAGGTGCGTCCTGTGGTCTGGTGCGTCCAATAGAGTGAAAAATGTGGTAATAAAAAAGCACATTTTAATTATGAAGATAGTATAGATCCAGATTTAATTTTGAACAAAATGCCATTACCAGGTTAAGCTGTACTTTTAAAAACTAGAGAGAGAAAACATAATAATCAACTTGATTTGTATACGAAACTAGACATTTTGTAGAACAAAAGGAACATTATAACATCTAACTCCCTTCAGTTCTTTGCCTCTCCCAAGCATTAATTAGCATTGTTCCATAATTTGGGGCTGCACTTTTTCCCGAGACGCTAATCCGTTTGCCTCTTAGTTTCAGGTGGTGATGAATTGGAAATGAAGAACAAGGGAGACCACAACGAAATCCACACAGCGCAGGAGCCATATCTGGATTCAGACTGTGGAGAGAGCTTCAGTCAGAGATCCCATGCCACTTCCCATCAAAGAAATCCCCATGAGAAGAAACACTATCAGTGCTTGGAATGTGGAAAGAGCTTCACTCGGAGTGCCAATCTCACTGTCCATCAAAGGATTCATACAGGGGAGAAACCCTATCAGTGCGTGGAATGTGGAAAGAACTTCAATCAGAGGGCCAAGCTCACTTCCCATCAAAGGATTCATACAGGGGAGAAACCTTTTCAGTGCTTGGAATGTGGAAAGAACTTCAATCAGAGGGCCAAGCTCACTTCCCACCAAAGGATTCATACAGGGGAGAAACCCTATCAGTGCATGGAATGTGGAAAAAGCTTCAGGACGAGATTTGAACTCACTTCCCATCAAAGAAATCATACAGGGGAGAAACCGTTTCAGTGCGTAGAATGTGAAAAGAGCTTCAAACAGAGGGCCCATCTCACTTACCATCAAAGGATTCATACAGGGGAGAAACCCTATCAGTGCATGGAATGTGGAAAAAGCTTCAGGACGAGATTTGAACTCACTTCCCATCAAAGAAATCATACAGGAGAGAAACCCTATCAGTGCTTAGAATGTGGAAAAAACTTCAGTCAGAGCTCCCATCTCACTTCCCATCAAAGAATTCATACAGGGGAGAAACCCTATCAGTGCATGGAATGTGGAAAGAGCTTCAGGACGAGCTTTGAACTGACTTTGCATCAAAGGATTCATACAGGGGAGAAACCCTATCACTGCTTGGAGTGTGGAAAGAGCTTCACTGCTAGCTCCTCTCTCACTTACCATCAAAGGATTCATACAGGGGAGAAACCCTATCACTGCTTGGAGTGTGGAAAGAGCTTCACTGCTAGCTCCTCTCTCACCTCCCATCAAAGAAATCATACAGGGGAGAAACCCTTTCAGTGCTTGGAATGTGGAAAGAGCTTCAATCAGAGGGTCAATCTCACTTCCCATCAGAGGATCCATACAGGGGAGAAACCCTTTCAGTGCGTGGAATGTGGAAAGAGCTTCACTCGGAGTGCCAATTTCACTTCCCATCAAAGGATTCATACAGGGGAGAAACCCTATCACTGCTTGGAGTGTGGAAAGAGCTTCACTCAGAGTGCCAATCTCACTTCCCATCAAGGGATTCATGCAGGAGAGAAACCCTATCAGTGCGTGGAATGTGGAAAGAGCTTCAGGACGAGCTTTGAACTGACTTTGCATCAAAGGATTCATACAGGGGAGAAACCCTATCACTGCTTGGAGTGTGGAAAGAGCTTCAGTCAGAGCTCCCATCTCACTTTCCATCAAAGGATTCATACAGGGGAGAAACCCTATCAGTCCGTGGAATGTGGAAAGAGCTTCACTGATAGCTACTCTCTCACTTCCCATCAAAGAAATCATACAGGGGAGAAACCCTATCAGTGCGTAGAATGTGGAAAGAGCTTCAGGACGAGCTCCCATCTCACTTTGCATCAAAGGATTCATACAGGGGAGAAACCCTATCACTGCTTGGAGTGTGGAAAGAGCTTCAGTCACAAGCAGAATCTCACTTCCCATCGTAGAATTCATACAGGGGAGAAACCATATCACTGCTTGGATTGTGGAAAAAGCTTCAGTCACAGGAACAATCTCACTTCCCATCAAAGGATTCATACAGGGGAGAAACCCTATCACTGCTTGGAGTGTGGAAAGAGCTTCACCTCTAGCTCCTCTCTCACCTCCCATCAAAGGATTCATACAGGAGAGAAACCCTTTCAGTGCTTAGAATGTGGAAAAAGCTTCAGTCGGAGAGCCAAGCTCACTTCCCATCAAAGGATTCATACAGGGGAGAAACCCTATCACTGCTTGGAGTGTGGAAAGAGCTTCACCAGGAAAGAAAGTCTCACAGCCCATCACAAAATCCACACGGGAGAAACCCTAACAGTGCGTGGAATGTGGAAAGAGCTTCAGTCAAAGCAACAATCTCATTTCCCATCAGAGAATTCACACAGGGTAGAAACTATTTCAGTGCCAAGAGTGTGATCGGAGGGATTTATGAAAGTTTGGTCTCATTTTTAAAGTTCTTAACACAATTGGAGCTCTTAAAAGGACTTAGAGGTCTCTGAAGAAGCTAAAATCAAGACAGGTTTGCAGTCTTGACTATGCTACCTACTCAGTGGATTTGTCACTGGCTGACTGACCGAACCCAAAGGGTGCTCATCAATGGTTCCTCTTCATGCTGGAGAAGAGTAACTAGTGGGGTGCCACAGGGTTCTGTCTTGGGCCCGTGACGAGAACCTGCTTGTCATCAGTAATAATCAGTCTCACGCCAAGATGGATTGAGGGAATCTAACAGCCTCAGGAGCTGCTGCAGCTCAGCATTTATTTTGTACCGTAAAAAAACATTCTCTCTAAGGAAAAAATAGAACATTGTGTCAGCCAGCAGATAAAGACAATACCATACATGAGTATCATGCCACCATCAGGCTATGCTACGTGGACCAATCATTGAGATCGCATGAGGTGTTCATGCGCTGTTCATACTCCAAGCAACGCTTCTTGCTTGAACCCTGCAATAAACTTTCGCCCATGCGCTTATGCATAAGCAACCATTTCCCTACATGCCCTCTTTTCTTATTTGTTTTATGAAAAGTAAAAAAATTTACGAAACCTAATCAGAATCATTTATCTCATTGCCTAAACGCTTATATTTTGCAACATAAATTCCTCTCATCATCCCTGTGGCGGGTCGTGGTTTGTACCACCACGTAGTACATTGGGCAAAGAGGGCAGGCATTGAATGCAGCAGCACAACACACTGAATCCTACAACAAGGAAAATTCCAATTAGCAAAAGTTTTCTTAACCATGCTCTATTAGGTAACCAAGAAGACAACCATTCCCATGGATCAAAACCTTCGGGTGGATTCAAAGGATTATGGGCTATCATTTGTTCCATATAATCAATAGTAGCAGAAATATGAGAATGAATCAAGGCACAAACTCCACCTTTGGAGGCAAGGATTACATCTAAGGCATAACGATTTTGAAGAGCTACATCTCTTATTACTGACATTTCTTTGTTAATTGTTTTTAAGGCCAAGATGGTAGAATTAAACAAAGCCTCGGTCCAGTTTGCCAATCTATGCAGATCACGGTAATTCATGGGTACACCTAAAGAGGGCATAAGGGACCTAGAGATGGCTGTCCCTATATATTGAGAAAGAGGTGATTGTACTTCCCTTCTGTTACGCAAATGGACCGCTGGGAGCTTGTCCATTTTATACACCAGGGGTATGACTACTCCTAAAGTGCAAGTTCCAGAAAAAGCAAAGGGGATTTCTTTGTAGGCTCTTGTGCCACAGAATAACCATAAATCAGATTGAAGGAAACATGTAGATTTGCTGCTCTTCTTCATCCAATCCAACCAAACATAAAAATCTCTACACGCAGCGTGTTGTTCATAAGTCATGTTGGTCGTGACATTATTAACTAAAACTCTTGGCCTGCCACTCATAGCGGTAACATTAAGAAAACAAGAAGATCCATTAACATTCTCATAGGTCCAATTACAATATGGATAATAACCTAAAAATTTACTACTATTATGACTGAAACAAAAACAATGAGACGCTACTTCTACAAGCAACAAAAACACAGGGGGTGAACTTGTACGATTATCCTTCATATTATTACTAATCTTATATGAAGCATTTACTGGAATACCATGCAATAATATGCCAGACCTCTTTGATTGAGGAGGTATATGCATACACACCCAACATTCAGAAAGGTTAAGTATAGAAGCAAAATGATTTATGTCCCTAACATAGGTATTATTATTCCAAATCTGATGATAAGGTTCAGGCTTCCGGGCCTTCTGCAAAGGAGCAGCACGACGAAGGCGGCGCTTCACAGTGTCCACAGAGGGGCTCCATCCGTGTGAAGTAGAATTGTGTGGCCAATCGGGATGATGCCATACTGGTTGCTTGGGGGGGCAATAAGGATGAGAATGGTAAATCACTCCAATGGCCGCTTCCGAGCAACCTGCATGATATTTCGTGGCTCGATTATTGGCATGTAAAAACCATAATCCAGAAGAAGCCACACAACCATTTTTGCAGACACAGGAGCCCATTTGCTGTAAATAGGCCTCATTTACTGCTCCTTGTACTGTCGAGCCAAAAGTCCAAACCCAACGAAACGTGATGGCGCAGATGGGATGACCGCTATTGGGGGGCAAAACCCAAGCGATGCTAGTCCGGCGAGGGCATCCTTCAAAGCCAGGCTCATTTCCCAAACAAGAGGCGGCAAAACTATAATGGTAATTGGTGGTTACGGTGGCTTCCCAGGGGGAAGGGGGGCCAATGCGGTAGGGACGAAGATGGCCTTTCAACGTGCTGGGAAACACTGGAACAGCTGTGGAAGGTGACTCTATCCAGGACGCATCAATGTGGCGATGTCTTCAACTGCAATGTGGGTTGAGGTCAGGTGGGAGGTCATCACTGGCAGATAGCGTAAAATACAGTTTCAAGGCGCTGGTGCCTCCTTGGGCGAAGACGAGGCAACAGAAGAGCGCCAAGGTCGAACGCACCAGGCTGGAACCCATCGTGTTTCTCCGTCCACGTCAATGGCAGCAAATCCGTGACCCCAGGAAATCAAAGAAGTTGGACCCTTCCACTGCGGATCTGGAAGCAACCTGTAAGACACTAAAGGGCGCTGCAACACTTCTTCCTTCCTAAAGTGAAGTTCAGCAGGTGTAAAATTCCTATTATGAGGGTACAACAGATGATTTAAGGTAAACAACACTTGATGTACAATATTAGGTATTTCAGAAACAGTAGCCGAGCGGCCTCCCAATTGCTTGTTGAGAAGGGTCTTAAAAGTCAAGTGGGCACGCTCAACGATTGCTTGTCCTGTAGAATTAAAAGGGATACCATGAATCAACCTTATATCCCACAGAGAGCAAAATGTGGAAAAGGCCTGAGAAACATATGCAGGACCATTAGCAGTTTTTAAAGTATGGGGTTTTCCCATAACAGCAAAACAACGCGTCAAATGTTGAATAACATGACGAGTGGTCTCTCCTTTTAGGGGAGTGGCCCAAATAAAGCCAGAGGCAGTGTCCACAGTGAGATGTACTTTAGAAAATGGTGCCAAAGATGGTGTGTGGGTGACATCCATTTGCCAAATTGCCAGGGGATGCAGACCTCTAGGGTTGACTGCATCATAAGGGATGACTGTGGGTGATTTAGAGCACACAGCGCACTGTGACACAATGTCTCGAGCTTGAGAAATAGGTAATGAAAAGGATTTAGCTAACACCTTAGCATTTTGATGAAATGCTGAATGACTCTCAAATGGGTCAGAAAATAAAGAAAAGATGCCATCCTTCAAAGCTTGATCTGCCCGGTCATTGTTGTTGTTGTTGTTTAGTCGTTCAGTCGTGTCCGACTCTTTGTGACCCCATGGACCAGAGTACGCCAGGCACCTCTGTCCTCCACTGCCTCCCGCAGTTTGATCAAGCTCATGCTGGTAGCTTCAAGAACACCATCCAACCATCTCATTCTCTGTCGTCCCCTTCTTCTTGTGCCCTCCATCTTTCTCAACATCAGGGTCTTTTCCAGGGAGTCTTCTCTTCTCATGAGGTGGCCAAAGTATTGGAGCCTCAGCTTCACGATCTGTCCTTCCAGTGAGCGCTCAGGGCTGATTTCCTTCCGAATGGAGAGGTTTGATCTTCTTGCAGTCCATGGGACTCTCAAGAGTCTCCTCCAGCACCATAATTCAAAAGCATCAATTCTTCTGCGATCAGCCTTCTTTATGGTCCAGCTCTCACTTCCATACATCACTACTGGGAAAACCATGGCTTTTACTATACGGACCTTTGTTGGCAAGGTGATGTCTCTGCTTTTTAAGATGTTGTCTAGGTTTGCCATCGCCTTTCTCCCAAGGAGCAGGCGTCTTTTAATTTCGTGACTGCTGTCACCATCTGCACTGATCATGGAGCCCAAGAAAGTAAAATCTCTCACTGCCTCCATTTCTTCCCCTTCTATTTGCCAGGAGGTGATGGGCCCAGTGGCCATGATCTTAGTTTTTTTGATGTTGAGCTTCAGACCATATTTTGTGCTCTCCTCTTTCACCGTCATTAAAAGGTTCTTTAATTCCTCTTCACTTTCTGCCATCAAGGTTGTGTCATCTGCATATCTGAGGTTGTTGATATTTCTTCCGGCAATCTTAATTCCGGCTTGGGATTCATCCAGCCCAACCTTTCGCATGATGAATTCTGCATATAAGTTAAATAAGCAGGGAGACAATATACAGCCTTGCCGTACTCCTTTCCCAATTTGGAACCAATCAGTTGTTCCATATCCAGTTCTAACTGTAGCTTCTTGTCCCACATAGAGATTTCTCAGGAGACAGATGAGGTGATCAGGCACTCCCATTTCTTTAAGAACTTGCCATAGTTTGCTGTGGTCAACACAGTCAAAGGCTTTTGCATGCGCTGGATAATGGAGAAAGCTAGAGAGTTCCAGAAGGACATCTACTTCTGCTTCATTGACTATGCAAAAGCCCGGTCATTACCTTCTGCCAAATAGCCAGGGTGACCAATATGTGATCTAAGATGTGCTGACAAATTCTGGCTTGTACCAAGCCCTGCAAAGTGGAGAACAATGTAAACAAATTATCATCAATAGCAGGAGTAATATACGACAGCGGTAACACATTCAACAGATTATATACATACTGAGTATCCACAATGAGATTGAAAGGGATATCAGCAAACTGTTGTAAAGCTAAAATTACAGCTGCCAACTCAGCACGTTGTGCTGAGGACTGCCCAAGAGTGTACAAACTTTTCCAATCCCCCTCCTCTTCCCACACCACCACCCCTCTGGACTTGGTGCCATCGGTAAAGACAGTGAGGGCGGAGGGCAAGGGCAAGGGGGATAAAGCAGTTTGGAGGACATATAAGGAAAGATAGACGAGGGTCTCTGGGAGGATTGTGAACAATTTTCCCCAAAAAATCAGCAAAAGTTATTTGAGTACAAACGGCTGTCATCATCAAATGCATAAATTCTTCCTGAGAGAAGGGTAGATAAACTGATAATAAGTCCAGTCCGGAGAGAGCCAGGGCTCGATGTCTGCCCCTGGCAACAAGATCCATGACGCTATTGGGTGTAGCATATACATTACGCGGGGGAGTATGAGGCAAATGAAGCCATTCCACAATAGACACAGTCCCAGGCTTCCGGCCAGTGGTGTACAATATGGCCGTTGGAAGGAGTGGGGTGGCAAACACTGCAAGTGATAACTGTGCCATGGAAAGAGAAGGGATCCTGTCCACCATACATCTGCGGAGATGGTTGTTCACGGTTGTTAGAGCCTCTTCCATTGCAGGGGTAACTGTGACCTTGTCTGCTGGATCCTTATGTCCTTTAAGGGCAGAAAATAGTGGAGACAGAGTGGAGGTGGGCAGATCCAAGTAACTCTTTATCCAATTCAGCTGTCCAAGAAATTGTTGTAAACCCACCAATTTAAGATGATCAGGGAACTGTAGTTAAGGTGCAACTGGAATGGCAGCAGCTGCAGTCAACTTGTGTCCTAAATACATAATAGGCAGTGTCCGCTGAATTTTTTCTTTAGCTACTGTCAGCCCTGCCTTCATCATAGCATGGGTTAAATCCTTGAGAAGCTCGTCAGAGACATGCAGTGCTGAGAGCAAAATATCATCCATGTAATGATAGCAAATGACTGCTGGGTGGCACTCGCGGAACGGCTGAAGTGCCTTGTCCACAAAATATTGGCACAAAGTTGGAGAGTTCCGCATTCCTTGAGGTAAGACAACCCATTGAAAGCGTTGAGTGGGTTGAGAATTATTTAGGACAGGTAATGTGAAAGCAAACCGTTGTCTGTCCTGTGACGCCAAAGGGATAGAGAAAAAACAATCCTTGAGATTGATGACTGCAAGCTGATGGTCTTGTGTCAACATATTAGGATTCGGAATGCCAGGTAGTAAGGTCCCCATTGGTTGCATTTGCTCATTGACCTTTTGGAGATCCTGAAGGAAGCGCCATTTGCCAGAGGCCTTCTTGATGACAAAAATGGGTGTATTCCACGGGCTGGTAGAAGGTTCGATGTGCCCCAGTTCGAGTTCTGCAATTAGCTGGGCCACCACTGCAAGCTTTTCTTTAGGCAAGGGGGTGTCAGTCATCCAACAAAGAGAAAGCGCAGTCCGGGGCATGGCAGGGGCGGTCCTCGGCATAAATTTGTAGAAATGGTGGTATCCGCTGTGGCAAGCAAATCTCTCCCCCAAAGGGAGACAGGGATGTCCAGAACCAGTGGTAAGATGGTCATCTCAAAACCTTGTGAGCCTTGGATCAAAATAGGGTTCCTGCTGCGGCGGGCCGAGGCGGAGCCTCCAACGCCAACAACAATAGAAGCTGGTTCGGTGGGCCAAGCAGGGGGCCAATCCTTGGAGGCGATCATGGAGCAATCAGCGCCGGTATCCAGAATGCCGTCAATCGTGCGGCCCCCAAGGGTCATCTGGATCTTTGGTCGCTCCTCCATGACTGAAAAGGTAGCGGAAACGAGAGGGTCATGGTTCTGGGCTGACCCCAGGACGCATATAATTTTTGCTACAGGAGAGCCAGATCGCAGATGCACCGGGCGATCAGAGAATACAGTCACATAGGGGTCATTTTGTTGTAACCCATGCAAAACATCTGGAACAAGGTGGACCCCTTGCCGCAGCACTGGTTGGCGGAGCAGCACTGGTTGGCCCAGTGGAAACCCTTCTTGCAAATGGAGCACTTTGTGCTAGGGCAACATTGCTGTGTGGTGGATCTGCACTGCGCATGAAAATGGCCCACATTGCCACATCCAAAAAAGGTTTTATCCTTGGCAGGATTCTGGGACACGGTGGAGGACAAAGCCGTGGCTAGCAGGCGAGCTTTATGTGTCTCAGTCCCCACCGATTGGCAGGCTTTAAGCATATCTGCAATGGCTATATTGGGAGTTGTCATCAAAGGGCGCAGCACTTGCTTACAGTCCTCATTGGCATTATCAAACGCAAGCTGGCGGACAATCACTTCTTGGGCTGCCACGTCCTGAATTTGCCGCTTAAGGGTGTTATACAAGAGATCGACAAATTGTCCATAAGGCTCTGTAGGGCCCTGTCTGACGCTGCCCCAACGGCCACCGCGCTCGTTTTTGTCATCAGGAACCGAGGACAAAGCCTCTTGGGCGGTGGTGGCTGCCCAATACATAGGATTAAGGGCCAACTGTTGGGCAATAGTAAGAAAATTGCCCCCACCCGTTAACCCATCAAGAACATCAGTTTGGGTCAACATAACGGACTGGGGGTGCAGCGCCAGCGGCGGCAATCACGGCTTGGTGAGCAGCCTGCGCAGCGTTGTTGAGATTATTGCGAATACCATCAATGCAACGTTGACAAGCCCAGTGCCAGGCTTGTACAAACAAAATCATTTGATGAGGCTGCATTACTGTGCGGGCCAACAACTTAATGTCCTCTGGGATTAGATCTTGTTGGAAAAGGGTACCGAAAAGTCCCAGGGTATAAGGGGAATGCAAGCCATTGTCCCGGACAGAGGAATACAGTTCCTTTATAAATCTCAAATCGAACTGTTCGTGCCGAGGTGGCCCACCTGCCGGAGTGGCAGGAACAAGGACAGGAAAAAGATTTGGGGTAACAGAATCAAAAGCCAGCAACGGAGCAGCGGCACGGAGAGATTCTTGAAGAGGAGTGGTAGTGGGTGGTGTAGAAAGCGAAGGAGGTGGAGGAGGTGGTGGTGGGACAGGAGGAGCCGAAGGAGAGAGATCCGACGGTTTAGGAGGTACATAAACTGGTGGTTCCGAAGAAGGCAACGTGGGATGCAAAGACGAAGGAAGAGCCGGGAAGATAGGTAAAACAGCCGATGTGGCAGCTAGGAGGATATTTGCAGGAGTTAAGCTGGACATAGCTTTGTAGACTTTACACCAGGCATGCAAAACTTTGACATCAATTTGAGGGTGGTTGTGGAAAAAATGTCCTATCTTTTCCCAGTCTTTTAGGTCCCAAGTGCCATCCTGGGGGTATCAGGGGCAGTGAGTGTCCAGAGCCTCTATAAGTGCCTTAAGATCGGCATCCAGAACAACAAGGTTGTTACTGGCCAGGAGAAATTTAAGTTCATCAAAAAATTTCTTCTGCGGTGCAGAAAGAGATTGCCCCATGATAGCAAGAGAAGCGAAAAAGAAAAAAAAGAGAGGGAGCACTCACCAGGATCCACAGAGGATGACAGGTGCCTGAAACCCTTGCCGGGCGAGGTGAGTGCTGAGAGGTTTGTAGCGTCGCCAAGTCCGGAATCAAACACACGGGGCACCAAATGACAAGAACCTGCTCGTCATCAGTAATAATCAGTCTCACGCCAAGATGGATTGAGGGAATCTAACAGCCTCAGGAGCTGCTGTAGCCCAACATTTATTTTGTACCGTAAAAAAACATTCTCTCTAAGGAAAAAATAGAACATTGTATCAGCTGGCAGATAAAGACAATACCATACATGGGTATCATGCCACCATCAGGCTATGCTACGTGGACCAATCATTGAGATCGCATGAGCTGTTCACGCGCTGTTCATACTCCAAGCAACGCTTCTTGCTTGAACCCTGCAATAAACTTTCGCCCATGCGCTTATGCATAAGCAACCATTTCCCTACAGGCCCGGTCTTATTCAACATCTTTATCAACGACTTGGATGATGGACTCAAGGGCATCCTGATCAAATTTGCAGATGACAGGAAACTGGGAGAGGTGGCTAACACCCCAGAGGACAGGATCACACTTCAAAACGACCTTGAAAGATTAGAGAACTGAGCCAAAACAAACAAGATGAACTTTAACAGGGAGAAATGTAAAGTATTGCACTTGGGCAAAAAAAATGAGAGGCACAAATACAAGATGGGGGACACCTGGCTTGAGAGCAGTACATGTGAAAAGGATCTAGGAGTCTTGGTTGACCACAAACTTGACATGAGCCAACAGTGTGATGCGGCAGCTAAAAAAGCCAATGCAATTCTGGGCTGCATCAATAGGAGTATAGCATCTAGATCAAGGGAAGTAATAGTGCCACTGTATTCTGCTCTGGTCAGACCTCACCTGGAGTACTGTGTCCAGTTCTGGGCACCACAGTTCAAGAAGGACACTGACCAACTGGAACGTGTCCAGAGGAGGGCAACCAAAATGGTCAAAGGCCTGGAAACGATGCCTTATGAGGAACGGCTAAGGGAGCTGGGCATGTTTAGCCTGGAGAAGAGGAGGTTAAGGGTGTTGGGATACTGCCAGGGAGATAAAGTCCATCATGGCCCCCAAGCCGGCTGCCGGACGATCCATCGATCTCCCGTAGTCACGCAGTATCAGCTATTAGTGACATGAGCTCCAGAAATAGCCCAACATCTAGAGCCGATGCACACTCTCTATCAGCAGATAATGCACAGCCAAAGTTGCACTCAGGAGAGCATTATTTACAAGTTTTATTCAGCGTTGATCAGAACAAAGAAAACCATGACTGCCTGCTTCAGTGTCTACGACACAGAGAGAAACGAAAGCAAAGACACAACAGAAACATCCTGTGAAACAGGAAATACGCAGGCTGTGACACAAACATCCTGCTCCCTTTTAAGGTGAAACGGAAATATCCTAACAAAGGGGTGATATGGTAGCCATGTTCAAATATATAAAAGGATGTCACATAGAGGAGGGAGAAAGGTTGTTTTCTGCTGCTCCAGAGAAGCGGACACGGAGCAATGGATCCAAACTACAAGAAAGAAGATTCCACCTAAACATTAGGAAGAACTTCCTGACAGTAAGAGCTGTTCGACAGTGGAATATGCTGCCAAGGAGTGTGGTGGCGTCTCCGTTCTTTGGAGGTCTTTAAGCAGAGGCTTGACAACCATATGTCAGGAGTGCTCTGATGGTGTTTCCTGCTTGGCAGGGGGTTGGACTCGATGGCCCTTGTGGTCTATTCCAACTCTAGGATTCTATGATTCTATAAGTTCCTTTCTCTTTGAAGGATAATATTTTATGGCGGCCAAGAGGGCCAAAATGGAGCCCGGCACACTTTCGCTGCGCCTGCAAGCTGTCTGCGCCGATCCAAACGTCCTCCTGCCTCTTTGGCCGGTTTAGCAGAGCGAACACAGCGGTCAGAAGCAATTGTATTTCTTCTACTCTGAGCCACTTAAAGAGAATTGGATTCCTGCAAGACAACCACTCTTATCTGGACGTCTAAATTGCTATGTCCTCTTGGACACATTCTTTTTTTCTTTTTTATGGTTCCTCTCTTAAAGTAATTATTTGGTTCATTTGTTTAATTGAAATCTTAATTTGAGAAATTGGATTTTATGTTAAACAGCTTATGTGTGTTGGGGATCAGGCTGGAAGGAAGAGGGAGGGCTGCAAAAATGCAGGAAACAGGATCTCTTGGGAAAGAGTTATTCTGTGACCTTGACAAACTGATAAGGTGCTGCTGGAAAATAGGCTGCTTTGAGAACAAGGGAGAGGGAGATTTTGACTATGGCAGTTCAAAAACAGTTAACACTAGGCGTGTGTTAAATTTGGAGAAGCTATTAGCCCGAATTGATAAAAATCATTAAATGGTGACAAATTTGACCACTAAAGTAGAGACACTGACAAAGAAAACAGAAGCACTAGATATCTCCATGAAAGGAAGGGAGGAGAAGTCTGAAAACATGGAAAAGAAGACAAAAAATGGAAATCAGAACAGGAGACGGTTAGGATTGATGTGGACGGTTTGGGTGGAAGATAAGAGGCAACTGCGGGCACTTTGGCGGTTCTTGAGATGAGACAGAAAGCCCAGCCTCTGAGACGGAGAGGAGGGAGGAGAGCAGGATTTTAGCAAAGGTTTGAGCGGAGTGGCTGGGAGTGGAAGAGGAATTCATGGAAGAGGCGCCACCCTCCTCACAGCCGGGGGGTGGCTTTTGGGTAGAAAACCAATGTGAATAAATCCCCCCAGTGAAACCCCCAGGCCGGTCTTCCGGTCTCCCTCTCCGTGTGCCCCCACCCTGCCCCAATCAAATTCCCAGCCAGCAGCTGCCCTCCAGGCCTTCCTCCGCCCATCTTGGGGCCTCAAGGCATGCGGGCAAGATTTGGTGGGGGGCCAGGCTGGGCTCAGAGGTCTGCTTTCCTCTCCTTACACTGGGAAGCTTGTCTACTAACTAATGGATAAAGAGTTGTTTGGAAGACTAAGCCCTCTCAACCCCCCACCCTGTCTTAAGGAAAACCCGCAGGAGGAGCGGGTAAGGGAGGCAGAACTAGGAAGTCCAGAAGTGACCGAGGCCGAGCAGCCACAGGAACCAGAACCACGACCGAGTGGACCAGCGGCGTCCAACCCTACGACCCCGTCACAGCCGGTAGCCCTGGAACAAGAGCCAGAACCAGGAACCCCAACCGAGAGACACCCAAGACCACAAGGCATACATAGGTGACTGGCATACCTCAATGACTACGAACGCTAACCTTCTGGGCGCGACGGGAACGTAGAGGGGAGGGGGGGTTATGTACTAAGCTTGGATCCTAGAAGAAAAGGCTAGTAGGATCCTAAAATGCAACAACTGATTGGCCTGCAGGAAAAGAGCAATCAGGCTCCAGGAGGGAAGCAGAATCAACCAATCAGATGGGACTAATTGTGTAAATAATGTAGATTAAAGCCTGAGGTTGGGGGGGGTGCAATTAAATCACTGCTTTACAAGATTCAATAACGAGCATGAAATCACTACAGGACTCCTGAGTCGATTCCAGAGAATCTAATGCATCTTTGGTTGGGATTGTCCAGGAAGGAGATTGGAGATGGTTGCCAGTCAAAGGGTAGTTTAAGACACGGAGGGGGGGGGAGAGAGCTCCTTGTGGAAGGGGGGGGCAGTTTTGGGAGACATTCCAGCCCTGGCATTGGGAGCCAGAAGAGGAATCCTGGAAGAGGACACTCCAGCCTCATCTAGTCCAACCCCTGCGATTCAGGAACCCCGGTTCTTAGTCCCGCCAGCTCCCTTGAACTGGGCAACTCAGATGCCTGGAGCAGCGCCCCATTGGAGAGCAGCCTTGGGTCGCCTCTGGAGCTGGCCGGACCTTTTGGACGGCTGTTTCCATTCCCCCTGCCTTCTGCTGGCAGGCCCGGTTGGGAGTTGTAGTCCAAAGCTTATTGAGGGTGCCTGGTCCTGGAGGTGGTTTTCAAGTTGGAACTATGTTTTGACCCTTTGCCAAAAGAAGATGCCACAAAGTGTGTGTCGGGAGGGTGTCTTTTCAGTGCCAGGATACAAGGTGCTCTCTTGACCTGGGAGCCCAATTCCTCTCCCCCACCCCTAGAAAAGGGGGTCTTCCCCTCATCCTCTCCTTGCAGGACCCCCTTTTCCTTCCTCTTTGCTCAGAGAGTCGGAACCAAAACTAAGAATTTGACAAGAATGTATAACTTGCTGTTGAAATGGAATACTCAGGATGAAACGGTGAAATCTGCAATGATTAAATTGGCACAAGGTGTTGGACATAATATTATGTTTGCTGACTGGGAACAGTTATGGACCACAGGTATGAAGTTTACGGCATGTAATTCCCTAAGAGAGAATATTATGAAAATGATATACAGGTGGTACATGATCCCAGTCAAGCTTGCAAAAATCTATCATTTTCCAATAATAAATGCTGGAAATGTAAAGAAACTGAAGGTACATTCTTTCACCTTTGGTGGACGTGCCCAAGGATTAAGGCTTTCTGGGAAATGCTATATAATGAACTGAAAAAGGTATTTAAATATACCTTCCTGAAGAAACCAGAGGCCTT
This sequence comes from Podarcis vaucheri, assembly GCF_965113315.1. Classification (NCBI taxonomy): domain Eukaryota; kingdom Metazoa; phylum Chordata; class Lepidosauria; order Squamata; family Lacertidae; genus Podarcis; species Podarcis vaucheri. Next base: position 2,074,972 of record NC_138765.1, on the reverse strand, counting down.
CCTCCTGGGCATAGTCGGCCAATTGGTGCTAAAGAAGGACAGAACTTTTTTTATGTATGCTACAACAGCAGCAAGAATACTCATTGCAAAGTATTGGAAGTTACGAGAACTACCCACCTTGGAAGAATGGCAGATGAAGGTGATGGACTATATGGGATTGGCAGAAATGACTGGCAGAATCCGAGACCAGGGGGAAGAAGATTGGAAGAAATTTAGACTATCTACAGAAATATTGTAAAATTAATGAATGTTAGAATGATGTTGGATAGAAATTAAGTGGTTTCCAGCTGTAATGCTTTAAGGAATATAAAAAAGGGTTATTAATAGGTAAAAATTTAACGTTATTATTTTTAAGATCAAAGATTAGGATAAATAAAGAGGGTAAGGATTTGCTGAACCAACAGATGGAAGTGGAATACAAAAAAGGGAGGTATGAGGAGGTCCGGGAAACAAGCTAAAGGAAAATAAGTAATGGAAATCTGAGTGTTTTTAACCATTTTTATTTTGTATTTTTGTTATTTTTTTCATTTTTACTGTACTATTTTAAAAAAATCTTAATAAATATCTTATAAAAAAACAAAAAGAATCCAGTTAATACAGAACATCAATTAAGAGGCAGAAAACAACAAAGTGTAACAGTTCACCTTTTTCTTTTAGGGTCCAGTGTGCTTTGAAGATGTAACCTTCCATTTCACAGATGTGGACTGGGCATTGCTGGATCCTGACCAGAGAGCCCTCCATAAGGAAGTCATGGAGGAGAATCGGGGGATTTCGGACGCTCTCAGTAAGGCTTAATATTATGCCTACCCCCCTCCAAGATGGCCCCCTTTTGCTCTTGAAGGGCTGGTCTGTCTGCAGGGAACCTTCACAGGGGCAGAAGCAGAGAAAGGGCCTCAGGAAAGCAGCCATGGCTCTGGCCAGATGCACAGGAGGAGGAGGAGGGCTGACCCAAATTATGATCTATTCCTTCAATGCCTCCTTCATGTCATGACTGCACACGAAAGCTCATACCAAGAACTAACTTAGTTGGTCTTTAAGGTGCTAGTGGAAGGATTTTTTTTTATGTATGCTACAGCAGCAGCAAGAATTCTCATTGCAAAGCATTGGAAGACACAAGACCTACCCACCTTAGAAGAATGGCAGATGCAACTAATAGACTACATGGAAATGGCGGAAATGACTGGCAGAATCCGAGACCAGGGAGAAGAGCTGGTGGAAGAAGATTGGAGGAAATGTAAAACTTATTTGCAGAAATATTGTAAAATTTTTGAAAGCTGATGGCATTGAAATGAATTGAAGGGGTTCTAGCAACAAGGTAAAATGTAAGATGGGATGGATAATAGATAAACTAATAGGATATGAATTTGCTGAACCAATTTTTAAAAGGGATACAAAAAAGGGAGACGTGAGGAACTCAGGAAAATAAGTTAACTAAAGATGAGAAATCAAGAAAGAGGGAGTTTTTGTTTTCTTTTACCGTATTTTTCGCCCTATAGGACGCACTTTTCCCCCTCCAAAAATGAAGGGGAAATGTGTGTGTGTCCTATGGGGCGAATGCAGGCTTTCGCTGAAGCCTGGAGAGCGAGAGGGGTCGGTGCGCACCGACCCCTCTTGCTCTCCAGGCTTCAGGAAGCTATCCGCAAGCCTTGCAAGCCCGGTGGGAGTTCCCGTGGGCTCACAAGGCTTGCGGGCAGCAGCCTGCAGCCCCCGCGAGTGTCCGCAAGCCTTGCGCGCCTGGCAGGAGGTCCCGCCGGGTGCGCGAGGCTTGAGGCGGCAGCCTGTCACCCCGAAGCACGGGGAGCCCTCGGGGTTGGGTGCCCCGTGCTTCGGGCAGGTGAGCGCAAGGCTTGGGGCGGCAGCCAGGGCTGGGGGGTGGAAATAATTTTTTTAAATTCATTTCCCCCCCCCAAATGAGGTGCGTCCTATGTGCCGGTGCGCCCTATAGGACGAAAAATACGGTATATGTGTTTTTTCTTTTTCTTTCTTTGTGTTTAATTTCTGTATGTTTGTATTTTGTAATTTTGTATTTTTTTGTCTTTGTATTTTTCTAAACTTTTCTATTGATAAAACCTAATAAAATATTATTTAAAAAAAAGAGATAAGGCTCCAGGCACATTCCCCATTCAGCAGAGTTTCCAGCACGGAAGAGACGAGAGGTTTGGGCTACATTGCTAGGAGTTTTATTATCTAGCTACACAGACAGAAAAATACATCCCCTCTCTGTGAGAGCAGAGAGCAACTGAACAACAAAGGAACAGGAAACCACCAACATCCCATCCGTCTCCCATGAGACTTCCAACAGTATGGAATGTGTGGAATGTAAACAGAGTCTTGTGACTCCAAAGCACTGCTCAGTGGCAAACAGAAATGGCAAGCATTTTCTCCTCACTTACAGGGACATTGGGAAGACAAGCTGGCCTTGTTGTGAGCCAGGTGTCCTAGAGAGACAGTGGAGAAAAGGGAGGTCCCACTCTGAAAGGCCCATGGAATCAAAGGAAGGCTGGGGAGGAGAACTGGTCCTCTCAGGAGTGGCTTCCGAGTGCCATGATGCACTGCGGCACGGCAGGGACAAATGCAGAGGGGCACTGCCGGCCAATCCAATTCCCCGAAATTCATCACCCATCCTGAGACACTCAGAAGAAGATTCAGGAGGGGCCTGGGCCCCTGACCAGCTACGTGGCTGGATGGTCCTTTCCACCATTCAAGAGGCGAGTCCCTCCATCCGACCAGGGAGGGTGTTGCTTTACTTGCTAACAAACAGGACACACACGCCTGTTTCTTGCCATCAGGCTGCAATAAGCTCAGGGGAAGTGGCAGGTTCGGGCACCTAGGAGAATATCCTATGCTGCACCAAGGATTCCCTGCCTGAGCTGCTTCAGGTTGTGGCAGATGTTCTGGAGACACCTAGCTTGGTTGTCCTAGGGGATTTTAGCATCCATGCCGACACGACCTTACAAGGGGCCGCTCGGGACTTCGTGGAAAGCATGGCCTCCATGGGGCTGTCCCTGAATAAGTCTGGCCCAACCCATGCCTTGGACCTGGTGTTTACCTCTATGGATGTTGGTGATCTTACACTAAGTAAAAGTGAAACAAAAGAAGTGCCATGGTCAGATCACTTCCTGGTGCAACTGGACTTCTCTGTCACCCTTCCCCTCTGCAGGGAGGTGGGACTGATTTGGATGGTCTGCCCCCGCCACTTAATGGATCCATATAGTTTCCAGAGAGTGGTAGGGGATGCTTTACCCCATGTTGATGGCCTTTCAGCTGATTCCCTGGTGGCCCGCTGGAATGTGGAGTTAACCAGGGCTATTGACTGTTTGGCTCCGAAGCGCCCTCTCCGATTGCATGGAACCCGGACAGCCCCATGGTTTTCCACGGATCTGAGGGCAATGAAGCAATTGTTGAGACGGCTAGAGCGGCGGTGATGGATGACCCATTCTGAATCTGACCGGACACAGGTTAGAGCTCTACGTTGAGCCTACCAAGGGGCGATAGCGACGGCGAAGAAGACTTTCTTTGCCGCCTCTATTGCATCTGCAGAAAGAAGAAGAGGAGTTTGGATTTGATATCCCGCCTTTCACTTCCTTTAAGGAGTCTCAAAGCGGCTAACATTCTCCTTTCCCTTCCTCCCCCACAACAAACACTCTGTGAGGTGAGTGGGGCTGAGAGACTTCAAAGAAGTGTGTCTAGCCCAAGGTCACCCATGTTGGAAACTGGCCCCCTCGGGAAAGGCTGGCTCCTCTTCCCAGGCTTGTCGGGGCCTGTTGCCGATAACCTACCCTGGCTGGCATCCTGGCAGACCAGGGAGATCTGAATAGGCGACACCTCCCTGATGAAAGGTGCACACCCCCTTCCCCCTTGCATAGCAGCAGGAGAAAGAAAACAGTCAGAAAGTGGTCTATTTCATCTCTGTTTTATTCCTGACTGTACACTGAACAAAAACTTGTCTGCTCACTCAGAATCCTCCGAGCAACTGAGAAAGTCCTCCTGGACACAAACAACAGGAAGGTCTCCTATTACACAGAGTACATAACCCTGAGAATCGCCTGGAACATCCTGTCCCACACTTAGACCCATCATGTGATGTAAACATCGAACTGCTTGTTCGCAGCTGCGTAGTACTCATATCATAACAACCCAGCAGCTGCATGTGGAGGAGCGGAAACGCGAACCCGGTTCCCCAGATTACGAGACTACCGCTCTTAACCACTACACCACACTGCCTCTCAAACAGCAGCAGGAGACTTTTTCAGGTTGTTTACAATTTAGCGGAACCACCTGCGACATCAGGGCCTAGTACGGGCCACATGATCTCCTGCAATGATTTTGCAAAGCTTTTTGCAGATAAGGGCACTCAGATTCGAGAAGAGGTAGACTCCACCATGGGAGCAGGGCCGGGGCAGGAGAGTGCTAGAGTCCTGTCTAGTCAAATTGCGTGGGATCAATTCCAATTGGTTACCTCCGAGGATGTGGACAGGCTGCTTGGACAAGTGAAACCAACCACCTGTCTCCTGGATCCTTGCCCATCCTGGCTTATAAAAGCTAGCTGGGAAGGGCTGGGCGATGGGCTTCGTGGGGTGGTGAATGCTTCCCTCCGTGAGGGAACCTTTTCCGACCCGCTGAAAGAGGCGGTTATTAAACCGCTTCTTAAAAAACCATCTTTAGATGTGGCCACGATGGCCAACTATCGCTCAGTCTCAAATCTTCCATTCTTGGGCAAGGTGATTGAGCGAGCAGTTGCTGAACAACTCCAGGCACGCTTGGAAGAAGCGGACCATTTGGATCCCTTCCAGTTGGGATTCAGGCCTCATCATGGGACTGAAACTGCCTTGGTTGCACTGGTTGATGATGTCCGGTGGGCTAGGGACAAAGGTGAGAGCTGTTTCCTATTATTGGTTTCAGAACTCACAGGGTTAAGGAGTTCTGGTGACGTCTCTTCCCTGAGGCATGGTTAGAAGCACTTACCTGAGTGGCTTGACGCTAAGTGTTTCAGTCTGCTTTCTGTCTCTAAGCGAGAGGGAGACAATGGGTGAGCTTTCACCAGGTTTGAAGTTAAGCTGTTAAACTTCATGATTAAAGGCAAGAGAAGATAAGGAGTGCCTTGTGTCTGTTCTGAATTATTACCACATGCTGCAATTGCTTCGTTCTGCTGTGTTTACTCTGCTACCGGCAAGAGAGAGGCAGGAAGGATCTTTGGATCGGCACGGACAACAGCAGAGCTGCGGAGAGGAAACGTGCCAGGCTCCATGTTTAGCCTCTGTTTACACTCTTGTCCGGCTTAATTAGCATAGGTTATGGGCGCTTGCCAACGCTTTGAAGCTTTGCAGGAACGTCCCACATGTGAGGAGAGCCAGCAAGCTGAAAAGTTGCTGGGGCCAGCTGGCGCTCTGGAGCTGTGTCTTTGAAGCTGGAAGGAGCTCGCTGGGAGGAGTACCGGTCTGCCTGAGCCGGGAGGCGGAGGAAGCTACTGCTGAGACGTGAGTACGCTTAGCCCCCGGGGGAGATGGCAGATGATCGTGAATCATTCTCAGTTCCCTTTGAAAAATTGAACGGACAAAATTGGGCCGAATGGAGCCGGAAGCTAAAGGCCTGACTGGTAGCCAAGGGGTTGTGGGAGGCGACCCAGGGACCCCCTCTACCACCACCTGCAGCAGGAGCAGCAGCGGCAGACATAGCAGCTGCTCACGCGTCGCAGAGGAAAAACCAGAAAGCCCTGGGAGCTATAGTGCTCAGTTTGGAGGGTTCTCAACTTCCTCTGGTTGAAGGGCTTGAAACTGCCCAGGAGGCCTACCAAGCCCTTGAGAGGGTGCACCACAAAACCACGGCTGGTGCAAAGATCCACACCACCAGGCACTTGTTTGAGATGAAGCTGCGTCCCGGTGGGAACGTCAGACAGCATGTTACTGAGATGCTATCTGTTTTCAATGAGTTGCGGCTGTTGCAAGTCAACTTTTCAGAGGAACTGAAGGTTTATATTTTGCTCAGCTCCCTGGACAAAAGCTATGACAATTTGTGTCTGTCTATGGAATCGATGAGTCCACAGGATTTGACTCTATCGTACGTGACAGGGCGTCTTTCGGACGAACAGGAGAGGCGTGTCCGAGAGGGCAGGTCTGGCGCAGGCAGCTCCACCGGTTGCAGAGGTGGGGGGGCAAGCCAGATGAGAGCTGTGTACAGGCTTTTTCCACTCGTCGATGTTATGTCTGTGGATCTAACAGCCACCTGAAACGGGCTTGTCCGCAGAGGAGCAGAGAGGCCGGGCAGTATGTCTCCAAGGTCGTTTCCCATGGGAACCAGTCTCGGAGAGGAGGCCAGCGTGGGAACACGAAGGAAGCACGTGACTCAGAGAAGGGAGACTGTTATCATCTCACAGCTTCTCTGGCAACTTTGAAAAACAATACCAGCAGGGACACAGATGTGATGTGGGTGTTGGATTCGGGAGCCAATCATCACCTTATAACGCCATCTACTGGGAGGCTGCGGAATTGCAGGGCTGTTTTAGCTGGAACTACTGTTACATTAGCTGATGGGACACAAAAATCAGTTTCTAATGCTGCAAATGTTTATATTTCTGTTTTGCAGGCGGAGCTGGAGTGTTTCATTGTACCAGGGATGAAGTGTTGCCTGTTATCGATACCTGCTCTTGCGAAGCAGGGATACAAAATTTGTTTTGAAAATGATACCTGTTCCATTTTCAGAGGGGGGAGACAACTTGTCAACGTGGAAAGCAAGAACAATCTCTTTGTTCTGGAAACACCTCTGGAGGGTGGGGGGAATGCTGGAAAAGCACAGGCGCAGTGTGCTAGTGTTCCCAGCCATGATTCATGTGTTCATATATGGCACAAGAGAATGTCTCATGCTTGTCTGGAAGATGTTAAGAGGTTGCCTGGCTGCACCAAGGGTTGCGAAATCACACCATGTGGTAAATCCCTAGAGTGCAGGGCATGCAGAAAGGTTCAAAGGTGTAGGTTTCCCGGGGTAAAGAGGGTAACCACAAAACCTTTTGAACTTGTTCACACAGATCTTACAGGACCCATGAAGTGTGAGAGTCTGGGTGGGGCCAGGTTTCTGCTAACGATGGCAGATGATTTTTCTCAGAATTTATGGTGTTTCTCAGGTCACAGAGGGAGGCGGCGCAACTCATCCAGGATTGGGTTGCGGAGGTGGAACTAAGGTTCTCCACCAAGGTGCAAGAGTTCAGAAGCGACCATGGGTCACAATTCACTGGGTCTGCTCTGAAGGAATTCTTCAAGGAAAAGGGAATTCGTCACCAGGTGACGGGTGCAAAGTCTCCTCAAGAGAGAGGCGTGGCAGAGCACAGGAGTGAAGCACTGGCTGAAGCTGTGTGACTCTGGGCTGCCTCAGAGCTTTTGGAGTGAAGCTTGGAAGTTTGCCAGCTTTGTTTTTAACAGGTCCTACAATCACGATGTAGGTGACACACCGTATTTTCTGTTGCACAAGCAAAAGCCACAGGTGCATTTCTTCCGTTCGTTTGGTTCTAGGGCTTCAGTGCCGATACCAACAGCGCAACGGAAGGAGGGTGGTCCAAGGTACCAGGACATGATCTTCTGTGGGTATGATCCTGCAACAAATGGGTGGAAGTTTGCATACCTAGAGGGTGATCAGACCAAGCTGCTGGTCAGCAAGCATGCTGAGTTCTTTGAGCAGGGTGGTTGGTCACGACCAAAGGTTGGTTCTGATTTTCTCTCAGAATGCTTGTCCGATTCTGAGGGGGAGGAAAGGGAGGAGGAAAGGGAGGAAGGAGAGGCAGAGGCGGAGCCTGTTGCTGAAGACCAGGTTGCTGATGATGGTCAAGCACCGGGGTGGGTTTCTCCACAGGTTAAGAGAGAACCCAAGAGCGAGCCTTCATCTCCTGTTAGACAAGTGCAGGAGGCCCGAAGACGCAGCAAATCAGAGGGGGAGTCTTCTGTGCTAGGAGACACATTCGCTGATCCCAGTGGGTCAGGAGGAGCACCCGAGGTTGTGCTCCGGCGTTCATCTCGGACCACAAAGGGGATTCCAACTGAGAGGTTTCAGGTCACCAGTGCGTGGGTTGGTTTCGCACAGTGTGATTCTGGGAGTGTGGAAGGGATTCAACAATTGCCTGGGATAGATGCCAGTGGGAGGCAAAAGGCAATGGGAGGTGAGTTGAACTAAAAGAGGTCTGTAAATAGGGGTTCACAGTTTCCCTCAGGGTTCGAGACGAGAGGGGGTGTTATTGGTTTCAGAACTCACAGGGTTAAGGAGTTCTGGTGACGTCTCTTCCCTGAGGCGTGGTTAGAAGCACTTACGGGAGTGGCTTGACGCTAAGTGTTTCAGTCTGCTTTCTGTCTCTATGCGAGAGGGAGACAATGGGCGAGGTTTCGCCAGGTCTGAATTTATGCTGTTAAACTTCATGATTAAAGGCAAGAGAAGATAAGGAATGCCTTGTGTCTGCTCTGAATTATTATCCACATGCTGCAATTGCTTCGTTCTGCTGTGTTTACTCTGCTACAGGCAAGAGAGAGAGAGGCAGGAAGGATCTTTGGATCGGCACGGACAACAGCAGAGCTGCGGAGAGGAAGCGTGCCAGGCTCCATGTTTAGCCTCTGTTTACACTCTTGTCCGGCTTAATTAGCATATTTCCTAGTTCTGCTGGATCTCTCAGCGGCTTTTGACACCATCGACCATAGCATCCTTCTGGACCGTCTTGAGGGGCTGGGAGTTGGGGGCACTGTCATACAGTGGTTCCGCTCCTTCCTCCTGGGCTGTGTTCAGAAAGTGGTGGTGGGGGATGAGTGTTCAGACCCCTAGGGTCTCACTTGTGGGGTGCCTCAGATTTCTGTCCTCTCTCCCCCATGCTTTTCAACATTTACATGCAACCGCTGGGAGAGATCATCAGGAGGTTTGGGCTGGGTGTTCATCAGTATGCGGATGATACCCAGCTCTACCTCTCCTTTAAATCAGAACCAGTGAAGGCGGTGAAGGTCCTGTGTGAGTGTCTGGAGGCGGTGGAGGATGGATGGTGGCTAACAGATTGAGATTGAAATCCTCACAAGACAGAAGTACTGTTTTGGGGGGACAGGAGGCGGGCCGGTGTAGAGGACTCCATGGTCCTGAATGGGGCAACTGTGCCCCTGAAGGACCGGGTTCGCAGCCTGGGAGTCATTTTGGACTCACAGCTGTCCATGGAGGCACAGGTCAAATCTGTGTCCAGGGCAGCTGTTTACCAGGATGAGACCCTATCTGCCTGCAGACTGCCTCGCCAGAGTGGTGCATGCTCTGGTTATCTCCTGCTTGGACTACTGCAATGTGCTCTATGTGGGACTACCTTTGAAGGTGACCCGGAAACTACAACTAATCCAGAATGTGGCAGCCAGACTGGTGACTGGGAGCAGCCACCGAGACCATATAACACCAGTCTTGAAAGGCCTACATTGGCTCCCAGTACGTTTCCGAGCACAATTCAGAGTGTTGGTGCTGACCTTGAAAGCCCTAAATGGCCTCAGCCCAGTGTTCCTGAAGGAGCGTCTCCACCCCCATCATTCTACCCGGACACAGGTCCAGCGCCGAGGGCCTTCTGGCTGAGGGCCTTCTCAGTGGTAGAACACCCTCCCAGCAGATGTCAAAGAGAACAAGAACTACCAGACTTTTAGAAGACATCTCAAGGCAGCCCTGTTTAGGGAAGCTTTAAATATTTGATGTATTATAGTATTTTAATATTTTTTTGGAAGCCGCCCAAAGAGGCTGGGGAGGCCGAGTCAGATGGGCGGGGGTTTAAATAATAAATTATTATTATTATTACACCCAAAGACACCCCATGTGGTTTAGCGGAGGGACTAAGAGCCCTGGAGTGGGGAGACCTGGGCCCAGTTCCTCCCATGGCTAGGAGCTTTGGAGGGAGGTGGGGAAGATGGGGAGTGAGAGGAGCTGGTTCTGGGTGGAAACATCCACTCTGAGGAAAAGATTACCAGCTAGAGAAAGGAGTCTCTGAGCTTAGTGGGAAGGAGAGTGTGTGGTGTCCTGGGAGATTAAATCAGGCCAGGAATGAACTGGGAGGCTGAGCCAGGAGAAGGAGGAGCTGGAAAGAGACCGGCTGCTGAGCTCTCATCCCACTCAGGAGGGGAGAGATCCTTCTAGAAAGAGAAGACTCCCAAAGCAGAGATCCCTTGGGTCTTTGGCTTGGAGTACCTCGGGAGTAGGGTAACTGGCAGAAAGTGCCACCTTGTTAAGAGCCAAAGTATTACGTGTGAAACAACTGAGAAAACCTTGAAGGGAAATAACATTGTAAACTGAAATATCCTAAGTTTTATCCACTCATGTCATAAACTTCCTTGTTAAATAAAATTGTTAATGTTTATTTGAACAAATTTTACCTGAGACTCCCAATTAGTAAGTTTTACTTCACGCGAAGGACAGATCGTGAAGCTGAGGCTCCAATACTTTGGCCACCTCATGAGAAGAGAAGACTCCCTGGAAAAGACCCTGATGTTGGGAAAGATGGAGGGCACAAGGAGAAGGGGACGACAGAGGACGAGATGGTGGGACAGTGTTCTTGAAGCTACAAACATGAGGGAGGCAGTGGAAGTCAGGAGGGCCTGGCGTGCTCTGGTCCAGGGGGTCACGAAGAGGCAGACACGACTAAACAACTAAACAGCAACATTTTAAAGCCATCTAGGTGAGCGGCCATCACTCCTGTGTTTAACATCCTGGGGCACACCTAGACAGCATCCTAAAAAGCAGAGATGTCACCCTGCCAACAAAGGTCCGTATAGTAAAAGCCATGGTTTTCCCAGTAGTGATGTATGGAAGTGAGAGCTGGACCATCAAGAAAGCTGATCGCCGAAGAATGGATGCTTTTGAATTCTGGTGCTGGAGGAGACTCTTGAGAGTCCCATGGACTGCAAGAAGATCAAACCTCTCCATTCTGAAGGAAATCAGCCCTGGACAGATCCTGAAGCTGAGGCTCCAAGACTTTGGCCACCTCATGAGAAGAGAAAGACTCCCTGGAAAAGACCCTGATGTTGGGAAAGATGAAGGGCACAAGGAGAAGGGGACGAAAGAGGACAAGATGGTGGGACAGTGTTCTCGAAGCTACCAGCATGAGTTTGAGCAAACTGCGGGAGGCAGTGGAAGACAGGAGGGCCTGGCATGCTCTGGTCCAGGGGGTCACGAAGAGGCGGACACGACTAAATGACTAAATGATGACAACCTCACGCGAGTCCCCCATAAGATAATCTGAGGTAGTTGGAGGGCATTTGTGGAAATTGTGTTCTGTGAGGTGGGTGCACTATATTTAAGAGAGAGAACGGGCCCAAGGCTGCCAGGGGGAAAGAGCCCTTGCGTCTTCGCATATTAATTGGGGGCAGAGGTGGGATATGAAGTTAAAACCCACACAGATCCTATTTAGTTTTGAGCGGACTGGCAGACTTAAACATTCATTAGGAAAACTGGATGCTGTACGTACGCCCACAGATATGTGGAATTTTGAGTGAAATATACTCAGATCTCAGAGAGGATGAAACCTCTGATTCCCTCACATTTAAGGAGAGAGTGAAAGTGTGCTTTGGACTGACTGCAGAACAAAGCCAAAAAGCCTTTCGTGAAATTAAAAGGAAACCAGGAGAGACTTAGGCCCAACTGGGTAGCCGAATTGACCAAGCTCTGGACAGATGGGAGGAAAGTTAGATGAGCTCAAACAGCTGATCAGTTGAGAGCAATGTTTCCAAGAGGTTCCTGCTCATTTAGGCTGAAAACAGCAACTGAAGTCTCTACCTTGGGAGATGAAATCAAAGGAGACTCAGGGGGAGCAGTAATACTCAGTCCCTTCCAGGAAAAGTAATAATTGGAAACCCAGGGAGGAAGTGGGGTCTCAAAACGACAACCCTGAAGGGCGGGCCCTGTCATGGCTAAAATGGCCGCTGTTTCTTTAATGCGAATAAAGCTGGGTCAGCATGACTCAGCGGTCTGCACCAAGTTGTATATATAAGTGAGAAATGTTAGTTTGTTGCTGAGGCTGGTGTTTGGGTTGGTTGGTTAGTACTGGTGTGTATAGGTATTCAGTCGTGTTTTGCACAAAGATTTTTAAGAATAAAACTCTGCAAGGATATTCTCGTGGACTCTTTTTGTGCCGACAAGGAGACTGAGGAGACTAAGGGAGGTCAGAACCCTTTCCTTCTTTTTTTTGCTTTTTACAAACACTGACAGGTTATGGGCCCAGTGTTTCTGAGCATGTGCAGAGTGCAAAACGACTGACAGCATCTCAGCAGGGAGCTGGTGAGTCCTGGTGGTGTACGGAGCCAGTGGCTGTGCGTTGGAGCAGTTGGTGGCAAGCTGTATCTGTCTGCAGCGACGCTGGAGCGGCTAGGATCTGAGGATCAGGAAAGTACTCAGCGTCGGCTACTGGAACAGTTTGAACTGCTAGAGGACCACAGTAGGCGACTCAGAGAGCGGCTACACCAGTTGCAGAGCCAGGCGGGACCTGAGGTTCAACAGAGGCAGCAGCTAGAAGCCGGTGAGTGCCAGCCAGGACCATCCAGTTGGACTCTAAATAGAGTCAGGAGAGATTGCTGGAGACCCCACAGAAGGGGCTCAGCAAGCACCAGCAGAGATGGCAGATTTCCAGTCTTCCCAAGTTGTAAATATTGGGGGAGGCATCCCTTTTGAACTTCTCTCAGAGAGCAACTGGCTGAGTTGGTCAATTAAAATGCAGCAGTTGTTAAGGAGATAGACTATGGGACTGTGTTGAAACTGAGGTTTTGAGACGGGACTCTGCTGAGAAAAAACGGCTAGATGAAAGGGCCCGTGCCCAAATTATGCTGTGTTTGAGCAACTCTCAGTTATTGCATGTAGCAAATGCTAGCACAGCGTTTGAGTGCTGGAATTTATTGAGGGCAATGCATGTCAGAGAAACTGCTGGAACTATCATTTCTCTGACCAGAAGGCTGTTCAGGATTGTTATGAAAGAAGGTGAGAGTTTGGCAACTCATCTTCAAACGCTAAAATCTCTGTTTCTTCAACTACAGCAGAGAGGTAAGCGTTATGATGAGACTGACCAAACATACATTATCCTTTCAAGTTTGCCTGAAAGCTGGTTGCCTGTGATTAACAGCATGGAGAGTATAGATGCAACCAACCCGGGCATCTCCAACGTCAATGCAGGGCAAGACTTCCAGGAGACGACGTGGAGCAGAGACAGCAATCGACGCAGAAACATAAGCAGAAGGGGTTCTCTTCAGGGAAGCAGAACACGCGTTCTGCTCAGTTTGTGTCTGCATTTTCTCGAGAGGAGAGAAAGATACCTCGAGGATCATGGTTGCTGGACTCTGGCAGCATCAGGATTATCTGCAATAGTCGGGAGGACTTTAAGACCCTGGAGAAGCCAGCTGATGGAAAAGACTCAATCTATCTTGCTGATGGTCGTAGAAGCAAGATTGATGGCCAGGGAACATGTTTCCTGCAGTGCTTGAACACTACTCTACCAGAGACTCTGTTTGTCAGCAGTTTGGACTATTGTTTACTGTCTGTAAGCTGTTTGATTAATGCAGGGTATAGTGTTAAGTTCACACAGGATGGCTGTCTGATAAAGAATGGAACTCAGGTATGTGGCCATGCAAAGATGGAAAATGGGTTATATATAATGCAGGACAAGCCTGTTTAAGCAGCCCAGGTGGTTCAGGATAATTTGCCAGTTCATAAGGGGTGTGTACATGAACTGCACAGAAAACTGGGTCACGCCAATTTCCGTGTGCTTTCAGAGATGCAAAATGTGTGCAAGAACCGAAAAGTAAATAGCTGTATTTTATTTATTTATTTATTTATTTACGGCTATTAGCCCATAAAATATGTACAAACATAAAAGCACAGAGGCATAAGGACCGATATATTCAACACCAAAGGGTGGACATCACGGTACTAGGGTGGGTCAATGAGCAGAGCCAAATAACAGCTTGGGGCCCAGAGAGCTCCAAGGGACGGATCACAGAAAAAAGAAAAACTGAAGACGAGGTCCGACATGCACTCTCATCGTAACTGTCCGATTAGTTTTGGTGTTGTTGTTGTTTTTTGGTTGTTTTTGTGTGTGAGATAACCGCATTCAGGAATCTCACCACCTGCAGAGTTACCGAAGGATCTGTATCCTGCAAAAGTAGTGCGGCGTGTGACTCAACAGGCCGGCCCACCAAGCGCAGTAAAGCAGGACCTAGGAATTTAGTCCTGGCTATGCTATGTAGGGGGCAGTTGAACATTATATGTGGAAGAGATTCAACAGTTTTCCCGTCACACACGCATAACGGAGACACCAAACCCTTAGAAAATCTGTGGCTCAGCAGGTTCGATGGAAGGACATTGAACCTTGCACGAATAAATGCAAGTCGGTGTGGTACAGATGAAAGAGATGACATGTATGATGGAAGGCCAAGTGGTGGGGTTATTCCGTGATACCTGGGGGAGCAAACACCCCCACCCCAGGCGAGGTTGTGTTGATTTTCAATGTCTGCTAATCTTTGCTCTATATGGCTTTTGGCTGAGCATAAGTTCATCTTTAGGGAGTCCGCTGGGAAAATTCCGATGCTCAGGAGTTTGGCATGGATTTTTCCTACCCACGGATTGACAAAGTCGTCTCGCCAGAGGCACTGAAAAAGGAAATGGTCGGGAAGCCTATGCCAGCTGGACAGCCAGTAGCCAAAGACTCGCTTCCAGATGACGGTCTCCAATGATGCAATCCTTAACTCCAGACGTATGGCTGCGTTGCTCACACACATGGGGAGTTTCAGGAGGCGACGGAGAAACTGATTCTGCAATGTCCCAAGCGATGTTAAATTGGACCCTGGGGCCCAGAGTGGGGCAGCATAACAGAGGGTGGAAACCACTTTTGCGTGGTATACCTTCAAAGCAGAAGGGATGTGGGAGGCTCCGTCGGCCGCAAAAAATTGGAGCAGAGAATAGAGTATTGTTTTCCCTTTGTTTAGTAGATACTGAATCTGTGGCTTCCAGCTTAGGTTGTAGTGAAAAAAGACTCCTAGGTATTTAAATTTGAAAACCTGTTCTAGTTGGACTCCATCTAACTTCCAGCTGTAAGTTTTCCAAGACCTGGTAAAGACCAGGACTTTAGATTTCCCATGATTAATAGTCAGATGGTTAAGTTTGCAGTAAGCCGCAAAAATCTTTAGAGCTCTGCATAGACCGACTCTAGAGTAGGAAAGGAGCGCTGCATCGCCGGCATATAGAAGCAGAGGGCAGCGAAAATCAGCTAGGCGGGGGGCATGGATGTTGGCTTGAGACTCATTCAGAAAGAGCCTCATATCGCTAATAAACAAGTTAAAGAGGAGTGGGGCCAAAATGCAGCCTTGGCGCACACCTCTATTTATTGGGACCTCGTTGGATAGGTTTCCCGCCGGTGTGAGTCTCACTCTAGCTGATGACCCGTGGTGTAATTGAGTTATAAGCCATAACAGCCTTCTATCTATGCCCCATCTCTCTAATTTCTTCCATAGACAGTTTCTTGGGATACTGTCGAAGGCGGCCTTTAGGTCTATGAAAGCGACACATAGGCGCCCCCGACTCGGGGCAGAATATTTTCTGGCAAGATGATACATAATTACCATATGGTCAGTGGTCGAATAATTGTTCCTAAAGCCCGCTTGCTCATGGCCAATCAAATTTGAGTCGTTTGCCCAATGGGACAGCTTAGACAGCAAAAATTTTGCATAGATTTTCCTGATGATAGACAAAGGCTGATGTTCCGATAGTTCTCCGGGTCAGCAGGGGGACCTTTTTTATGGACTGGCACGATCACGGCCTTCTTCCATGACCTAGGGATAAGCCCTGTAGAATTAATTGCATCAAAGACTTTGGCCAAGATTTCAGCCCACCACCTCGGTTGCGCAACAATAGCCTCAGCAGGGACTAGATACGGACCGGGGGCTTTGCCCGTTTTCAGATCTAATATCAAGTTCATTATCAGGTCTGGGTCGGTAGAGGGCCACAAAGGTAGATGGTCGGCTCGGAATTCCGCGGGTGAGTTGGATTCCTCTGCCAAGGAGAAATATTTACTCCAGAATTGTTCCCATGTGGGCACAGGGATAATCGTCAGTGGGTACTTCCTTCCTCTTTTGTTTATCAAGGCCCAAAATTCCTGTGGTCTGCGGGATCTAGAGGCCGCAATCAAGGCTCGCCAAATAGCTGTAACTGTTTCCTAGATTGCAATGTCTGTAAAATGGCCAAATCTAAGAGGAAGCCTGTGGCTTCTAAAAGTGACAGAGTATCTAAAGAGGTTTTAGAACTTGTCCATTGTGATGTGATAGGCCCTTTTCCACAGAAGACTAAAGGGGGCGCCAGATATGCTTTTCTGGTAATAGATGATAAATCACGTTTTAGTTGGTTGTTTTTGCTGAAGCAGAAATCTGAGTGTTTCCCCACATTCAGAGAATGGGTTGCCCAAGCTGAAAAGCTCTTCGCTCGCCCTGTTGTGCAGTTGCAAATAGATAGGGGTGGAGAATTTCTGAACAAACAATTTGGGACATGGTTGCGACGTAAGGGGATCACTCACCGTTTGACTAACCCTTATAGCTCTGCTGAAAATGGTCTGTGTGAAAGACGTGGGGCTGTAATACAGTCAGTAAAGGACTGCCTGCTAGTGGATGCAGGATTGGGCCACAACCATAGGCTGTGGGGCGAGGCTTTTCTGACAGCAAACTTTTTGATTAATAGAACCTGGTCTAGCTCTATAAAAGATATTCCTTATCGTGTATTGTTTGGGAAAGAACCAGAGTGGACAATGCTCCATAACTGGGGTGCTTGGGCACATGTAAATATCCCCAAAGCTCAGCACCAGAAAGGGGGCGCTAGAGCACAGAAACTGTGGTTTGTGGGATATCAGTCCTATGGCAAAGGGTGGTGTTTCAATCTACGCCCAGGACACGTGGTTCTGTCACGAAGTGCAGACTTTGCTGACCAGGACAGATGGACTGCGATCCATGCCAACCCTGACCACCTACTGCCCCTGCAAGTAAGAGAAGAGGCTTCTTCTCAGCCATTGGCAACACAGGAGCAGAATGAGGAAGAGGCACATATTTCCCCAAAAGATGTGGCAATAGATAATACTTCTCTAGAGGAAGAGGAAGAAGAGCCAGAGATAAGGGGGGAAGAAGAAGTAGTTGTGCCTAGGCGCTCCCAGCGTTCAAACAAGGGTGTACCTCCTCAGCGTTTGACCCTAGGAGGAGTGAGAGTATGCAATGTGAGTTGTGTGGAACCACAGAGTTATAATGAAGTCTTAGACTTACCCCCTGGGGAACATACTTTGTGGGAACAAGCTATGAAAGCAGAAATGGACTATTTTAAATGTAACAAAGTGTTTGGGGTCATAATGCCGCCACCTGGTGGCAGAGTGGTGTCATGCAAGTGGGTTTACAAAAGGAAAACCCTTGCATCTGGGGAGCCACGTTTTCGAGCCAGATTAGTAGCCAGAGGGTTCACTCAGATTAAAGGGGAGAGTTATGATGAAGTGTTTTCTCCCACTGTAAAGAGTGAAACTTTTCATTTAATGCTTTCCATTGCTGCTGTAAGACAACTAGCAGTGCACCATTTTGATGTTGATGCTGCATATCTGCATGCAAATTTAGACCACGAAGTGTTAATGAGACAACCCCCTGGGTTTGAAGGGGAAAATGGTGCAGTCTGGCGTTTGAAAAAGGCTGTTTACGGTCTCAAACAAAGTGGAAAGTGTTGGAACCAGTGTTTAAATGAAGCCCTTGTAAAACTTGGTTTTAAAAGGAGTGGCTGATCCATGCCTGTACACCAAGGGGACAGGCAACAAATATCTAATGCTCTTAGTCTTTGTTGATGATTTGCTTGTGGCAGGGAGTTCCACAGATGAGATCCAGAAGCTCACAAGTCAACTGGAAAAGAGGTTTAAGCTTAAAGCCTTAGGGCCTGTAAGCAATTACTTGGGAATAGAAGTAAGGCAGGAAGCAGATGGAAGCTTCCTATTGAGCCAGAAAGAGAAAATTCTTCATTTAATAGAACAATTTGGCATGGAAAACTGCAAGCCAGTTCAGACTCCCATGACACCAGATTTCCCAAAGACACTGTGTGATGATGAATTTGATCAGCCTGAGTTGTATCACTCAAAAATAGGATCACTGTTGTATTTAAGCCAGTGGTCAAGGCCAGACATTGCATGTGCTACAAATGTTCTGAGCCAACGTGTATCTAAACCCAGTACTGCTGATTGGTGTGCTTTGATAAGGCTTATCAGATATCTAAAGGGGACATTAAATGTATGTTTAAAGATATCTAGTACACAAGATGAAAAACTAGAAGTATTTGTTGATGCGGACTGGGGAAGCTGTGTAGCTACCAGAAAATCTACAAGTGGAATGGTTATGATGTTTGCCAATTCCCTAATTGGATGGAGGTCAAAGAAACAAGGATTTGTTGCGACCTCATCATGTGAGGCAGAATATGGGAGCCTGTGGCTAGCATGCAATGAAATCATGTGGTTTATACAGATACTAAAAGATCTAGATTGTAAAGTAGACTTGCCTATCCAAGTGTATGAAGATAGCCAATCGTGCATTGCATTAGCGGGCTCGGAAATAATGAAATCCGCATCAAAACATATTGCTATCCGTCATGCGAATGTGAGAGATTGTGTACAGAATGGGGTAATCAAACTGGAGTATTGTCAATCACAAGATAATATTGCTGATTTGTTTACCAAGCCTTTGCCAGCAACATGCCATAATGAATTGATGACAAAACTGGGTTTATGTATATAATGCATGTATGTATTGTTTCTGTTGGGGTTTTTCGCCTTTAAGAAACAGAAGGGGTGTCACGGCTAAAATGGCCGCTGTTTCTTTAATGCGAATAAAGCTGGGTCAGCATGACTCAGCGGTCTGCACCAAGTTGTATATATAAGTGAGAAATGTTAGTTTGTTGCTGAGGCTGGTGTTTGGGTTGGTTGGTTAGTACTGGTGTGTATAGGTATTCAGTCGTGTTTTGCACAAAGACTTTTAAGAATAAAACTCTGCAAGGATATTCTCGTGGACTCTTTTTGTGCCGACAAGGAGACTGAGGAGACAAAGGGAGGTCAGAATCTGTCAGGGAACTGCCATCGGAGGAACAGGTGGGGAAAGGGATCACGGAGGTTGGGAGAGACTCAGCAGCGGAAGCAGGGACCAGCAGGGGGAGAGGTGAGTCTTTGGTGGAAGGTCTCCTGGATGCTGAGGGAGACTCAGCAGCTAAAGCAGGAACCAGCAGAGAAAGAGGGGGAGCTCTGAGGGAAAGCGAGCAAGGGGGAGGGCTCAGGGACACGTCCAGTGAGGACAGTGTGGAGGTGTCTGAAGCTCCCATAGGGAGACCCATTCCTCGCCGGAAGCTGTCACGACGCGAGTCCAGAAGACGTGTTTCCGTTAAGGAGCTTTTATGCTGGAAACGATTCCGAAAATCCCCACTGTCGGAATCTGCAAGTGATTAGAGCAGACATGTTTGAGGAGCTCTGTCACAGACAGAGGTTTGTGGGTTTGCACAAACTCTGAGGGACTACGATTTTTCGCACAAGCAGCTCATCATCCCATCACAGCATTCCGACAGTCTTTGTAAGCTGTCTGTGCAGGAAAAGGCATCATGAGCGACCCAGCCGGAACCGGAGGAGCAGGAGTTGGAGCAGGTCCAAGCTTGGAAGAAAGGTACCAAGCATTGGAAATCCAACTGGCGCTGCAGACGGCGAGGCTTGAGGAGAGAAGGGCTCAGGATGCTGACAAAAAGGGGAAAGCCACCCAGTTCACCAGAAAGGTACCAGGGTTGGTGCAGAAGTTTGGGGGGGACCCCAAGGACTACCATGCCTTTAGGACAGAGATGCAATATGCCCTCAATGTGCAATTTGATGAATTCCCTGATGAGGAATCACGAGTGGCTTTCGTGATTGGGCATCTTGAAAGGGGGGCGAGGGACTGGGTTAGACCCCTGATGGCAACGAATAATGACGTCCTAAAGGACACAATGAAGTTCTTTCGTGCGATGGATTTGATGTTTTCCAGCGATATTGAGCAGGGCATGGTCCGCAGACAGTTAATGGCTTGCAAACAGGGGAGCCGATCTGTCCGTGAGTATTGGACTGAGTTCACCATGCTGGTTCATAGATTGGAGTGGGATTTATCGGCGGAACCCATTCAAATGCTATTTGAAGAAGGTCTTGCTTCGGCTGTGAAAGACGAACTTTCCAGGAGTCCCCGGGCGGCTTCTATGGATCAGCTAACCAAATCTGCGCTGACCATAGGGGCGCGCCAGGAGGCGAGAGCCTTGGAGAGGCGGGAAGGGAAAGGGGAACGGTGGAAAGAGTTCCGCATTCCAGACATTCCACAGCCAACTTTCCCTCCGGCGGAGCCGATGGAAATTGGAACAGCGCGCGCGCAATTTCAAAGCCCAGTGAGGGGGGAAAGAAGGATGGAAAAGGCGCCCGGAAATGCTATCTCTGCCAACAGCCAGGTCACTTTGCCAGAGTCTGCCCCCAGAGGAAGGAATGGCAAGGGATGGTGGGAGCTGTTGAGGGGGGAGAGCAGGGAGAAACGGAGCAGGTAAAAGCCAACGCCTGGCTGCCACCGTCGGGGCACAGCAGCCAGGCCAAAGAGCAGTGAAAGTGCCCACGCCAGAACCTCCTAAACCTGCTCTAGTGATAGAAGTGTCACTAGAGCTGCAAAACGGCTACCCTCTAAAGATAAAGGCTCTGTTGGACTCAGGCAGCTCCTGCAATTTTATGAGCAAAGAGTTTGCAGCTGAACACCAGATACAGACAATCCCTTTAAGCAACCCCCTGCAGGTGACCACGATCGATGGCAGGGAGCTGTTGGGAGGAGAAGTCAGCTTGCAGACCGTCCCAATGATAATGAAGGTGGCAAGGCACACCGAACTGATAGCGTTTAATGTGGCCACCTTGGGAGGGGCTCCTATTATTTTGGGGATGAGCTGGCTGGCGTTACATGATCCGCTGGTAGGCTGGCAGCAGAGAGTGGTTTCCTTTGGTTCCGCACATTGCTTAGAACACTGCAGGGGAGGGAAGGGTTCAGCAGGGGCCCAAGCCACCCTAGCAGGGACGGAAGTAACGGAGCAGGTGAAGGTACCACGACAATACGCAGATCTCAGTGACGTGTTCAGCGAAAGGGAAGCTGACCAACTACCCCCGCACAGACCCTTTGACTGTCAAATCAATTTACTCCCTGGGGCACAGCTCCCTGTAGGCAAGCTGTACGCCATGTCAGACAGAGAGATGCAGTTGTTAAGGGAGTTTGTGGACAAGAACCTGAAGCGAGGTTTCATCAGGGAATCCAGAGCGGTGGGAGGCAGCCCAGTGTTTTTTGTGGATAAGAAAAACACGGACAAGCCGAGACTTGTGTGTGACTTCAGGGCTTTAAACGCAGTGTCAGAACCAGCTGCTTTCCCTATGCCCAGGATTGACGACATTCTGGACAGGGTGCGGAAGGGAAAGATTTTCACAAAGCTGGACCTCAGGGGGGCGTACAACCTGATACGCATAAGGAAGGGGGATGAATGGAAAACCACCATGTTCACCCCTTTGGGGGCTTTTGAATATGTAGTGATGCCTTTCGGCCTACAAGCAGGCTCGGCGTGCTTCCAATCTTTTATGAACCACGTACTGGGGTCTTTGCTTTACAAGAATTGCGTGGCCTTCCTAGATGACGTGTTGGTATATTCTGAGAATGAGGAGCAGCATGTGAGAGACGTCAGAGAAGTGTTAAGCAGGCTGCAAGCCAACCGGCTGTGGGTGAAACTGGAGAAGTGTCAGTTTCATACCAAGGAGGTGGAGTTCCTGGGGTACCGCCTGTCAGACAAGGGATTGGCTATGGATCCCGGGAAGGTCCAGGCAGTGCTGGAATGGAAAACACCCAAAACAAAGAAGGATGTGCAGAGGTTTCTAGGGTTTGGGAACTTTTATCGTAAGTTCATCCGAAACTTTGCTCACCTGACAGCGCCTATTACAGACTGTCTCAGCAGTAAGAAGAAATTCGCTTGGACTGAGGAGGCGGAGCGAGCATTTGAGGAGCTGAAAAGGGCCTTCGCCTCTGAAGAACAACTTCTACATGTGGATTTACAAAAAAAACTGAGAGTCGAAACAGACGCATCAGACAGAGCCATAGGGGCGGTGCTTCTTCTGCAGCCAGGGAAGGAGGGGTCAGAATGGAGACCGTGTGCTTTTTTTTCGCAAAAGCTGAACAAATCTGAGAGGAATTACACGGTGTATGACCGAGAATTACTTGCCATTCATGAGGCTTTCCGGAAGTGGAGGCACCTGCTAATTGGCGCACAACATAAGGTGCAAGTGTGCACTGACCACAAGAACCTAGAGTATTGGAGAACGGCACGAGTGCTCAACCAACGGCAGTTGAGATGGGCCCAGGAGTTCTCCAAATTTAACTTTGAGATTTGTTACGTGCCAGGCCCAGAGAACGTTAGGGCGGATGCTCTCTCACGCAAACCTGAATATTTGGAGGGGGAGGGAGCACCCGAAGAAAGACATGTTATTCCAGAGGACCGCTGGGTGTGTGGGGCAGCATTGGTGGGGCAAAGAGAACTGGTAGAGGGAACGGTGAATGATGAATATGCCCAGGACAAGCTCAGGGGTCTCAGGAGGGAGGGAGATAAACCCGGAGGTTTTGAGGAGAGAAACGGGGCGTTGTATTACAAGGGAGCGTTATATATACCAGAAGGAGAATTGAGGGGAAAGGTACTCAAGCAGCTGCACGATAGCCCCACAGCGGGGCATTTTGGGCAACACAAAACCATGTGGCTGGTTACCAGGGAATTTTGGTGGCCCAAGGTCAGGGAAGATGTGCGGGAGTATGTGAGAGGGTGTGACCAATGCCAGCGAGCCAAAGGGGAGAGGCGGGCGCCGGCGGGGTTATTAGAACCGCTACCCACACCTGAAAGACCATGGGAAGCAGTGGCAATAGATTTCATGACTGATCTGCCAAAATCCAGAGGGAAAACAGCCATCATGGTTGTGGTAGACCTTTTAACCAAAATGGCCCACTTTATAGCCTGCTCACATGCGGTCACGGCAGAAGAAACAGCTAAATTGTTTGTAGAAAATGTGTTTAGGTTGCATGGCGCCCCCTTGAGGGTGGTTTCAGACCGCGGGAAACAATTTACTTCCAGGTTCTGGAGGAAGCTCATGAGCTTACTGCATGTAGAGGTCAATTTTTCGACTGCCCGGCATCCTGAAACCAACGGGCAGGCGGAAAGAGCCAATGGCATACTCCAGCAATATTTGAGGTGTTATGTCAATGACAGAGAGAATGATTGGGTGGAGAAGCTGGCGTTGGCGGAATTTGCCTACAACAATGCGGAGAACGTGTCCACAGGGATGAGCCCCTTTTTGGCTAATTACGGGTGCCATCCCCGGGCTTTCCCAGGGGGGGAAGGGGAGAACTGGAGCGTTCCAGCTGCCGAACAGTTCGTAGAAGAAATGGAAGCGATCCATCGCCAGCTCCAACTCAACTTAGATAGGGCCAAGGAGGAGTATAAGAGGCAGGCAGACAAAAACAGAAGAGAAGGTGAAACCATTAGGGTGGGGGACCAGGTGTGGCTGTCAACCCAAGGGTTACCATTCAAAGGGGGTTGTAAGAAGTTAAGACCCAAAAGATTGGGTCCCTTTGAAGTCACGCAACAGGTCAACCCAGTGGCTTTCAGACTCCGGTTACCACATGAAGCTGCACCCAGTTTTCCACAGGTCGTTGCTGTCACCGTATAACGGGGACAGAGAAGGGAGGGTCACTAGGGGGCCAGCAATGGAGGAAAGGGAACACAGCTACCATGTAGCAGAGATCCTCGATTCCAGGTGGAAGGGAGATCAAGTAGAGTATTTGGTAATGTGGGAAGGGGAGCCGGAGTCGGAAAACACCTGGGTCATGGCAGAGGATATCAATGACGAGGTTTTAATAGAAATTTTTCATCAGAGGTTCCCACGTAAACCTCAGCCTGTGGCGAGGTTCCGGAGGGAATACTTTGCCACCACCGACGAAGAAGAGGAGTTGGAGGGGTTCACAGATTCCGAGGAGGAGTACTCAGCGAGCCGAAACGACGACCGATGGAGGGAGATGTTCGAGACGTCTGAAGATGAAGGGGATTCTTTTTGGGGTTTTACCTCGTCACCGCCCAGAGGAGAGGGAACGGGAGGGTGTGAAGGGGGCCCTGGAGGGGAGGTGGATGTCAGGGAACTGCCATCGGAGGAACAGGTGGGGAAAGGGATCACGGAGGTTGGGAGAGACTCAGCAGCGGAAGCAGGGACCAGCAGGGGGAGAGGTGAGTCTTTGGTGGAAGGTCTCCTGGATGCTGAGGGAGACTCAGCAGCTAAAGCAGGAACCAGCAGAGAAAGAGGGGGAGCTCTGAGGGAAAGCGAGCAAGGGGGAGGGCTCAGGGACACGTCCAGCGAGGACAGTGTGGAGGTGTCTGAAGCTCCCATAGGGAGACCCATTCCTCGCCGGAAGCTGTCACGACGCGAGTCCAGAAGACGTGTTTCCGTTAAGGAGCTTTTATGCTGGAAACGATTCCGAAAATCCCCACTGTCGGAATCTGCAAGTGATTAGAGCAGACATGTTTGAGGAGCTCTGTCACAGACAGAGGTTTGTGGGTTTGCACAAACTCTGAGGGACTACGATTTTTCGCACAAGCAGCTCATCATCCCATCACAGAATCCTTTCCTTCTTTTTTTTTTTGCTTTTTACAAACACTGACAAAGAAGACTCAGGGGGAGCAGTAATACTCTGTCCCTTCCAGAAAAAGTAACCCAGGGAGGAAGTGGGGTCTCAAAACGACAACCCTGAAGGGCGGGCCCAAGGGAGGGTGCCGGGGGGGGGGAGAGCCGTGACACGAAGTAAAAACCCCCACAGAAACGTACCCAGAGACACAGAAGAACCAGTTTAATAAAGGAGTGAAGTTCTTTGATTAAAAAGAGAAAAGATTCCTGTCAGAAAATGACCAGCAAGCGCCAAGCCAAAGAGACTCAGGATGACCCAGCTGCTGCGTCTGAGGAGAATCCTAATATATTGAATTAGAGAGGATGAGGCTAAGATTGGAATTGTCTAAGGTTGAAGCAGAGAGAGAAAGAGGCCAGAATGGCAGCTGCCCTTCATCTAGCAGAGATACAGGGAGAGAGAGAGGGAGGGAGAGAGGAGAGAGAGAGAGAGAGAGAGAGAGAGAGAGAGATGAGCCCAAGAAGAAAGAGACAGGGAGGCCAAG
Source organism: Podarcis vaucheri (assembly GCF_965113315.1). Taxonomy (NCBI): domain Eukaryota; kingdom Metazoa; phylum Chordata; class Lepidosauria; order Squamata; family Lacertidae; genus Podarcis; species Podarcis vaucheri. The sequence goes on along the minus strand of NC_138765.1, from coordinate 2,049,736 downwards.
ATGGCCCATGAAAAAGAGATGCTTCCTTTAAAAATGGAGGAGATTCAGGCGAGGGCAGAACTGCCGCAAGCAATGTCGGGGGTGGAGATTTTACCTCAGCCAATGTAAAGTATGTACAGTGGTACCTCGGGTTACAGACTCCGCTAACCCAGAAATAGTACCTCAGGTTAAGAACTTTGCCTCAGGATGAGAACAGAAATTGATCTCCGGCAGCAGCGGGAGGCCCCATTAGCTAAAGTGGTACCTCAGGTTAAGAACAGTTTCAGGTTACAAACGGACCTCCAGAACAAATTAAGTACTTAACCTGAGGTACCACTATAAAAGGTGATGGTGTGCAGGCCTAATGGTCAAAGCTTCAAAATGCCAGTTTGCTATGAGGCAAGTCAAATATTTCGGTCCCGTCCCAAGGGGTGGAAATATACAACCTGACTGGAGCAAGGCAAAGGTCCTTCAAGAGGGGCCTAGACTCTCCACAAAGAGAGAAAGAAGAGCTTTTCTGGGGGGACAGGGATATTGTCCTCGATTTATTCTGCCAGTCATGCCTGCGGACTGTCTGGCCAGAGTGGTGCATGCTCTGGTTATCTCCCGCTTGGACTACTGCAATGAGCTCTATGTGGGGCTACCTTTGAAGGTGACCCGGAAACTGCAATTAATCCAGAATGCGGCAGCTAGACTGGTGACTGGGAGTGGCCGCTGGGACCACATAACACCGGTTCTGAGAGATCTGCATTGGCTCCCAGTACGTTTCCGAACACAATTCAAAGTGTTGGTGCTGACCTTTAAAGTCCTAAACGGCCTCGGTCCAGTATAACTGAAGGAGCGTCTCCACCCCCATCGTTCTGTCCGGACGCTGAGGTCCAGTGCCGAGTGCCTTCTGGCGGTTCCCTCATTGCGACAAGCCAAGTTACAGGGAACCAGGCAGAGGGCCTTCTCGGTGGTGGCGCCCGCCCTGTGGAACGCCCTCCCAGCAGATGTCAAAGAGAACAACTACCAGACTTTTAGAAGACATCTGAAGGCAGCCCTGTTTAGGGAAGCTTTTAATGTTTGATGTATTAGAGTATTTTAATATATTTTTTGGAAGCCGCTCACAGTGGCTGGGGAAGCCCAGCCAGATGTGCGGGGTACAAATAAATTATTATTATTATTGTTGTTGTTGTTGTTATTTTAGCCCCCATGCTGCTCCTTGACATGACTGGGAGAAGAAAGACCAGCCAGATGAGAGCATTTGGAGGGACCAGTGCCAGGCAGCGTTGGGACATTGAAAAACAGCCCTGGATCCGGGGTCAGCAAGCTTTTACAGCCGGGGGCCGGTCCACCGTCCCTCAGACCTTGTGGGGGGCCGGACTATATTTGGGGGGGGGGGGGAATGAACCAATTCCTATGCCCCACAAATAACCCAGAGATGCATTTTAAGTAAAAGGACACATTCTACTCATGTAAAAACACGCTGATTCCTGGACTGTCCGGGGGCCGGATTGAGAAGGCGATTGGGCTGCATCCGGCCCCCGGGCCTTAGGTTGCCTCCCCTGGCCTAGATGGACCTTGGGGTCCCTTCCAACTTTAGGATTCTGCTCTTCATTTTGGAAGGCGGACAAGGAGCAAGAGCAGCCTGCCGTCACAGAACGAAGAGGACGGAGTCTTCATCTCCTTGGTTGCCCTTCTCTGGGAGGGGGGGCAGATTGTGAGGAGCAAAAACGAGGACGCGATGATGACCCCCACTTTCAATACTCCTACTATAGGTAGGCTAGAGAAGCTGTGAGATGTTTTGCTGAGGGGGAGGGGCAGGAGAAGAGAAGAGGAACGCAAGTCTTCCACCCCCACTTATGTCTCCTCCAGAACGTCTGGCCAGAGACATTTTGAGAAAAAAATCCACCTGGACTGAAATTTTACCCCTGAGAAAGAGGACGTGTCCTGGGAAAAGAGGACACATGGCAACCCTTCTTCTCTGGCGTCCCTCGTAGCCGAGTAAGATTGTCTCCCCTAAACACGGTTTCAACCATGAGGCCCTCAGTGACCGTGGGGGCCAATTCTGGATCCAGGCGTCCTTCCCTGCCTGGCTGAAGGAGCTGTGAAGACACGCTGATTCCAGAGGATGAGGAGCGTCAAACACACCGTTTAATCCACACGCGTCTGGCACCCGGGGTTGGCAACCCAAGTCTCAATCCAATTCCATCATTTAGGAGGCATTTTGCGGGGCTTGGGCACCCACCAACTTATATCAATGTCACCAGAGGGGAATAAAAGGCTTCCTAGGAAAACCCCCTTGGCTGCTCCTGTGTTGCTTCCAAGGCGACTTCACCCAGAACATACATTTATGGCTGAAATACAGACACAAAGCAGCAGATGGGACAACACAGAATGCCCCCCCCCCAGCCATGTCTGGCAATGTCTCCCCCCCCTCCAGCCCCCCCGGGACCCCCTCTTGCTGGGACAGGGCTCTCTGCCCCGCAGCCCCACCCAGGGACCCCCCAAGAGAGACTCGCCCCCCCGGAGAAGAGACACCCCTGGGTCCCCCATCTGGCCCCCCCAAGACCCCCCTCTCCCCCGCCCAGACGCCCCTGCGCAGCCCCGGGCAGAGAGACGGGCTCCTCCTCCCGGACACGGGTTCCCCCTTCCCACGCACACGCGCCCAGTCCCGGGTTCTGGGTCCTGCTTCTTCCCTGCCCCCCCCCGGAAGGGGCAGCTCTGCGCCTGCGCGACGCCCCGGGCTCCTCCGCAGGGAGAGAGAAGGGTTAAGGGGCGCCGAGCGGGCTTCCTAGAGAGGACAGGAAAGGAAGGCGGGCGGCTCCTCCTCCTCCTCCTCCCCTCTGACGTCCCTTCCGGCCTCGCCTTCGCCTGCCGGGCTCTGGTGGGTCTCCTCTCGGGGGAAGCCTGGGGAACTCCCTGCCCCGGGAGGCGGGAAGGGGAGGGAAGAGAGGCTGGGGGGTCCGGGAGGGAGCCAGAGGGACCTCAGGCCCTGGCCAGGGAGGTGGGCCTGGAAGAGAGCGAGGAGGGAGAAGGACCTTCGGAGGGACATGATGGTGAGGGAGAAGGATGTTAAGAGGGACACGATTGTGAGGGAGAAGAATATTAAGAGGGACATGATTGTGAGGGAGAAGGATATTAAGAGGGAGATTATTATGAGGGAGAAGGATATTAAGAGGGACATGATTGTGAGGGAGAAGGATATTAAGAGGGACATTATTATGAGGGAGAAGGATATTAAGAGGGAGATTATTATGAGGGAGAAGGATATTAAGAGGGACATTATTATGAGGGAGAAGGATATTAAGAGGGACATGATTGTGAGGGAGAAGGACATTAAGAGGGACATTATTATGAGGGAGAAGGATATTAAGAGGGAGATTATTGTGAGGGAGGAGGATATTAAGAGGGGCATTATTGTGAGGGAGAAGGATATTAAGAGGGACATGATTATGAGGGAGAAGGATATTAAGAGGGACATGATTATGAGGGAGAAGGACATTCAGAGGGATATGATTGTGAGGGAGAAGGACATTAAGAGGGACATGATTGTGAGGGAGAAGGACATTCAGAGGGACATTATTATGAGGGAGAAGGATATTAAGAGGGACATTATTATGAGGGAGAAGGATATTAAGAGGGACATTATTATGAGGGAGAAGGACATTAAGAGGGACATGATTGTGAGGGAGAAGGACATTAAGAGGGACATGATTGTGAGGGAGAAGGATATTAAGAGGGACATTATTATGAGGGAGAAGGATATTAAGAGGGACATGATTGTGAGGGAGAAGGATATTAAGAGGGACATTATTATGAGGGAGAAGGATATTAAGAGGGAGATTATTATGAGGGAGAAGGATATTAAGAGGGACATTATTATGAGGGAGAAGGATATTAAGAGGGACATGATTGTGAGGGAGAAGGACATTAAGAGGGACATTATTATGAGGGAGAAGGATATTAAGAGGGAGATTATTGTGAGGGAGAAGGATATTAAGAGGGACATGATTATGAGGGAGAAGGATATTAAGAGGGACATGATTATGAGGGAGAAGGACATTCAGAGGGATATGATTGTGAGGGAGAAGGACATTAAGAGGGACATGATTGTGAGGGAGAAGGACATTCAGAGGGACATTATTATGAGGGAGAAGGATATTAAGAGGGACATTATTATGAGGGAGAAGGATATTAAGAGGGACATTATTATGAGGGAGAAGGACATTAAGAGGGACATGATTGTGAGGGAGAAGGACATTAAGAGGGACATGATTGTGAGGGAGAAGGATATTAAGAGGGACATTATTATGAGGGAGAAGGATATTAAGAGGGACATTATTCTGAGGGAGAAGGATATTAAGAGGGACATGATTGTGAGGGAGAAGGATATTAAGAGGGACATTATTATGAGGGAGAAGGATATTAGGAGGGACAGGATTGTGAGGGAGAAGGATATTAAGAGGGACATTATTATGAGGGAGAAGGATATTAAGAGGGACATGATTGTGAGGGAGAAGGACATTAAGAGGGACATGATGGTGAGGGAGAAGGATATTAAGAGGGACATTATTATGAGGGAGAAGGATATTAAGAGGGACATGATTGTGAGGGAGAAGGATATTAAGAGGGACATTATTATGAGGGAGAAGGATATTAAGAGGGACATTATTATGAGGGAGAAGGACATTAAGAGGGACATGATTGTGAGGGAGAAGGATATTAAGAGGGACATTATTGTGAGGGAGAAGGACATTAAGAGGGACATGATTGTGAGGGAGAAGGATATTAAGAGGGACATTATTGTGAGGGAGAAGGATATTAAGAGGGAGATAATTATGAGGGAGAAGGACATTAAGAGGGAGATAATTATGAGGGAGAAGGACATTAAGAGGGACATTATTATGAGGGAGAAGGATATTAAGAGGGACATTATTATGAGGGAGAAGTATATTAGGAGGGACATTATTGTGAGGGAGAAGGATATTAAGAGGGACATTATTATGAGGGAGAAGTATATTAGGAGGGACATTATTGTGAGGGAGAAGTATATTAGGAGGGACATTATTGTGAGGGAGAAGGACATTCGGAGGGACATGATTGTGAGGGAGAAGGATATTAAGAGGGAGATAATTATGAGGGAGAAGGATATTAAGAGGGACATTATTATGAGGGAGAAGGATATTAAGAGGGACATTATTATGTGGGAGAAGGACATTAAGAGGGACATTATTATGAGGGAGAAGGATATTAAGAGGGACATTATTATGAGGGAGAAGTATATTAGGAGGGACATTATTGTGAGGGAGAAGGATTTTAAGAGGGACATTATTATGAGGGAGAAGTATATTAGGAGGGACATTATTGTGAGGGAGAAGTATATTAGGAGGGACATTATTGTGAGGGAGAAGGATATTAAGAGGGACATTATTATGAGGGAGAAGTATATTAGGAGGGACATTATTGTGAGGGAGAAGTATATTAGAAAGGGACATTATTGTGAGGGAGAAGGACATTTGGAGGGACATGATTGTGAGGGAGAAGTATATTAGGAGGGACATGATTGTGAGGGAGAAGTATATTAGGAGGGACATTATTGTGAGGGAGAAGGATTTTAAGAGGGACATTATTATGAGGGAGAAGGACATTTGGAGGGACATGATTGTGAGGGAGAAGGATATTAAGAGGGACATTATTATGAGGGAGAAGTATATTAGGAGGGACATGATTGTGAGGGAGAAGGATATTAAGAGGGACATTATTATGAGGGAGAAGGACATTAAGAGGGACATTATTATGAGGGAGAAGGATATTAAGAGGGACATTATTGTGAGGGAGAAGGATATTAAGAGGGACATTATTGTGAGGGAGAAGGATATTAAGAGGGACATTATTGTGAGGGAGAAGGACATTAAGAGGGACATTATTATGAGGGAGAAGGATATTAAGAGGGACATTATTGTGAGGGAGAAGGACATTAAGAGGGACATTATTGCAAAAGCCTTTGACTGTGTTGACCACAGCAAACTATGGCAAGTTCTTAAAGAAATGGGAGTGCCTGATCACCTCATCTGTCTCCTGAGAAATCTCTATGTGGGACAAGAAGCTACAGTTAGAACTGGATATGGAACAACTGATTGGTTCCAAATTGGGAAAGGAGTACGGCAAGGCTGTATATTGTCTCCCTGCTTATTTAACTTATATGCGGAATTCATCATGCGAAAGGCTGGGCTGGATGAATCCCAAGCCGGAATTAAGATTGCCGGAAGAAATATCAACAACCTCAGATATGCAGATGACACAACCTTGATGGCAGAAAGTGAAGAGGAATTAAAGAACCTTTTAATGAGGGTGAAAGAGGAGAGCGCAAAATATGGTCTGAAGCTCAACATCAAAAAAAACGAAGATCATGGCCACTGGGCCCATCACCTCCTGGCAAATAGAAGGGGAAGAAATGGAGGCAGTGAGAGATTTTACTTTCTTGGGCTCCATAATCAGTGCAGATGGTGACAGCAGTCATGAAATTAAAAGACGCCTGCTCCTTGGGAGAAAGGCGATGGCAAACCTAGAAAACATCTTAAAAAGCAGAGACATCACCTTGTCAACAAAGGTCCGTATAGTAAAAGCCATGGTTTTCCCAGTAGTGATGTATGGAAGTGAGAGCTGGACCATAAAGAAGGCTGATCGCCGAAGAATTGATGCTTTTGAATTATGGTGCTGGAGGAGACTCTTGAGAGTCCCATGGACTGCAAGAAGATCAAACCTCTCCATTCTGAAGGAAATCAGCCCTGAGCGCTCACTGGAAGGACAGATCGTGAAGCTGAGGCTGCAATACTTTGGCCACCTCATGAGAAGAGAAGACTCCCTGGAAAAGACCCTGATGTTGGGAAAGATGGAGGGCACAAGGAGAAGGGGACGACAGAGAATGAGATGGTTGGATGTTGTTCTTGAAGCTACCAGCATGAGTCTGATCAAACTGCGGGAGGCAGTGGAGGACAGAAGTGCCTGGCGTGCTCTGGTCCATGGGGTCACGAAGAGTCGGAGACGACTAAACGACTAAACAACAACAACAATTGTGAGGGAGAAGGATATTAAGAGGGACATTATTAGGAGGGAGAAGGATATTAAGAGGGACATTATTAGGAGGGAGAAGGATATTAAGAGGGACATTATTGTGAGGGAGAAGGACATTTGGAGGGACATGATTGTGAGGGAGAAGGACATTCGGAGGGACATGATTGTGAGGGAGAAGGATATTAAGAGGGACATTATTATGAGGGAGAAGGACATTAGGAGGGACGTTATTGTGAGGGAGAAGGATATTAAGAGGGACATGATTATGAGGGAGAAGGATATTAAGAGGGACATTATTGTGAGGGAGAAGGATATTAAGAGGGACATGATTATGAGGGAGAAGGATATTAAGAGGGACATGATTATGAGGGAGAAGGATATTGAGAGGGACATTATTAGGAGGGAGAAGGATATTAAGAGGGACATGATTGTGAGGGAGAAGGACCTTAAGAGGGACAAGATTGTGAGGGAGAAGGACATTAAGAGGGACATTATGATGAGGGAGAAGGATATTAAGAGGGACATTATTATGAGGGAGAAGTATATTAGGAGGGACATTATTGTGAGGGAGAAGTATATTAGGAGGGACATTATTGTGAGGGAGAAGGATATTAAGAGGGACATTATTATGAGGGAGAAGTATATTAGGAGGGACATTATTGTGAGGGAGAAGGATATTAAGAGGGACATTATTGTGAGGGAGAAGGACATTCAGAGGGACATGATTGTGAGGGAGAAGGATATTAAGAGGGATATGATTGTGAGGGAGAAGGATATTAAGAGGGACATTATTATGAGGGAGAAGGATATTAAGAGGGACATTATTATGAGGGAGAAGGATATTAAGAGGGACATTATTATGAGGGAGAAGGACATTAAGAGGGACATTATTCTGAGGGAGAAGGACATTAAGAGGGACATGATTGTGAGGGAGAAGGACATTAAGAGGGACATGATTGTGAGGGAGGAGGACATTCAGAGGGACATTGTGAGGGAGAAGTATATTAAGAGGGACGTTATTATGAGGGAGAAGGACATTAAGAGGGACATGATTGTGAGGGAGAAGGACATTAAGAGGGACATGATGGTGAGGGAGAAGGATATTAAGAGGGACATTATTATGAGGGAGAAGGATATTAAGAGGGACATGATTGTGAGGGAGAAGGATATTAAGAGGGACATTATTATGAGGGAGAAGGATATTAAGAGGGACATTATTATGAGGGAGAAGGACATTAAGAGGGACATGATTGTGAGGGAGAAGGATATTAAGAGGGACATGATTGTGAGGGAGAAGGACATTAAGAGGGACATGATTGTGAGGGAGAAGGATATTAAGAGGGACATTATTGTGAGGGAGAAGTATATTAAGAGGGAGATAATTATGAGGGAGAAGGACATTAAGAGGGAGATAATTATGAGGGAGAAGGACATTAAGAGGGACATTATTATGAGGGAGAAGGATATTAAGAGGGACATTATTATGAGGGAGAAGTATATTAGGAGGGACATTATTGTGAGGGAGAAGGATATTAAGAGGGACATTATTATGAGGGAGAAGTATATTAGGAGGGACATTATTGTGAGGGAGAAGGACATTCGGAGGGACATGATTGTGAGGGAGAAGGATATTAAGAGGGAGATAATTATGAGGGAGAAGGATATTAAGAGGGACATAATTATGAGGGAGAAGGATATTAAGAGGGACATTATTATGTGGGAGAAGGACATTAAGAGGGACATTATTATGAGGGAGAAGGATATTAAGAGGGACATTATTATGAGGGAGAAGTATATTAGGAGGGACATTATTGTGAGGGAGAAGGATATTAAGAGGGACATTATTATGAGGGAGAAGTATATTAGGAGGGACATTATTGTGAGGGAGAAGTATATTAGGAGGGACATTATTGTGAGGGAGAAGGACATTTGGAGGGACATGATTGTGAGGGAGAAGTATATTAGGAGGGACATTATTGTGAGGGAGAAGTATATTAGGAGGGACATTATTGTGAGGGAGAAGGACATTTGGAGGGACATGATTGTGAGGGAGAAGGATATTAAGAGGGACATTATTGTGAGGGAGAAGGACATTAAGAGGGACATTATTGTGAGGGAGAAGGATATTAAGAGGGACATTATTGTGAGGGAGAAGGACATTAAGAGGGACATTATTGTGAGGGAGAAGGATATTAGGAGGGACATGATTGTGAGGGAGAAGGATATTAAGAGGGACATGATTATGAGGGAGAAGGATATTAAGAGGGACATGATTATGAGGGAGAAGGATATTAAGAGGGACATGATTATGAGGGAGAAGGATATTAAGAGGGACATTATTGTGAGGGAGAAGGATATTAAGAGGGACATTATTGTGAGGGAGAAGGATATTAAGAGGGACATTATTGTGAGGTAGAAGGATATTAAGAGGGATATTATTGTGAGGGAGAAGGATATTAAGAGGGACATGATTATGAGGGAGAAGGATATTAAGAGGGACATGATTATGAGGGAGAAGGATATTAAGAGGGACATGATTATGAGGGAGAAGGATATTAAGAGGGACATTATTGTGAGGGAGAAGGATATTAAGAGGGACATTATTGTGAGGGAGAAGGATATTAAGAGGGACATTATTGTGAGGGAGAAGGACATTAAGAGGGACATTATTATGAGGGAGAAGGATATTAAGAGGGACATTATTGTGAGGGAGAAGGACATTAAGAGGGACATTATTGTGAGGGAGAAGGATATTAGGAGGGACATGATTGTGAGGGAGAAGGATATTAAGAGGGACATGATTATGAGGGAGAAGGATATTAAGAGGGACATGATTATGAGGGAGAAGGATATTAAGAGGGACATTATTAGGAGGGAGAAGGATATTAAGAGGGACATTATTAGGAGGGAGAAGGATATTAAGAGGGACATAATTGTGAGGGAGAAGGATATTAAGAGGGACATGATTGTGAGGGAGAAGGATATTAAGAGGGACATGATTGTGAGGGAGAAGTATATTAAGAGGGACATAATTATGAGGGAGAAGGATATTAAGAGGGACATTATTAGGAGGGAGAAGGATATTAAGAGGGACATTAATGTGAGGGAGAAGGATATTAAGGGGGACATTATTGTGAGGGAGAAGGATATTAAGAGGGACATAATTATAAGGGAGAAGGATATTAAGAGGGACATGATTGTGAGGGAGAAGGATATTAAGAGGGACATGATTAGCTGTGGGAGGAGCTTATCAGAGTTTGCAGGGCAGCAGTTGAAGAAGGAGCAAAAAGGGTTTTTTTGTGTGTGTGTTTCTTTGTGGCTGATTAGCTGTTTTCCCTGTGTAAAGGTCAGGGGGGGCAGGGTTTCTGTTGAGGCAGGGGATTAGCTGTGGGAGGAGCTTATCAGAGTTTGCAGGGCAGCAGTTGAAGAAAGAGCAAAAAGGGTTTTCTTGTGTGTGTGTGTTTCTTTGTGGCTGATTAGCTGTTTTCCCTGTGTAAAGGTCAGTTATATCCATCTTTTAGATTTAGGAGAGCTAGTCTCAAACGTTTGTTGGGGGAGACCTAGGTGTTTGTTTTTTTTGTGGGGGAAGTTATTTGTCCTGTCTTCAAGCTTTTTATGATGGAGGACCTCTGTAGCCACCCCCAACGACACGATCTCAAGATGGAAGGAGAGGGAACAGCTGCAGTCGCCTGCGCATCCTGCACAATGTTTGCCATCTTGCCAAAGGTTGCAGGCAGCTTTACCTGCAGCAATTGCATGTTGATTGCCCTTTTAAAAGACAAAGTCCAGCAACTGGAGGAACGTGTAGCTACGCTCCAAAGAATTAGAGAGCTGGAGCTCTTCTTGGAAGCAACAGAGCACACCGTCCCCACCAAGGAGGAGACAGGGGACTCCCCTGAGAAGGAGGCTAGTTCACCAACACAGGAGCCAGATATATGGAGAAACGTGACTCAAAGAAGTAGGAGGCCCAGGGTTCACTCTGATTGTTTAGAAATACACAATCGCTTTGAGGTCCTCTCCCCTAGCATGGAAGACGGAGAGCATACTCCATTTGAGGATCTCTCCCTCATTACAGTCGATCAGGTATATGAAGACGAGCAGCAAAGTCAGTCCTCAGGGAATGTGCAGGCGACCTTGGAACGGACAGCTCACGGAAGAACCCCGACCAAACCCAAGAGGAGGCGTGTAGTGGTGATAGGGGATTCCCTACTGAGGGGAACAGAGGCAGTGATCTGTGGGCCTGACAAGATGTCTCGGGAAGTGTGCTGTCTCCCCGGGGCTAAGATCCAAGATGTAACTGAACGACTGCAAGGAATCATAAAACCCACTGACAATTACCCCTTCCTCTTGGTTCATGTGGGAACCAATGACACTGCAAGCAATAGCCTCCAGAAGATCAAAAGAGACTACGAGGCTCTCGGCAGGAAATTGAAGCAACTAAATGCACAAATTGTCATCTCGTCTGTCCTCCCAGTTGAACGACGTGGCCCAGGGAGAGAGGGGAAAATAGTGGAAGTGAACAGCTGGCTTCGCAAATGGTGTAAACAGGAACGGTTTGGATTCTTAGATCACGGACTGCAGTTTCTTGAAGATGGACTTCTGGCAAGTGATGGGCTGCACCTCACAACGGTTGGGAGAAATGTTTTTGCCAAAAATCTCAGAAACCTCATCAGGAGGGCTTTAAACTGACTAATGTGGGGGAGGGAGACAGTGCTCCTGAAGGTAGGAGTTTATCAATTAATGAAGATGATCATCCAGATGTCATAGACCAAATGGAGCAAACAGCACGCGGACCTAGTGGTGGGAGGAAAAAATCCTTAAATAAGAGACATGGGGGAATGATTAATGGACTTCAATGTCTGTACACTAATGCGCAAAGCATGGGAAATAAACAAGATGAGCTTGAGCTCTTGGTACAGCAAACTAAATATGACATAATAGGCATCACTGAAACCTGGTGGGATAAGTCCCACGATTGGAATGTAATAATGGGGGGATACAATCTATTTCAGAGAAACAGACCAGACAAGAAAGGAGGAGGAGTGACGTTATATGTCAGGGATGTGTATACCTGTGAAGAGATCCAAGATTTAGAACCTCAAAGCCAAAGTGAGAGCATTTGGGTCAAAATTAAGGGAGAGAAGAATAACAGAGACCTCATTGTGGGAGTTTACTATAGATCCCCAAGCCAAACGGAGGACATAGATGATGCCTTCCTGGAACAGATGGCCAAGCATGCAAAAGGAAGGGAGATAGTAGTAATGGGGGACTTCAATTACCCGGATATTTGTTGGACGTCAAACTCAGCCAAGAGCATAAGGTCAAACAGATTCCTCACTGGCCTTGCAGACAACTTCATTGTCCAGAAAGTGGGAGAAGCAACAAGAGGAACAGCCATTTTAGATCTGGTCCTAACCAATGTCGATGACCTGGTTAGTGGGGTAGAAGTGGAAGGATCATTAGGCGCGAGTGATCATGCTCTTCTGAAGTTTACTATACAGCGGAAAGGAGCAGCCAAGCATACTAGGAATCAATTTCTTGACTTTAAGAAAGCCGACTTCATAAAACTTAGGGAAGTGCTGTGTGAGATCCCATGGACAGCAATACTAAAAGGAAAGGGAGTTCATGATGGCTGGGAGTTCGTTAAGAGGGAGATAGTAAAAGCACAACGTCAGGCAATACCAATGAGACGGAAACATGGAAGGTGCCTAAAGAAGCCAGGGTGGCTATCTAAAGAACTTTTAACTGAATTAAGATTAAAAAAGGATGTGTACAAAAAATGGAAAAGGGGGGAAACCACCAAAGAGGAATTCAAACAAATAGCCAGCACGTGTAGACACAAAGTCAGAAAAGCTAAAGCACAGAATGAACTCAGGCTTGCTAGAGAGGTTAAAAGCAACAAAAAAGGCTTTTATGGGTATGTTCGTAGCAAAAGGAAGAACAAAGAAACAGTGGGGTCACTCAGAGGAGAAGATGGTGAAATGCAAACAGGGGACACAGAAAGGGCTGAACTCCTCAATGCCTTCTTTGCCTCAGTCTTCTCCGATAAAGAAAACAATGCCCGACCTGAAGAATTTGGAGCAAATGATTCAGCAAAGGAAACACAGCCCAGAATAACTAAGGAGATAGTACAAGAATATTTGGCTGGTTTAGATGTATTCAAGTCTCCAGGGCCAGATGAACTGCATCCAAGAGTATTAAAAGAACTGGCAGATGTGATCTCAGAACCACTGGCAGTCATCTTTGAGAATTCCTGGAGAACAGGCGAAGTCCCGGCAGACTGGAGGAGGGCAAATGTTGTCCCTATTTTCAAAAAGGGGAAAAGAGAGGACCCAAATAATTACCGCCCAGTCAGTCTGACATCAATACCAGGGAAGATTCTGGAGCAGATCATTAAGCAAACAGTCTGTGAGCACCTAGAAAGGAATGCTGTGATCACCAATAGTCAGCATGGATTTCTGAAAAATAAGTCATGTCAGACTAACCTGATCTCGTTTTTTGACAGAATTACAAGCCTGGTAGATGAAGGGAACGCAGTGGATATAGCCTACCTTGATTTCAGCAAGGCATTTGACAAGGTGCCCCATGATATTCTTGTAAAGAAGATGGTAAAATGTGGTCTTGACTATGCTACCACTCAGTGGATTTGTAACTGGCTGACTGACCGAACCCAAAGGGTGCTCATCAATGGTTCCTCTTCATCCTGGAGAAGAGTGACTAGTGGGGTGCCACAGGGTTCTGTCTTGGGCCCAGTCTTATTCAACATCTTTATCAACGACTTCGATGATGGACTCAAGGGCATCCTGATCAAATTTGCAGATGACACCAAACTGGGAGGGGTGGCTAACACCCCAGAGGACAGGATCACACTTCAAAACGACCTTGACAAATTAGAGAACTGGGCCAAAACAAACAAGATGAATTTTAACAGGGAGAAATGTAAAGTATTGCACTTGGGTAAAAAAAATGAGAGGCACAAATACAAGATGGGGGACACCTGGCTTGAGAGCAGTACATGTGAAAAGGATCTAGGAGTCTTGGTTGACCACAAACTTGACATGAGCCAACAGTGTGACGCGGCAGCTAAAAAAGCCAATGCAATTCTGGGCTGCATCAATAGGAGTATAGCATCTAGATCAAGGGAAGTAATAGTGCCACTGTATTCTGCTCTGGTCAGACCACACCTGGAGTACTGTGTCCAGTTCTGGGCACCACAGTTCAAGAAGGACACTGACAAACTGGAACGTGTCCAGAGGAGGGCAACCAAAATGGTCAAAGGCCTGGAAACGATGCCTTATGAGGAACGGCTAAGGGAGCTGGGCATGTTTAGCCTGGAGAAGAGGAGGTTAAGGGGTGATATGATAGCCATGTTCAAATATATAAAAGGATGTCACATAGAGGAGGGGGAAAGGTTGTTTTCTGCTGCTCCAGAGAAGCGGACACGGAGCAATGGCTCCAAACTACAAGAAAGAAGATTCCACCTAAACATTAGGAAGAACTTCCTGACAGTAAGAGCTGTTCGACAGTGGAATTTGCTGCCAAGGAGTGTGGTGGAGTCTCCTCCTTTGGAGGTCTTTAAGCAGAGGCTTGACAACCATATGTCAGGAGTGCTCTGATGGTGTTTCCTGCTTGGCAGGGGGTTGGACTCGATGGCCCTTGTGGTCTCTTCCAACTCTATGATTCTATGATTCTATGATTCTATGATTGTGAGGGAGAAGGATATTAAGAGGGACATTATTATGAGGGAGAAGTATATTAAGAGGGACATTATTATGTGGGAGAAGGATATTAAGAGGGACATGATTGTGAGGGAGAAGGATATTAAGAGGGACATTATTAGGAGGGAGAAGGATATTAAGAGGGACATGATTGTGAGGGAGAAGGATATTAAGAGGGACATTATTATGAGGGAGAAGTATATTAAGAGGGACATTATTATGTGGGAGAAGGATATTAAGAGGGACATTATTATGAGGGAGAAGGATATTAAGAGGGACATTATTATGAGGGAGAAGGATATTAAGAGGGACATTATTATGAGGGAGAAGGATATTAAGAGGGACATTATTATGAGGGAGAAGGATATTAAGAGGGACATTATTATGAGGGAGAAGTATATTAAGAGGGACATGATTGTGAGGGAGAAGGATATTAAGAGGGACATGATTGTGAGTGAGAAGGATATTAAGAGGGACATGATTGTGAGGGAGAAGGATATTAAGAGGGACATTATTATGAGGGAGAAGGACATTAAGAGGGACATGATTATGAGGGAGAAGGATATTAAGAGGGACATGATTGTGAGGGAGAAGGACATTAAGAGGGACATGAGGGAGAAGGATATTAAGAGGGACATTATTATGAGGGAGAAGGACATTCGGAGGGACATGATTGTGAGGGAGAAGGACATTAAGAGGGACATGATTGTGAGGGAGAAGGACATTAAAAGGGACATTATTATGAGGGAGAAGGATATTAAGAGGGACATTATTATGAGGGAGAAGGACATTAAAAGGGACATGATTGTGAGGGAGAAGGATATTAAGAGGGACATTATTATGAGGGAGAAGGATATTGAGAGGGACATAATTATGAGGGAGGAGGACATTCGGAGGGACATGATTGTGAGGGAGAAGGATATTAAGAGGGACATGATTGTGAGGGAGAAGGACATTAAGAGGGACATGATTGTGAGGGAGAAGGATATTAAGAGGGACATTATTATGAGGGAGAAGGATATTAAGAGGGACATGATTGTGAGGGAGAAGGATATTAAGAGGGACATGATTGTGAGGGAGAAGGATATTAAGAGGGACATTATTATGAGGGAGAAGGATGTTAAGAGGGACATAATTATGAGGGAGAAGGATATCAAGAGGGACATCATTATGAGGGAGAAGGATGTTAAGAGGGACATAATTATGAGGGAGAAGGATATTAAGAGGGAAAGACCACGAAGGAGAAGTACAGGAATACCTCTGCTTACAAACCGTCCTCCTTGCAAACGCTTTAGCTCCTCCCTCTATTCATAAATCTCTGTATGTAGGGCATTTCCCCTCCCTAATTCTTTATTTGTTTGACTAAACTGCGGGAGGCAGTGAATGACAGGAGGGCCTGGCGTGCTCTGGTCCAGGGGGTCACAAAGAGGCGGACACCACTAAACAACAACAGGGACGGTGGCAATCCTGCCCTGGTTCCTAGGAAGACTCAGCCATGCTTCCTCAGGGAACATTCTTCTTCTCTTGGCTGTGCTTTGATCTTACAATAGAATAGTGTGTTTGATTCGTAGGATTTGCTGCACCTCGCACTAGAACTTGGCAGAGGACCAAGGGGCTCCTTCCGATCTCCTGGAGACTTCCGGAGAGCCCAGATGGATGAGCAAGACTCAGCTGGCCCTGAAGCAGGAAGAGGCCATGCCATGAAAACGGGGAGCAGTGGGGAATTCTGGGAAAACTCTGTGAAGAAGGAACTGGGTGAGGAGGACACCCTTTGCTCAGAGGTGCAGAGCCAGCAGCTCAGGCAGTTCTGCTACCAGGAGGCCAAAGGACCCCGAGAGGTTTGCAGCCAACTCTACCACCTTTGCCATAAGTGGCTGAAGCCAGAAAGGCACACGAAAGCTGAGATGTTGGACCTGGTGATCTTGGAGCAGTTCCTGGCTGTCCTTCCTCTGGAGATGGAGAACTGGGTGAGGGAATGCGGAGCGGAGACCAGTTCCCAGGCGGTGGCCCTGGCCGAAGGTTTCCTCCTGAGTCAGGCAGAGGAGAGGAAGCAGGCAGAGCAGCAGGTGAGAGAGACTTTCCTCTGGATACTCCCAAGGGGCTCCAAAGAGGAGGGAGAGTATTCCCAAATCATTTCCAAATGGCCCATCCTTTTTTGGAAAGCATATTATTATTATTATTATTATTATTAATGACACCCATGTGGCTGGGTGCCTTCCAGCACATATAAAAGCATAAGAAGACATCAGGTGTCTTCTAAAAGTTATGCATTTTCTTATCTCCTTATCACCTGATGGGAGGGCATTCCCCAGGGTGGGGGCGACTGTGGAGAAGGTCTTCTGCCTGGTTCCCTGTAACTTCACTTACCACAGTGAGGGAATCAGCAGAAGACCCTCAGAACTGGACCTCAGTTCATGGAGACGCTCCTTTGGGTATCCTGGGCCTTTGAGGCCGTTTAGGGCTTTGAATTGTGCTGGGAAACGTTCGGGGAGCCAGTGAAGATCCGTGAGGACCAATGTTTCATGGTCCTGGCAGCCAACCCCAGACACCAGTCTAGCAGAAGCAGGAAGCAGCTTTCACCTCTGTCCCCCGAAAGCGCTTGCCTCTGCCATTCCTTCTCTAACCCTTCTCCCCATTCTCTGTTTTGAATCCTTGTTGCTCTTTCAGAGGAAGGATCTTTTGGCAGAAAGGGGTCTTGATTCTTCTGAGGCAGAGAAGACTCCGCTGGACGCCAGAGTGAGGCCTCTGGGTAAGGAGGAAGGAGTGTTTTCTCCCCCGTTTTGTCACATTCTCTTGATTTTGAAACTAAGCTCTGAGTTATTTGCATCTTTTGGGGGAAGACACCTGGAGCCCAGAGCTCGGGGGGGGGGGAGAGATGTATTTTTGCACAACTATTATATGAAATGGGTACAAATGTCCAAATGTACTCAGCAGGGGAGACATTTACGATAGTAATTTGATTAGTTTACAATTACAGTTCAATAATAGCCTCTTTATAACAATGCGAAATTACAATACAATTTCTAATACCAATCCTATACAAAATTATATAATACAGGTGCCCCCCCCATGCTAAAACCGATTGTTTGATGATTTTCTTGATTTCTCCATTCCAAAATCTTATTAATTTCAATTACACTCCTGTCAAGATAACAATCCTTTATACAACAACTGCAGTATTAATGACTTCCATTCATATGGAAACATCAAATAATATATAAAACTACAAGTGAGGCACTCCAGCGATATCCTTACTCTTCCCGTGTGTGGCAATCTTTCTGTTCGTGATGTTTTTTCCTGTCCTTGTAAAATGTTCTGTCTATCTTTTCCTGGTTGTTGCTGTTCTCCATCATTCCTTGGGCGGAGCTAATATCCCCTTGTGGTTTCAGAAATTCTCCATCGCTCTGTCCGGTGCTTCGTTGTTTGGCAACTTTAACAGCAGCTGCAAAAATCACACTGTCCAAATAAATAACCTCTTTTTGCCATTTTTCTTCTACACCTGGGAAAGAGAGGGATCTGTCAGAATTTCAAATGACTCAGTAATGAACCTTATCAGCTCCCTCAAAACTTTCAGATTCCTTACATCCCTCTGTCTGGCCTTAGAGAAATGCGCCTTTATTCAATTAAATTAAATTCCAAGTCCTTTTAGCATTAATCAGTTCAGTCTGTATATAATAAAGGATGGGGAAGAGTTACCTCTAATTTTCCATCGTAAACATTTTGTAAAATAGAGCTTCCCTCCCTTTTTCCTTTATTCATTTTAC
This sequence comes from Podarcis vaucheri, assembly GCF_965113315.1. Taxonomy (NCBI): domain Eukaryota; kingdom Metazoa; phylum Chordata; class Lepidosauria; order Squamata; family Lacertidae; genus Podarcis; species Podarcis vaucheri. Next base: position 2,031,216 of record NC_138765.1, on the reverse strand, counting down.
ACACACAGTTCCATTTGATGTTATATTCCATATCTGCAATCCAGTTTCATCCCTGCTCACCTGTACATATATATTTTGAACTAGTATCCAATGGCGGGCTGCCAAATCATAAATGCAGAGAAGAAAACTTTATATAAAGAAGCCATAGGCTCCCCTCCCCCCACTCACTGTCTTTTGAAGCAAATGAAGTTTATTCCCAAATTCAAACCTTAAAGACCTTGCAGCTGGTTCAATTCCGCGGTTTATGAGTTCATCTCTTCCAGCAACGCCTGTACATTAGTCCAAATTGAGCTCTAATTGACAGGAGAACCTCTGCTTCTTAATGGCAGCGAAGGAGGGTTTTCGGCAGGCGAAGGGCTTTTGCACTCAGCACCTCCCAGCCTCCCGTAATCCATGCCGGAGCCGGAACCTGGTACCAAGACAAACTGGGAGTGAAGCCCGTTCCCACCTCTTCCTGGGGGCAACTTGCAAGGAGAATTACCCTCAGTCATCCTTGTTTTTCCCTTGCCAACGATCTCCCGCTGCCTCCATTAAGGCAGAGCAGAACCGGAAGCTAGCAGGGGAGACTTGGACGAAGCCCCATCTGTACTGAGAGATGCACTGTTTCACCTCTGAGAGAAGCAGGCGCTCACGGTTTCCACTTCCTTGGTCTCTCCCAGGTGACGGAATGATGCCACCAAGACCTGCTCCTTCATCTTTTCATGGTGGTGGAGGGGAGGCAGCAGCTGTGGACCCAGATCAGGTAGGGGGAAGGAGCCTTGTGGGGAAGGACTGCTTGGATGCAGACTGGCTGGATGCAGAGGAATGGTGGGAGGAGCCAGAGAAGAGGGAGCCGACTGGGAGGAGGAGGAGGAGGAGGGGTCTGAAGCTGGAGAGGGAAGAGGGCTCAGGGAGCAGAGGGAGTCTGTGGCAGAGAGCAGCCCAGACTCCGAGGCAGAAGCTGCAGCAGGAGAGAGGGATGAGGAAGGCAGAGAGGGGTCAGGCCGCTGTAGAAAACAACAGAGCCAAGTGAATGTTCTCTAAGAGGACAGCCTTTTCCCTGTTCTGTTAGGGTCCAGTGTGCTTTGAAGATGTGGCTGTCCTTTTCACAGACGAGGAGTGGGCGTTGCTGGATCCTGACCAGAGAGCTCTCCATAAGGAAGTCGTGGAGGAGAATCGTGGGATCTTGGACTCTCTCGGTAAGGCTCCCTATTGGATCATCCTATCTGTTTTGTAATTCAAGACATCTCTCTATGTGACGAACCTCTGATATTTCGATGGGGCTCAACAGCGCCACCCACAGCACCTGGGATGTTAACACTCCCACAGCAAACCTTGGATGGATGGCTATTCATTGTTTTCCCTGTGAATATTCTTCCTCCAGTTCTGCCGTTTAAAACCATGATCAGGCTGTCTGAACTGCCCAGGCCTTCTTAAATGTGGGATTCAGAGTGATTTGGGATGTTGAATTAGCTTCAGTCAAGTTTCCCGCTTTTGTTCTTGCTTCTGTCTCTCTCTGGTTGACCAAAGAGTCGCTTGGCATTGGAGATGGCACAGATTCCACGACTGAACCAAACAAACTCCATCCCAAAACAGAGCCAGGCTTTTTGAATCTCAGGCAGTGAACCCTGTAGTAACAATAATGATAATTTTATTATTTTTACCCTGCCCATCTGACTGGGTGGCCCCAGCCACTCTGGGCAACTTCCAACAAATGGAAAAACATAATAAAACATCAAACATCAAAAACTTCCCAATACAGAGGTGCCTTCAGAAGTCCTCTAAAAGTTGCATAGTTACACCACGGACTTCCGGGTTGGCGCCATCGTCGAATGGCGGACTCCCTCCGAGCTCCGGAGGGAGTCGGCTCGGCAGGGGCTGGGTCCTACCGCGCCGGCGACGCGGGGACCCTTAAAAACCACGGGCACGGAGCCCGTGGACATGGTGACTCGGCTGGCACCGTTAGCGCCCTCCCGACTTGTGAAGGAGCCTTTTTAAAGGCTACGGATCGGGTGCCGGGGAGTGGCGTGGTGCTTTGAGTCCTCCGCTTCCCCTGCCGAGCGCAGCCGCATGCCATTCGACGGAGAGCGCTGGCTTCTTCCTTTGGAAATTTGGACATTTGGCGATAACCCGTGAGTAATTGGGTAACCGGGTACAAAAGGAGGGGAAAAAAGGATTTTTTTCGGATTCGGCACGAGCGGGGGGGATCCAAAAAGGAAGTCAGTCCCCCCCCCCGATTGTAAACATGCTAAAACAAGGACTGGGAAACCAAGATCGATTCAGAAGTTTATTGATGACAAAAATTATTAACTCCACGATGTGAACTACAAGAATTGTGCTGGAGGAGAAGAGTGGAGGGTGAGAGGAAAAAGGCAACCCCCCCTGGGAACCGGGGCGATTCGGAGAGCCTGGCGAAGAGAGATGGAGAATTTGACAGCTGTCAAAGGAGCTGTCAAAGCTAGAGAATATAAAGAGGATTTTGTTACAAGTATTTTGCTGGTCAATTTTGTTACAATTTGATATAATATGGACATAAACTGTCGGGGGAAAAGAAACAACAAATTGACTTTTGGATTAGAGGATACAAAGTTATTGCAATCCCCCTAGAGGGGTTTCCGGACATTACAAGTGTCGTATGTGGAAAACTACTCTGGGATGTGCACAGGTCTTATCTCCTGGGAAAGCTGTAAAACTGAAATACTATTTTGTCTACAGAGGTGACCATAATACAATAGAATCTTCTATTGAAGCAAGGAAGGAACTGGACGTAAGTCTTTGTCCCTGAATAACAAACCTCTGTAGAGACACTAAATCTTGGAACAAGAATGTTTTAACAGCTGAACAAGACAGAAACCTGAGAAAGTAAGAAATAAAAGAGCAAAGGACTAACTACGACACGGAAAGAACAACGGGAGGAGCAACAAATGATTAAGGAAAACCAAAGGCCTCTATTAGACTGGATTTTTGAAGTTAAATATTACCAAAACAACCAAATCTAAAGAAAACCGGCAAGATGGACTGAGATAAATTTTGGCTGTGGACTTAAGACCTCCAGGCCGACAACATACAGACAGATGGACATGGGGAATCTAAACCGGGGAAGGGAGGGGGAATCTTAGAATCCAAAGGCTATGTAATCAACTTTTTGAACTTTACTATATTTTCTATCTTATATTCTTTATAACTTTGATCTTACATGTTTTTGTTTTTACTTTTTTTTAAGAAAGGGGGAACTCGTGGAAGGAAATGAGAACTGATCTTGGGGGGGAAATTTTGTTCTATTCTAAGATGAGGAATGTTGTTAAGATTGTGTAAATTTAAATTTAAATTGGCTTATGAGTAAAATGTATTAGGTTTAAATTGGGAATGAGAGCTTGTGGAACCAACTTAGGGAAAGGGGAATACAGTCGGGAGGGGAAGGAGGGAGTCCCAGAAAGAAGGCTATGAAAAGAAGGGTCTAAATTTGTTTCTCTTTTTCTTTCTTTTCTTTATCTTTTCTATTTTTCTTATTCTGTTATTATTGGAAATTTTAATAAACATGATTAAAAAACACAGAATGACTCAAAAATAAAAATAAAAGTTGCATAGTTATTTCCTTGACATCTGATGGGAGGGCGTTCCACAGGGTGGGTTCCCCTATCGAGAAGGCCCCTGCCTCGTCCCCTGTAACTTCTCACAGTAATGTAACATTTAAGTACAGTGGTACTTCGGGTTAAGAACTTAATTCGTTCCGTAGGTCCGTTCTTAACCTGAAACTGTTCTTAACCTGAAGCACCACTTAAGCTCATGGGGCCTCCTGCTGCCGCTGCGCTGCCAGAGCACGATTTCTGTTCTTATCCTGAAGCAAAGTTCTTAACCTGAGGTGCTATTTCTAGGTTAGCGGAGCCTGTAACCTGAAGCGTATGTAACCTGAGGTACCAGTGTAAGGAAACTTAAGTAATAATAATAATAATAATAATAATAATAATAATAATACTGATATGACAAGTTTCTTCTGCATTCTGTGATGTTGAGAATATAAGAAAATATCCAAATTGGTTTAAGGTGATGCACATCATCATTAAATTTTTAGCCACTAAAGAAATTTAAATTTGGCAGCTGCTACACACATTTGTTCAATATACAAAATGTGTTTTTCAGCACACAGAAGTTCATTCCCCTACCACAAGGTAGCTGAGTATGACCAAGTTAGTCCAGAGTCAATGTTTCCAAATATTTCTCAAGCTCTTACAATTTGTTTAGATTTATTACTGCATATTGAACAACGTAGCATATTAAATACAGTTGTACCTCGGGTTAAGAACTTAATTCGTTCCGGAGGTCCTTTCTTAACCTGAAACTGTTTTTAACCTGAAGCACCACTTTAGCTAATGGGGTCTCCTGCTGTTGCCATTGCGCCGTCGGGCATGATTTCTGTTCTTATCCTGAAGCAAAGTTCTTAAACTGAAGCATTATTTCTGGGTTAGCAGAGTCTGTAACCTGAAGCGTATGTAACCTGAAGCATATGTAACCCAAGGTACCACTGTATATCTTAATTTTGAACAGGGAACTTTCCCGCTTTGGCCACCTTTAAAATAATAATGAAAGCACATTTTATTTATGAAGATAGTACAGATCCATATTTAAATTTGAACAAAATAACGTTACCAGGTTAAGCTGTACTTTTAAAAACTAGAGAGAGAAAACATATAAAATTCAACTTGATTTGTATACGAAACTAGACATTTTGCAGAACAAAAGGAACATTATAACATCTAACTCCCTTCAGTTCTTCCCCTGTCCCAAGCATTCATGAGCATTGTTCCATAATTTGGGGCTGCACTTCTTCCCGAGACTCTAATCCTTTTGCCTCTTAGTTTCAGGTGGCGATGAATTGGAAATGAAGAACAAGGGAGACCACAATGAAATCCACACAGTGGAGGACCCATATCAGGATTCAGACTGTGGAGAGAGCTTCAGTCAGAGATCCCATGCCACTTCCCATCAAAGATATCCCCTTGAGAAGAAACACTACCACTGCTTGGAGTGTGGAAAGAGCTTCAGTAACAGCAACGATCTAACTTCCCATCATAGAATTCATACAGGGGAGAAACCCTATCAGTGCGTGGAATGTGGAAAGAGCTTCACTCGGAGTGCCCATCTCACTTACCATCAAAGGATTCATACAGGGGAGAAACCCTATCAGTGCATGGAATGTGGAAAGAGCTTCAGTCAGAGCTCCCAACTCACTTCCCATCAAAGGATTCATACAGGGGAGAAACCCTATCAGTGCGTAGAATGTGGAAAGAGCTTCAATCAGAGGGCCCATCTCACGTCCCATCAAAGTATTCATACAGGGGAGAAACCCTATCAGTGCGTGGAATGCGGAAAGAGCTTCAATCAGAGGGCCCATCTCATGTCCCATCAAAGTATTCATACAGGAGAGAAACCCTATCAGTGCGTGGAATGCGGAAAGAGCTTCACACGGAGTGCCAATCTCACTTTCCATCAAAGGATTCATACAGGGGAGAAACCCTATCCGTGCGTGGAATGTGGAAAGAGTTTCAATCACAGGGCCAAGCTCACTTCCCATCAAAGGATTCATACAGGGGAGAAACCCTATCAGTGCTTGGAATGCGGAAAAAGCTTCATTGACAGACGCTATCTCATTGCCCACCAGAGAATTCATACAGGGGAGAAACCCTATCAGTGTGTGGAATGCGGAAAGAGCTTCAGTCAGAGGGCCAAGCTCACTTCCCATCAAAGAATTCATACAGGGGAGAAACCCTTTCAGTGCATGGAATGTGGAAAGAGCTTCACCTGGAAAGTAAGTCTCACTTCCCATCGTAGAATACATACAGGGGAGAAACCATATCACTGCTTGGAGTGTGGAAAGAGCTTCAGTCAAAACCAGGTTTTCACTTCCCATTGTAGAATTCATACAGGCGAGAAACCCTATCAGTGCATGGAATGTGGAAAGAACTTCAGTCATAGTTCCCATCTCACTTCCCATCAAAGGATTCATACAGGGGAGAAACCCTATCAGTGTGTGGAATGTGGAAAGAGCTTCAGTCAAAGCAGCAATCTCATTTCCCATCAGAGAATTCACACAGGGTAGAAACTATTTCAGTGCCAAGAGTGTGATCGGAGGGATTTATGAAAGCCTGGTCTCATTTTTAAAGTTCTTTTAAAAAATAGAATTGGAGCTCTTAAAAGGACTGGCTGAAAAAGCTAAAATCAAGACAGGTTTGGAGAAGTTCGTTTCTCTTTGGAGGAAAATATTTCTTCTACTCTGAGCCACTTAAAGAGAATTGGATTCCTGCAAGACAACCTCTCTTATCTGGACATCTAAATTGCTAGGTCCTCTTGGACACATTATTTCTTTTTTCTGTTTTACGGTTCCTCTTTTAAAGTAATTATTTGGTTTATTTGTTTAATTCGAATCTTAATTTGAGAAATTGGATTTTAAGTTAAACAGCTTATGTGTGTTGGGGATCAGGCTGGAAGGAAGAGGGAGGCCTGGAAAAATGCATGAAACAGGATCTCTTGGGAAAGATTTATTCTGTGACCTTGACAAACTGATAAGGTGCTGTTGGAAAATAGGCTGCTTTGAGAACAAGGGAGAGGGAGATTTTGAATATGGCAGCTCAAAAACAGTTAACACCAGGCCTGTGTTAAATTTGGAGAAACTATTAGCCCTAATTGATAAAAATCATTAAATGGTGACTAATTTGACCACTAAAGTAGAGACACTGACAAAGAAAACAGAAGCACTAGATGTCTCCATGAAAGGAAGGGAGGAGAAGTCTGAAAAGCTGGAAAAGAAGACAAAAAATGAAAATCAGAACAGGAGACGCTTAGGATTGATGTGGATGGTTTGGGTGGAAGATAAGAGGCAATTGCGGGCGCTTTGGCGGTCCTTGAGATGAGACAGAAAGCCCAGCCTCTGAGACGGAGAGGAGGGAGGAGAGCAGGATTTTAGCAAAGGTTTGAGCAGAGTGGCTGGGAGTGGAAGAGGAATTCATGGAAGAGGCGCCACCCTCCTCACAGCCGGGGGGGGTGGCTTTTGGGTAGAAAACCAATGTGAATAAATCCCCCCAGTGCCACCCCCTGGCCGGTCTTCCTGTCTCCCTCTCCTTGTGCCCCCACCCTGCCCAAATCAAAGTCCCAGCTAGCAGCTGCCCCCCAGGCCTTCCTCCGCCCATCTTGGGGCCTCAAGGCATGCGGGCAAGTAGGATCCTAGAATGCAACAACTGATTGGCCTGCAGGAAAAGACCAATCAGGCTCCAGTAGGGAAGCAGAATCTGTCAGGATATTTCCGTTCCTCCTTAAAAAAGTGAACAGGCTGTTTTGCGTCACATGCCTGTTTACTTCCTGCTCACTGGGCATTTCCGTTTTGTATATAGCTTTTGTTCTGGCTGTTTTCCTCGCCATGGATGCAAGCAGTCATGTTTTTCCTTTGTTCTGCCCAACGTTGAATAAAGCTGTAAATATTCTCTCCTGGGTGAATCTTCCGTTGTGGAAACTCTGCGAGAATGGCGTGCATGAGTCTTGGAATGCGTCTGAGGGTCGTGTCGCTAATTGACTGATGCTATTCCAACGGGAGACCGGAGATCGTCTGGAGACGACATGGAGGCCTGATGCCTCTGTCTCCCTGGCAGGATCTCAACAGAAACAGCCAATCAGATGGGACTCATTGTGTAAATAATGTATATAAAAGCCTAAGGTTTGGGGGCAATTAAATCACTGTTTTAGAAACTGCAATAAAGAGCATTAAATCACTACAGGACTCCGAATATATTTCACTGGTGATGAAGGTGGGATCCTGCTGAGCTGTCTGCCGTGCACCGCATACAGCCGCCACAGGTAGCACAGCATCGCACTGCACATCCAGGCTACAGCTCCAGGACCCAGAATGGTGACAGACAACCGCTTCATGCCATTCAGCCCGGCCTCAGGAGACTGGGAAGGATACGCCACCCGCTTCCAGTTCCTCCTGGAGGCAAAGGACGTCGTGAGACACAGCCAAGAAGAGGGCAGCCTTCTTCAGCATCTGTGGAGAAGAAACGTTCAAGATCGCCCAAGCCCTCCTCGCTCCCACAAATATTGCGACCGTTCCCTATGACACGATAATAAAACGGCTGAAGGGGCACTTCTCGCAACAACCCTTGGGGGTAACGTGTCACAATGCCTTCTAGGCAAAGCGGCAGGTCTCCGGAGAAACCATAACCGGGTATGTGACCTCCCTTTGCCAGGCTGCTCGGCTCTGCAACGTCACAGAGCTGGAGAACATGCTTGCCGACTGCCTCGTGGGCGGCCCGAGCGAGAAGCTGCAGTGGCGCCTCTACGCCAAGAAGGACCTGACGCTCCAGGCTGCCCTAGAGGAGGCTTTAGCAACTGAAGCTGCCGAGAGGTCAGTGCAAGGATTCCAATCAAACATGTTATCCCAAACGAGGATCCACCACGAGGACCTCACCGACGACTCAGAATCCTACCGGGAGGACGTGAACTGAGTGCAATAGCACACATAAGCCGCACGCCCACCACGACAGCCTCGTCCGGAAGACGGGAACTGTGCAAGTTGCAGGGAGAGCCACGAGCAGAGGACTTGCCATTTCCGCAACGCAGAATGCTGACAATGCAGAAAAGTGGGACACATCGCCCGGGTGTGCCGTGCCTGCCCTGCCTGACACCTCAAACCAGATGGCCGACCCAAGACTCCCAGGCCCCGTGGTCTGACACACCAAGGAAACTCGGCGAAGACCACAGACTGTCAGGTATACCAGTTGCCTCATTCTAATGCGGACAAAATTTACATCGAGGCACAGATAGAGGCAGCCCCGTGCCGCCTGGAGCTTGATACAGGGTCACTCCTGTCCATAATTTTGGCATGGACATTAAGGAATTGTGTCCCAGTGGCGGCTCCAAGTTAGGCCAGCCCCATTCACCCTCCGGGAGACTTCCACAAATGCAAGGTCCCCACGATGGGGGTGGGAACCTTCAATGTACAATATTGAGGGAGGGAGTGGCGGTTGGACTTGATCGTGGTCAAGGGGTGCTACGTTAGCTTACTGGGGTTGGTGTGGTTTGGGCCACTGGGGCTAGCCATCACCGGGGTGAACCGCACCAGCTCCCACGTGGACGTGGACGCCATGTGCAAAGAGTTTCCAGAGGTTTTCGATGGGGCATTGGGGTGATATACTGCCCTGCCCCTCCGTTGGCCTACAACTAGACCCCGCCATACGACCCATCAAGTTCAAGGCCCACCAGGTCCCGTTCGCCCTCAAAACCCCGCATTGGCGAGGAATTAGACTGGCTTGTGGAGCAAGGAATGCTCTAGCCCGTGCCTAATGCCCCCGAGAAACCCCAATCATCACACCCATCAAGCCCAATGGCTCAGTCCACATCTACGCAGACTACAAATGTACCATAAACAAGGCCCTTATGACTCATGCATACCCGGTGCCAATGGTCAGCCATGCCCTCGCCACCCTGGCGGAGTCTTAAAGTCCACCTGATCAGGGACAAGGTGAGGGCTATGTGCGACGCCCCTGCACCTAAGGGTAAGGCAGAACTCCAAGCCTTCTTGGGACTATTGAACCTCCGGATGATTCCTGGGGGGAAACTGCAAGGAGGGCTGGAGAGAGGAATCCCAAGGGGATAGCAGAAGGGTGAGGCCCATAGAGCAGGAGGAGCAGGTAAGGGAGGCAGAACTGGGAAGTCCAGAAGTGACCGAGGCTGAGCAGCGTCCAACCCAACGATCCCATCACAGCCGGCAGCCCTGGAACAAGAGCCAGAACCAGAAACCCCTACTGAGGCACCCAAGACCACAACGCATACATAGGTGACCGGCATATCTCAACGACTATGAATGCTAACCTTCTGGGCGCAACGGGAATGTAGAGGGGAGGGGGGTTATGTACTAAGCTTGGATTCTTGAACAATAGGCAAGTAGAATCCTAGAATGCAACAACTGATTGGCCTGCAGGAAAAGACCAATCAGGCTCCAGGAGGGAAGCAGAATCAGCCAGTCAGATGGGATTGATTGTGTAAATAATGTATATAAAAGCCTGAGGTTTGGGGGGCAATTAAATCACTGTTTTACAAGCTGCAATAAAGAGCATGAAGTCACTATAGGATTCCTGAGTCGATTTCAGAGAATCTAATGCATCTTTGGTTGGGATTGTCCAGCAAGGAGATTGGAGATGGTTGCCAGTCAAAAGGTAGTTTAAGACACAGGGGGGGAGAGCTCCTTGTGAAAGGGGGGGCAGTTTTGGGAGACATTCCAGATGTGGCATTGGCAGCCAGATGAGGAATCCTGGAAGAGGACACTCCAGGCTTATCTAGTCCAACCCCTGCAATTCAGGAACCCCGGTTCTTAGTCCCGCCAGCTCCCTTGAACTGGGCAACTCAGATGCCTGGAGCAGCGCCCCGTTGGAGAGCAGCCTTGGGTCGCCTCTGGAGCTGGCTGGACCTTTTGGACGGCTGTTTCCATGCCTCCTGCTGGCAGGCCCGGTTGGGAGTTGTAGTCCAAAGCCCATTGAGGGTGCCTGGTCCTGGAGGTGGTTTTCAAGTTGGAACTATGTTTTGTTTTTGTTGTTTTTTAAAAATAATATTTATTGATAATTTTAAAGTTCTTTTAAAAAATAGAATTGGAGCTCTTAAAAGGACTGGCTGAAAAAGCTAAAATCAAGACAGGTTTGGAGAAGTTCGTTTCTCTTTGAAGGAAAATATTTCTTCTACTCTGAGCCACTTAAAGAGAATTGGATTCCTGCAAGACAACCACTCTTATCTGGACATCTAAATTGCTATGTCCTCTTGGACACATTCTTTTTTTCTTTTTTATGGTTCCTCTCTTAAAGTAATTATTTGGTTCATTTGTTTAATTGAAATCTTAATTTGAGAAATTGGATTTTATGCTAAACAGCTTATGTGTGTTGGTGATCAGGCTGGAAGGAAGAGGGAGGGCTGCAGGGACGCGGACTTAGAAAAAATATTGGGGGGGCCCGGGAAAGCTCATGAATAATAAATAAGCTCATGAATATGCAAATAGAGTGGCTCCGGCCCTAAATAGGGCAAGCCACGCCCCCCCAGCCAGCCGATTGGCTGGCTGGGAGGTGTGGCCAGTCGGGATTCCCCTGTTCTCGCGGGATTTCCGGATTTCCGGCAGTGCCTTGGCAGCCGGGGCTCTCCGATTAGGGCGCGCGGCTGGCTGGCTGGCGAAGGAGCAGGTGCGGAGGAGGCGGGGGACGGCGGCGGCGCTCTACTGGAAGGGCGCCCGCCCGAGATTATTGGGGGGGCTGAGCCCCCCCAAAAATTTTTTTGAGGGGGCTCGAGCCCCCTCAAGCCCCATGGAGTCGGCGCCTATGGAGGGCTGGAAAAATGCAGGAAACAGGATCTCTTGGGAAAGATTTATTCTGTGACCTTGACAAACTGATAAGGTGCTGCTGGAAAACAGGCTGCTTTGAGAACAAGGGAGAGGGAGATTTTGAATATGGCAGTTCAAAAACAGTTAACACCAGGCCTGTGTTAAATTTGGAGACGCTATTAGCCCGAATTGATAAAAACCATTAAATGGTGACAAATTTGACCACTAAAACAGAGACACTGACAAAGAAAACAGAAGCACTAGATGTCTCCATGAAAGGAAGGGAGGAGAAGTCTGAAAAGCTGGAAAAGAAGGTGGTGGTTTTTGGGTAGAGAACCAATGTGAATAAATCCCCCCAGTGAAACCCCCTGGCCGGTCGTCCTGTCTCCCTCTCCCTGTGCCCCCACCCTGCCCCAATCAAAGTCCCAGCCAGCAGCTGCCCCCCAGGCCTTCCTCCGCCCATCTTGGGGCCTCAAGGCATGCGGGCAGAATTTGGTGGGGGGCCAGGCTGGGCTCAGAGGTCTGCTTTCCTCTCCTTGCACTGGGAAGCTTGTCTACTAACTAATGGATAAAGGGTTGTTTGGAAGACTAAGCCATCTCTACCCCCCACCCTGTTTTGAAATAAAGCCTATTTAAGAATTGGGGACATGGAGGAAGGGGAATGTTATGTTCTAAGCTTGGATCCTAGAACAATAGGCAAGAAGGATCCTAGAATGCAACAACTGATTGGCCCTGCCCAACGCCTTGAACCAGATGGCAGACCCAAGAGTCACAGGCCCCATGGTCTGACACACCAGGGCAAAAGATCACAGACTGTCAGGTATACCAGTTGCCTCATTCTAATGCGGAAAAAAATTACATTTTACATGCCGCCTGGAGCTTGATACAGGCTCAACCCTGTCCATAATCTTGGCATGGACATTAAGGAAATTGTGTCCCAGTGGCAGCTCCAAGTTTGGCCAGCCCCATTCACCCTCTGGGAGACTTCCACAAACTCAAGGTTAGCTTACTGGGGTTGGTGTGGTTTGGGCCACTGGGGTTAGCCATCACCGGGGTGAACTGCACCAGCTCCCACGTGAACGTGGATGTCACGTGCAAAGAGTTTCCGGAGGTTTTCGATGGGGCATTGGAATGAAATACTGCCCCCCCTGTTGGCCTACAACTAGACCCCGCCATATGACCCACCAGGTTCAAGGCCCACCAGGTCCCGTTCACCCTCAAAGCCCCACATTGACGAGGAATTAGACTGGCTTGTGGAGCAAGGAATGCTCTAGCCGGTGCCTAATGCCCCCTGAGAAACCCCAATCATCACACCTGTCTAGCCCAATGGCTCAGTCCACATCTGCGCAGACTACAAATAGACCATAAACAAGGCCCTTACGGTTCATGCATACCCGGTGCCAATGGTCAGCCATGTCCTTGCCACCCTGGCGGGGTCTAAGATTATTGGCAAGCTGGCCCTGGCCCAGACCTAGCAGCAGTTGCCAGTGGACGAGGCCACTGTGGAGGCACAGACGATTGTAATGCACAGGGGCGCGTTCCGTGTCAAGTGGCTGCAAGTTGGCGTCCGCGTGGCCCCAGGGATATTCCAAAATCTAATGGACTCTGTCCTCAAAGGAATTCCCGCCGTCACCCCCTTCTTTGATGATGTGCTGATCACCGGGGCCACGCTGGGGGAGTTTGGGGACCGGCTCCGCACGGTTCTGCACCATTTACAGATGGCCAGCCTCAAGGTGAAGCAGGAAAAGTGCCTCCTAGGAGTGCAACAGGTGGATTTTCTAGGATTTACACTAGACGCAGACGGAGTCCGCCTGACTGGGGACAAGGTGAGGACTATTTGTGATGCCCCTGCACCTAAGGGTAAGGCAGAACTCCAAGCCTTCTTGGGACTATTGAACTTCCGGATGATTCCTGGAGGGAAACTACAAGGAGGGCTGGACAGAAGAATCCCAAGGGGATAGCAGAAGGGTGAGGCCCATAGAGCGGGAGCAGGAGGAGCGGGTAAGGAAGGCAGAACTAGGAAGTCCAGAAGTGGCTGAGGCCGAGCAGCCACAGGAACCAAAACCACAACCGAGTGGACCAGCAGCATCCAACCCAACGACCCCGTCACAGCCGGCAGCCCTGGAACAAGAGCCAGAACCAGGAACCCCTACTGAGACACCCAAGACCACAAGGCATACATAGGTGACCGGCATACTTCAACGACTATGAATGCTAACCTTCTGGGCGCAACGGGAACGTAGAGGGGAGGGGGGTTATGTACTAAGCTTTGATCCTAGAACAAAAGGCAAGTAGTATCCTAGAATGCAACAACTGATTGGCTTGCAGGAAAAGACCAATCAGGCTCCAGGAGGGGAAGCAGAATCAGCCAATCAGACAGGACTAATTGTGTAAATAATGTAGATAAAAGATTGAGGTTGGGGGGGGATTAAATCACTGTTTTACAAGCTGCAATAAAGAGCATGAAATAACTACAGGACTCCTGAGTAGATTTCAGAGAATCTAATGCATCTTTGTTTGGGATTGTCCAGCAAGGAGATTGGAGATGGTTGCCAGTCAAAAGGTAGTTTAAGACACAGGGGGGGGGGAGAGCTCCTTGTGGAAGGGGGGGCAGTTTTGGGAGACATTCCAGCCGTGGCATTGGCAGCCAGATGAGGAATCCTGGAAGAGGACACTCCAGGCTCATCTAGTCCAACCCCTGCAATTCAGGAACCCCGGTCCTTAGTCCCGCCAGCTCCCTTGAACTGGGCAACTCAGATGCCTGGAGCAGCGCCCCGTTGGAGAGCAGCCTTGGGTCTCCTCTGGAGCTGGCTGGACCTTTTGGACGGCTGTTTCCATGCCTCCTGCTGGCAGGCCCGGTTGGGAGTTGTAGTCCAAAGCCCATTGAGGGTGCCTGGTCCTGGAGGTGGTTTTCAAGTTGGAACTATGTTTTGTTTTTGTTGTTTTTTAAAAATAATATTTATTGATAATTTCGAAATTACAAGAAAAAGAAAAAATCAAAAACAACACTACAATACAAAAAAGAAAAAAGAACAATAAAAAAGAGAAAAGCACAAAATATGAAAACCAATACAATACAGCAAAAGAAAGAAAGAAAAAGAAAAAAAGAGAAAAAAAACACAAATCCCAAATTGCATATCCATAATTTCCATTTGCTTGTTTCATTGACCTCCTCACACCTCCGTTTTTGTGTTCTAGTTTAGTAATTATTTCAGCAAATTCTTTCCATCTTTATTTTTGTTACAAAATTTATCTTAACAATTTAAGCTAATAATTAACTCAACAAATCCTTACCATCTTTCCCCATATTCTGTTATTCAGATTACCTTAATTTATTTAACCTTATCTTACCCCTAAGTGCCTTAAGACTTAAATCTTAAATTTCAAATATACATAGCTCCTGATATCATTTCTGCTAGAGTCATATAGTTTCATTCCCACATTTTCCCTAATATTCATTAGCTGATTCTAAAATAAGAAATTTCCATTATAAATTCTCTTCCAATCATCATCCAGCGTCTCTTCTTCCTGGTCTCGGGTCATGTCAGTCCATCAACCTGGAAGCCTTATGTCCGAGGCCCTTAAATCTCTTCCATGTCCCTTCTGCAATTCTTCTTCATCTTGTTTGTACTTGCACTTTTCGTTGTCTTTTGTTGGTCTCTGTCTTAGTTTCTTTCCTTTCTCATTGAGGAGTAGGTCTCTGGGGGATTCCAACCCAAAATTGTCTTCATCACCCTTCATCCTGGAGGAGGGCAAATGTTGTCCCTATTTTCAAAAAGGGGGAAAGAGAGGACCCAAACAATTACCGCCCAGTCAGTCTGACATCAATACCAGGGAAGATTCTGGAGCAGATCATTAAGCAAACAGTCTGTGAGCACCTGGAAAGGAATGCTGTGATCACCAATAGTCAGCATGGATTTCTGAAAAATAAGTCATGTCAGACTAACCTGATCTCGTTTTTTGACAGAATTACAAGCCTGGTAGATGAAGGGAACGCAGTGGATATAGCCTACCTTGATTTCAGCAAGGCATTTGACAAGGTGCCCCATGATATTCTTGTACAGAAGCTGGTAAAAGGCGGTCTTGACTATGCTACCACTCAGTGGATTTGTAACTGGCTGACTGACGGAACCCAAAGGGTGCTCATCAATGGTTCTTCTTCATCCTGGAGAAGAGTGACTAGTGGGGTGCCACAGGGTTCTGTCTTGGGCCCGGTCTTATTCAACATCTTTATCAACAACTTGGATGATGGACTCAAGGGCATCCTGATCAAATTTGCAGATGACACCAAACTGGGAGGGGTGGCTAACACCCCAGAGGACAGGATCACACTTCAAAACGACCTTGACAGATTAGAGAACTGGGCAAAAACAAACAAGCTGAATTTTAACAGGGAGGAATGTAAAGTATTGCACTTGGGCAAAAAAAAATGAGAGGCACAAATTCAAGATGGGGGACACCTGGCTTGAGAGCAGTACATGTGAAAAGGATCTAGGAGTCTTGGTTGACCACAAACTTGACATGAGCCAACAGTGTGACGCAGCAGCTAAAAAAGCCAATGCAATTCTGGGCTGCATCAATAGGAGTATAGCATCTAGATCAAGGGAAGTAATAGTGCCACTGTATTCTGCTCTGGTCAGACCTCACCTGGAGTACTGTGTCCAGTTCTGGGCACCACAGTTCAAGAAGGACACTGACAAACTGGAACGTGTCCAGAGGAGGGCAACCAAAATGGTCAAAGGCCTGGAAACGATGCCTTATGAGGAACGGCTAAGGGAGCTGGGCATGTTTAGCCTGGAGAAGAGGAGGTTAAGGGGTGATATGATAGCCATGTTCAAATATATAAAAGGATGTCACATAGAGGAGGGAGAAAGGTTGTTTTCTGCTGCTCCAGAGAAGCGGACACGGAGCAATGGATCCAAACTACAAGAAAGAAGATTCCACCTAAACATTAGGAAGACCTTCCTGACAGTAAGAGCTGTTGGACAGTGGAATTTGCTGCCAAGGAGTGTGGTGGAGTCTCCTCCTTTGGAGGTCTTTAAGCAGAGGCTTGACAACCATATGTCAGGAGTGCTCTGATGGTGTTTCCTGCTTGGCAGGGGGTTGGACTCGATGGCCCTTCTGGTCTCTTCCAACTCTAGGATTTTATGATCCAACTCACCTGTTCCCCACAGTCCTTGATATAATCCAAAATGAATTTAAAATCAAATGTCAAGGTCTCTCCAAACTAGGAACCTCCTCATCTCCAGACTCCCCTTGGCCCAAGTTGGAACTATGTTTTGACCCTTTGCCGAAAGGAGATGCCACAAAGTGTGTGTGTGAGGGGGGGTGTCTTTTCAGTGCCAGGATACAAGGTGCTCTCTTGACCTGGGAGCCCAATCCCTCTCCCCCACCCCTAGAAAAGGGGGTCTTCCCCTCATCCTCTCCTTGCAGGACCCCCTTTTCCTTCCTCTTTGCTCAGAGAGTCGGAACCAACTCTCTCTCAAGGGACCCTGGAGCCAAACCCTTGCAGAGTTTTACTTCTCAAGCAAAGGGGGGGAAGGAATACATTCTTGTTGCTCTCGAGATGCACAGAAATCTGTTCCCCGCGGAGGGAGAAGCTTGCCAGGCCCCCAATGTCCCCCCCCCCCATGGAGCAGCTCTGCACCTGCGCCACGCCCCCTGGCACCCAGCTGGCTTCCTAGAGAGGAATAAAGGGAGGAGGCTCCCCAGAGCACAAGCTCCGCCCCCATCCGGGCTTTTGTCTCTCTGCTCCACAAGTGAGTTCCCTTGGGGAGTTGGGGGGTCCCAGGGCTGCAGGGGAGGGTCCCCCCCCAAGAAGACCCCTCTGGGGCCCTGGCTCCTGAGAGAGAGAGAAGGGAGCAGGGCGAGCTCCGCTTTGCAAGGGCTCAGAAGAACAGCCACGAGGGCCAGGGAGTCATGATGAGGGGCCCCCAAAGTCATCTAGCCCACCCCCAGCCAGCCAGGAATCTTCTGCCCAGCCTGGGGCTTGAACCCAGGGGCCTGAGATCAAAGAGACTCATGCTCTACCCACTAAGCTCTGCTGCCATTTCTGGAAGAGTGAGAGAGAGAATGTGAGCTTGGTTTGCTCCACCTTGCAAGGGTTAAAAGGAACTGAGCTACATTCCTAGAGAGGACAGGGAATAAGGGGGGGGGACGAGGTCCTCCCAAGCAAATGCCCCTCCCTCCTTCCCAGGATCCTCCCTGCAAGAGGGGGAGGGGGCTTTGGTCTCCTGCAGGAGCTGCCTCAGTTTCCCTTCTGGCATCTGATGAGCTTCCTCTCTTTTCTGCCCTAGGGTGCATTGGGGAGAAGTGGGGCAGGGTGTCCCAGGGCTGCAGGGGACGGATCCGTGGGGATTCTGCTCAGCTCCTGCAAGGGGATCCCCAAGCCAGGGCTAAAAGGTTCTGCCCCCCCTTCCTCTCTGGAAAGCCAGGGAGGCTGCAAGTAACAGGAGGTCTGCAACTCTTCTCTTGCTCCTTTGGGGAGGAGTCACTGAGTCAGGAAGAAAAGGGCCTGCAAAGGAACCCTGATGCGATTGAGGAATCAGCCACGTTCCTTAGCCCAGGTGGCAGCCAGATGGAAACATCTGGAGGCAGAAATAAAAACTTGACCTCTGTGCTAAACAAAGTCCTTCCATCTCGCAGTGCGCAGTTAGACCCATGGAACTCCCTGCCACAGGAGGAAGAGATGGCTTGAGAAGAGGATGAGGCCCATTCAGGGAGGAGCAGAGGGCTAGCGATGGCTCCAGGCCCCCCAGTGGGAGTCAGCCATGCTTCTGAAGGGGGAGGGAGTTGCCCTCAGAACAAAGACAGAAGTCTGTCTTCAGACTATGGGAATATGGTGCTTGAACTCCGAGTCTGGGCTGTGATTCAGACTCATCCATGCTTGCCCAGGGAACGTTTCTCCTGACTGTGTATCAATCTGGGAGTAGAAGAATGCATTTGCTTTAAAGGATTCTCTGGCACCTCTCAGTAGGACAGGCAGAACGTGGCAGAAGACCTAGGGACTCCTTCCGATCTCCTGGAGGTGTCCAGAGAACAGAGATGGATGAGCAAGACTCAGCTGGCCCTGAAGCAGGAAGAGGCCTTGCAACCCACTATGAGAGCAGTGGGGGATTCTGGGAAAACTCTGTGAGGAAGAACCCGGGTCAGGAGGACACCCCTTGCTCAGAGGTGCAGAGCCAGCATTTGAGGCAGTTCTCCTCCCAGGAGGCCAAAGGACCCCGAGAGGTTTGCAGCCAACTCTAGAAGAGGAGGGAGAGTATCCCCCAATTCTCTACTAATTTGCCCATCCTTTTTTGGAAAGCATCCGAGGAATGATATTGGATAGCCCTGAAGTGTTTGCGTCTGCCGCTCCTTTTCTAATCCTTCTCCCCACTCTCTCTTGAATCCTTGTTGCTCTTTCAGAAGAAGGATCTGTTAGCAGAAATGGGTCCGGATTCCTCTGAGGCAGCGAAGACTCCCTTGGACTCCAGAGACAGGCCTCTGGGTAAGGAGGAAGGAGTTTTTTCTCTGTCTGGTAACAAGCTGTGGATTCGGAAACTGATCTGTGATTTCTTTTCATCTTATTGGAGAATTCACAGGGGACCAAGAGCCCAGAGAAAGGGAGATGTGTTTTTGCACTCTAGTATGTGAAATGGGTGCAAACGTCCACATTTAGGTGGCAACTCCTCCTTGTTTGAAGGCGCACCTGTAGTTTTCCTTCGGAGTGAAGCATGCGCTCTTGGCTTCCCACTTACCTTCTTCTCTCACAGGAGACGGAACGATGCCAGCAAGACCTGCTTGTCCATCTTTTCTTGGTGGCGGAGGAGAAGCTGCCCCTGTGGACCCAGAGCAGGTAGGAGGAAGGGGCCATGTGGGGAGAGAGGATGTCATGGACTGGGAGGAACCGCCCAGGAAGGAGGGTTGAAGGCTCAAGTAGGCTTCTAAGCAGTTCACACCCCATACCAGAGAGTGGCCAGGATTCACCCCATCAGTCCCACAATGGGGCTTTCCCCCTCTCATTCCCCTGCGCACCTTGGAGATGTCTATAGGGCTTCAGGAGGGTCCTCCCTGTCGCGAAATCTTCGTGGCGCTTCAGCAGAAATGCTTAGAGTTCCAGGTTCTTCAGTGCAGTATATTTATTGTGAGTTCTATATCTACAAATATCTACAGGCTATAATACAGGAGCAGCTCATACAGTCAAACGGAGTACCTGGCTGCACCTTAAGGCAAAGAGGAAGACTCTCTCTCTCTGACCACACTTCTCTGCACCACCACCTTTACTGCTGGACAGGTTTCCCTTTTAAGCCAAGGATTGCCAATCAGCTGACAGCACATTATTCTGACCCACATCATTCTGACCCTGCACTTGCATAGAAAGTATTGCAGGCCGATTGCATCAGCCAGTTGCATCAGCTAGCAGACTCAAGCTTGCAGACTTACTATCTCACACAGCATTCTGGGATCCCAACACTCCCCACCCGGCAAGAACAGCACAGAGGGACAGAAGAAGGGATCCTTCCATGTGGCAAACGGGAATGTTTGTGCACAGGATTTGAAGAATGATTTGGAGAACACCAGTTTCTTAATGCCCTTTATTAAAATACACAATGAATACCGGTAATTCCATTAACACATCAAAATATGCATCCATAAAATGTGCAGGAAAAAAATCCAGTTAATACAGAACATCAATTAAGAGGCAGAAAACAACAAAGTGTAATAGTTCACCTTTTTCTTTTAGGGTACAGTGTGCTTTGAAGATGTAGCCTTCCATTTCACAGATGTGGACTGGGCATTGCTGGATCCTGACCAGAGAGCCCTCCATAAGGAAGTCATGGAGGAGAATCGGGGGATTTCGGACTCTCTCAGTAAGGCTTAATATTACACCTACCCTCCCCCTCCAAGATGGCCCCCTTTTGCTCTTGAAGGGCTGGCCTGTCTGCAGTCCCCACAGCCTCCCATCAGGGAACCTTCATGGGGGCAGAAGCAGAGGAAAGGCCTCAGGAAAGCAGCCATGGCTCTGGCCAGATGCAGAGGAGGAGGAGGAGCGCTTACCCAAATTACGATTTATTCCTTCAATGCCTCCTTCACGTCATGACTGGTCTAAATCCTTTCAGGATGTCCTTGGCATCAAAATGAAAGCCTATCTGTTGAAGCTTTCACTGCTAGGCCGCATTGCTGTGATCAAAATGAATGTATTGCCTAGAATGTTATTTTTGTTTCAAACATTGCAAATTGTGAACAAGATGGATTGTTTCAAGAAGTGGCAGAAAGACATCTCAAAATTTGTCTGGCAGGGCAAGAAACCCAGAATAAAATTTAAGATTTTAACTGATGCAAAGGAAAGGGGGGGATTTGCCCTGCCAGACTTTAAACTTTACTATGAATCAGCAGCTTTCTGCTGATTGAAAGACTGGCTGCTTCTTGAGAACACAGACATTTTGGACTTAGAAGGTTTTAATAACATTTTTGGGTGGCATGCATATTTCTGGTACGACAACGTTAAAGCTCACAAAGCTTTTAAAAATCACATTGTCAGGAAAGCATTATATAATGTCTGGATTAAATACAAAGATGTGTTGGAAAATAAAACCCCAAGGTGGTTGTCGCCAATGGAGGCAAAGGCTGTGAAAAAACTCAATATGGAGGCCAAATGGCCGAAATATTGGGAAATTCTGGAACAGGAAGGGGACAAACTGAAATTGCAGAGTTTTGAGAAATTAAAAGTTAAAGTGCAGGATTGGCTTCATTATTATCAAATAATAGAGGTGTACAAGTTGGACAGGAAAATTGCCTTCCAGGTGGAAAAATCAAAATTAGAAACAGAACTGTTAGAACTCAATACTAAGAACTTGTCAAGAATGTATAACTTGCTGTTGAAATGGAATACACAAGATGAAACAGTGAAATCAGCCATGATAAAGTGGGCACAAGATATTGGTCATAACATTATGTTTGCTGACTAGGAACAGTTGTGGACCACCGGTATGAAATTTACGGCATGTAATGCCTTAAAGGAAAATATTATGAAAATGATTTATAGGTGGTACATGACTCCAGTCAAACTTGCAAAAATTTACCACTTGTCTGATAATAAATGTTGGAAATGTAAAGAAACGGAAGGTACTTTTTTTCACCCTTGGTGGACATGCCCAAAGATTAAGGCTTTCTGGGAAATGATATATAAAGGTATTTAAATATACCTTCCTTAAGAAACCAGAAGCCTTTCTCTTGGGCATTGTCGGCCAATTGGTGCCAAAGAAAGACAGGACTTTTTTTATGTATGCTACAACAGCAGCAAGAATTCTCATCGCAAAGTATTGGAAGACACAAGATCTACCCACCTTGGAAGAATGGCAGATGAAGGTGATAGACTACATGGGATTGGCAGAAATGACTGGCAGAATCCGAGACCAGGGAAAAGAGACGGCGGAAGAAGATTGGAAGAAATTTAAGAACTATCTTAAGAAACATTGTAAAATTAATGAGTGTTAAAATGATGCGGTTTTAGAAAATAAGTGGATTACAGCTGTAAAGATTAAGTTAAAAGAAAAGAAAGGTTAACAATTAGATAAAATTAAGAGTGAGGATTTGCTGAACTAAAAAATTGAAAGTGGAATGCAGAAAGGGGAGATATGAGGAGGTCGGTGAAGTAAGTTTTACGAAAATAAGGATTTGAAATTATACTTGTTTTTTCTTGTTTGTGTTTGTTTGCATTGTTGTGTCTGATTATAAAATTTGTGAAACTTCAATAAATATTTTATATATAAAAAAACAAAACAAAATGAAAGCCTATCTGGTGCCCGGAGAGCCTGGCGAGGAAAAGGCCCGCCAGGGGGATGTCCTTGCAGAGCCTCTCCCCCTCTGGGCCTTTCCTGCTCCTTCTGGGGTGTTTGGTTTCTAGCCAAGAGAAAGCTTGCTCTTCTTGTCTCCTCTTCGCCCCTCAGTGACTTCACAGCTCTGGTGCAGTCCCTTCCCAGATACAGAGAGTGATCTGGGGTGTCGTGGAATCCTAGAACTGGAGAATTCTGCAGGTCTGCCCAGAACTCATTGCACCGAGTTCAAGGGAACTTCTTCCCTGGTAGTTCCTCTGGGGATCTCCGTTCGACCGAGCTGATAAAGCTCATCTTCCGGAATCGCCTCAACGTGATTGACGACCTGAGCCTCTGATAAGGCTCCAGGCACATTCCCCATTCAGCAGAGTTTCCAGCACAGGGAAGAGACGAGAGGTTTGGGCTACATTGCTAGGAGTTTTATTATCTAGCTACGCAGACAGAAAAATACACCCTCTCTCTGTCAGAGCAGAGAGCAACTGAACAACAAAGGAACAGGAATCCGTCTCCCGTGAGACTTCCAACAGTATGGAATGTGTGGAATGTGGAGAGAGTCTTGTGACTCCAAAGCACTGCTGAGTGGCAAACAGAAATGGCAAGCATTTTCTCCTCACTTACAGGAACATTGGGAAGACAAGCTGGCCTTGTTGTGAGCCAGGTGTCCTAGAGAGACAGTGGGGGAAAGGGAGGTCCCACTCTGAAAGGCCCATGGAATCAAAGGGAGGCTGGGGAGGAGAACAGGTCCTCTCAGGAGTGGCTTCCGAGTGTCATGATGCACTGGGGTAAGGCAGGGACAAATGCAGAGGGGCACTGCCTGCCAATCCAATTCCCCGAAATTCATCACCCATCCTGAGACCCTCAGAAGAAGATTCAGGAGGGGCCTGGGCCCCTGACCAGCTACATGGCTGGATGGTCCTTTCCACCATTCAAGAGGCGAGTCCCTCCATCCGACCAGGGAGGGTGTTGCTTTACTTGCCAACAAGCAGGACACACACGCCTGTTTGTTGCCATCAGGCTGCAATAAGCTTAGGGGAAGTGGCAGGTTGGGGCACCTAGGAGAATATCCTACACCCAAAGACGCCCCATGTGGTCTAGCGGAGAGACTAAGAGCCCTGGAGCTGGAGGAGGGAGACCTGGGCCCATTTGACCCCATGGCTAGGAGCTTTGGAAGGAGGTGGGGAAGATGGGGAGTGAGAGGAGCTGGTTCTGGGTGGAAAGATCCACTCTGAGGAAAAGATCACCAGCTAGAGAAAGGCGTCTCTGAGCTTAGTGGGAAGGACAGTGTGTGGTGTCCTGGGAGAGTAAATCAGGCCAGGAATGAACTGGGAGGCTTGGTCAGGAGAAGGAGGAGCTGGAAAGAGACCGGCTGCTGAGCTCTCATCCCAGTCAGGAGGGGAGAGATCCTTCTAGAAAGAGAAGACTCCCAAACCAGAGATCCCTTGGGTTTTGGCTTGGAATACCTCGGGAGTAGGGTAACTGGCAGAAAGTGCCACCTTGTTAAGAGCCAAAGTCTCAAGTGTGAAACAACTGAGAAAACCTTGAAGGCAGACGATGGATGAAGATTGGAAGAAAGTTTAAAAATTCATTTAGAGAATTATTGTAAAATTAATGAGTGTTAGAAAAAATGTTGGAATGAAACTATTTGGCTTTAGTGGAAATGCTTTAAGGAATTACGTATAAATAAGTTTTAAGTTTTAAGCTTTAGGGCTTTTTATGGTAAGATAAGGTTAAAATAAATTAAGGTAATTTAATGACAGAATATAGTGAAAGATGGAAAGGATTTGCTGAGATAATTAATAACTAGAATACAAAAAAGGGAGGTGTGAGGAGGTCGATGAAACAAGTTAATGAAAGATAAAGATTTGGAAATATTGGATTTGTTTTTTAAATTTTTTGTTTGCTTTTGTTTTTGGTTTTGATGTATTGTGTGGTTTTTGCGTTTTTTTTCTTATTGAATTGTATTGTTGAATTCATTTTTTTTTTGTCTATCTCTTTTCCTTTTTCTTTTTTCTCTCTATAATTTTAAATTCTCAATAAATATCATTAAAAAAAGAAAACCTTGAAGGGAAATAACATTGTAAACTGAAATATCCTACGTTTTATCCACTCATGTCATAAACTTCCTTGTTAAATAAAATCGTTAATGTTTATTTGAAGAAATCCTGCCTGAGACTCCCAATTAGTGAGTTTTACCTCATGCAAGTCCCCCACAAGATAATCTTTTTTTTTTTTTATAAAATTTTTTATTGGGTTTTCACATTTTATATAGACAAAGACAAAAACACGAAAAACATAAAAACAAACAAACAGAAAAATAAAACAACAAACATATATAGTTTCCAAGAAAAAAAAAACTTGTTTTCTAACCCTGGTCATTGACTTCCCCCCACCCCTCCCTTGCATCCCTATTCCCAAATTTGTATCAGCAAATTGGCATTTCCTTATCCATCTTAATATTAGTCCTTTATATATATAAAAAAAGCAAAATTAAATTTATTCTAAGTTGGACCTCAGTTCCCTTCCAACGATTTCCCATTTTGTCTTAAATAATAATCTTGTTAGCTAAATCCCATAGTCTTAAGTGTTGTTGAAACTAGATTCTTCCCTCCCTCCCTTCCCCGGTTTGTGTCCCTTCCGAAAACATGTCCAAAATAGCAATTATTAGCCCGGATTCCTCACGTCCGAGGCTCTCAAATCTCTTTCAGTCCCTCTCCGCCGGCCTAGTTGGCAATCCTTTATGTCGGTCTTCATGTCTCGAAAGAGTTCTTTCACAGTCAGTCCAAAATCTCTTCCCATATTTGCAAGCAACTGCTGAGGAATTTCCACAAGGCATGAATTTTGAACATAATCAAAGTCAGAGTCTATGTGGAGGCGCCAATTATATTTCTTTATTTTAAATTCCTTGATTTCATAAATTCCCAGGGCCTCCACTTTCATCTTCTGGATCTTTCGTAGATTTGTAGTAGGTTCAGTCCAATAGTCTCCTTGTTTATATTCCACAGATGTCAGCTTCTGGACAATATTTTCCCGTTTCAGTTCTTCTCTTTCTTGTTTTGTCTTCTCCTCTTCTTTGGTTATCATTTCCGGCTCAGCTGTGGATTCTTTCTCAGCCAGGTTCTCATTACATTGAACAGAACTACTTGTTTCAGGATTCAAGGTCATCAATTGTTCACTCATAGCCGTAGTCTGTTCCTGTAAGATTCCAACCAAATAAAACATCCTTTCGATTTCTCCCAGTATCTTTCCATCCATAGCCATTGTAATTCCACAGATTTCCCCCTAGAGGGAATCTGGTTACTTAGTGTTCTTTTCTCCAACAGTCCTCCCCCACAAGATAATCTGAGGTAGTTGGAGGGCATTTGTGGGAATTGTGTTCTGTGAGGTGGGTGCACTATATTTAGGAGAGAGAACGGGCCCAAGGCTGCCGGGGGGGGGGGGAGCCCTTGCGTCGTCGCATATTAATTGGGGGCAGGGGTGGGATAGGAAGTTAAAACCCACACAGATCCTATTTAGTTTTGAGCGGACTGGCAGACTTAAACATTCCTGAGGAAAACTGGATGCTCTACTTACGCCCACAGATATGTGGAATTTTGAGTGAAATATACTCAGATCTCAGAGAGGATGAAACCTCTGATTCCCTCACATTTAAGGAGAGAGTGAAAATGCGCTTTGGACTGACTGCAGAACAAAGCCAAAAAGCCTTTCGTGAAATTAAAAGGAAACCAGGAGAGAATGATAGAATCATAGAGTTGGAAGAGACCACAAGGGCCATTGAGTCCAACCCCCTGCCAAGCAGGAAACACCATCAGAGCACTCCTGACATATGGTTGTCAAGCCTCTGCTTAAAGACCTCCAAAGAAGGAGACTCCACCACACTCCTTGGCAGCAAACTCCACTGTCGAACAGCTCTTACTGTCAGGAGGTTCTTCCTAATGTTTAGGTGGAATCTTCTTTCTTGTAGTTTGGATCCATTGCTCCGTGTCCGCGGAGAGACTTAGGCCCAACTGGGTAGCCGAACTGACCAAGCTCTGGACAGATGGGAGGAAAGTGAGATGAGCTCAAACAGCTGATCAGTTGAGAGCCATGTTTCCAAGAGGTTCCTGCTCATTGAGGCTGAAAACAGTAACTGAAGTCTCTACCTTGGGAGAGGAAATCAAAGGAGACTCAGGGGGAGCAGTAATACTCTGTCCCTTCCAGGAAAAGTAATAATTGGAAACCCAGGGAGGAAGTGGGGTCTCAAAACGACAACCCTGAAGGCCGGGCCCAAGGGAGGGTGCCGGGGGGGAAAGAGCCGTGATACGAAGTTAAAACCCACACAGAAACGTACCCAGAGACACAGAACAACCAGTTTAATAAAGGAGTGAAGTTCTTTGATTAAAAAGAGAAAAAATTCCTGTCAGAAAATGACCAGCAAGCGCCAAGCCCAAGAGACTTCACACGCACACGCGCCCAGTCCCGGGTTCTGGGTCCTGCTTCTTCCCTGCCCCCCCCCCGGAAGGGGCAGCTCTGCGCCTGCGCGACGCCCCGGGCTCCTCGGCAGGGAGAGAGAAGGGTTAAGGGGCGCCGAGCTGGCTTCCTAGAGAGGACAGGAAAGGAAGGCGGGCCGCTCCTCCTCCCCCTCCTCCCCTCTGACGTCCCTTCCGGCCTCGCCCTCGCCTGCCGGGCTCTGGTGGGTCTCCTCTCGGGGGAAGCCTGGGGAACTCCCTGCCCCGGGAGGCGGGAAGGGGAGGGAAGAGAGGCTGGGGGGTCCGGGAGGGAGCCAGAGGGACCTCAGGCCCTGGCCAGGGAGGTGGGCCTGGAAGAGAGCGAGGAGGGAGAAGGACCTTCGGAGGGACATGATGGTGAGGGAGAAGGATGTTAAGAGGGACACGATTGTGAGGGAGAAGGATATTAAGAGGGACATAATTGTGAGGGAGAAGGATATTAAGAGGGACATGATTGTGAGGGAGAAGGATATTAAGAGGGACATTATTATGAGGGAGAAGTATATTAAGAGGGACATTATTATGAGGGAGAAGTATATTAAGAGGGACATGAGTGTGAGGGAGAAGAATATTAAGAGGGACATGATTGTGAGGGAGAAGTATATTAAGAGGGATATAATTATGAGGGAGAAGGATATTAAGAGGGACATTATTATGAGGGAGAAGGACATTAAGAGGGACATGATTGTGAGGGAGAAGGATATTAAGAGGGACACGATTGTGAGGGAGAAGGATATTAAGAGGGACACGATTGTGAGGGAGAAGGATATTAAGAGGGACATGATTGTGAGGGAGAAGGATATTAAGAGGGACATGATTGTGAGGGAGAAGGATATTAAGAGGGACATGATTGTGAGGGAGAAGGATATTAAGAGGGACACGATTGTGAGGGAGAAGGATATTAAGAGGGACACGATTGTGAGGGAGAAGGATATTAAGAGGGACATGATTGTGAGGGAGAAGGATATTAAGAGGGACATGATTGTGAGGGAGAAGGATATTAAGAGGGACATGATTGTGAGGGAGAAGGATATTAAGAGGGACACGATTGTGAGGGAGAAGGATATTAAGAGGGACACGATTGTGAGGGAGAAGGACATTAAGAGGGACACGATTGTGAGGGAGAAGGATATTAAGAGGGACATGATTGTGAGGGAGAAGGATATTAAGAGGGACATTATTGTGAGGGAGAAGGATATTAAGAGGGACATGATTGTGAGGGCGAAGGATATTAAGAGGGACATAATTATGAGGGAGAAGGATATTAAGAGGGACATTATTATGAGGGCGAAGGATATTAAGAGGGACATGATTGTGAGGGAGAAGTATATTAAGAGGGACATAATTATGAGGGAGAAGGATATTAAGAGGGACATTATTATGAGGGAGAAGGATATTAAGAGGGACATGATTGTGAGGGAGAAGGATATTAAGAGGGACATGATTATGAGGGAGAAGGATATTAAGAGGGACATTATTATGAGGGAGAAGGATATTAAGAGGGACATAATTATGAGGGAGAAGGACATTAAGAGGGACATGATTGTGAGGGAGAAGGATATTAAGAGGGACATAATTATGAGGGAGAAGGGTATTAAGAGGGACATTATTATGAGGGAGAAGGATATTAAGAGGGACATTATTATGATGGAGAAGAATATTAAGAGGGACATTATTATGAGGGAGAAGTATATTAAGAGGGACATTATTATGAGGGAGAAGGATATTAAGAGGGACATAATTGTGAGGGAGAAGGATATTAAGAGGGACATAATTGTGAGGGAGAAGGACATTAAGAGGGACATGATTGTGAGGGAGAAGGATATTAAGAGGGACATGATTGTGAGGGAGAAGGACATTAAGAGGGACTTGATTGTGAGGGAGAAGGATATTAAGAGGGACATGATTGTGAGGGAGAAGGATATTAAGAGGGACATGATTGTGAGGGAGAAGGACATTAAGAGGGACTTGATTGTGAGGGAGAAGGATATTAAGAGGGACATGATTGTGAGGGAGAAGGATATTAAGAGGGACATGATTGTGAGGGAGAAGGACATTAAGAGGGACATGATTGTGAGGGAGAAGGACATTAAGAGGGACATTATTATGAGGGAGAAGGATATTAAGAGGGACATTATTATGAGGGAGAAGGATATTAAGAGGGACATTATTATGAGGGAGAAGGATATTAAGAGGGACATTATTGTGAGGGAGAAGGATATTAAGAGGGACATGATTGTGAGGGAGAAGGACATTAAGAGGGACATTATTGTGAGGGAGAAGGATATTAAGAGGGACATTATTATGAGGGAGAAGGACATTAAGAGGGACATTATTATGAGGGAGAAGGATATTAAGAGGGACATTATTATGAGGGAGAAGGATATTAAGAGGGACATTATTATGAGGGAGAAGGATATTAAGAGGGACATAATTGTGAGGGAGAAGGATATTAAGAGGGACATGATTATGAGGGCGAAGGATATTAAGAGGGACATGATTGTGAGGGAGAAGTATATTAAGAGGGACATAATTATGAGGGAGAAGGATATTAAGAGGGACATTATTATGAGGGAGAAGGATATTAAGAGGGACATGATTGTGAGGGAGAAGGACATTAAGAGGGACATAATTGTGAGGGAGAAGGATATTAAGAGGGACATTATTATGAGGGAGAAGGATATTAAGAGGGACATAATTATGAGGGAGAAGGATATTAAGAGGGACATTATTATGAGGGAGAAGTATATTAAGAGGGACATTATTATGAGGGAGAAGTATATTAAGAGGGACATTATTATGAGGGAGAAGTATATTAAGAGGGACATTATTATGAGGGAGAAGTATATTAAGAGGGACATTATTATGAGGGAGAAGGATATTAAGAGGGACATTATTATGAGGGAGAAGTATATTAAGAGGGACATAATTGTGAGGGAGAAGGATATTAAGAGGGACATAATTATGAGGGAAAAGGACATTAAGAGGGACATTATTGTGAGGGAGAAGCATATTAAGAGGGACATTATTATGAGGGAGAAGTATATTAAGAGGGACATTATTATGAGGGAGAAGTATTTTAAGAGGGACATTATTATGAGGGAGAAGGATATTAAGAGGGACATTATTATGAGGGAGAAGGATATTAAGAGGGACATAATTGTGAGGGAGAAGGATATTAAGAGGGACATTATTATGAGGGAGAAGGATATTAAGAGGGACATAATTATGAGGGAGAAGGATATTAAGAGGGACATTATTGTGAGGGAGAAGGATATTAAGAGGGACATTATTATGAGGGAGAAGGATATTAAGAGGGACATAATTGTGAGGGAGAAGGATCTTAAGAGGGACATTATTATGAGGGAGAAGTATATTAAGAGGGACATAATTGTGAGGGAGAAGGATCTTAAGAGGGACATTATTATGAGGGAGAAGGATATTAAGAGGGAAAGACCACGAAGGAGAAGGACAGGAATACCTCTGCTTACAAGCCGTCCTCCTTGCAAACGCTTTAGCTTCTCTCTCTATTCATAAATCTCTGTATGTCGGGCATTTTCCCCTCCCTAATTCTTTATTTGTTTGACTAAACTGCGGGAGGCAGTGAATGACAGGAGGGCCTGGCGTGCTCTGGTCCAGGGGGTCACAAAGAGGCGGACACGACTAAACAACAACAGGGACAGTGGCAATCCAGCCCTGGTTCCTAGGAAGACTCATCCATGCTTCCTCAGGGAACATTCTTCTTCTCTTGGCTGTTTATTCATCTTACAATAGAATAGTGTGTTTGATTCGTAGGATTTTCTGCACCTTGCAGTAGAACTTGGCAGAGGACCAAGGGGCTCCTTCCGATCTCCTGGAGGTGTCCTGAGAACAGAGATGGATGAGCAAGACTCAGCTGGCCCTGAAGCAGGAAGAGGCCATGCCATGGAAACGGGGAGCAGTGGGGAATTCTGGGAAAACTCCATGCAGAAGATCCTGGGTGAGGAGGACACCCTCCGCTCAGAGGTGCAGAGCCAGCAGTTGAGGCAGTTCTGCTTCCAGGAGGCCAAAGGACCCCGAGAGGTTTGCAGCCAGTTCTACCATCTTGACCATCA
Source organism: Podarcis vaucheri (assembly GCF_965113315.1). Classification (NCBI taxonomy): domain Eukaryota; kingdom Metazoa; phylum Chordata; class Lepidosauria; order Squamata; family Lacertidae; genus Podarcis; species Podarcis vaucheri. Next base: position 2,000,495 of record NC_138765.1, on the reverse strand, counting down.
GTGGCTGAAGCCAGAAAGGCACACGAAAGCTCAGATGTTGGACCTGGTGATCTTGGAGCAGTTCCTGGCTGTCCTTCCTCTGGAGATGGAGAACTGGGTGAGGGAATGCGGAGCGGAGACCAGTTCCCAGGCGGTGGCCCTGGCCGAAGGTTTCCTCCTGAGTCAGGCAGAGGAGAGGAAGCAGGCAGAGCAGCAGGTGAGAGAGACTTTCCTCTGGATACTCCCAAGGGGCTCCAAAGAGGAGGGAGAGTATTCCCAAATCAATTCCTAATGGCCCATCCTTTTTAGGAAAGATGATGATGATGATTATTATTATTATTTATCAAACTCGTGGCTGGGTGCCTTCCAGCACATATAAACGCATAAGAAGACATCAGATGTCTTCTATTTTTTTTTAAAGATATTTATTGCAATTTTTAAACAACAAAGAAACCACCAAACATACAAAATACCATCACCATCCCACAGGCAGAAAAAAGTCAAAGCAAAATTAAGAAATAAAGAGAAAAAGAATAGAAGAAAATACAAATAAAGTACAGTTATTCATAATTTCATAGTCTTTGGACTTCCTCACATCACCCTTTCCTGCGTTCTCAGTCATATAGTTATAAGCAGCAAATTATTACCTTGTTTCAATTTCTTATTTTATAGTTCTCGGATATTATGTCCCAAATTTTCAATATTTTAACATATATTGGACTGCTTAACTTAAACATAATATTACTTCAAATTTCATCCTTTTCTTAAATATCACTTTTTCATACATCTTACAACTACATTACTGATGCCGTGTTGTTTTCAATCATGCATTCTCTTAGCATTCATACAACTTATAATATTTTTGTAAATAGTCTTTAAATTTTTTCCAGTCCTCTTCCACCGTCTCTTCTCCCAGGTCTCGAATTCTGCCAGTCATTTCAGCAAGTTCCATGTAGTCTATCAGTTGCGTCTGCCATTCTTCCAGAGTGGGCAAATCTTGTGTCTTCCAGTACTTTGCGATGAGTATTCTTGCTGCTGTTGTTGCATACATAAGAAAGTTCTATCCTTCCTTAGCACCCCTTGGCCAACAATGCCCAGAAGGAAGGCCTCTGGTTTCTTAAGAAAGGTATACTTAAATACCTTTTTTAACTCATTATAGATCATTTCCCAGAAGGCCTTAACCCTTGGTGAAAGAATGTCCCTTAGTTCCTTTACATTTCCAACATTTATTATCAGGCAAATGATATATTTTTGCCAGCTTGACTGGGGTCATGTACCACCTGTATATCATTTTCATAATGTTTTCTTTCAAGGCATTACATGCCGTGAACCTCACTCCGGTGGTCCATAACTTTTCCCAGTCAGCAAACATAATATTATGCCCAATGTCCTGTGCCCATTTTATCATAGCTGATTTAACAATTTCATCCTGCGTATTCCATTTCAACAGCAAGTTATACATTTTTGAAAGTACCTTGGTCTTGGGTTCTAGCAGTTCTGTTTCTAATTTCGATTTTTCCACCTGGAAACCTGTTTTTTTATCCAAATTAAAAACCTCCCTGATCTGAGCATAGTGTAACCAATCTCGCACTTTATCCTTTAATTTCTCAAATCTCTGCAATCTCCAAGTATCTCCTTCTTTTTCCAGTATTTCCCAATATTTCGGCCATCTGGCCTCCATATTGAGTCTTTTGTGAGCCTTGGCTTCCATTGGTGACAGCCACCTTGGGGTCTTGTTTTCTAATAAGTCTTTGTATTTTATCCAGACATTAAACACTGCCTTCCTGACGATATGGTTCTTAAAAGCCTTATGAATTTTTACCTTGTCATACCACAAATATGCATGCCATCCAAAAGCATTGTTAAACCCTTCCAGATCTAGGACATCAGTGTTCTCAAGTAGAAACCAATCTTTCAACCAGCAGAAAGCTGCAGATTCATAATACAACCTCAAATCTGGCAGGGCAAACCCCCCTCTCTCCTTGGCATCAGTTAGTACTTTAAATTTTATTCGGGGCTTTTTGCCCTGCCAACTTAGATATATCTCTCTGCCGCTTTCTAAAACATTCCACCCTGTCCACAATCTGAAGGGTCTGAAACAGAAACAACATTTTTGGCAATACATTCATCTTTATCGCAGCATTTCGGCCCAACAAGGAAAGTTTCAGTCTGACATCAGATGTCTTCTAAAAGTTATGCAGTTTTTTTTATCTCCTTCTCACCTCATGGGAGGGCATTCCCCAGGGTGGGGGCCACTGTGGAGAAGGTCTTCTGCCTGGTTCCCTGTAACTTCACTTATCACAGTGAGGGAATCAGCAGAAGACCCTCGGAACTGGACCTCAGTTCATGGGGACGCTCCTTTGGGTATACTGGGCCTTTGAGGCCGTTTAGGGCTTTGAATTGTGCTGGGAAACGTTCTGGGAGCCGGTGAAGATCCTTGAGGACCAATGTTTCATGGTCCTGGCAGCCAACCCCAGACACCAGTCTAGCAGAAGCAGGAAGCAGCTTTCACCTCTGTCCCCCGAAAGCGCTTGCCTCTGCCATTCCTTCTCTAACCCTTCTCCCCATTCTCTGTTTTGAATCCTTGTTGCTCTTTCAGAGGAAGGATCTTTTGGCAGAAATGGGTCTTGATTCTTCTGAGGCAGAGAAGACTCCGTTGGACGCCAGAGTGAGGCCTCTGGGTAAGGAGGAAGGAGTGTTTTCTCCCCCGTTTTGTCACATTCTCTTGGTTTCAAAACTAATCTGTGATTTCTTTGCATCTTTTGGGGGAAGACACCTGGAGCCCAGAGCTCGGGGGGGGGGAATGTATTTTTGCACAACTATTATATGAAATGGGTACAAATGTACTCAGCAGGGGAGACGTTTATGATAGTAATTTGATTAGTTTACAATTACAGTCCAATAATAGCCTCCTTATAACAATGCGAAATTACAATACAATTACCGTATTTTTCGCTCTATAACACGCACCTGACCATAACACGCACGTAGTTTTTAGAGGAGGAAAACAAGAAAAAAATATTCTAAACAAAACAGTGGATGTATGATTTTTGTGGTTCATGCTGTGGCCACAGACATGTGATCTGACGGTGAGTTTGGGGTAGCCCAATGCAAAAATCCTGAGGATCCATGTGGGTCCATGCTTTGTAACCACGTTTTTGCCCCATTGCGGCCCCATGAAACAGTGGGTGCGTGTGTGTTTTTTGTGCAGGCTGTAGCCATGGACATGCTATGTGATCTGATGGTGAATTTGGGGTGACCCAGTGCAAAAATCCTGAGGATCCATGTGGATCCGTGCTTTGTAACCACGTTTTAAGTGGGGAGGGAAGGAAAAGCACTCAAGGGACAAGGAGCACACGTGGGGGTGTGTGGAGAAGGGTGCTGCTAATAATGCAGGAGAGGCTCCTCTCCGGCTTTGCTCCTTTAGAACAAGCAGGCTCTGCATCTCTCCCTCCTCCCCAGCAAGGAAACCACGATAGTAACCACTCTGAGACAAATCAAGAAAAAGTGCGACCAACACTCTCCCCCAACAAGCACAGTGAGGTCAACACACACACACACACACACACACAGAGAGAGAGAGAGAGAGAGAGAGAACTGGCCCTAAAGTTGCAGGGCGCTGGAAGTCGCAGGGGCGCTGGGGGAGTGAATGGGAAGCAAGAGAAGGAGAACGATCCCTCACACACACACAGACACACAGAGTGTCAATTCTAAAGTCGCAGGGGCGCTGGGAGAGTGAATGGAAAGCAAGAGGAAAAGGAGCCCTCACACACAGAGAGACACACAGTGTGGATTCTAAAGTCGCAGGAAGAGTGAATGGGAAGCAAATCACACACAGAGAGACACACAGAGTGTGGATTCTAATGTGGGGAGAGTGAAGGGGAAGCAAGAGGAGAAGCAGCCCTCACGCACACACAGACACACAGAGTGTGGATTCTAACGTGGGGAGAGTGAAGGGGAAGCAAGAGGAGAAGCAGCCCTCACGCACACACAGACACACAGAGTGTGGATTCTAACGTCGGGAGAGTGAAGGGGAAGCAAGAGGAGAAGCAGCCCTCACGCACACACAGACACACAGAGTGTCGATTCTAACGTCGGGAGAGTGAAGGGGAAGCAAGAGGAGAAGCAGCCCTCACGCACACACAGACACACAGAGTGTGGATTCTAACGTCGGGAGAGTGAAGGGGAAGCAAGAGGAGAAGCAGCCCTCACGCACACACAGACACACAGAGTGTCGATTCTAACGTCGGGAGAGTGAAGGGGAAGCAAGAGGAGAAGCAGCCCTCACGCACACACAGACACACAGAGTGTCGATTCTAACGTCGGGAGAGTGAAGGGGAAGCAAGAGGAGAAGCAGCCCTCACGCACACACAGACACACAGAGTGTCGATTCTAACGTCGGGAGAGTGAAGGGGAAGCAAGAGGAGAAGCAGCCCTCACGCACACACAGACACACAGAGTGTCGATTCTAACGTCGGGAGAGTGAAGGGGAAGCAAGAGGAGAAGCAGCCCTCACGCACACACAGACACACAGAGTGTGGATTCTAACGTCGGGAGAGTGAAGGGGAAGCAAGAGGAGAAGCAGCCCTCACGCACACACAGACACACAGAGTGTCGATTCTAACGTCGGGAGAGTGAAGGGGAAGCAAGAGGAGAAGCAGCCCTCACGCACACACAGACACACAGAGTGTGGATTCTAACGTCGGGAGAGTGAAGGGGAAGCAAGAGGAGAAGCAGCCCTCACGCACACACAGACACACAGAGTGTGGATTCTAACGTCGGGAGAGTGAAGGGGAAGCAAGAGGAGAAGCAGCCCTCACGCACACACAGACACACAGAGTGTCGATTCTAACGTCGGGAGAGTGAAGGGGAAGCAAGAGGAGAAGCAGCCCTCACGCACACACAGACACACAGAGTGTCGATTCTAACGTCGGGAGAGTGAAGGGGAAGCAAGAGGAGAAGCAGCCCTCACGCACACACAGACACACAGAGTGTCGATTCTAACGTCGGGAGAGTGAAGGGGAAGCAAGAGGAGAAGCAGCCCTCACGCACACACAGACACACAGAGTGTGGATTCTAACGTCGCAGGGGCGCAGGGAGAGTGAAGGGGAAGCAGGAGGAGGAGAATGATAGCTCAAGCACACACACACACACACACACAGCCCCTACAGTGCCTAATCCAAAATCCGACAGCAAAAAACTGCAGGCAGGGACAGAGAGCAGGGGTTGTTTTAAAGCAGCCAACTCCCGCTCTGCTTCTCTCCCTCCTTCCCGGCTCTGCTAGCTGACAGGAGCCGCTTACACCCGCTTTGCTGTTTCAAAGCGAGCCACGGACTGCTCACGACTGCAGCAGATTCCCCCGCCATCTGTAGGCATTCGCTCCATAACACGCACAGACATTTCCCCTTACTTTCTAGGAGGAAAAATCTGCGTGTTATGGAGCGAAATTTACGGTACTAATACCAATCTTATACAAAATTATATAATATAGGTGGCCCCCCGCATGCTAAAACCGATGGTTTGCTGATTTTCTTTATTTCTCCATTCCAAAATCTTATTAATTTCAATTACACTCCTGTCAAGATAACAATCACACTATCCCAATAAATAATCAGAGAGGGATCTGTCAGAATTGCAAATGACTCAGTAATGAACCTTATCAGCTCCCTCACAACTTTCAGATTCCTTACATCCCTTTGTCTAGCCTTAGATAAATGTACATTTATCCAATTAAATTAAATTCCAAGTCCTTTAGCATTAATCAGTTCAGTCTGTATATAATACAGGATGGGGAAGAGTCACCTCTAATTTTCCATCGCAAACATTTTGCAAAATAGAGCTTCCCTCCCTTTTTCCTTTTTGTTTTTACACACACAGTTCCATTTGAAGTTATATTTCATATCTGCAGTCCAGTTTCATCCCTGCTCACCGGTACATAGATATTTTGAACTAGTATTCAATCTCAGGCTGCCAATTCATTAATGCAGAGAAGAAAATTTTATATAAAGAAGCCATAGGCTCCCCTCCCCCCACTCACTGTCTTTTGCAGCAAATGAAGTTTATTCCCAAATTCAAACCTTAAAGACCTTGCAGCTTGTTTAATTCCGCAGTTTATGATCTCATCTCTACCAGCAACGCCTGTACATTAGTCCAAATTGAGCTCTGATTGACAGGAGAACCTCTGCTTCTTAATGGCGGCGCAGGAGGGTTTTCGGCAGGCCAAGGGCTTTTGCACTCAGTGCCTTCCTGCCTCTCGCAATCCATGCCGGAGCCGGAGCCTGGTACCAAGACAAACTGGGAGTGAAGCCCGTTCTCCCCTGTCCCTGGGGGAAACTTGCAAGGAGAATTACCCTCAGTCATCCTTGTTTTTCCCTTGCCAACGATCTCCCGCTGCCTCCATTAAGGCAGAGCGGAACCGGAAGCTAGCAGGGGAGACTTGGACAAGCCCCATCTGTACTGAGAGATGCACTGTTTCACCTCTGAGAGAAGCAGGCGCTCACGCTTTCCACTTACCTTGGTCTCTCCCAGGTGACGGAATGATGCCACCAAGACCTGCTCCTTCATCTTTTCATGGTGGTGGAGGGGAGGCAGCAGCTGTGGACCCAGATCAGGTAGGGGGAAGGAGCCTTGTGGGGAAGGACGGCTTGGATGCAGACTGGCTGGATGCAGAGGAATGGTGGGAGGAGCCAGAGAAGAGGGAGCCGACTGGGAGGAGGAGGAGGAGGAGGGGTCTGACGCTGGAGAGGGAAGAGGGCTCAGGGAGCAGAGGGAGTCTGTGGCAGAGAGCAGCCCAGACTCCGAGGCAGAAGCTGCAGCAGGAGAGAGGGATGAGGAAGGCAGAGAGGGGTCTGGCCGCTGTAGAAAACAACAGAGCCAAGTGAATGTTCTCTAAGAGGACAGCCTTTTTCCTGTTCTGTTAGGGTCCAGTGTGCTTTGAAGATGTGGCTGTCCATTTCACAGACGAGGAGTGGGCGTTGCTGGATCCTGACCAGAGAGCTCTCCATAAGGAAGTCATGGAGGAGAATCGTGGGATCTTGGACTCTCTCGGTAAGGCTCCCTATTGGATCATCCTATCTGTTTTGTAATGCAAGACATCTCTCTATGTGACGAACCTCTGATATTTTGATGGGGCTCAACAGCGCCACCCACAGCACCTGGGATGTTAACACTCCCGCAGCAAACCTTGGATGTATGGCTATTGATTGTTTTCCCTGTGAATATTCTTCCTCCAGTTCTGCCGTTTAAAACCATGATCAGGCTGTCTGAACTGCCCAGGCCTTCTTAAATGTAGGATTCAGAGTGATTTGAGGTGTTGAAGTAGCTTCAGTCCAGTTTCCTGCTTTTGTTCTTGCTTCTGTCTCTCTCTGGTTGACCAAAGAGTCGCTTGGCATTGGAGATGGCACAGATTCCACGACTGAACCAAACAAACTCCATCCCAAAACAGAGCCATGCTTTTTGAATCTCAGGCAGTGAACCCTGTAGTAACAATAATGATAATTTTATCATTTTTACCTTGCCCATCTGACTGGGTTGCCCCAGCCACTCTGGGCAACTTCCAACAAATATAATAAAACATCAAACATTAAAAACTTCCCAATACAGATGTGCCTTCAGAAGTCCTCTAAAAGTTGCATAGTTATTTCCTTGACATCTGATGGGAGGGCGTTCCACAGGGTGGGTTCCCTTATCGAGAAGGCCCCCTGCCTCGTCCCCTGTAACTTCTCACAGTAATGTAACATTTAAGTACAGTGGTACTTCGGGTTAAGATCTTTATTCATTCTGAAGGTCTGTTCTTAACCTGAAACTGTTGTTAACCTGAAGCACCACTTAGCTCATGGGGCCTCCTGCTGCCGCTGTTAGTGGAGTCTGTAACCTGAAGTGTATGTAACCCGAGGTAATACTGTATATCTTAATTTTGGACAGGGAACTTTCCCGCTTTGGCCACCTTTTAAATACCGTATTTTTTGCTCCATAGGACGCACTTTTTCCGTCTTAAAAACTAAGGGGGAAAGTCTGGGTGTCCTATGGAGCGAATGCAGGGGTGGGGGGAGGCAGGCAGGAAAAGCCCCCAAGAGCCACACACAAGCTTCTCGCGGGTCTTGCGGGCTTTTCCTCAGGAGGGAGAAGGGACTGACGCGGCCAGTCAGTCCCTTCTCCCTCCTGGGGAAAAGCCTTGCGCAACCTCTCCAGCCGGGGGGAAGGCTGCGCAAGGCTAAAGAGGAAGCCAGGGCAGCGAGCGCGATCCATCCTCTGTAGCCTTGCGCGCCTCTCCAGCCGCGGGAGGCTGTGCGAGGCTAAAGAAGCCAACTTTTAAAAAATCTCTCTATCTCTGCCTCTTTTTCTTTTTCCATCCTTTCTCCACCCCCTTCTTTTCCTCTGGATCAGTGTTTTTATCTAACATTTTAGTTTGTAGGGGGGGATATTATAAAAAAGGAAACTTTGCAGCTTTTATTTTAGTATACAATAAAAACAGATTAAACAAAACACAAAAGAAGGAAATAGCAAAGAAGAGGAAGAGAAAAGGGAAAGGGGGGGATACAAAGCCATTTACCAGAGGTAGATCTTAACCCTTGCCTCACCTGGGAGCTTCTCTGGACAGGAATTCCCTCGGCTTAAGTGGGGTGGGGGAAGAGTGGCAGGTAGGGGGGTACCTACCTAGACACTGAAGCTACATGTCTCTCCGATGAAAATTGGGAGTGGGCATTGTGTGAAGTGGCTGTGGATCTCCTGCCGCAGAATTGTAGGAATGTATAGAGTTGGGAGGGCCACCCGAGGGTCATCTAGCCCAGCCCCCTCACAATGTAGGAATCACAGCTAAAGAACACTAGGCAGATGGTCCCCCAACCGCTGCTTAAAAGCCTCCAGTGGTGGAGACCCCAACACCTTCCGTGGTCATAGAATTGCGGGGTCAGAAGGGAACCCCAGGAGTCATCTAGTCCAGCCCTGGTGGACAGCGGGCGCGATCCATCCCATTGCGCAAGGCTAAAGATGCTGTGCAAGGCTAAAGAGGAGGCCAAGGCAGCGAGTGGGATGGATCGCTCTTGCTGCCTTGTCTTCTTCTCTAGCCGCACTGGAGAGGTTTAGCTCCTGGCTGGAGAGGTTGAGCAGCTATGGATCCCGCTCGCTGTCTTGGTTTCTTTGCTCTTTGGGACTGGGGGGGGACCCGGGATTCCCCCGCAGCCCTGAGAAGCTCTGGGAGAAGCGGACAGGCTGTGCGCATCGTGTCCGTGGCTCTTTGGGGCTGCGGGGGGGGGGTGTGATAATATTTTTCCCTTGATTTCCCCCTCTAAAAAAAAGGTACGTCCTGTGGTCCGGTGCGTCCAATAGAGCGACAAATACTGTAATAATAAAAGCACATTTTATTTATGAAGATAGTATAGATCCATATTTAAATTTGAACAAAATGACATTACCAGGTTAAGCTGTACTTTTAAAAACTAGAGAGAGAAAACATATAAAATTCAACTTGATTTGTATACGAAACTAGACATTTTGCAGAACAAAAGGAACATTATAACATCTAACTCCCTTCAGTTCTTCCCCTGTCCCAAGCATTCATGAGCATTGTTCCATAATTTGGGGCTGCACTTCTTCCCGAGACCCTAATCCGTTTGCCTCTTAGTTTCAGGTGGTGATGAATTGGAAATGAAGAACAAGGGAGACCACAACGAAATCCACACAGTGGAGGAGCCAAATCAGGATTCAGACTGTGGAGAGAGCTTCAGTCAGAGCTCCCATTCCACTTCCCATCAAAGAAATCCCCTTGAGAAGAAACACTATCAGTGCTTGGAATGTGGAAAGAATTTCAATCAGAGGGCCAAGCTCACCTCCCATCAAAGAATTCATACAGGGGAGAAACCCTTTCAGTGCGTGGAATGTGGAAAGAGCTTCACTCGGAGTGCCAATCTCACTTCCCATCAAAGGATTCATACAGGGGAGAAACCCTATCAGTGTGAGGAGTGTGGAAAGAGCTTCACTGATAGCTCATCTCTCACTTCCCATCAAATAAATCATACAGGGGAGAAACCCTTTCAGTGCGTAGAATGTGGAAAGAGCTTCAATCAGAGGGCCCATCTCACTTCCCATCAAAGGATTCATACAGGGGAGAAACCCTATCAGTGCCTGGAATGTGGAAAAAGCTTCAGGACGACCTTTGAACTGACTTTGCATCAAAGGATTCATACAGGGGAGAAACCCTATCAGTGCGTGGAATGTGGAAAGAGCTTCAGTCACAGGTACAATCTCACTTCCCATCGTAGAATTCATACAGGGGAGAAACCATATCAATGCTTGGAGTGTGGAAAGAGCTTCAGTCGCAGCCACACTCTCACTTGCCATCGTAGAATTCATACAAGTGAAAAACCATATCACTGCTTGGAGTGTGGGAAAAATTTCAGGATGCGCTCCGAACTCACTTCCCATCAAAGGATTCATACAGGGGAGAAACCCTTTCAGTGCGTGGAATGTGGAAAGAGCTTCATTAGAAAGCACAGTTTCACTTCCCATCAAAGGATTCATACAGGGGAGAAACCCTATCAGTGCCTGGAATGTGGAAAGAGCTTCATTAGTAAGCACAGTTTCACTTCCCATCAAAGGATTCATACAGGGGAGAAACCCTATCAGTGCCTGGAATGTGGAAAGAGCTTCAGTCAGAGCTCCCAACTCCCTTCCCATCAAAGGATTCATACAGGGGAGAAACCTTATCAGTGCCTGGAATGTGGAAAGAGCTTCAGTCGGAGTGCTGAACTCAGTTCCCATCAAAGGATTCATACAGGGGAGAAACCCTATCAGTGCGTGGAATGTGGAAAGAGCTTCACCTGGAAAATAACCTTCACTTCCCATCAAAGAATTCATACAGGGGAAAACCCCTATCAGTGTCTGGAATGTGGAAAGAGCTTCACCAGGAAAGAAAGTCTCACAGCCCATCACAAAATCCATACAGGGGAGAAACCATATCAGTGTGTGGAATGTGGAAAGAGCTTCAGTCAAAGCAACAATCTCATTTCCCATCAGAGAATTCACACAGGGTAGAAACTATTTCAGTGCCAAGAGTGTGATCAGAGGGATTTATGAAAGTTTGGTCTCATTTTTAAGTTCTTAACACAATTGGAGCTCTTAAAAGGACTTAGAGCTCCCTGAAAAAGCTAAAATCAAGACAGGCTTGGACAAGTTTGTTTCTCTTTGAAGGAAAATATTTCTTCTACTCTGAGCCACTTAAAGAGAATTGGATTCCTGCAAGACAACCACTCTTATCTGGACGTCTAAATTGCTATGTCCTCTTGGACACATTATTTCTTTTTTCTGTTTTATGGTTCCTCTCTTAAAGTAATTATTTGGTTTATTTGTTTTAATTGAAATCTTAATTTGAGAAATTTGATTTTATGTTAAACAGCTTATGTGTGTTGGGTATCAGGCTGGAAGGAAGAGGGAGGGCTGGAAAAACGCAGGAAACAGGATCTCTTAGGAAAGAGTTATTCTGTGACCTTGACAACCTGATAAGGTCACAGACGTCTGAGAGGAGGGAGGAGAGCAGGATTTTAGCAAAGGGTTGAGCGGAGTGGCTGGGAGTGGAATTAGACTGGCTTGTGGAGCAAGGAGTGCTCTAGCTTGTGCCTAATCCCCCCTGAGAAACCCCAGTCATCACACCTGTCAAGCCTAATGGCTCAGTCCACATCTGGGCAGACTACAAATGTATCATAAACAAGGCCCTTACGGCTCATGCATACTCGGTGCCAATGGTCAGCCATGTCCTCGCCACCCTGGCAGAGTCTAAGATTTTTGGCAAGCTGGCCCAGGCCCAGGCATGGTTTGGATAGAAAACCAATGTGAATAAATCCCCCCAGTCCCACCCCCTGGCTGGTCTTCCTGTTTCCCTCTCCCTGTACCCCCACCCAGCCCCAATCAAAGTCCCAGCCAGTAGCTGCCCTCCAGGCATAAGCAACCATTTCCCTACAGGCCCGGTCTTATTCAACATCTTTATCAACGACTTGGATGATGGACTCAAGGGCATCCTGATCAAATTTGCAGATGACACCAAACTGGGAGGGGTGGCTAACACCCCAGAGGACAGGATCACACTTCAAAATGACCTTGACAGATTAGAGAACTGGGCCAAAACAAACAAGATGAACTTTAACAGGGAGAAATGTAAAGTATTGCACTTGGGCAAAAAAAAATGAGAGGCACAAATACAAGATGGGTGACACCTGGCTTGAGAGCAGTACATGTGAAAAGGATCTAGGAGTCTTGGTTGACCACAAACTTGACATAAGCCAACAGTGTGACGCGGCAGCTAAAAAAGCCAATGCAATTCTGGGCTGCATCAATAGGAGTATAGCATCTAGATCAAGGGAAGTAATAGTGCCACTGTATTCTGCTCTGGTCAGACCTCACCTGGAGTACTGTGTCCAGTTCTGGGCACCACAGTTCAAGAAGGACACTGACAAACTGGAACGTGTCCAGAGGAGGGCAACCAAAATGGTCAAAGGCCTGGAAACGATGCCTTATGAGGAACGGCTAAGGGAGCTGGGCATGTTTAGCCTGGAGAAGAGGAGGTTAAAGGTGTTGGGATACTGCCAGGGAGATAAAGTCCATCATGGCCCCCAAGCCGGCTGCCGGACGATCCATCGATCTCCCATAGTCACGCAGTATCAGCTATTAGTGACATGAGCTCCAGAAATAGCCCAACATCTAAAGCCGATGCACACTCTCTATCAGCAGATAATGCACAGCCAAAGTTGCACTCAGGAGAGCATTATTTACAAGTTTTATTCAGCGTTGATCAGAACAAAGAAAACCATGACTGCCTGCTTCAGTGTCTACGACACAGAGAGAAACGAAAGCAAAGACACAACAGAAACATCCTGTGAAACAGGAAATACGCAGGCTGTGACACAAACATCCTGCTCCCTCTTAAGGTGGAACGGAAATATCCTAACAAAGGGGTGATATGATAGCCATGTTCAAATATATATAGAATCATAGAGTTGGAAGAGACCACAAGGGCCATCGAGTCCAACCTCCTGCCAAGCAGGAAACACCATCAGAGCACTCCTGACATATGGTTGTCAAGCCTCTGCTTAAAGACCTCCAAAGCAGGAGACTCCATATAAAAGGATGTCATATAGAGGAGGGAGAAAGGTTGTTTTCTGCTGCTCCAGAGAAGAGGACACGGAGCAATGGATCCAAACTACAAGAAAGAAGATTCCACCTAAACATTAGGAAGAACTTCCTGACAGTCAGAGCTGTTCGACAGTGGAATTTGCTGCTAAGGAGTGTGGTGGAGTCTCCTACTTTGGAGGTCTTTAAGCAGAGGCTTGACAACCATATGTCAGGAGTGTTCTGATGGGGTTGGACTCAATGGCCCTTGTGGTCTCTTCCAACTCTAGGATTCTATGATTCTATAAGTTCGTTTCTCTTTGAAGGATAATATTTCTTCTACTCTGAGCCACTTAAAGAGAATTGGATTCCTGCAAGACAACCACTCTTATCTGGACGTCTAAATTGCTATGTCCTCTTCGACACATTATTTCTTTTTTTCTTTTTTATGGTTCCTCTCTTAAAGTAATTATTTGGTTTATTTGTTTAATTGAAATCTTAATTTGAGAAATTGGATTTTATGTTAAACAGTTTATGTGTGTTGGGGATCAGGCTGGAAGGAAGAGGGAGGGCTGGAAAAATGCAGGAAACAGGATCTCTTGGGAAAGAGTTATTCTGTGACCTTGACAAACTGAAAAGGTGCTGCTGAAAAATAGGCTGCTTTGAGAACAAGGGAGAGGGAGATTTTGAATATGGCAGTTCAAAAACAGTTAACACTAGGCCTGTGTTAAATTTGGAGAAGCTATTAGCCCGAATTGATAAAAATCATTAAATGGTGACAAATTTGACCACTAAAGTAGAGACACTGACAAAGAAAACAGAAGCACTAGATATCTCCATGAAAGGAAGGGAGGAGAAGTCTGAAAAGCTGGAAGACCAAAAATGGAAATCATAACAGGAGACGCTTAGGATTGATGTGGACGGTTTGGGTGGAAGATAAGAGGCAATTGCGAGCGCTTTGGCAGTTCTTGAGATGAGACAGAAAGCCCAGCCTCTGAGACGGAGAGGAGGGAGGAGAGCAGGATTTTAGCAAAGGTTTGAGCGGAGTGGCTGGGAGTGGAAGAGGAATTCATGGAGGAGGCGCCACTCTCCTCACCAATGTGAATAAATCCCCCCAGTGAAACCCCCAGGCAGGCCAGTCTTCCTGTCTCCCTGTGCCCCCACCCTGCCCCAATCAAAGTCCCAGCCAGCAGCTGCCCCCCAGGCCTTCCTCCGCCCATCTTGGGGCCTCAAGGCATGCGGGCAAGATTTGGTGGGGGGCCAGGCTGGGCTCAGAGGTCTGCTTTCCTCTCCTTGCACCGGGAAGCTTGTCTACTAACTAATGGATAAAGGGTTGTTTGGAAGACTAAGCCATCTCTCTTTTTTTAAAAGATATTTATTAAAAGTTTAGTAGTTACAGAAAAAAGAAGAAAGAAAAAATAAAAAGTTCGCAATACATCAAAAATAAAAATAAATAAATAAAACAAAACAACAAAACAACAACAAAAACATTTAAAAAACACATCCAATATCTCTATATCTCTACCTTTCATTTACTTGTATCATCGACCTCCTCACACCTCCCTTTTTTGTATTCTTGTTCAATTAGTTCAATTAGTTATTTCAGCAAATCCTTTCCATCTTTCTTAATTATTGTTCTATAATTTATCTTAACACAATCTAACCTTAAATTTCCACTTTAACCCATTAACAATCTATTTTTACTTCTTCATAACATTTCTGCTAAGGCCATATAGCTTCATTCCAGCATCGTTCTAACATTCATTAATTTTACAATATTTCTGTAAATAAACTCATTACATTTCCAGCATTTATTATCAGGCAAATGATAGATTTTTGCAAGCTTGACTGGTGTTATGTACCACCTATAAATCATTTTCATTAAATTCTTTCTTAAGGCATTGCATGCCGTAAACTTCATACCTGTAGTCCATAACTGTTCCCAGTCAGCCATCATAATGTTATGTCCAACATCTTGTGCCCATTTAATCATAGCAGATTTCACCGTTTCATCCTGAGTATTCCATTTCAACAGCAAGTTATACATTCTTGACAGATTCTTAACTTTAGGGTCTAGCAATTCTGTTTCCAGTTTTGATTTTTCCACCTGAAAGCCTAGTTTTTTTATCCAAATTATATGCCTCCATTATTTGATAATAGTGGAGCCAGTCTTGCACTCTTTTTTTTAGTTTTTCAAAACTCTGCAGTTTTAATCTGTCTCCCTCTTGTTCCAAAATTTCCCAATACTTCGGCCATTTGGCCTCCATATTAATTTTTTTCTGAGCCTTTGCTTCCATTGGTCACAGCCATCTCGGGGTTTTATTTTCTAACAAGTTTTTATATCTTATCCAGACATTAAATACTGCTTTCCTGACAATATGGTTTTTAAACGCTTTGTGTGCTTTAACCTTATCATACCACAGATATGCATGCCAACCAAATACATTGTTAATTAATCCAGAATGCGGCAGCTAGACTCGTGACTGGGAGTGGCCGCTGGGACCACATAACACCGGTTCTGAGAGATCTGCATTGGCTTCCAGTACGTTGCCGAGCACAATTCAATGTGTTGGTGCTGACCTTTAAAGCCCTAAACGGCCTCGGTCCTGTATACCTGAAGGAGCGTCTCCACCCCCATCGTTCAGCCCAGACACTGAGATCCAGCTCTGAGGGCCTTCTGGCGGTTCCCTCATTGCGAGAAGTAAGGTTACAGGGAACCAGGCAGAGGGCCTTCTCAGTAGTGGCGCCTGCCCTGTGGAACGCCCTCCCACCAGATGTCAAAGAGATAAATAATTACCTGACATTCAGAGGACATCTTAAGGCAGCCCTGTTCAGGGAAGTTTTTAATATGTAACGCTGTACTGTTTTTAACACTGATTGGGAGTCGCCCAGAGTGGCTGGGGAAACTCAGCCAGATGGGCGGGGTATAAATAATAAATTATTATTATTATTATTATTGAAACCTTCCAAATCCAACACATCAGTGTTTTCAAGAAGCATCCATTCTCTCAGCCAACAAAAAGCGGCTGATTCATAATAAAGTTTGAGGTCTGGCAGGGAAAATCCACCTCTTTCTTTAGCATCAGTTAATATCTTAAATTTTATATGAGGCTTCTTGCCCTGCCAGACAAATCTAGAGATATCTCTCTGCCACTTCTTGAAGCAGTCCATTTTGTCCAAAATTTGCAATGTTTGAAACAAAAACAGCATTCTTGGCAATGCATTCATTTTTATCACAGCAATTCGGCCTAACAGCGATAACTTCAAATTTGACCATATTTCTAAATCCTTTTTCACTTCAGTCCAACATTTTTCATAGTTATCCTTAAATAAATTCACGTTCTTAGCAGTCATGTTAACCCGTAAATATTTCACTTTCTTAACCAATGTTAATCCAGTCTCCTTCTGAAACTTATCTCTCTCAATCTCAGTTAGATTTTTCTCTAAAACCTTAGTTTTCGTCTTGTTCAACTTGAAACCTGCTACCTGACCAAATTCTTGAATCAGTTCCAGTACTCTTTTAGTGCTAGATTCTGGCTCCTGTAGAGTCAATACCAAATCGTCAGCAAATGCTTTCAATTTGTACTGTTTGGCTCCCACTTGTATATCTTTTACCAATTGGTCCCTTCTAATCATATTTAACAAAACCTCCAGGACCGATATAAAAAGCAAAGGAGAGATTGGGCAACCTTGTCGTGTTCCTTTCTCAATCTTAAATTCTTCTGTCACTAGGTTATTAACAATTAATTTAGCCTTCTGTTCTGAATAAATTGCACCTATACCATTTCCAAAACCTTGACCAACCCCCATTCCCAGTAAATTCTTCTTCATAAAACTCAAAAAAATGTTGTCAAAGGCTTTCTCCGCGTCCAAAAATATCAAAACTGCTTTAGTATTGATCTTCACTTGTAGTTTTTCTAAGATATTCATTATATTCCTCGTATTGTCAGACAAGTGTCTGCCCGGGAGAAAACCCGCTTGATCTTTGTGAATTTCTTCTGCTAACACCTTTTTTAATCTTCTAGCCAAAATGTCTGCAAAGATTTTATAATCCACATTGAGCAGTGATATGGGGTGGTAGTTCTTAAGCTGTGTGTTTTCAGTCTCTGTTTTCGGTATAAGTGTGATGTGTGCTTCCTTCCACGACTCTGGTGCCTTTTCCCCTTCCAATATTTCATTGTAGACTTCCTTTAAGGGTTGTATTAACCATTCTTTCAGAGATCTGTAGTATCTTGAAGTCAGTCCATCCGGTCCTGGAGATTTACCCAATTGCATGGTCTGAATGGCCCCTTCTACTTCCTGTTTCGTTATTTTGTAATTCAGCATTAACTTATTTTCCTGGGAAATTTTTTGTAGTCCATTCATTTTCAAAAATTTAGCAATGTCCATTTCATTCTGCATCTCCTGTGTATATAGTTTTTTGAAATACCTCTGGAAGCACTTTCTAATTTCCACTGGATTCTGTATGTTCTTTCCTTCCACTTCTAAATTCGTAATAGTATTAAGTTTTTGTCTTTTTTTTATTTGCCAAGCCAACAGTTTTCCACACTTATTTGCCGATTCAAATGTCTTTTGTCTCATTTGTTTAATCTTCCATTCTATTTCCTGATTCATCATTTTCATATATTGTACTTGATATAACTTTATCTCTTTCAAAATCTCCTGCGACTTTGGTTTCACCCTCAATTTCTTCTCTCCTTCCTTTATTTTTTCCAAGATTTTGTCTTTTTTTCTCATTTTGCATTCTCTTTTTAATTGCATTCTGTTGTATCAAAAATCCTCTCATGACAGCTTTACTTGCATCCCAGATTACTCTTTTTTCCATAGTAGTGTTCATATTTATCTCAAAATAGTCTCTCAAAGTTTTTTGGGCCTTCTTAGTGAATTCTTCATTCCTAAACAAAGTATCATTCATCCTCCATCTAAAGGAACCAATTGGCATCAATTTCATTTCCATCTTCACGGCATTATGGTCGGAGCAGGTCTTGGGGCAGATTTCCACTTTACTAGTCTTCGGAGCCAGTCCTCTGGTTACCCAAATTTGGTCAATTCTTGTCCATGTCATTTTAGTGTCAGAGAAGAAGGTTCCCTCTCTTCCCCGGGGGGTTCTTCGTTCTCCAGATATCGACTAAATCCATATTTTCATTTTTTAAAAATGAAATATTTATTAAAGTTTTACAAAAGCATAAATACAAAAATACATGAAATAAAAAATAAAAAATACAACATACAAAAGACAAAACCAAAAGTAAGAAAAATTTAAAAGCAAATCCGTTTTTCATAACTTTAAACTCCTTTGCTTGTTTTTTTGACCTCCTCACACCTCCCCTTTTTGTATTCCCATTTACATAATCAAGTCAGCAAATCCTTACCCTCTTTCGTTTATCTTAACTCTATATCTTAACATTTTTTGACTCTATATTTTCATCCATTATCCATTCATTTTTGCATATTCTTATTAACTTTGTTGCTAATGCCACTTATTTTCAATCCAACATCATTTTAACATTCATTAATTTTACAGTATTTTTGCAGATAGTCTTTAAATTTCTTCCAATCTTCTTCCACCAACTCTTCTCCCAGGTCTCGGATTCTGCCAGTCATGTCCGTCAATTCCATATAGTCCATTACCTTCATCTGCCACTCTTCCAAAGTGGGTAGATCTTGTGTCTTCCAATACTTTGCAATAAGTATTCTTGCTGCTGTTGTTGCATACATGAAGAAAATTCTATCCTTCTTTGGCACCAATTAGCCGACTATGCCCAAGAGGAAGGCCTCTGGTTTCTTCAGAAAGGTATATTTAAATACCTTTTTCATTTCATTATAGATAATCTCCCAGAAAGCCTTAATCTTTGGGCATGTCCAGCAAAGGTGAAAGAATGTACCTTCATTTTCTTTACATTTCCAACATTTATTATCGGGCAGATGATATATGTTTGCAAGCTTGACTGGTGTCATGTACCACCTGTATATCATTTTCATAATATTCTCTCTCAAGGCATTACATGCCGTAAATTTCATACCGGTGGTCCACAACTGTTCCCAGTCAGCAAACATAATGTTATGTCCAACATCTTGTGCCCATTTAATCATAGCAGATTTAACCGTTTCATCCTGCGTGTTCCATTTTAACAGCAAGTTATACATTCTTGAAAGTATCTTAGTTTTGGGATCTAACAGTTCTGTTTCCAGTTTTGATTTTTCCACCTGGAAGCCAATTTTTTTATCCAAATTATAGGCCTCCCTTATTTGATAATAATGTAGCCAGTCTCACACCTTATCTTTTAATTTCTCAAAACTCTGCAATTTCAATTTGTCTCCATCTTGTTCCAATATTTCCCAATATTTCAGCCATTTGGCCTCCATATTGAGCCTTTTCAGAATTTTCGCTTCCATCGGTGACAACCACCTTGGGGTTTTAATTTCCAGTAAATCTTTGTATCTTGTCCAGACATTAAACAATGCTTTCCTGACAATATGGTTTTTAAATGCTTTATGTGCTTTAACCTTGTCGTACCACAAGTATGCATGCCACCCAAAAACATTATTAAAACCTTCCAAGTCCAAAATGTCTGTGTTCTCAAGAAGCAGCCAGTCTTTCAACCAGCAGAATGCTGCTGATTCATAGTAAAGTTTAAGGTCTGGCAGGGCAAATCCACCTCTTTCCTTTGCGTCAGTTAGTATTTTAAATTTTATTCTGGGTTTCTTGCCCTGCCAGACAAATCTAGAAATATCTTTCTGCCACTTCTTGAAACAGTCCATCTTGTCCAAAATTTGCAATGACTGAAACAAAAATAACATTTTTGGCAATACATTCATCTTTATAGCTGCAATTCGACCCAACAAGGAAAGCTTCAAATTTGACCATATTTCCAAATCTTTTTTCACTTCTATCCAACATTTCTCATAGTTATCTTTAAATAAGTTTAAATTCTTGGCAGTCATATTAACCCCCAAATATTTTACTTTCTTAACTAATGTTAAACCTGTCTCCCTCTGAAACCTCTCTTTCTCAATTGGTGTAAAATTTTTCTCAAGTACTTTAGTTTTTGACTTGTTCAGCTTAAATCCTGCCACATGATCAAATTCTTGAATCAGTTCTAATACTCTTTTCGTACTAGATTCAGGCTCCTGTAACGTCAAAACTAGGTCATCTGCAAAAGCTTTCAATTTGTATTGTTTGGCTCCGACCTGAATACCTTTAATCAGACGGTCCCTTATAATCATATTCAACAAAACCTCCAGAACCGAAATAAAAAGCAATGGGGAAATTGGGCAGCCTTGTCGTGTCCCTTTCTCTATCTTAAATTCCTCTGTCATCACCTTATTGATTATTAACTTAGCCTTTTGTTCCGAGTAAATTGCACTTATACCATTTTCAAACCCTTGGCCCACCCCCATTCCCTGAAGATTTTTCTTCATAAAATTCCAAGAAATATTATCAAAGGCTTTTCCCGCATCTATAAAAATTAAAACTGCTTTGGTATTGATGTTCACTTGCAGCTTCTCCAAAATGTTAATTATATTCCTCGTATTGTCAGACAGATGTCTACCTGGGAGAAAGCCAGCTTGGTCTTTATGTATCTCTTCAACTAATACCTTTTTTTAATCTGTTAGCCAAGATATCAGCAAAAATTTTGTAGTCCACATTAAGCAGGGATATGGGGCGGTAGTTCTTCAGTTGTGTCTTTTCAGACTCAGTTTTCGGTATAAGTGTAATATAAGCTTCCTTCCACGACTCTGGCGCCTTTTCCCCCTCCAAAATTTCATTACAGACCTCCTTTAGTGGCTGAATTAACCAATCTTTCAAAGATCTATAGTATTTGGAGGTTAGACCATCCGGCCCTGGAGATTTACCCAACTGCATATTCTGAATGACACCTTCTACCTCCTGTTCTGTAATTTTGTGGTTCAAAATTATCTTATTTTCTTGAGAGATTTTTTGTAATCCATTTGTTCGTAAAAATTGGTCTAAATCAGTCTCTTTCTGTGGCCCTTGTGTATATAATTGTTTAAAGTATCTCTGGAAGTACTTTCTAATATCCAATGGATTCTGTATGTTCTTTCCTTCCACCTCCAGATTTGTGATAGTGTTTAATTTTTGTCTTTTTTTCATCTGCCAAGCTAGCAGTTTCCCGTATTTATTAGCCGATTCAAATGTCTTTTGTCTCATCTGCTTAATTTTCCATTCTACTTCCTGATTTATCATTTTCATATATTGTACTTGATATAGCTTTATTTCTCTCAGAATCTCTTGTGACTTTGGTTTCGCTCTTAATTTATTCTCTCCTTTTATTTTTTCCAAAATTTTATCTTTTTTCTCATTTTGGATTCTCTTCTTTATTGCGTTCTGTTGAATCAGAAACCCTCTCATGACCGCTTTGCTTGCGTCCCAGATTACTCTTTTTTCAACCGTAGTATTCAAATTTATCTCAAAATAGTCTCTCAAGATTTTTTGGGCCTTCTTGGTAACCTCTTGATCTCTAAATAAGGTATCATTCATCCTCCATCTGAAGGAACTGATTGGTGTTAGTTTCATCTCCATCTGCACCGCATTATGGTCGGAGCAAGTCTTTGGGCAAATTTCCACTTTTCGAGTCTTAGGTGCCAGTCCTCTAGTTATCCATATTTGGTCAATTCTTGTCCATGTCATTTTGGCTTCAGAGAAGAATGTTCCCTCTCTTCCAAGGGGGTTCTTAGTTCTCCAGATGTCAATCAAGTCCATATTGTCAGTCAATTCAAAAAAAGTTTTTGGTAGTCTGCCATCTTTAGTTACAACCTGTCTCTGCGACTTGTCCATATTTGTAGATACCACCCCATTCATGTCTCCCATCATAATAATGTTGTAGTCCATATAGTCAAGCAATGTCTCACGCAATTTCTTAAAAAATTCAGATTTCCCCTCATTTGGTGCATAAACTCCTACAATCAGAAATTTTTCTCCTTGTGATTGAATCTCAATTGCCACATATCTTCCTTGTTCATCTTTAAAAACAAATTTCGGTGATAGGCTCTCTTTAGCATAAATAACAACTCCTCTCTTTTTAACCTTGTCCGATGAGATAAACTCTTGGCCCAGTCTTTTATTAATCAGTACTTTCCTATGTAGCCTTATCACATGTGTTTCTTGTAAACAAATTAAGTCCAATTGTTCCTTTTTAAATAAATGATAAAAAACTTTCTTCCTCTTTTCCGGGGAATTAAATCCATGAATGTTCCAACTTAATAATTGCAGAGACATGGTGTAATTATTCTATTCTCCTCCAACTGCTCCCCAAAGTTCTTATTGTTCTGACGGTGGTATCACTTTTTTTAGTTTGTCCAGTCCCAAAGGTGGTGGTACTATGCCTAGTACTCCTGATCTTAAAGCTCTTAGCTCTTCTAGAACTTCTTTTTGCAGGTCTTCTTCGTGGTGTCTCAAAATTTTTCCCTTGTCTTCCACTGATCTTATTTTGAACTTTTTCCCTTTAAAGGTAAAAGATAGTCCCTGGGGGAATTCCACCTAAAAACGATTCTGTTTCTTCTCAGTAGGGCCACCAGATCTCCGTAGTTGGTTCTAAGATCCAATAGATGTTTTGGAATATCCTTAAAAATCTCCACTCTCGAATCGTTGATCTCCAAAGTCTTCTGGAAGTGCGCACTCAGTATTTTGTCTCTCTCTCCTTTCGTTCGGAGGGTAACCAAACAGTCTCTCACCCTGTTTTTCCTCCCTCCTCTTCCAAGTCTGAACGCCCTTACTATCCTAAAGTCTTGCTCCACCTCCAAATTCCAAAATTTTCCAAATTCCTGTGTAAGGTAGTCACTTAGGTTCTCTTTTTCAAGTTCCGGTACTGCCCTAATCCTCAGATTGGTCTGTTTCTCCCTCAGTTTAATCATAGACAGAAGTGACTGATGGTCCCCAATCTGCTTGGAACAATTTTGTTGCATATTTTAATGATGGGGGAGAGACGTATTTTGTTGCATCTGGGACACAGGAAGTGGTCCAGTTGTGCTGCTGCAGATGCAGACGGGCTTTTCTTCTCCCTGTGCTCCCCCCACGTGGGAATGTTCCCCTCTGGCTGCAGCCTCTGTTCACAAATGTGACTTTTCCCTCCCTCTGAAGGGGGTTTATTTCCTTGACCCAAAGCCCCCTCCCCAAAAAGGAAGACAGCATCTGGATCCCAAGGAAGAGCAGAGCTGCTTATTTCCTGCGAAGTGGCCCCTCCCTGGCTTGGCAGAGAGGACAAGGGAGGACCCTCTGCTCCCTGACTTGGGGGTCTCCCCCCAAAGCATGATCTGAACAGGGACCCCCAAGCCCCCTCCCTGCCCCCTGGGACCCCCTTCTCCCCATTGCACCCTCAGGGGGAAGAGAGAGGAGACTCACCCGAGTCCAGGAGGGGCTTTTGCAAAGGAGGGAGAAGAAAGCAGGAAGGGAGGGGGAGGGGGGAATTTAGCCATGGAGGACCTTGCCCCCTCCCCCTCCCCGTCCTCTCTAGGACTCCAGTTCTGCTCCTCTTAACCCTTGCCAGCCCAGCCCTCCCTCTCCTCTCTGCCCCACGGAGCCCCCTCGGAGCCCGACTCCGCGCCAGGGAGACGGGGCTTCCCCAGGAGTCTCCGCCTGCTCCAAGCAGCCTCCTCAAGAGCAGGCGCCAGGGAGGAAGAGGAAGCCCAGATCCCCCCAAGGGAGACACGTCTTCCCTCCAGCCCCCCATCTTCCCTGGGGCAGCCCTCAATTGGGGGGCCAAGCTGGTGCCCGGAGGCGCCTCCTTCCCTTGGACCTGGAGGCTCTGGAGTCAGACTTGGGGGGCCCTTTCCCGCTCCGTCCGCCCCCCACACCCAGGGATCCCCTCAGCCCTCCTTCTTGGGGGTCTCCCTCCGCCCCCACACCCAGGGATCCCCTCAGCCCTCCTTCTTGGGGGTTTCGCTCCACCCCCACACCCAGGGGGTCCCTTCAGCCCTCCTACCTGGGGGCTCCCTTCCCCACTCTCAGTCTGCCCCCCACACCCAGGAGGTCCCCTCACCCCTCCTTCTTGGGGGTCTCCCTCCGCTCCCCCCTCTCAGTCCGCCCCCAAACCCAGGGGGTCCCCTCAGCCCTCCTTCTTGGGGGTCTCCCTCCGCTCCCCCCTCTCAGTCCACCCCTCACACCCAGGGGGTCCCCTCAGCCCTCCTTCTTGGGGGTCTCCCTTCCCCCCTCAGTCCGCCCCCAGACCCAGGGGGTCCCCTCAGCCCTCCTTCTTGGGGGTCTCCCTTCCCTACCCCCTTTCCCTCCGCCCCCCACACCCAGGGGGTCCCCGCAGCCCTCCTTCTTGGGGGTTTCCCTCTGCTCCCCCTTCTCAATCCGCCCCCCACACCCAGGGGGTCCCCTCAGCCCTCCTTCTTGGGGGTTTCCCTCTGCTCCCCCTTCTCAATCCGCCCCCCACACCCAGGGGGTCCCCTCAGCCCTCCTTCTTGGGGGTCTCCCTTCCCTCCCCCCTCAGTCCGCCCCCCACACCCAGGGGGTCCCCTCAGCCCTCCTTCTTGGCCATCTCCCTCCGCTCCCCCACCCAGGGGGTCCCCTCAGCCCTCCTTCTTGGGGGTCTCCCTTCCCTCCCCCCTCAGTCCGCCCCCCACACCCAGGGGGTCCCCTCAGCCCTCCTTCTTGGGGGTCTCCCTTCCCCCCTCAGCTGGACAGAGCTAGAGGCTTCAAGGCCAGCCACCTGCTGCAGAGGGAGATAACTGCTGCAGAGCTGTCTGGGAACGCTGAGATAAGTCCAGTCTTCAGGGCAACGGAAGGAGTTGCGGTTACGGAGGCTGCCAAGGACAGGGGCAGCGGGACGTTTGTTGCCATGACAACGCTACAGGACAACTCCAGCAAGGACAGAATGTTGCAGTGGGTGGTGGATTCCGGTGCCAGTCATCACCTGATTGGAATGCCACCTACTGGGGGCTGCGGAACTGCAGGGCTGTTTCAGCTGGAACAACTGTTACGTTTGCTAATGGAGCCCAAAAGCCAGTTTCTAACGTTGCAAATATTTATCTTTCCTCATTGTGCCGGAGATGCATTGTTGCCTGTTTTCTGTACCTGCTCTTGTAAAGCAAGGGTACAAGGTTTGCTTTGAAAATGATGCCTGTTCCATTTTCAGAGGGGGGAAACAGCTTGTCAACATGGAATGCAAGAACAAACTCTTTGTTCTGGAAACACCTCTGGAGGGTGGGGGGAATGCTGGAAAAGCACAGGCGCAGTGTGCTAGTGTTCCCAGCCATGATTCATGTGTTCATGTATGGCGCAGGAGAATGTCTCATGCTTGTTTGGAAGATGTTCAGAGGTTGCCTGGCTGCACCAAGGGTTGCGAAATCACACCATGTGGTAAATCCCTAGAGTGCAGGGCATGCAGAAAGGTACAAAGGTGCAGTTTTCCCGGGGTAAAGAGGGTAACCACAAAACCTTTTGAACTTGTTCACACAGACCTTGCAGGACCCATGAAGTGTGAGAGTGTGGGTGGGGCCAGGTTTGTTCTGACGGTGGCAGATGATTTTTCTCAGAACGGATGGTGTTTCTCTCTCAAAACGCAGGGGGAGGCGGCGCAACTTATCCAGGATTGGGTTGCGGAGGTGGAACTAAGGTTCTCCACCAAAGTGCAAGGGTTTAGGAGCGACTGTGGGTCACAGTTCACTGGGTCTGCTCTGAAGGAGTTCTTCAAGCAAAAGGGAATTCGTCACCAGGTGACGGACGCAAAGTCTCCTCAAGAGAGAGGCCTGGCAGAGCACAGGAGTGAAACACTGGCTGAAGCTGTCAGGGTTTTGCTGTGTGACTCTGGGCTGCCTCAGAGCTTTTGGAGTGAAGCGTGGAAATTTGCCAGCTTTGTTTTTAACAGGTCCTACAATCACGCTGTAGGTGACACACCGTTTTTTCTGTTGCACAAGCAAAAGCCACAGGTGCATTTCTTCCGTGCGTTTGGTTCCAGGGCTTCAGTGCCAATACCAACAGCTCAACGGAAGGAGGGTGGTCCAAGGTACCAGGAAATGATCTTCTGTGGGTATGATCCTGCAACAAATGGGTGGAAGTTTGCATACCCAGAGGGTGATCAGACCAAGCTGCTGGTCAGCAAGCATGCTGAGTTCTTTGAGCAGGGTGGTTGGTCACGGCCTAGGGATGGTCCTGATGTTCTCTCAGAATGTCTGTCCGATTCTGAGGGGGAGGAAAGGGAGGAAGGAGAAACAGAGGCGGAGCCTGTTGCTGAAGACCAGGTTGCTGATGAAGGTCAAGCACAGGGGTGGGTTTCTCCACAGGCTGTTAAGAGAGAACCCAAGAGTGAGCCTTCATCTCCTGTTAGCAAAGTGCAAAAGGCCCGAAGACGTAGCAAATCAGAGGGGGAGTCTTCTGTGCTAGTAGACACACTTGCTGACCTCAGTGGGTCAGGAGGAGCACCCGAGGTTGTGCTCAGGTGGTCAACTCGCACCACAAAGGGGATTCCACCTGAGAGGTTTCAGGTCACCAGTGCGTGGGTTGGTTTCGCACAGTGTGATTCTGGGAGTGTGGAAGGGATTCAACAATTGCCTGGGATAGATGCCAGTGGGAGGCAAAAGGCAATGGGAGGTGAGTTGAACTCAAAGAGGGCTGTAAATAGGGGTCCTCAGTTTCCCTCAGGATGCGAGACGAGAGGGGATGTTAAGGGTTTCAGAACTCACAGGGTTAAAGAGTTCTGAGTGACATCTCACATTCCTGAGGCGTGGTCACAGACACTTACGGGAGTGGTTTGCTCTGAGTGTTTCAGTCTGTCTGTCTCTTGTACGCTATGCGAGAGGAAGAATGTGCGAGCTTTCGCCGGGCTGATTTATGCTGTTATACCACATGATTAAAGGCTAAGAAGATAAGGAACGCCTTGTGTTTGTTCTGAATTATTACCCACAAACTGCAATTGCTTCTACTCGCTGTGATCGCTCTGCTAACCGGCCAAAGAGGAGGAAGGACGTTTGGATCGGCACAGACAGTTTGCGAGCTGCGCAACGGAAGAGTGCTGGACTCCATGTTTGGCCCTCTTGGCCGCCATGCTCCCTTCCCTCCCCCCTCAGTCCGCCCCCCACACTCAGGGGGTCCCCACAGCCCTCCTTCTTGGGGGTCTCCCTTCCCTGCTCAGTCCGCCCCCCACACCCAGGGGGTCCCCTCAGCCCTCCTTCTTGGGGGTCTCCCTCCGCTCCCCCCTCTCAGTCCACTCCTCACACCCAGGGGGTCCCCTCAGCCCCCCTCCTTGGGGGTCTCCCTTCCCCCCTCAGTCCGCCCCCCACACCCAGGGGGTCCCCTCAGCCCTATTTCTTGGGGGTCTCCCTCCACTCCCCCCCACCCAGGGGGTCCCCTCAGCCCTCCTTCTTGGGGGTCTCCCTCCGCTCCCCCCTCTCAGTCTGCCCCCACACCCAGGGGGTCCCCTCCTTCTTGGGGGTCTCCCTCTGCTCCCCCCTCAGTCCGCCCCCCACACCCAGGGGGTCCCCTCAGCCCTCCTTCTTGGGGGTCTCCCTCCACTCCCCCCCACCCAGGGGGCCCCCTCAGCCCTCCTTCTAGGGGGTCTCCCTTACCTCCCCCCCTCTCAGTCCGCCCCCCACACCCAGGGGTCCCCTCAGCCCTCCTTCTTGGGGGTCTCCCTCCGCTTCCCCCTCTCAGTCCGCCCCCCACACCCAGGGGGTCCCCTCAGCCCTCCTTCTTGGGGGTCTCCCTCCGCTCCCCCCTCTCAGTCCACTCCTCACAGCCAGGGGGTCCCTTCAGCCCTCCTTCTTGGGGGTCTCCCTCCGCTCCCCCCTCTCAGTCTGCCCCCACACCCAGGGGGTCCCCTCCTTCTTGGGGGTCTCCCTCTGCTCCCCCCTCTCAGTCCGCCCCCCACCCAGGGGGTCCCCTCAGCCCTCCTTCTTGGGGGTCTCCCTCCGCTCCCCCCTCTCAGTCCACTCCTCACAGCCAGGGGGTCCCCTCAGTCCTCCTTCTTGGGGGTCTCCCCTCCCCCTCTCAGTCCGCCCCCCACACCCAGGGGGTCCCCTCAGCCCTCCTTCTTGGGGGTCTCCCTCCGCTCCCCCCTCTCTGTCCACTCCTCACAGCCAGGGGGTCCCCTCAGCCCTCCTTCTTGGGGGTCTCCCTTCCCTCCCCCCTCTCTCAGTCCGCCCCACACACCCAGGGGTCCCCTCATCCCTCCTTCTTGGGGGTCTCCCTCCGCTCCCCCCTCTCAGTCCGCCCCCCACACCCAGGGGGTCCCCTCAGCCCTCCTTCTTGGGGTTCTCCCTCCGCCCCCCTCTCAGTCCGCCCCCCCACACCCAGGGGGTCCCCTCAGCCCTCTTTCTTGGGGGTCTCCCTCCACTCCCCCCCACCCAGGGGGTCCCCTCAGCCCTCCTTCTTGGGGGTCTCCCTCTGCTCCCCCCTCTCAGTCCGCCCCCACACCCAGGGGGTCCCCTCAGCCCTCCTTCTTGGGGGGTCTCCCTCCGCTCCCCCCTCTCAGTCCACTCACACCCAGGGGGTCCCCTCAGCCCTCCTTCTTGGGGGTCTCCCTTCCCTCCCCCCTCAGTCCGCCCCCCACACCCAGGGGGTCCCCTCAGCCCTCCTTCTTGGGGGTCTCCCTTCCCTCCCCCCAGCTTCTCCCCTTCATCTCCCGCCTGACTCCTCTTCCTCTCCTCCCCACCTTCCCCTCCAAGCTCCCCCCTCAGAAAAGGCGCCTTGCCTTTTCCCGCCAAAAGGGCTGGCTCCGCCCCCCGCTGGCTTGGGAGCCAATCAGAGCGAGGCTCCAGCCCCCTGGGGGGGGTTTCTGAGGGACGAAGTCCGCTGACTGGCCTGGCTCTGCTGTCCATCACAGGCCCAACCAAGGGGGGCATACGGCAGCTGCCCTATATCTCTAGAGATCATCTACGTCTATCAATTTCCTATAAATCCATTTAAGGGTTTGAGATCATTTGAAATAACTGTGCCGGGTGCCAGAGCCCCAAGAGGCCTAAGTTTAAGAAACAGTAGTAATAAATGGATGGAGTAAAAGCCTAGGAAGGGGCGAGAGCCCCTCCCTGCCCCCCTCAAGACTCCTCTCAGGCTCATCCAGGGTCCAAGGCCTCCTCCATTTTTGGAGGGCCAGGAAGTGAGTGGCCCCTGCAGCTTCGCCTGCTGGAAAGGGGGCGACATGCAAGAGGCCAGCCTGGCAGGGCTGTTGTGGAAGGGGGAGCTCCTGGGAGGAAAGGAGGCGCCAGGGAAGTGCCATTCTGTCAGTAAAGCGCCTCCGTCCCTCACTCCTCCTCCAAAGGAGAACCAGGGGGGTGTATATATATCTAGGTAGGTAGGTAGATGATAGAGATAGATAGATAGAGCCCTAAACGGCCTCGGTCCAGTATATCTGAAGGAGCGTCTCCACCCCCATTCTTATGCCCGGACACTGAGGTCCAGCTCCGAGGGCCTTCTGGCAGTTCCCTCACTGCAAGGAGCCAAGTTACAGGGAACCAGGCAGAGGGCCTTCTCGGTAGTGGCACCCACCCTGTGGAACGGCCTCCCACCAGATCCCAAAGAGATCAACAACTACCAGACTTTTAGAAGATATCTGAAGGGAAGTTCAGGGAAGTTTTTAATGTTTGATGTATTACAGTATTTTAATATTTTCTTGGAAGCCGCCCAGAGTGGCTGGGGAAGCCCAACCAGATGGGCGGGGTATAGATAATAAATTATTATTATTATAGAGATGTATGTGTGTATAACAGACAGGCACAAAATTTGGCCACTGGCCCTTCCTCCCGCTCCAAACATAGAAGGACCGGTTGCCCTGACCCAACATGGCCTCTGCTCTTTCTGGCCTCCGTGGCAGCCTCAACTCCGGGACGGCCTCCTCGCGCGGTGAATGGAGGGGCGAAGTCAACTGACACTTGAACCTGGAGGCTGTCAGGGCCTGAAGCGCAGCAGGACAGGCCCAGCTTTTCTCCAGCTCCGCTTGCCCAAAAGCAGCTGCTCCCCTTCAGGCCGATGTTCCTCTTCCTAGAAATGGGGGCCTAGTGCTTCCCTCGCTTTCTGCTCCCTTCCCTGAGTACTTCCACCATTCCATGCTTTGGACGCAGCCCCGCTTCCCTGGCGGAACAGCAGGATTAAGGGCACCAGGAATATCTACCCTTTATGAACTCCAGAGGTGACAAGATTGTGATAAGATTCCCAAAGGCTGAGGGTAGCTTGAGAGAACTAGTCTCTTTTGAGACAGCACCAATTTCCATTTCTTCTTGATCAAAACCCACAGACGCTCAGCTAGGATTTTTCCAGAAGGCTTTACCAGTATTTATCAGGATGGTAAGAATTTTATTACAGTGAGCCAGAAAGGATTTATCAGGATGGTAAGAATTTTATTACAGTGAGCCAGAAAGGATGTTATGTGTTCCATGTCCTCTGTCAGTGGTACAAGCTACCCAGTTGTAGCAGGAACCCCCCCACCCCAATCATTCTGTTTGTACGAACTTCACACACACTCACACTCACACACTACATACGCCACATTTCCGTTATAAATTCATAGAAGAATCAACCATACATCGGATTTGCACTGTTCCATTTTTATTTTACTCCATATGACAAGGACTATCAGAGGGGGGTGGCTTGGTTCTGGTCAGCCATAATCCCTTCACCATCCCAGCACATCCACAGGAGCCCTGCCCAGTTGCTATGCCAACCCTGATAATCCCAGACAGAAGACAATCAAAATCACAAAGAACTTGCATATGGGAGTGGATTCAGCATGGACTGAAACAAAGGACAATGATCAGATCTTCCCTCTGGGGGCAGGAAACTGCAAACCCCCCTTTGTCTCCTGGAAGTGACTCATGGGCAGGGGGAAAGGAAGAACCAGCCAGGTGACAGGACACTCAAGTTACCACCACAACTCCTCCCTCAACCCCTCCTTTCTGTAATGTATGCATGATGTCAACCCCTTCTGTAATGCATGCATGATGTCAACCCCTCCTTTCTGTAATGTATGCATGATGTTTCTGGGGGTGGGCTTGACCTGGAGGATGGGAATTTCAAAAGTTTTTATAAGGTCTTGCAGACCATCTTTCTGGGTCTTTCCTCTCTCCTGCAAGTGAGGGGAACACCCTGTTGCAACAGTTCAATAAAGGCCAAGCCTACAGGCTGCTGTTTTGCTCCAAGTTATCCTGGTTGGTGTCTTCGTTTTTGTCCAAGGGAGCCCTCGGATTTTTCCGGTAACACAGTGACTGATAATCCCTCATTTCTCCGAAAAGGTTGGGAGAAGGAGTCTTCAATCCTTGCTTTAGCATTTCCTGAGGATACACCTGAAATTTGCTTTCACATTAGTTTGTCTACTTGTTTAGCCTGAAAAGGGGAGAGACGTGTGTTGTTGCATCTGGGACAGAGGAAGTGGTCCAGTTGTGAAGATGCAGACGGGCTTTTCTTCTCCCTGTCCCCCCCCCCACGTGGGAATGTTCTCGTCTTTCTACATCCTCTGTTCACATAGGTGACTTTTCCCTCCCTCTGAACGGGGTTTATTTCCTTGACCCAAATCCCCCTCCCCCAAAAGGAAGACAGCATCTGGATCCCAAGGAAGAACAGCTGCAGTCCTCCTGTGGCCTTATGAGGCTTTGCCCTCGGGTGGGAAAAATATTGCGCCCGGGAAAGGGAAAATGGGAGTCAACAGACAAGGAATAGTTCCGGAGAAAAAGCTTTATTTCTACCATCCATGAACTGGTAGAAGGAGCAAGTGTGATAACTCACAAACAGAGCATATATTCTCCTTCCAGTTCCCTCCCCTTTCTCCTCCTCATGAAAAGTTCTGCCCCATGTCTCCTGAGCATGAACAGAAAGTTCCTGTCTTGGGACTATTTTGCCCTGTTCCCAGGAAAAGGGGGTGAGAAACCAAAGGGGGTTTCAGAGTGTTCAGATATGTTTCATTCTCCTGTAAGAAAGCTGCAATCTGGTTTTAACAAGGCCACTGGCCTTAGAAAGAAAAAGGCTTTGAGAAGCAAAGGACTCTGTTCT
This sequence comes from Podarcis vaucheri, assembly GCF_965113315.1. Lineage (NCBI taxonomy): Eukaryota > Metazoa > Chordata > Lepidosauria > Squamata > Lacertidae > Podarcis > Podarcis vaucheri. The sequence goes on along the minus strand of NC_138765.1, from coordinate 1,968,478 downwards.
CCACCTTCGCTTCAGTCTTTTTGTTACAGCAAGAGCAATATGCTTAGCTAATGCTTTTAGCCTTAGAAGGGGGGAAAAGCTTTGAGAGTGCAGTTTGAGAGTGCCTGAGGCGAGGCTTGGAGGCCTGGCGGGGGGGGGGGAGGATTCACAAAGAGTTTTAGGGGGTTTAGGGTAACCTGACTGTCTTTCTTCACTCCTGCGAACTGGCCCCTCCCTGGCTTGGCAGAGAGGACAAGGGAGGACCCTCCGCTCCCCGACTTGGGGGTCTCCGCCCCCACCAGGCATGATCGGAACAGGGACCCCCATGCCCCTCCCTGCACCCCGGTAGTGGCATAACAAGGTCAGGGGGTGCCTGGTGTGGAAAAGTTTTTGTCACCTCCCCAATACTGACTTCTTTTTTGGGGGGAGTGTGGAAAGAACTTCAGTTTTGACTTTATTTCACATTTTCTTACAAAGGATTGTGGATTCTGGGCCTCTGATAACAAGTCGGCCACTGTGGACAGTTACTTAAATCTACAGGATGCATTGTGTTTTGGCTTGTGCTATTTTATTTATATTTATTTATTGTTTATTTATTTCATAAAATTTATTTTAAACAACCTGCAAAGTTGTTTACCAATACAAAAAACACCACCACCACCACAGCAGTAAAATCAGTAAAAATTAACAAGCCTACTTTAAAACACAGAAAAGCTAAAATATCAAAAGAGATCAAAATTACTTCAGCTTCCTAAGCATCTGGCTAGGCTTGCCTAAACAAGAATGCTTTTACCAGGTGCCAGAAAAGAGTCTAGCAGAGGCACACGCTTTATTGCAAGAGGCGGGGAGTTCCCAAGGGCAGGTGCTGCCACACTAAGCCACGCAGTGCTGGAAAGGGGGTGAAAGGCAAGCGGCCAGCCTCCCAGGGGTGTGGAAGGAGGAGCTCCTGGGAGGAAAGGAGGTGCCGTGGAAATGCCATTCTAGAAGAGCCTCCATCTCTCACGCCTCCTCCAAGCCAGAGCCAGGCGTGTGTGTGAGTGTAAACAAATAGAGTGAGGGGGAAAAGTATTTGATCCCCCGCTAAATTTGGTTTTTTTGCCCTCTAATGAAGAAATGCCTAGTCCACAATTTTAATGGTAGGTTTATTGTAGCTGTGAGAGACAGAATAACAACTGGGAAAGCCAGAAGACAAAAGTCAAAGATTGATGAGGTTTATTTTATTTTTTTGTTCTTCTTCCTACTTTTCTCTCTTTTATTTATTCCCAATATCATCCCGATCTTAATCCTTTATCTTATCTTGATAGCCACTGGTATGCAACTTTCATCAAATTTAACAGATCTATATGTAAATTAACATGGAAGATGAAATTTTTGTTCTTCTTCTTGTTGTCCATCAATTTTTTTCGGTGCAGTCCCTCCTCAGAAGGCCCTATTTCATTCCACTGTCTTCTCTTCCAGGACTTATCAGAGCTTGCAGGGCAGTTTGATCCATCTTTTAGATTTAGGGGAGCTAGTCTCAAAGGTTTGTTGGGGGAGACCTAGGTTTTTTTCTTGTGGGGGGAGTTATTTGTCCTGTCTTCACGCTTTTTATGACGGAGGACCGCTGTAGCCACCCCCAACGACACGATCTCAAGATGGAAGGGGAGGGAACAGCTGCAGTCGCCTGCGATTCCTGCGCAATGTTTGCCATCTTGCCAAAGGTTGCAGGCAGCTTTACCTGCAGCAATTGCATGTTGATTGCCCTCTTAAAAGACAAAGTCCAGCAACTGGAGGAACGTGTAGCTACGCTCCAAAGAATTAGAGAGCTGGAGCTCTTCTTGGAAGCAACAGAGCACACCGTCTCCACCAAGGAGGAGACAGGGGACTCCCCTGAGAAGGAGTCTAGTTCACCAACACAGGAGCCAGATATATGGAGAAACGTGACTCAAAGAAGTAGGAGGCCCAGGGTTCACTCTGATTGCTTAGAAATACACAATCGCTTTGAGGTCCTCTCCCCTAGCATGGAAGACGAAGAGCAGACTCCATTTGAAGATCTCTCCCTCATTACAGTCGATCAGGTATATGAAGACGAGCAGCAAAGTCAGTCCTCAGGGAATGTGCAGGCGACCTTGGAACGGACAGCTCACGGAAGAACCCCGACCAAACCCAAGAGGAGGCACGTAGTGGTGATAGGGGATTCCCTACTGAGGGGAACAGAAGCAGTGATCTGTGGGCCTGACAAGATGTCTCGGGAAGTGTGCTGTCTCCCCGGGGCCAAGATCCAAGATGTAACTGAACGACTGCAAGGAATCATAAAACCCACTGACAAATACCCCTTCCTCTTGGTTCATGTGGGAACCAATGACACTGCAAGCAATAGCCTCCAGAAGATCAAAAGAGACTACGAGGCTCTCGGCAGGAAATTGAAGCAACTAAATGCACAAATTGTCATCTCATCTGTCCTCCCAGTTGAACGACGTGGCCCAGGGAGAGAGGGGAAAATAGTGGAAGTGAACAGCTGGCTTCGCAAATGGTGTAAACAGGAACGGTTTGGATTCTTAGATCACGGACTGCAGTTTCTTGAAGATGGACTTCTGGCAAGTGATGGGCTGCACCTCACAACGGTTGGGAGAAATGTTTTTGCCAAAAATCTCAGAAACCTCATCAGGAGGGCTTTAAACTGACTAATGTGGGGGAGGGAGACAGTGCTCCTGAAGGTAGGAGTCTATCAATTAATGAAGATGATCATCCAAATGTCATAGACCAAATGGAGCAAACAGCACGCGGACCTAGTGGTGGGAGGAAAAATTCCTTAAATAAGAGACATGGGGGAATGATTAATGGACTTCAATGTCTGTACACTAATGCGCAAAGCATAGGAAATAAACAAGATGAGCTTGAGCTCTTGGTACAGCAAACTAAATATGACATAATAGGCATCACTGAAACCTGGTGGGATAAGTCCCACGAATGGAATGTAATAATGGGGGGATACAATCTATTTCAGAGAAACAGACCAGACAAGAAAGGAGGAGGAGTGGCGTTATATGTCAGGGATGTGTATACCTGTGAAGAGATCCAAGATTTAGATCCTCAAAGCCAAAGTGAGAGCATTTGGGTCAAAATTAAGGGAGAGAAGAATAACAGAGACCTCATTGTGGGAGTTTATTATAGATCCCCAAGCCAAACGGAGGACATAGATGATGCCTTCCTGGAACAGATGGCCAAGCATGCAAAAGGAAGGGAGATAGTAGTAATGGGGGACTTCAATTACCCGGATATTTGTTGGACGTCAAACTCAGCCAAGAGCATAAGGTCAAACAGATTCCTCACTGGCCTTGCAGACAACTTCATTGTCCAGAAAGTGGGAGAAGCAACAAGAGGAACAGCCATTTTAGATCTGGTCCTAACCAATGTTGATGACCTGGTTAGTGGGGTAGAAGTGGAAGGATCATTAGGCGCGAGTGATCATGCTCTTCTGAAGTTTACTATACAGCGGAAAGGAGCAGCCAAGCATACTAGGACTCAATTTGTTGACTTTAAGAAAGCCGACTTCATAAAACCTAGGGAAGTGCTGGGTGAGATCCCATGGACAACAATACTAAAAGGAAAGGGAGTTCATGATGGCTGGGAGTTTGTTAAGAGGGAGATACTAAAAGCACAACGTCAGGCAATACCAATGAGACGGAAACATGGAAGGTGCCTAAAGAAGCCAGAGTGGCTATCTAAAGAACTTTTAACTGAATTAAGATTAAAAAAGGATGTGTACAAAAAATGGAAAAGGGGGGAAACCACCAAAGAGGAATTCAAACAAATAGCCAGCACGTGTAGACACAAAGTCAGAAAAGCTAAAGCACAGAATGAACTCAGGCTTGCTAGAGAGGTTAAAAGCAACAAAAAGGGCTTTTATGGGTATGTTCGTAGCAAAAGGAAGAACAAAGAAACAATGGGGTCACTCAGAGGAGAAGATGGTGAAATGCAAACAGGGGACACAGAAAGGGCTGAACTACTCAATGCCTTCTTTGCCTCAGTCTTCTCCGATAAAGAAAACAATGCCCGACCTGAAGAATTTGGAGCAAATGATTCAGCAAAGGAAACACAGCCCAGAATAACTAAGGAGATAGTACAAGAATATTTGGCTAGTTTGGATGTATTCAAGTCTCCAGGGCCAGATGAACTGCATCCAAGAGTATTAAAAGAACTGGCAGATGTGATCTCAGAACCACTGGCAGTCATCTTTGAGAATTCCTGGAGAACAGGCGAAGTCCCGGCAGACTGGAGGAGGGCAAATGTTGTCCCTATTTTCAAAAAGGGGGAAAGAGAGGACCCAAATAATTACCGCCCAGTCAGTCTGACATCAATACCAGGGAAGATTCTGGAGCAGATCATTAAGCAAACAGTCTGTGCGCACCTAGAAAGGAATGCTGTGATCACCAATAGTCAGCATGGATTTCTGTAAAATAAGTCATGTCAGACTAACCTGATCTCGTTTTTTGACAGAATTACAAGCCTGGTAGATGAAGGGAACGCAGTGGATGTAGCCTACCTTGATTTCAGCAAGGCATTTGACAAGGTGCCCCATGATATTCTTGTAAAGAAGCTGGTAAAATGCGGTCTTGACTATGCTACCACTCAGTGGATTTGTAACTGGCTGACTGACCGAACCCAAAGGGTGCTCATCAATGGTTCCTCTTCATCCTGGAGAAGAGTGACTAGTGGGGTGCCACAGGGTTCTGTCTTGGGCCTGGTCTTATTCAACATCTTTATCAACGACTTGGATGATGGACTCAAGGGCATCCTGATCAAATTTGCAGATGGCACCAAACTGGGAGGGGTGGCTAACACCCCAGAGGACAGGATCACACTTCAAAACAACCTTGACAGATTAGAGAACTGGGCAAAAATAAACAAGATGAATTTTAACAGGGAGAAATGTAAAGTATTGCACTTGGGCAAAAAAAATGAGAGGCACAAATACAAGATGGGTGACACCTGGCTTGGGAGCAGTACATGTGAAAAGGATCTAGGAGTCTTGGTTGACCACAAACTTGACATGAGCCAACAGTGTGACGCGGCAGCTAAAAAAGCCAATGCAATTCTGGGCTGCATCAATAGGAGTATAGCATCTAGATCAAGGGAAGTAATACTGCCACTGTATTCTGCTCTGGTCAGACCTCACCTGGAGTACTGTGTCCAGTTCTGGGCACCACAGTTCAAGAAGGACACTGACAAACTGGAACGTGTCCAGAGGAGGGCAACCAAAATGGTCAAAGGCCTGGAAACGATGCCATATGAGGAACGGCTAAGGGAGCTGGGCATGTTTAGCCTGGAGAAGAGGAGGTTAAGGGGTGATATGATAGCCATATTCAAATATATAAAAGGATGTCACATAGAGGAGGGAGAAAGGTTGTTTTCTGCTGCTCTGGAGAAGCGGACACGGAGCAATGGATCCAAACTACAAGAAAGAAGATTCCACCTAAACATTAGGAAGAACTTCCTGACAGTAAGAGCTGTTCGACAGTGGAATTTGCTGCCAAGGAGTGTGGTTGAGTCTCCTGCTTTGGAGGTCTTTAAGCAGAGGCTTGACAACCATATGTCAGGAGTGCTCTGATGGTGTTTCCTGCTTGGCAGGGGGTTGGACTCGATGGCCCTTGTGGTCTCTTCCAACTCTATGATTCTATGATTCTATTCTATGATTCTATGCCTCCCCCTGCGTTTTGAGAGAGAAACACCATCCGTTCTGAGAAAAATCATCTGCCACCGTCAGAACAAACCTGGCCCCACCCACACTCTCACACTTCATGGGTCCTGCAAGGTCTGTGTGAACAAGTTCAAAAGGTTTTGTGGTTACCCTCTTTACCCCGGGAAAACTGCACCTTTGTACCTTTCTGCATGCCCTGCACTCTAGGGATTTACCACATGGTGTGATTTCGCAACCCTTGGTGCAGCCAGGCAACCTCTGAACATCTTCCAAACAAGCATGAGACATTCTCCTGCGCCATACATGAACACATGAATCATGGCTGGGAACACTAGCACACTGCGCCTGTGCTTTTCCAGCATTCCCCCCACCCTCCAGAGGTGTTTCCAGAACAAAGAGTTTGTTCTTGCATTCCATGTTGACAAGCTGTTTCCCCCCTCTGAAAATGGAACAGGCATCATTTTCAAAGCAAACCTTGTACCCTTGCTTTACAAGAGCAGGTACAGATAACAGGCAACAATGCATCTCCGGCACAATGTAGCACTCCAGCTCCGCCTGCAAAAAGGAAAGATAAATATTTGCAACGTTAGAAACTGGCTTTTGGGCTCCATTAGCAAACGTAACAGTTGTTCCAGCTGAAACAGCCCTGCAGTTCCGCAGCCCCCAGTAGGTGGCATTCCAATCAGGTGATGACTGGCACCGGAATCCACCGCCCACTGCAACATTCTGTCCTTGCTGGAGTTGTCCTGTAGCGTTGCCATGGCAACAAACGTCCCGCTGCCCCTGTCCTTGGCAGCCTCCGTAACCGCAACTCCTTCCGTTGCCCTGAAGACTGGACTTATCTCAGCATTCCCAGACAGCTCTGCAGCAGTTATCTCCCTCTGCAGCAGGTGGCTGGCCTTGAAGCCTCTAGCTCTGTCCAGTTGAGGGGGGAAGGGAGACCCCCAAGAAGGAGGGCTGAGGGGACCCCCTTGGTGTGGGGGGCGGACTGAGGGGGGAGGGAAGGGAGACCCCCAAGAAGGAGGGCTGAGGGGACCCCCAGGGTGTGGGGGGCGGACTGAGAGGGGGCGGAGGGAGACCCCCAAGAAGGAGAGCTGAGGGGACCCCCTGGGTGTGGGGGGGCGGAGTGAGAGGGGGGACGGAGGGAGACCGCCAAGAAGGAGGGCTGAGGGGACCCCCTGGGTGTGGGGGGCGGACTGAGGGGGGAGGGAAGGGAGACCCCCAAGAAGGAGGGCTGAGGGGACCCCCTGGGTGTGGGGGGCGGATTGAGAAGGGGGTGGAGGGAGACCCCCAAGAAGGAGAGCTGAGGGGACCCCCTGGGTGTGGGGGGGCGGACTGAGGGGGGAAGGGAGACCCCAAGAAGGAGGGCTGAGGGGACCCCCTGGGTGTGAGGGGTGGACTGAGAGGGGGGGAGCGGAGGGAGACCGCCAAGAAGGAGGGCTGAGGGGACCCCCTGGGTGTGGGGGGCGGACTGAGGGGGGAGGGAAGTCGGAAGGATTGTCTCACTTTGCATCACAGAAGTCATACAGGGGAGAAACCCTATCAGTGCTTCGAATGTGGAAAGAGCTTTCCTCTGAGTGGTGAACTCACTTCCCATCAAAGAATTCATACAAGAGAGAAAACGGTTTAGTGTTTGAAATGTGGGAAAAGATTCATTCATGGCCCACCAAATAATTCATATGGGGTTGAAAGCATATCAGCACATGGAATGTGTATAAAATTTCACTTGTTAAAAAGTCAATTTAAGATCTCACACCAGGGTGAAGTATAGAATCATAGATTCAGAATCTAGTCCAACCCCCTCCAGAAATCTCATTTCAAGCACCCATGACCATCCAACTTCTTCTTAAAACCCCCAATGAAGATCCACCCCCTTCAGAGATAGTTCCTTTTCACTGTCAGCTCTTACTATCAGAGAGAAAATATAAAAAAAGACTTTGGAGAAGACTTCTCTTGTATGAATTCTTTGATTGCTCCGTGTCCGCTTCCGACTGAAGCTTTTCCCACATTCCAAGCACTGATAGGGTTTCTCCCCCGTATGACTTCTTCGATGGCAAGTGAGATTGGCGCTGTAACTGAAGCTTTTCCCACATTCCAAGCACTGATAGGGTTTCTTCCCTGTATGAACTCTTTGATGGGAAGTGAGATCACCACTCAGACGAAAGCTCTTTCCACATTCAAAGCACTGATAGGGTTTCTCCCCTGCATGAATTCTTTGATGGGAAGTGAGTTCACCACTCAGACGAAAGCTCTTTCCACATTCCAAGCACTGATAGGGTTTCTCCCCTGTATGAACTCTTTGATGGGAAGTGAGCTTGTGTCTGAGACGAAAGCTCTTTCCACATTCCAAGCACTGATAGGGTTTCTCCCCTGTATGACTTCTTCGATGGCAAGTGAGATGGGCCCTCTGACTGAAGCTCTTCCCACATTGCAAGCACTGATAGGGTTTCTCCCCTGTATGAATTCTTTGATGGGAAGTGAGATTGGCGCTTTGACTGAAGCTCTTCCCACATTCCAAGCACTGATAGGGTTTCTCCCCTGTATGAATTCTTTGATGGGAAGTGAGATTGGTGCTGTAACTGAAGCTCTTCTCACATTCCAAGCACTGATAGGGTTTCTCCCCTGTATGAATTCTTTGATGGGAAGTGAGATTGGCGCTGTAACTGAAGCTCTTCCCACATTCAAAGCACTGATAGGGTTTCTCCCCTGTATGAATTCTTTGATGGGAAGTGAGTTCACCACTCAGACGAAAGCTCTTTCCACATTCCAAGCACTGATAGGGTTTCTCCCCTGTATGAATTCTTTGATGGGAAGTGAGTTCACCACTCTGACGAAAGCTCTTTAAACATTCCAAGCACTGATAGGGTTTCTCCCCTGTATGAATTCTTTGATGGAAAGTGAGATCACTACTCAGACGAAAGCTCTTTCCACATTCCAAGCACTGATAGGGTTTCTCCCCTGTATGGATTCTTTGATGGGAAGTGAGACTATCCTTCCGATTGAAGCTCTTTTCACACTCCAAGCACTTATAGGGTTTCTCCCCTGTATGAACTCTTTGATGGGAAGTGAGTTTCTGGCGGTAACTGAAGTTCTTTCCACACTCCAAGCACTGATACGATTTTTCCCTACTCTGTGTTCTTTCGTGTGAAGTGAGGCTATTCCTTCGAATGAAGCTCTTTCTTTGACGGGAGGTGCACTGGGAGCTCTGACGGATGTTCTCTCCACACTCTGAATATTTATATGACGTCTCCGCTACGTGGATTCTGTTGTGCTCCCCCTTGTTCTTCCCTTCTAATTTATCACCATCTGCAATAAAGAGAGAAGCTAATCAGAGTCTCAGGAGGAAATGGGAACTCCAGATTATTGAACAATGTTAATGAATGCTTGTGATAGAGGAAGAACAGAAGAGAATTAGATGTGAGGCCTTACTATAGGTTTTACTGGTTTTGTTTTCTGGTATTAACTGAGATATTCATTGGCTTTAATCTGGGATAGATTTTGTTCTGGCTCAATCATGGAATCCACTCCATCTCCAATCACAACTTATATTATGATCCAACAGGGATCCTTACTGAGAGAGTCCATGATCCCAAGATTCTCCTCCTTGACTTCTTTATGCAAAGTTCTCTGGTCAGGATTCAGCAACGTCCACCCCTTGTCTGTGAAACAAACAGCAACATCTTCACCTGAACACTCCCCATCAGAAGGTATCTCAATCTGGTTGGTCAAAATTTAAATTGACAGATGGCAATATATACAACTTAGAAGTATATTCAACTCAGATCAAAAGAAAGGATTTGGGAAAGAAGATTTGAAATTTAAAGTCACAGTGATACAGAATAACAAGAAATTGTTATCCAAAACCTATAGTCTTTTATTGCACTGGGAATTGATGGAGGAGGAAATGAAAGAAACGATGATTAAATGGTCTCAGGATCTCAGACATACTATCTATCTAGAGCAATGGGAGAAACTCTGGCGAGAGGCTATACGATTTACTGCCTCATATACAATTAAAGAACATTTTGTAAAGATGTTCTATAGGTAGCATTTAACGCCAGTTAAGCTGGCAAAGATATACAAATTGAAATCCAACTTCTGTTGGAGATGTGGTGGAAAAATAGGAACAACAATACAGATGTGGTGGAGGTGAGAGGAAATTAAGAAATTTGGGATAGTAGTGCACGAAGAACTAAAGAAGATGTTGAAAATATCAATAACAAAGAAACCAGAGACATATGTCCTTGGATTGAGAGATGAAGAGATACCACGGGGGGGGGGGATTTTTCTATATGCAAGTACTGTGAGGAGAATCAGAACTTACAGGGTTAAACAGTTCTGTGTGACGTCTCACATTCTGAGGTGTGGTTTTGTTCACATACGGGAATCTTTCTTTGTGTGTGAATTACTTTCGTTTTTAGCTGTCAAGCCGAGGAGATGTCCGCTCGATCTCCAGGTTGATTTATGATGTTTTTCTGTACAATGATTAAAGACTTGTTAGATGAGCAAGAAGCCTGCGTACAGCCTTGGATTTATCACCCACCCAAGGCACGACCGCTGCTGCGAAACTCGGCTTGGAGCCAGGAAGACAGCTTAAGGCTCACAGTTGGCACGGAGAGTTGGCACAGGAAAGTGTGGCGGACGCCATTACATTCCACAAGTACAGCTGCTAGAATAGTGATTGCTGCTCGGTGGAAGTCACAAACTATACCCACAAAGGAGGAATGGATTTGTAAACTAGATGAATATTTAATTTGGGCAAAATTAACTGCTATAAGAAGAAATGGATCCAAACTTACAAGAAAGAAGATTCCACCTAAACATTAGGAAGAACCTCCTGACAGTAAGAGCTGTTTGACAGTGGAATTTGCTGCCAAGGAGTGTGGTGGAGTCTCCTTCTTTGGAGGTCTTTAAGCAGAGGCTTGACAACCAAGTGGAAATGTTTTGATGAATATATGGCAAAATATTGCTCAAGGAAAGATACGCTAATATGCCTAGATTAAAATGTGAAGCACTTGTTACCGGAAAATCCGAGGGCTCTCTTGGACAAATGAAGACACCAACCAGAGCAATTCAGAGCAAAACAGCAGCCAGTAGGCTCGGTCTTTATTCAGAGGAAAGACTGTCGCGACAGGACTCCCACTGCCCACGAGGTGAAGCAAGATGGAAGCCCCGAACAAAGGGAGACCCTAACTTTTATTAGTTACTAATCCCCTATGCTACATCCTCAGAATTACATCATATTTACATCATGATTATATTAAAAATAGGAGGAGTCGAGGAGGGGCTGCACAGGTAATCCGAGTGTCCTGACACCTGGCCGGAGCCTCCTCTCCCCTCCCCACATGAGTCATATTTAAGAACAAAGGGAAAGGGCGAAGTTTCCTGCCCCCTGAGGGGAATCCGGTCACAGTCCTTTGTGAGAGTCCGTGCGGAATACACTAAAACATGCAGTTCATTGTATCCCTGATAGCCTTCTGTCTGAGCCCATCACGATGGCTATCAAGGTTGTCACGTCAACTGGGAAGGGCCGCAGAGTACGTGACTGCTCGGTCAAGGGATTATGGCTGCCCAGTATCAGGCCACCCCCCTTTGATAGTCCTTGTAATATGTAGTAAAATAAAAGTGGTCCGGTGAGAATCCGAGGTATGGCTGATTTTTGGTGAATTTATAAAGAATACTGTTCTTGAAGTTCGAAGCACTTTCGCTTTCCGGAAGCAACTTGCAACATTTTGATTAAATCAGTCACGGTCGATTGAACTCGGAAACTTTGTATTGAAAGCTGTCAAAGGCAAGGGAAAAGAGCGCCTGTAGCCTGCAGTACCTGCGTGGCCGCCGCAAGGGGCGCTGTTCGATAACGCTGATTGGCTGAGGCGGCCGCCGATTGACCCAGAGTTCAGGCGGCCGGTCTACTCGTAATACAGATAGGGCGATGCGGAGTGTTATAGCGAAAGGCTGTCAAGCTAGCGCTTCCTTATTTACGGAAGGCTTTTTAAAAAAAGAGATGGCCCTCTAAAGGGACATCTCTTGGGTCAAGGGGGATGCGTGCGTGTGTGAGTGTGGTGCTTGTGTATTACGTGTGGGTGTGAATGAAGGGGGGGGCCTCCGGCGACATACTGGATGGAAGAAAAATTAGTAAGGAAAGATAATAAGAATATGAAGATGATTTGAGAAGGTTGTAGAATGCAAAGATTATTGTAAATTGCATAATGTGGAGGAAATCCAGTGGGGAGGGTGGAAGTGGGAGGAGGGAGAAAAGGATAATATGATGGATTGAGGAAATAGAAATGTAAATGTATGGGGGGATGGGGAGGAAATGGTGTTGGCTTTGGTACATCTGTATTGTAAAGTAATATGTGAAAACCAATAATAATAATAATAATAATTAAAAAAAATTAAAACAGGAAAATATTTAAATTTATACGTAAATCTCTTTCTTCACTTTGAACCCCCCCTCCCATTTTCATGATAAGACCAACTATGTATTGTTTCATTGGTAACAGAAGAGGAAAAATGACTATTACTCACTTAATCTAAGCACAACGGCCACAAGAGCTCCAGTCTAGGCATTTGGCTCTGCGATGTTGAATGTTCTCTGTGCTCTCCTGTTTCCCCTTTTTTTGTTTCAGTTGAAAGCAATTCATGGACCCAGGACTCATACACTGACCACTAATGATGAGCTATATGTTATAGATACTCCTGCAAATTTATTCTGCTATGTTTGAGATATACAGACTCAGCCTACATATTTGTATCATCTATTATTCCTATCTTCCCTGTTTTATAAAGTTAATAAAAGTTATACAAAAAGAAGAGTAAAAGGCAACACACGGAGGCCCCATCTGAGTTCACACTGCACAGCAGGATCAGGTTCCTTTAAGGAGTCCAGTGCTGTGCGATGGATCAGTGAGTTGTCAGAGATTGGTAGGGCATTCAGATCACAGAACTGGTTTTAGACCTTTTGAGCTGCCAATACATCGCGTTGGCCGGGGAGCTGTGATGTATTCCTAGCTCAAATTGCCTGCAGATGACCAAGGCGCAGGCAGACAGGCAGGCAGGTGGGGGAGCCCGAAAAGGTGCCCCCCTTCTCCATCTCCATCCGCCTGCCTGCCTCCCCCCACCCCCAAGCTGAGCAAGCCCCAATTCCTCTCTGGCTCCATCCCTCCATGTCCCCATCTCCCCTCCCCTGGGACTCACCAGATCTCTCAGAGGTCCCTGGGAGGGAACGCTCAGAGGTTGTGGGGAGGGATGCAGGAGACAGCCGGACCAGGTCAACCGTCCATCTTCCCCCTTCCATCCTCGCTAGCTTTGCAGGATCCGTCTCTTTCACCCTTTCTGAGGAGTCAATGAGCCAAAACAAGCTGGAGGGTCCTGGGAGAGAGGAAGAAGCAAAGGGAGCCTCAGAGGCCCTGCAGGGATTCTCCTGCCCTAGATATTCTCCTGCCCCTGGAGAAGCACAAATAGGGCAGCCCCTTCTCATCAGAAGCCCCATTTGTAAACAGTTTCCCGTTTGCTAATCACCCCACTTTGTAAGGATGGCAGGGTCTGTCCAGTAGTGACCTGAGAGTTGATCCCATTGAACTCATTGGGGCTTATGGACAGAACATGGTGCAAAAAACAGTCACCACCCTGTCCCTAAGCCTGAAAACTGCAACCCCAGAGCATGGGCAGAAAATAGCAGAGTAGCTATTACAGTGGTGCCTCAGGTTAAGTACTTAATTCGTTCCAGAGATCCGTACTTAACCTGAAACTGTTCTTAACCTGAAGCACCACTTTAGCTAATGGGGCCTCCTGCTGCCACTGTGCCGCTGGAGCACAATTTCTGTTCTCACCCTGAAGCAAAGTTCTTAACCTGAAGCACTATTTCTGGGTTCACGGGGTCTGTAACCTGAAGCGTATGGAACCCGAGGTACCACTGTACGTGTGCTGTAGGTGCCTGCATGCTGGGTTCTTTGTATGCAGAGCCCAGTTCACAATCTTTGAATCTCTCTCATCGCAAGCCAGGCAGGCGTTGTGGCCATATTTGCCTCTTGCATGGGGACCAAATCTTTGGGGAAGCTTTTCATCTCCAATTGGTCGGAAAGAGGGTTCATTAACCTGCTGGTGGGGGGAGGTGGCTTTTCAGCCCATCAATTCAACTCATGCTGGAATATCTGGTGGGCTGGATCTGGAGCACAAAGGGTCAAGTTCTACTTGCATTAGCCCTTGTGTTCCTTCTTCAAACTCAATAGGCAGGAACGTCAGAAGTCCAATCTGAGAGTATTTCATGCTGGGCTTCTTATGGCAGAGCACAGAAGGCATGTAATCCATTCTTTTTAGTTCTGTCAAGTAGGTCCTTCCCCAGATTTCTCAAGTGCAAGGACCCTGGGCTGTCTGAGTTATGGGGTTCCTAGGGGTCCAGGTCAGCTGACTAGTCAGGATTGTCACCTGCAGAGTATATGTCAACTAAAGGATAATAGTCTGCCTTGGATTGAGGACTTTTTGGAGGTGTTGCTGAATGTGGAAGCAGAGGAGCTGGTGGTGCCACATTTCGGAATAATCTTGAGACTGATACACCACTCCTCCATAGATATTCTCTGTGCTTAGACACCATCTTCACAAACTTTACGCTCCTCTTGTGACAAGATTCCCAAAGGCTTAGGGTAGCTTGAGAGAAGTAGCTTATTTTGAGACAGCACCCATTTCCAATTCCTTTTTATGAAAACCCTCTCCCTAGTTGGTTTGGTTTTGGCTTTTGACAGGACATCAGACCATTTGATAACCTTGCATATCGTTTCATATTGATATAGGGATCTGGTGTGCAGATTCTAGTATAGTTCAAGCTTCTTAGTGTTCTGTCTCTTCTTTGTACTTTTAGACCTCCTTTTGCCATGTGGACGAATCAAACCTCCCTTATTGATATAATTTTAATGGTATGGAAAGAGAAATTGTTGTATTATCTGGTTCCACAGACTCTGCTAGATTTTATTCAGAAGGTTCTACAAGTACCTATCAGGATGATAATAACTTTATTAAAGTCAGCCAAAAAGGATTTTATGCGTTCCATGTCCTCTCTTAGTACTACAAGCCACCCAATGACTGATAGTCCCTCTTTGGTCCCAGAAGTTTGGGAGTAGCAGTCTTTTATACTTGCTTTAATTTTGAAATTTGCTTTCAGATTAGTTCCTCTACTTGTTTAGCCTGAATTTGGCCTTGAGTCGCTTGAGCTCCTGGTCTCAGTGCCAGAGATGACTTAGCAGTTGAGCTGGCTAGGCCCCAAATCTCTTTCTGCTCATCCTTAGAGCTGCTGAGAGATCCTATAAGGTCAGTAATAGGATCTGGCTCCTGCTGTTTCTTAGCCACGTCCTCATTTTCTTATTCACGTAAAATTGAGTAATTTTTGCTTGTGCTTTCTTCAGAGAAGCTCTCTTTGGAGGAGGGTCTGTGGCACTTGGGGAGAGAACATACATTTTGTAACTACTCCATGTCAACACTGTCTTTCCCCTTAATTCCTCATGAAGTTTCCTTATACCATATGCCTTATACCATATACTGATCACTGCACAGCAGGGTCAAGTTCCTTTAAGGAGTCCAGTGCTGCGCGATGGATCAGTGAGTTGTCTGACATTGGCAGGGCATTCAGATGACAGAACTGGTTTTAGACATTTTGAGCTGCCAACACATTGTGATGGGCAGGGAGCTGTGATCTATTCCTAGCTCAAATTGCCTGCAGATGACAAAGGAGCAGGCAGGCAGGTGGGGGAGCCCGAAAAGGTGCTCCCCTTCTCCATCTCCATCCGCCTGCCTGCCTCCCCCCCACCCCCTAGCTGAGCAAGCCCCAATTCCTCTCTGGCTCCATCCATCCAGGTCCCCATCTCCACTCCCCAGAAACTCACCAGATCTCTTGGAGGTCCCTAGGAGGGAATGCTCAGAGGTTGAGAGGAGTGATGCAGGAGACAACCTGACCAGGTCAACCGTCCATCTTCCCCCTTCCATCCTCACTAGGGTTGCAGAATCTGTCCCTTTTATCCTTCCTGAGGAGTCAAGGAGCCAAATAAGCTGCAGGGTCCTGGGAGAGAGGAAGAAGGAAAGGGAGCCTCAGAGGCCCTGCAGGGATTCTCCTGCCCTAGATATTCTCCTGCCGCTGGAGAAGCACAAATGGGGCGGCCCCTTCCCAAGAGAAGCCACATTTCTATACCTCTCCAGTGGTATAGAGTTGGATGTGGTGAAAATGAGATGGCAAGAATAAATATTGACATCCTGGGCATCAGTGAACTAAAATGGACAGGGATGGGCGAATTTAGTTCAGATGACCATCATAACTACTACTGTGGGCAAGAATCCCGTAAAAGAAATGGAGTGGCCCTCATAGTCAAGAAAAGAGTGGCAAAAGATGTACTGGGATGCAATCTCAAAAATGATAGAATGATCTTGATACGAATCCAAGGCAGACCTACAAGAAATAGAGTACAGATTTCCAAAGAATAGCAAGGAGAGACAAGAGGGCCTTCTTAAATGAGCAATGCAAAGAAATAGAGGAAAACAATAGAATGGGAGAAAACCAGAGATCTGTTCAAGAAAATTGGAGATATGAAAGGAACATTTTGTACAAAGATTACCATAATAAAGGACCAAAGTGGTAAGGACCTAACAGAAGCAGAAGACATCAAGAAGAGGGGGCAAGAATAAACAGAGGAGGAGGAGGAGGAGGAGGAGGAGGAGGAGGAGGAGGAGAAGATATCCCACTTTATCACTACCCGAAGGAGTCTCAAAGCGGCTAACATTCTCCTTTCCCTTCCTCCCCCACAACAAACACTCTGTGAGGTGAGTGGGGCTGAGAGACTTCAAAGAAGTGTGACTGGCCCAAGGTCACCCAGCAGCTGCATGGGGAGGAGCGGAGACGCGAACCCGGTTCCCCAGATTACGAGTCTACCGCTCTTAACCACTACCCCACACTGGCTCTCCAGAGGAATTATATCAGGAAGATGGAGGGCACAAGGAGAAGGGGACGACAGAGGACGAGATGATTGGACAGTGTTCTCGAAACTACCAGCATGAGTTTGGCCAAACTGCGGGAGGAAATAAAACACCACCTAACAGGGTGGATCCAGTATCACCAAATAAATGAGGTCTTCAAAGCTGACAAGAAAAAGGGTTTTGCAATTTCAGTATTGGATAAAGATTTACTACAAAACAAAACAGAGTTTGCAGGGCAGCAGTTGAAGAAGGAGCAAAAAGGGTTTTCTTGTGTGTGTGTGTGTGTGTGTGTGTGTGTGTGTTTCTTTGTGGCTGATTAGCTGTTTTCCCTGTGTAAAGGTCAGAGGGGGCAGGGTTTCTGTTGAGGCAGGGGATTAGCTGTGGGAGGAGCTTATCAGAGTTTGCAGGGCAGCAGTTGAAGAAGGAGCAAAAAGGGTTTTCTTGTGTGTGTGTGTTTCTTTGTGGCTGATTAGCTGTTTTCCCTGTGTAAAGGTCAGAGGGGGCAGGGTTTCTGTTGAGGCAGGGGATTAGCTATGGGAGGAGCTTATCAGAGTTTGCAGGGCAGTGGCGCGCACCTAGCGGTGCGCGCAGTTATACCCCACTTTTAGATTTAGGGGAGCTAGTCTCAAACGTTTGTTGGGGGAGACCTAAGTTTTTTTGTGGGAGAAGTTATTTGTCCTGTCTTCAAGCTTTTTATGATGGAGGACCTCTGTAGCCACCCCCAACGACACGATCTCAAGATGGAAGGGGAGGGAACAGCTGCAGTCGCCTGCGATTCCTGCGCAATGTTTGCCATCTTGCCAAAGGTTGCAGGCAGCTTTACCTGCAGCAATTGCATGTTGATTGCCCTTTTAAAAGACAAAGTCCAGCAACTGGAGGAACGTGTACCTACGCTCCAAAGAATTAGAGAGCTGGAGCTCTTCTTGGAAGCAACAGAGCACACCGTCCCCACCAAGGAGGAGACAGGGGAGTCCCCTGAGAAGGAGTCTAGTTCACCAACACAGGAGCCAGATATATGGAGAAACGTGACTCAAAGAAGTAGGAGGCCCAGGGTTCGCTCTGATTGTTTAGAAATACACAATCACTTTGAGGTCCTCTCCCCTAGCATGGAAGACGAAGAGCAGACTCCATTTGAGGATCTCTCCCTCATTACAGTTGATCAGGTATATGAAGACGAGCAGCAAAGTCAGTCCTCAGGGAATGTGCAGGCGACCTTGGAACGGACAGCTCACGGAAGAACCCCGACCAAACCCAAGAGGAGGCGTGTAGTGGTGATAGAGGATTCCCTACTGAGGGGAACAGAAGCAGTGATCTGTGGGCCTGACAAGATGTCTCGGGAAGTGTGCTGTCTCCCCGGGGCCAAGATCCAAGATGTAACTGAACGACTGCAAGGAATCATAAAACCCACTGACAAATACCCCTTCATCTTGGTTCATGTGGGAACCAATGACACTGCAAGCAATAGCCTCCAGAAGATCTAAAGAGACTACGAGGCTCTCGGCAAGAAATTGAAGCAACAAATTGTCATCTCATCTGTCCTCCCAGTTGAACGACGTGGCCCAGGGAGAGAGGGGAAAATAGTGGAAGTGAACAGCTGGCTTCGCAAATGGTGTAAACAGGAACGGTTTGGATTCTTAGATCACGGACTGCAGTTTCTTGAAGATGGACTTCTGGCAAGCGATGGGCTGCACCTCACAACGGTTGGGAGAAATGTTTTTGCCAAAAATCTCAGAAACCTCATCAGGAGGGCTTTAAACTGACTAATGTGGGGGAGGGAGACAGTGCTCCTGAAGGTAGGAGTCTATCAATTGATGAAGATGATCATCCAAATGTCATAGACCAAATGGAGCAAACAGCACGCGGACCTAGTGGTGGGAGGAAAAAATCCTTAAATAAGAGACACGGGGGAATGATTAATGGACTTCAATGTCTGTACACTAATGCGCAAAGCATGGGAAATAAACAAGATGAGCTTGAGTTCTTGGTACAGCAAACTAAATATGACATAATAGGCATCACTGAAACCTGGTGGGATAAGTCCCACGAATGGAATGTAATAATGGGGGGATACAATCTATTTCAGAGAAACAGACCAGACAAGAAAGGAGGAGGAGTGGCGTTATATGTCAGGGATGTGTATACCTGTGAAGAGATCCAAGATTTAGAACCTCAAAGCCAAAGTGAGAGCATTTGGGTCAAAATTAAGGGAGAGAAGAATAACAGAGACCTCATTATGGTAGTTTACTATAGATCCCCAAGCCAAACGGAGCACATAGATGATGCCTTCCTGGAACAGATGGCCAAGCATGCAAAAGGAAGGGAGATAGTAGTAATGGGGGACTTCAATTACCCGGATATTTGGGGGATGTCTAACTCAGCCAAGAGCATAAGGTCAAACAGATTCCTCACTGGCCTTGCAGACAACTTCATTGTCCAGAAAGTGGGAGAAGCAACAAGAGGAACAGCCATTTTAGATCTGGTCCTAACCAATGTTGATGACCTGGTTAGTGGGGTAGATGTGGAAGGATCATTAGGCGCGAGTGATCATGCTCTTCTGAAGTTTACTATACAGCGGAAAGGAGCAGCCAAGCATACTAGGACTCAATTTCTTGACTTTAAGAAAGCCGACTTCATAAAACTTAGGGAAGTGCTGGGTGAGATCCCATGGACAACAATACTAAAAGGAAAGGGAGTTCATGATGGCTGGGAGTTTGTTAAGAGGGAGATACTAAAAGCACAACGTCAGGCAATACCAATGAGATGGAAACATGGAAGGTGCTTAAAGAAGCCAGGGTGGCTATCTAAAGAACTTTTAACTGAGTTAAGATTAAAAAAGGATGTGTACAAAAAATGGAAAAGGGGGGAAACCACCAAAGAGGAATTCAAACAAATAGCCAGCACGTGTAGACACAAAGTCAGAAAAGCTAAAGCACAGAATGAACTCAGGCTTGCTAGAGAGGTTAAAAGCAACAAAAAAGGCTTTTATGGGTATGTTCGTAGCAAAAGGAAGAACAAAGAAACAGTGGGGTCACTCAGAGGAGAAGATGGTGAAATGCAAACAGGGGACACAGAAAGGGCTGAACTACTCAATGCCTTCTTTGCCTCAGTCTTCTCCGATAAAGAAAACAATGCCCGACCTGAAGAATTTGGAGCAAATGATTCAGCAAAGGAAACACAGCCCAGAATAACTAAGGAGATAGTACAAGAATACTTGGCTAGTTTAGATGTATTCAAGTCTCGAGCTTCCGGAGGCGGCGCGAAACGGGTAATGGCGGTCCTCTTTGCGCAGCAAAGAGGGGCTCCGCAGAAAAGGGTTGTTCGCTACGGCGAAGCGACGACCCATTAAGTTAAACCACGAGCAGAGCGAGCTCGTGGCCGTGGGATCCGGCGGGCACCGAGAGCGACCCCCAAAACGAAGAAGGGACCCCGTAAGGGGCTCCGGAAGCGCGGAGGGGAAGCGGTGCTGTGGATTCATCGCTCTTTCTGCGGGAGTGAAGCCGCGCGGCTGTTACCGATGAGCGCCGACCTTTCTTCCTTTACATTGGATTACAAAGTAACTACTCGTGAGTAGGATTTATTTGAGATTGGATTACAAATTTGTGAATTCGGCTGAAAGCGGGAGACGAGAAAAAGGAAGTCCGTCTCCCGGAGGTGCTTAATGATCAAAGGCAAAGAAACTGACAAGCTGGAAGCAGCACAAAAGGGTTTTTAAATGAGAGACAGCATACGTCTGGAGAAGTTCGGAAATTGAAGGGAAAGGCAAGTTATCTTTATTTCTCTGTGACTGTGTCTATTTTACTTGGGGTTTCTTCTCCGCTAAAACTTTCAAAACTTTAAAGACTTGAAAATCCCTAGTCCCGGACTTGCAGCGGGCAAAAAGTTGTGTTGCGGATACATTTACAAAGTTGAAACAGATACTTAGAGGCACTATCGGTGGATACAATTAAGCAACTGTATTTTGCACCTCTTAAGAAACTGTGGCAAAATTGAGAGGGCTCTGCAAGAAGGAAAAGTTCTTCTCTAAAGATATTCATTAATTTAACTAACTGTAGGAACTTTAATGGCGACTGAAACTTTGTTTCTTCTTTCATGAACTGAACAATACTCCCTCTAGTGGAGTTTGGGATTTACAATTTCCTGAGAACTGACTTTGTTTTGTCTCTCTGTGGTTTGGTGACTCACTCTGAGGCCTGTCTTTCCCATGGAACTTTTGACAGCTTGACCTTGAATCCAAAGACAGGTGTGGAATGAGTGTGGAATGAGTGGTAAACCAAAAACAAGAGCTGCGTCGAAAGCAGGGAAAGGCAAATTGGTACAAACAACTTTGGTTTCCCAGGGCCGTAGATCTTCAGTCCCTGCGGTATTACAGGCTGTACCATTACCAACAACCCCAGCTGAAGAATCAGAACAATTAACAAGTGAAGATATGGCAGCTGGGGGATCCAACATTCTCCTAGAGGAAATGCTACAACAATTTGCAATTTTGAACAAAAAAGTGGATGATCAAACTGCAAAAATTGACTTAGCCACATCTTCAATTAACAAACTTTCTGAACAGGTGGCTAAGCATTCACAAGATATCGGAAACCTAAAGGACGTTGTATCTGAAAATCGAAAATTGGCCGAGGCTGCGAATGAGAAAGTAGAAGCAGTAACTAAAGAAGTGGAGGAACTGAAAGGAGAGGTAAGGCCACTCCATAAACATATTACCGACCAGCAGGCCTATCTGTCTTTGGTGGAACTGCGAAACAGGGAAAATAATTTGAGATTACGCTCTATCCCAGAGATTGAGAAAGAGGACTTGACTGGCTTTTTGACAGAAGAATTCTCTAAATTCTGGGGTATAAACGAAGATATAGACTTTAAAATAACAACTGCATTTAGATTGGGAAGGGCTGCTGGGAAGGACAGACCTAGAGACTGTTTGATTATCTTAAGGACTAAGCAGGAGAGAGACAAGCTACTTGACCTACATTTCAATAAAGCACTTGAGATCCAGGACAGAAGAGCACAAATCTACAAGGACATACCTAAACAATTACTGGATCTAAGATCTAACTACACTGACCTAACTGGACTTTTGAGAGGCAACGGAATACCTTACAGGTGGGAGTTTCCACAAGGCCTTTCGTTCAAATACAAAGGAAAGAAGATAAAAATCAAAACGAAAGAGGATAGCCAGAAGTTCCTACACGACCACGGAGAAGACTTGCAGAAAGGAGCGGTAGCTATTTGGCCACCACCAGAGCTAGGAAAGGAGCCACCACCCTCGGATTTGGACAAAAAAGAAGACACCCAACAAGAGTAACAACAGATTGATACAGGATGTCTCTGCAGCTCTATAGTTGGAACATTAATGGCGCGAATTCCCCAGAAAAACGCAAAAGGATTTTCCATATATTAAAGAAAGAGAATTTGGACATAATTTGCTTGCAAGAAACTCATGTGACCAGGTTACACAGGAAGGTGTTAACAAATAAAAGATTAGGCCAAGAATTTATTTCATCAGATAGAGTAAAGAAGAGAGGCGTGGTGATTTACGCCAAAGAGAATCTATCACCAAAATTTTTGTTTAAAGATGAACAAGGAAGAATCCTGGCTATTGAAATTCTGACCCAAGGAGAAAAAGTTTTGATATTAGGAATCTATGCACCAAATGAGGGGAAATCAGAATTTTATAAGAAGCTGCATGAGACATTACTGGACTATCTGGACTACTCCAACATCATTATGATGGGAGATATGAATGGGGTCGTCTCTACTTTGATGGATAAGTCACAGAATCAGAATTTGACTAAAGACGGAAGACTACCAAAAACTTTTTGTGAACTAACTGACAATATGGACCTAATTGATTTATGGAGGACGAGAAAACCCCCTAGGTAAAGAAGGAACCTTTTTTTCTGAGGCCCACCTGTCATGGACAAGAATCGACCAAATTTGGGCAACTAGAGGGCTGGCACCTAAGACTACAAAAATAGAAATCTGCCCAAAGACTTGCTCCGACCATAACGCTTTGAAAATGGAAATGAGATTTACAACTGCCGACTCCTTCAGATGGAAAATGAATGACAACTTGTTAAGAGATCAAGAGATCGTAAAGAAGGCCCAAAAAACTTTAAAGGACTATTTTGAAATTAACTTGAACACCTCGGTGGAAAAAAGAATTATCTGGGACGCAAGTAAAGCTGTTATGAGAGGGTTTCTGATACAACAGAATACAATCAAGAAAAAACTTTGGAATAGTAAAAAAGATAAGATATTGGAGAAGATAAGTGATGGAGAGAAAAAATTAAGAGTGAATCCAAAATCAAAAGAGACTTTAAGAGAAATCAAATTTCACCAGTCACAATATGCGAAATTGATTAACCAAGAAGTGGAATGGAAAATCAAACAAATGAAACAAAGATCTTTTGAATCTGCGAACAAATGTGGGAAACTGCTCGCTTGGCAGTTGAAAAAGAGACAAAAATTAAACTATGTCACCAACTTAGAAGTTGAAGGGAAAAACTTTCAGAAACCGGGAGAAATTAGAAAGTGTTTCCAGAAATATTTTAAAAAATTGTACACACAAGAACCCGAGGAGACAACTGAGATAGAACAATTCTTGAAAGATAATGGCCTACCAAAATTACCTCAAGAGAAGAGATCAATCTTGAATTGTAAAATAACACAACAGGAAATCGAGGATGCCATTCAGAATATGCAACTAGGCAAATCTCCGGGCCCCGATGGACTTACCTCCAAATACTACAGGACTTTAAAAGACTATTTAATACAACCATTAATGGAGGTTTGCAACCAGATTATGGGGGGAGGGAGGGCACCAGATACGTGGAAAGAAGCATTCATCACATTGATACCCAAAGTGGAAACTGAAAAGACTCAACTTAAGAACTACCGCCCCATCTCACTCCTAAATGTGGATTATAAAGTTTTTGCGGATGTTTTGGCTAACAGATTTAAAAAAGTATTAAATGAAGTAATCCATAAGGACCAAGCAGGCTTTCTCCCAGGTAGACATTTGTATGACAATACCAGGAACATTATCGATATTTTGGAACTTTTACAAACAAATATTAACACCAAAGCGGTGTTAATCTTTATTGACGCGGAGAAGGCCTTTGACAACATTTCTTGGAAATTTATGAAGAAAAACTTGGAAGGGATGGGAGTGGGAAGGGGGTTTGAGAATGGAATAGAGGCAATCTATTCTGAACAAAAAGCCAAGTTGATAGTGAACAATGTGGTGACAGAAGAACTTCATATTGAAAAAGGAACACGCCAGGGGTGCCCCCTATCCCCTCTGTTGTTTATTTCAGTCCTGGAGGTTTTGCTGAAAATGATAAGGGAGGATCGGCAAGTACAAGGAATACGGGTCGGAGCGAAACAATATAAACTGAAAGCATTTGCAGATGACTTAGTTTTAACATTACAGGAGCCAGAATCTAGCACAAAAAGAGTTTTGGAATTGATTCAGAAATTTGGTCGGGTGGCGGGTTTTAAGCTGAATAAACAAAAAACTAAGGTGTTAGGGAAAAACTTGACGGTTACTGAAACAGAGGGGTTTCAGAGGGAAACAGAACTAAACATTGTTAAAAAAGGGAAATACCTGGGGGTTAATCTGTCCTCCAAGAACTTGAATTTATTTAAAGACAATTATGAAAAATGTTGGTCAGAAGTTAAAAAAGATCTAGAAATCTGGTCAAGATTGAAACTATCCTTGTTAGGCCGAATTGCAGCTATAAAAATGAACGTCTTGCCAAAAATGTTGTTTTTGTTTCAGGCTTTGCAGATCGTGGACAGAGTGGATTGTTTTGGAAAGTGGCAGAAGGATATTTCTAAATTTGTCTGGCAGGGCAAAAAGCCCCGAATAAAGTTTAAAATATTAACTGATGCAAAGGAGAGAGGGGGGTTTGCCCTGCCGGACTTAAGGTTATACTATGAAGCTGCGGCCTTCTGCTGGATGAAAGATTGGATTTTATTGGAAAACACTGATGTCCTAGATCTGGAAGGCTTTAACAATTCGTTAGGTTGGCATGCGTATTTGTGGTATGACAAGGGGAAAACACATGGAATGTTTAAAAACCATATTGTCAGAAAAGCAATATTTATGGTCTGGAAAAAATACAAAGACTTATTGGAAAGCAAAACTCCGAGGTGGATTTCACCAATAGAGGCCAAAGCTCGGAAAACATCCAATATGGAGGCATATTGGCCGAAATATTGGGAAATAATAGAAAACATTGGAGGTAATTGGAGGCTGCAGAGCTTTGAAAAATTAAAGGATAAGGTGCAAAATTGGCTACATTATGCCCAAATTAATGAGGTTTTTAAGCAAGACAAAAAAATAGGATTCCAGGTGGAAAAATCGAAACTTGAGACAGAGTTGCTAGAACCAAAGACCAAGGTAATATCGAGAATGTACAACTTGCTGCTTAAATGGAACACTCAGGATGAAACAGTTAAATCAGCCATGATAAAATGGGCTCAAGACATTGGTTACAATATCATGTCAGAAGACTGGGAAAAGTTATGGACCACCGGTATGAAATTTACGGCATGTAATGCCTTGAAAGAAAACATTATGAAAATGGTATACAGGTGGTACATGACCCCAGTCAAACTCGCTAAGATATACCATTTGTCTGATAATAAATGTTGGAAATGTAAGGAGGCTGAAGGGACATTCTTTCACCTCTGGTGGACGTGCCCAAGATTGAAGGCCTTTTGGGAAATGATCTATAATGAGTTAAAGAAGGTGTTTAAGTACACCTTTCCCAAGAAACCAGAGGCCTTCCTTCTGGGCATTGTCGGCCAGAAGGTGTTAAAAAAGGATAGAACTTTTTTTA
The DNA here is from genome assembly GCF_965113315.1 of Podarcis vaucheri. Taxonomy (NCBI): domain Eukaryota; kingdom Metazoa; phylum Chordata; class Lepidosauria; order Squamata; family Lacertidae; genus Podarcis; species Podarcis vaucheri. The sequence goes on along the minus strand of NC_138765.1, from coordinate 1,943,011 downwards.
TGTATGCTACAACTGCAGCAAGAATTCTTATCGCCAAGTATTGGAAGACCCAAGATTTGCCCACACTGGAGGAGTGGCAGACGCAACTGATGAACTACATGGAACTGGCTGAGATGACTGCAAGAATCCGGGACCTGGGAGAAGAGGCAATGGAGGAGGATTGGAAAAAATTCAAAGACTATTTGCAAAAGTATTACAAGTTGTATGAAACATAAGATGTCGTATGATTTAGAACGTTAGCCCCAGCAATGAAGTTTAATTATTTATGAAATTGTTAACATTTGTGAAAGAACCAAAGTTTAAATGGGTTAAAACGATATCAGGTTATATTTTTAGAGCAAACGGAGAACAAGATTTAAACTTAAATTGCAATTGAAAATATAAAGAAATACACGAAATAAGGGTATAATTTGCTGATGACTTTATTATCAAGAATGCATTATGCGGGAGATGTGGGGAAGTCCAATGGAAATTTGAAATAAGTTATAGAAATGGATGTGACTCTTTGTTCTTCTTTCTTTTCTTTTCTTTTATTCTGTCTTTTCTCATCTGTAATTTGGAAAAATGTAATAAAAATTATTATAAAAAAAAATAATAGATGTATTCAAGTCTCCAGGGCCAGATGAACTGCATCCAAGAGTATTAAAAGAACTGGCAGATGTGATCTCAGAACCACTGGCAGTCATCTTTGAGAATTCCTGGAGAACAGGCGAAGTCCCGGCAGACTGGAGGAGGGCAAATGTTGTCCCTATTTTCAAAAAGGGGAAAAGAGAGGACCCAAATAATTACCGCCCAGTCAGTTTGACATCAATACCAGGGAAGATTCTGGAGAAGATCATTAAGCAAACAGTCTGTGAGCACCTAGAAAGGAATGCTGTGATCACCAATAGTCAGTATGGATTTCTGAAAAATAAGTCATGTCAGACTAACCTGATCTCATTTTTTGACAGAATTACAAGCCTGGTAGATGAAGGGAACGCAGTGGATGTAGCCTACCTTGATTTCAGCAAGGCATTTGACAAGGTGCCCCATGATATTCTTGTAAAGAAGCTGGTAAAAGGCGGTCTTGACTCTGCTACCACTCAGTGGATTTGTAACTGGCTGACTGACCGAACCCAAAGGGTGCTCATCAATGGTTCCTCTTAGAATCATAGAATCAAAGAATCATAGAGTTGGAAGAGACCACAAGGGCCATTGAGTCCAACCCCCTGCCAAGCAGGAAACACCATCAGAGCACTCCTGACATATGGTTGTCAAGCCTCTGCTTAAAGACCTCCAAAGTAGGAGACTCCACCACACTCCTTGGCAGCAAATTCCACTGTCGAACAGCTCTTACTGTCAGGAAGTTCTTCCTAATGTTTAGGTGGAATCTTCTTTCTTGTAGTTTGGATCCATTGCTCCGTGTCCGCTTCTCTGGAGCAGCAGAAAACAACCTTTCTCCCTCCTCTATGTGACATCCTTTTATATATTTGAACATGGCTATCAGATCACCCCTTAACCTCCTCTTCTCCAGGCTAAACATGCCCAGCTCCCTTAGCCGTTCCTCATAAGGCATCGTTTCCAGGCCTTTGACCATTTTGGTTGCCCTCCTCTGGACACGTTCCAGTTTGTCAGTGTCCTTCTTGAACTGTGGTGCCCAGAACTGGACACAGTACTCCAGGTGAGGTCTGACCAGAGCAGAATACAGTGGCACTATTACTTCCCTTGATCTAGATGCTATACTCCTATTGATGCAGCCCAGAATTGCATTGGCTTTTTTAGCTGCCGCGTCACACTGTTGGCTCATGCCAAGTTTGTGGTCAACCAAGACTCCTAGATCCTTTTCACATGTACTGCTCTCAAGCCAGGTGTCACCCATCTTGTATTTGTGCCTCTCATTTTTTTTGCCCAAGTGCAATACTTTACATTTCTCCCTGTTAAAATTCATCTTGTTTATTTTTGCCCAGTTCTCTAATCTGTCAAGGTCGTTTTGAAGTGTGATCCTGTCCTCTGGGGTGTTAGCCACCCCTCCCAGTTTGGTGTCATCTGCAAATTTGATCGGGATGCCCTTGAGTCCATCATCCAAGTCGTTGATAAAGATGTTGAATAAGACCGGGCCCAAGACAGAACCCTGTGGCACCCCACTAGTCACTCTTCTCCAGGATGAAGAGGAACCATTGATGAGCACCCTTTGGGTTCGGTCAGTCCGCCAGTTACAAATCCACTGAGTGGTAGCATAGTCAAGACCGCATTTTACCAGCTACTTTACAAGAATATCATGGGGCACCTTGTCAAATGCCTTGCTGAAATCAAGGTAGGCTACATCCACTGCGTTCCCTTCATCTACCAGGCTTGTAATTCTGTCAAAAAACGAGATCAGGTTAGTCTGACATGACTTATTTTTCAGAAATCCATGCTGACTATTGGTGATCACAGCATTCCTTTCTAGGTGCTCACAGACTGTTTGCTTAATGATCTGCTCCAGAATCTTCCCTGCTATTGATGTCAGACTGACTGGGCGGTAATTATTTGGGTCCTCTCTTTTCCCCTTTTTGAAAATAGGGACAACATTTGCCCTCCTCCAGTCTGCCGGGACTTCGCCTGTTCTCCAGGAATTCTCAAAGATGACTGCCAGTGGTTCTGAGATCACATCTGCCAGTTCTTTTAATACTCTTGGATGCAGTTCATCTGGCCCTGGAGACTTGAATACATCTAAACTAGCCAAATATTCTTGTACTATCTCCTTAGTTATTCTGGGCTGTGTTTCCTTTGCTGAATCATTTGCTCCAAATTCTTCAGGTCGGGCATTGTTTTCTTTATCGGAGAAGACTGAGGCAAAGAAGGCATTGAGTAGTTCAGCCCTTTCTGTGTCCCCTGTTTGCATTTCACCATCTTCTCCTCTGAGTGACCCCATTGTTTCTTTGTTCTTCCTTTTGCTACGAACATACCCATAAAAGCCTTTTTTGTTGCTTTTAACCTCTCTAGCAAGCCTGAGTTCATTCTGTGCTTTAGCTTTTCTGACTTTGTGTCTACACGTGCTGGCTATTTGTTTGAATTCCTCCTTGGTGGTTTCCCCCCTTTTCCATTTTTTGTACACATCCTTTTTTAATCTTAATTCAGTTAAAAGTTCTTTAGATAGCCACCCTGGCTTCTTTAGGCACCTTCCATGTTTCCTTCTCATTGGTATTGCCTGACGTTGTGCTTTTAGTATCTCCCTCTTAACAAACTCCCAGCCATCATGAACTCCCTTTCCTTTTAGTATTGTTGTCCATGGGATCTCACCCAGCACTTCCCTAAGTTTTATGAAGTCGGCTTTCTTAAAGTCAAGAAATTGAGTCCTAGTATGCTTGGCTGCTCCTTTCCGCTGTATAGTAAACTTCAGAAGAGCATGATCACTCGCGCCTAATGATCCTTCCACTTCTACCCCACTAACCAGGTCATCAACATTGGTTAGGACCAGATCTAAAATGGCTGTTCCTCTTGTTGCTTCTCCCACTTTCTGGACAATGAAGTTGTCTGCAAGGCCAGTGAGGAATCTGTTTGACCTTATGCTCTTGGCTGAGTTAGACATCCCACAAATATCCGGGTAATTGAAGTCCCCCATTACTACTATCTCCCTTCCTTTTGCATGCTTGGCCATCTGTTCCAGGAAGGCATCATCTATGTCCTCCGTTTGGCTTGGGGATCTATAGTAAACTCCCACAATGAGGTCTCTGTTATTCTTCTCTCCCTTAATTTTGACCCAAATGCTCTCACTTTGGCTTTGAGGATCTAAATCTTGGATCTCTTCACAGGTATACACATCCCTGACATATAACGCCACTCCTCCTCCTTTCTTGTCTGGTCTGTTTCTCTGAAATAGATTGTATCCCCCCATTATTACATTCCAATCGTGGGACTTATCCCACCAGGTTTCAGTGATGCCTATTATGTCATATTTAGTTTGCTGTACCAAGAGCTCAAGCTCATCTTGTTTATTTCCCATGCTTTGACCATTAGTGTACAGACATTGAAGTCCATTAATCATTCCCCCGTGTCTCTTATTTAAGGATTTTTTCCTCCCACCACTAGGTCCGCGTGCTGTTTGCTCCATTTGGTCTATGACATTTGGATGATCATCTTCATTAATTGATAGACTCCTACCTTCAGGAGCACTGTCTCCCTCCCCCACATTAGTCAGTTTAAAGCCCTCCTGATGAGGTTTCTGAGATTTTTGGCAAAAACATTTCTCCCAACCGTTGTGAGGTGCAGCCCATCACTTGCCAGACGTCCATCTTCAAGAAACTGCAGTCCGTGATCTAAGAATCCAAACCGTTCCTGTTTACACCATTTGCGAAGCCAGCTGTTCACTTCCACTATTTTCCCCTCTCTCCCTGGGCCACGTCGTTCAACTGGGAGGACAGATGAGATGACAATTCGTGCATTTAGTTGCTTCAATTTCCTCCCGAGAGCCTCGTAGTCTCTTTTGATCTTCTGGAGGCTCTTCATCCTGGAGAAGAGTGACTAGTGGGGTGCCACAGGGTTCTGTCTTGGGCCCGGTCTTATTCAACATCTTTATCAACGACTTGGATGATGGACTCAAGGGCATCCTGATCAAATTTGCAGATGACACCAAACTGGGAGGGGTGGCTAACACCCCAGAGGACAGGATCACACTTGAAAACGACCTTGACAGATTAGAGAACTGAGCAAAAACAAACAAGATGAATTTTAACAGGGAGAAATGTAAAGTATTGCACTTGGGCAAAAAAATATGAGAGGCACAAATACAAGATGGGTGACACCTGGCTTGAGAGCAGTACATGTGAAAAGGATCTTGGAGTCTTGGTTGACCACAAACTTGACATGAGCCAACAGTGTGACGCGGCAGCTAAAAAAGCCAATGCAATTCTGGGCTGCATCAATAGGAGTATAGCATCTAGATCAAGGGAAGTAATAGTGCCACTGTATTCTGCTCTGGTCAGACCTCACCTGGAGTACTGTGTCCAGTTCTGGGCACCACAGTTCAAGAAGGACACTGACAAACTGGAACGTGTCCAGAGGAGGGCAACCAAAAAAATGGTCAAAGGCCTGGAAACGATGCCTTATGAGGAACGGCTAAGGGAGCTGGGCATGTTTAGCCTGGAGAAGAGGAGGTTAAGGGGTGATCTGATAGCCATGTTCAAATATATAAAAGGATGTCACATAGAGGAGGGAGAAAGGTTGTTTTCTGCTGCTCCAGAGAAGCGGACACGGAGCAATGGATCCAAACTACAAGAAAGAAGATTCCACCTAAACATTAGGAAGAACTTCCTGACAGTAAGAGCTGTTCGACAGTGGAATTTGCTGCCAAGGAGTGTGGTGGAGTCTCCTACTTTGGAGGTCTTTAAGCAGAGGCTTGACAACCATATGTCAGGAGTGCTCTGATGGTGTTTCCTGCTTGGCAGGGGGTTGGACTCGATGGCCCTTGTGGTCTCTTCCAACTCTATGATTCTATGATTCTATGAAAACAAAAGTAATTTGTAAAATCTATGGAATCTTATTGGAGTGGGGGGATCTGGATGAACAGGTAAAGGCGGTAATGATCAAATTGGCTATGGATTTAGGGAAACCTATTCAAGTAACATCATGGGGGAAATTATGGAAGGAGAGTTGGAATTTTACGGCTTGTGAGGCAATAACAGAAAATTTGATAAAGATGTTTTAAATAAGGAAATATTTCTTTACGCCACAGTGGCAGTGAGAACATTTATTGCCAATTAATTGCCAAAAATTGGAAAAAAAGAAATAATTCTGACCAAAAAAAGCTCTGTTTGGAGCAGGGTCCCTGGCACTCGGGGAGAGACCATAAATGTTGTAACTACTCCGGGTCAACGCTGTCTTTCCCCTTAATTCCTCATGAAGTTTCCTAATACCAGTTATACCATATGCCTTATACGATTTTTAAAAATTCTATGATTATCCCTGCTGTGTTTTATTTAATGGAAAATGAGACAGGTTTCCTAGGTGAAGCTTTTTCACATTCTAAACAGTCCCCTGTAGGAAATATTTCATGGAAAATTAGATTCACCAAAAGAACGAAGCCAGACAAATGTAGAAAGGGACAAAGAAAATTAGACAGGATGTACCTCCATGTCCCTAAGATCTCTGAAGCCTACATTGAAGAAGGCCTGGGCAGCTCAGAGCAGCCTCATCCTGGTTTGAAAAGGCAGGAGTGGTGGAAGAATATTCCCAGACAGAACAGGAGATACATCTTCTATGGAGAGTTGTGGGTGTGTTAACATCTCAGATGCTGTAGGCAGCGCTATGGGGCTCCCTCAAAATAGAGGAGGTTTGTCCTTCAGAGATCTGTATGGAATTTCAAAACTGATCTTATGATCCAGCAGGGAGCCTTACCAGAGAGGCCACGATCCCAGGATTCTCCTCCTTGACTTCCTTCTGCAGAGCTCTCTGGTCAGGATCCAGCAAAGCCCAGTCCTCCTCTGTGAAAGGAACAGCTACGTCTTCAAAGCACACTGGACCCTAAGGGGAAAAGGGGGAATAAAGATGATATTATTCTACAATTTGCTCTGTTCTTTTCTGTAACAATTTTGTTGTGTATTTAATTGATGGGTACAGTTGTACCTCGGGTTACAGACGCTTCAGCTTACAGACTCCGCTAACCCAGAAATAGTACATCGGGTTAAGAACTTTGCTTCAGGATAAGAACAAAAATCGCACGGCGGTGGTAGCGGAGACCCCATTATCTAAAATGGTACTCAGGGGAGGGGAAGCCCCATTGTGCATTGTGAGGGGAGGGAAAGGTTGGCTGGTTGGCTTTCATCTGTCTTAGGAGACAATGGAAGCGTGTGTCTTTGGGAGTGAGGACCGACAGGGGAGAGACATGTCTTGTTGCATCTGGGACACAGGAAGTGGTCCAGTTGTGCTGCTGCAGATGCAGAAGGGCTTTTCTTCTCCCTGTGCTCCCCCCATGTGGGAATGTTCCCCTCTGGCTGCAGCCTCAGTTCCCAAAGGTGACTTTTCCCTCCCTCTGAAGGGGGTTTATTTCCTTGTCCCAAAGCCCCCTCCCCCCAAAATGAAGGCAGCATCTGGATCCCAAGGAAGAGCAGAGCTGCTTATTTCCTGCGAAGTGGCCCCTCCCTGGCTTGGCAGAGAGGACAAGGGAGGACTCTCTGCTCCCTGACTTGGGGGTCTCTCCCCCCCCAGGCATGATCTGAGCAGGGACCCCCATGCCCCCTCCCTGCCCCCCTGGGACCCCCTTCTTCCCAGGACACACTAAGGGGGCAGAGAGAGGAGACTCAGGTGAGTCCTGGAGGGGCTTTTGCCAAGGAGAGAGAAGAAAGCAGGGAGGGAGGGGGAGGGAGGGGCTTCTGCTCTGGAGGACCTTGCCCCCTCCCCCTTCACTTCCTGCCCTCTCTTGGAATCCCGCTCTGCTCCTTTTAACCCTTGGCAAGCCGAGCACAAAAGCCTTTGACTGTGTTGACCACAGCAAACTATGGCAAGTTCTTAAAGAAATGGGAGTGCCTGATCACCTCATCTGTCTCCTGCGAAATCTCTATGTGGGACAAGAAGCTACAGTTAGAACTGGATATGGAACAACTGATTGGTTCCTAATTGGGAAAGGAGTACGGCAAGGATGTATATTGTCTCCCTGCTTATTTAACTTATATGCAGAATTCATCATGCGAAAGGCTGGGCTGGATGAATCCCAAGCCGGAATTAAGATTGCCGGAAGAAATATCAACAACCTCAGATATGCAGATGACACAACCTTGATGGCAGAAAGTGAAGAGGAATTAAAGAACCTTTTAATGAGGGTGAAAGAGGAGAGCGCAAAATATGGTCTGAAGCTCAACATCAAAAAAACGAAGATCATGGCCACTGGGCCCATCACCTCCTGGCAAATAGATGGGGAAGAAATGGAGGCAGTGAGAGATTTTACTTTCTTGGGCTCCATGATCAGTGCAGATGGTGACAGCAGTCACGAAATTAAAAGACGCCTGCTCCTTGGGAGAAAGGCGATGGCAAACCTAGACAACATCTTAAAAAGCAGAGACATCACCTTGCCAACAAAGGTCCGTATAGTAAAAGCCATGGTTTTCCCAGTAGTGATGTATGGAAGTGAGAGCTGGACCATAAAGAAGGCTGATCGCCGAAGAATTGATGCTTTTGAATTATGGTGCTGGAGGAGACTCTTGAGAGTCCCATGGACTGCAAGAAGATCAAACCTCTCCATTCTGAAGGAAATCAGCCCTGAGTGCTCACTGGAAGGACAGATCGTGAAGCTGAGGCTCCAATACTTTGGCCACCTCATGAGAAGAGAGGACTCCCTGGAAAAGACCCTGATGTTGGGAAAGATGGAGGGCACAAGGAGAAGGGGACAACAGAGGATGAGATGGTTGGATGGTGTTCTTGAAGCTACTAGCATGAGTTTGATCAAACTGCGGGAGGCAGTGGAGGACAGAAGTGCCTGGCGTGCTCTGGTCCAGGGGGTCACGAAGAGTCGGACACGACTTAACGACTAAACAACAACAAGCCGAGCGCCCCAGGTCCTCCCCTCCCTCTCCCTGCCTTCAGTTTTCCTGCGCCTGCGCTCTAGGGGCTGCCCCCCCTTATCTCCTTGGGGGGGGAGAAGAGGCGAAGGGCTGCCTAGTGGCGGGAGGTGCCTTGGGCTCAGAAATGGCTCCCTCCAGACACCCCCCCAAGAAACACCCTCCAACTCGGGGGGGGGAGGGAGGGGGCTTCCCAGCCAGGAGACCCCTCCCCCTCCCCGAAAATCCCCTTCCCCCCACCAGGAAAACAGGGAGATGAGGAAGTGTCCCAGGCCAGGAATGAAACGCCCTCGCCATCTTGGGGGGAGGCCAAAATGAGCTTCCAGGAGAGCCACCTACAAAGGACCCCTGGGAAATGGCTCATCAGTCAAGCCGCTTTGGGCCCATAATGGATCCCTTGAGATCCATTGACCAAAGAGGTCCTTAAGCGAGAGGAATCCTGAGGAGAAATCCGCCCCTGAAGGCCCCCCGGGAAAGGGCCGCCTGGTCGGCCAGGAATCCTTGGCGCCCCAAGGGAGGCGAGGAGGCAGTTGGGAAAAGGCGGGAAAAGTCGTTGAGGGGAAGCAGCCGCGGGGGGAGGGGCGCCTCCTCTCTCCTCCCTCAGAGACACAGAGAGAGACAAGGGGGACCCTCTTGGGGGGGGCGGAAAGGGGGGCTCGCCCAGAAAGGGGGGCAGGGGGGTCTCTCTCTCCCTTGTCGCAGGAAACACCCCCCCATCATTCAGTTTAACTCCACAAACACTCACACACGACTTACGCTACGCTTCTGTTATAAGCGTTGATCTCGCAGGAGGATTTCGCCTCGCTGGCATCCGGACTCAGCCAGGGCGGGGGGGGGTGGCCGAGGCCTGACCGCCCCACAGGGCCCCAGAGGGGTCTGCCGGGGGGACAAAGCGGGGGGAGGTGAACCAGTGTCTGGGGGGGGGGAAATGATGAGCCTGGTCTCTCCCCTGCCGGACCCCCCAACCTACATCGCAGGGGGTTGGAGTGGATGACCTTTGGGGTTCCCAACTCCACCCTTCTGGGTCAAACCAAAAGAACCAAGCAGCTTTGTACCTCTGAAAAGTGGAAATGTTGAGGGTGGAAACCAATTTGAAGTAGATCCAGAATAAGCATAACTAAATAAAGTTAATCCACAACAATAGGACTCCTGAGTTCTTGAGATGGTTTCTTTTGTCCATTTACTGTATTTATTTTTCCCAATTGGAACTATAAAATGGTGATTTTCTTGAGTCAAAATGAGAGTAACCCTGAACCATTTTTAGGAAAAAAACACTGTACCTATATACCAGAGAAGCATGTATGGAACTGGAGTTGTTTGTATGTAGCAGGAACACACACACACCCCAATCATTCAGTTTGTACAAACTCCACACACTCACACTCACACACGACATATGCCACACTTCTGTTATAAATTCATTGAAAAATCAACCATACATCGGATTTGTACTGTTCCATTTTTATTTTACTCCATATGACAAGATAAAAAAATTCCTTCCAGTAGCACCTTAAAGACCAACTAAGTTAGTTCTTGGTGCATACACACTTCTTCAGGGAGACCCCCAAGGAGGAGGGCTGAGGGGACCCCCTGGGTGTGGGGGGCGGAGGGAGAGGGAGGAGCGTAGGGAGACCCCCAAGAAGGAGGGCTGAGGGGACCCCCTGGGTGTGGGGGGCGGAGGGAGAGGGAGGAGCGTAGGGAGACCCCCAAGAAGGAGGGCTGAGGGGACCCCCTGGGTGTGGGGGCGGAGGGAGACCCCCAAGAAGGAGGGCTGAGGGGACCCCCTGGGTGTGGGGGGCGGACTGAGAGGGGGGCAGAGGGAGACCTCCAAGAAGGAGGGCTGAGGGGACCCCCTGGGTGTGGGGGGCGGACTGAGAGGGGGGAGTGGAGGGAGACCCCCAAGAAGGAGGGCTGAGGGGACCCCCTGGGTGTGGGGGCAGAGGGAGACCTCCAAGAAGGAGGGCTGAGGGGACCCCCTGGGTGTGGGGGGCAGACTGAGAGGGGGGAGTGGAGGGAGACCCCCAAGAAGGAGGGCTGAGGGGACCCCCTGGGTGTGGGGGCGGAGGGAGACCCCCAAGAAGGAGGGCTGAGGGGACCCCCTGGGTGTGGGGGGCGGACTGAGAGGGGGGCAGAGGGAGACCTCCAAGAAGGAGGGCTGAGGGGACCCCCTGGGTGTGGGGGGCGGACTGAGAGGGGGGCAGAGGGAGACCTCCAAGAAGGAGGGCTGAGGGGACCCCCTGGGTGTGGGGGGCGGACTGAGAGGGGGGAGTGGAGGGAGACCCCCAAGAAGGAGGGCTGAGGGGACCCCCTGGGTGTGGGGGCAGAGGGAGACCTCCAAGAAGGAGGGCTGAGGGGACCCCCTGGGTGTGGGGGCGGAGGGAGACCCCCAAGAAGGAGGGCTGAGGGGACCCCCTGGGTGTGGGGGGCGGACTGAGAGGGGGGCAGAGGGAGACCTCCAAGAAGGAGGGCTGAGGGGACCCCCTGGGTGTGGGGGGCGGACTGAGAGGGGGGAGTGGAGGGAGACCCCCAAGAAGGAGGGCTGAGGGGACCCCCTGGGTGTGGGGGCAGAGGGAGACCTCCAAGAAGGAGGGCTGAGGGGACCCCCTGGGTGTGGGGGGCAGACTGAGAGGGGGGAGTGGAGGGAGACCCCCAAGAAGGAGGGCTGAGGGGACCCCCTGGGTGTGGGGGCGGAGGGAGACCCCCAAGAAGGAGGGCTGAGGGGACCCCCTGGGTGTGGGGGGCGGACTGAGAGGGGGGCAGAGGGAGACCTCCAAGAAGGAGGGCTGAGGGGACCCCCTGGGTGTGGGGGGCGGACTGAGAGGGGGGCAGAGGGAGACCTCCAAGAAGGAGGGCTGAGGGGACCCCCTGGGTGTGGGGGGCGGACTGAGAGGGGGGCAGAGGGAGACCTCCAAGAAGGAGGGCTGAGGGGACCCCCTGGGTGTGGGGGGCGGACTGAGAGGGGGGAGTGGAGGGAGACCCCCAAGAAGGAGGGCTGAGGGGACCCCCTGGGTGTGGGGGCAGAGGGAGACCTCCAAGAAGGAGGGCTGAGGGGACCCCCTGGGTGTGGGGGGCGGACGGAGAGAGGGGGAGGGAAGGGAGACCCCCAAGAAGGAGGGCTGAGGAGACCCCCTGGATGTGGGGGGCGGATTGAGAGGAGGGAGCGGAGGGAGACCTCCAAGAAGGAGGGCTGAGGGGACCCCCTGGGTGTGGGGGGCGGAGGGAGACCCGCAAGAAGGAGGGCTGAGGGGATCCCTGTGTGGGGGGGCGGACGGAGAGGGAAAGGGCCCCCCAAGTCTGACTCCAGAGCCTCCAAGTCCAAGGGAAGGAGGCGCCTGTCTCCGGACCCCAGCTTGGCCCCCCAATTGAGGGCTGCCCCCGGGAAGATGGGGGGCTGGAGGGAAGACGTTTCTCCCTTGGGGGGATCTGGGCTTCCTCTTCCTCTCGAGGAGGCTGCTTGGAGCAGGCGGAGACTCCTGGGGAAGCCCCGTCTCCCTGGCGCGGGGTCGGGCTCCGAGGGGGCTCCGTGGGGCAGCGGGGAGAGGGAGGGCTGGGATGGCAAGGGTTAAGAGGAGCAGAGCTGGAGTCCTAGACAGGACAGGAAGTGAAGGCGGAGTGGAGATCCTCCCTCCCCCCTCCCTCCCTGCTTTCTTCTTCTCTCTCCTTTGCAAAAGCCCCTCCTGGACTCGGGTGAGTCTCCTCTCCCTTCCCCTGAGGGTGCAATGGGGAGAAGGGGGTCCCAGGGGGGCAGGGAGGGGGCATGGGGGTTCCTGTTCAGATCATGCATGGTGGGGGGAGACCCCCAAGTCAGGGAGCAGAGGGGCCAGGGAGGGGCCACTTCGCAGGAAATAAGCAGCTCTGCTCTTCCTTGGGATCCAGATGCTGCCTTCATTCTGGGGGGAGGGGGCTTTGGGACAAGGAAATAAACCCCCTTCAGAGGGAGGGAAAAGTCACCTTTGGGAACTGAGGCTGCAGCCAGAGGGGAACATTCCCACGTGGGCGGAGCACAGGGAGAAGAAAAGCCCCTCTGCATCTCCAGCACCACTTCCTGTGTCCCAGATGCAACAACACATGTCTCTCCCCTGTCGCTCTCCACACCCACGGCTGGCGCTGTTACCTTCCAACAACTGGATCTCACTCCCAAAGACACACTCTTCCATGGTCTCCTAAGACAGATGAAAGCCGACCAGCCAACCATTCCCTCCCCTCACAATGCACAATGGGGCTTCCCCTCCCCTGAGGTACCATTTTAGAAAATGGGGCCTCCGCTACCACCGCCGTGCGATTTCTGTTCTTATCCTGAAGCAAAGTTCTTAACCCGAGGTCCTATTTCTGGGTTAGTGGAGTCTGTAACCTGAAGCGTCTGTAACCCAAGGTACCACTGTACCCATCAATTAAATACACAACAGAAAAGAACAGAGCAACGTGTAGAATAATATCATCTTTATTCTCCCTTTTCCCCTTTGGGTCCAGTGTGCTTTGAAGACGTAGCTGTTCCTTTCACAGAGGAGGACTGGGCTTTGCTGGATCCTGACCAGAGAGCTCTGCAGAAGGAAGTCAAGGAGGAGAATCCTGGGATCGTGGCCTCTCTGGTAAGGCTCCCTGCTGGATCATAAGATCAGTTTTGAAATTCCATACAGATCTCTGAAGGACAAACCTCCTCTATTTTGAGGGAGCCCCATAGCGCCGCCTACAGCATCTGAGATGTTAACACACCCACAACTCTCCATAGAAGATGCATCTCCTGTTCTGTCTGGGAATATTCTTCCACCAGTCCTGCCTTTTCAAACCAGGATGAGGCTGCTCTGAGCTGCCCAGGCCTTCTTCAATGTAGGCTTCAGAGATCTTAGGGACGTGGAGGTACATCCTGTCTAATTTTCTATTTTCCCTTTCTGCATCTGTCTGTTTTTGGTTGAGCAAAGAAATGACTGAGCTTGGAGATGGAGCGGATTCCACAACTGAGCCAAATTAAATCCATCCCTGGAAAGAGCCAGGCTTTTTAAATCTCTAGTTCCCATAAATAAGTTAGATAATACCAGCCAAAAAAGGCAGTAACTCCCTTCCCTTCTTCCTCTTTCACAAGCAGTCATTTGCATTGTTCAGTCATTTAAGGCTAGGATGATGATGATTATTATTATTATTATTGCTATTATTAAAGATATCAGGAAACTTGATGAGGAATTAAGGGGAAAGACAGTGTTGACCCAGAGTAGTTACAAAATGTATGTTCTCTCCCCGAGTGCCACAGACCCTCCAAAGAGAGCTTCTCTGAAGAAAGCACAAGCAAAAATTACTCAATTTTATGTGAATAAGGAAAATGAGGAGGTGGCTAAGAAACAGCAGGAGCCAGATCCTATTACTGACCTTATAGGATCTCTCAGCAGCTCTAAGGATGAGCAGAAAGAGGTTTGGGGCCCAGGCAGCTCAACTGCTAAGTCATCTCTGGCACTGAGACCAGGAGCTCAAGCGACTCAAGGCCAAATTCAGGCTAAACAAGTAGAGGAACTAATCTGAAAGCAAATTTCAAAATTAAAGCAAGTATAAAAGACTGCTACTCCCAAACTTCTGGGACCAAAGAGGGACTATCAGTCATTGGGTGGCTTGTAGTACTAAGAGAGGACATGGAACGCATAAAATCCTTTTTGGCTGACTGTAATAAAGTTCTTACCATCCTGATAGGTACTTGTAGAACCTTCTGAATAAAATCTAGCAGAGTCTGTGGAACCAGATAATACAACAATTTCTCTTTCCCTACCATTAAAAATAGATCAATAAGGGAGGTTTGATTCATCCACATGGCAAAAGGAGGTCTAAAAGTACAAAGAAGAGCAAAAATGTTAAAAATTTTAAAAATAGTGCAATATTAAAAAGTTGACTTGAAAATACTTTTTAACTTACTTAAGAGCAGCTCATGCTCTGGGTCCAGACAGAACACTAAGAAGCTTGAACTATGCTAGAATCTGCACACCAGATCCCTATATCAATATGAAACGATATGCAAGGTTATCAAATGCTCTGATGTCCTGTCAAAAGCCAAAACCAAACCAACTAGGGAGAGGGTTTTCATAAAAAGGAATTGGAAATGGGTGCTGTCTCAAAATAAGCTACTTCTCTCAAGCTACCCTAAGCCTTTGGGAATCTTGTCACAAGAGGAGCGTAAAGTTTGTGAATATGGTGTCTAAGCAGAGAGAATATCTATGGAGGAGTGGTGTATCAGTCTCAAGATTATTCAGAAATGTGGCATCACCAGCTCCTCTGCTTCCACATTCAGCAACACCTCCAAAAAGTCCTCAATCCAAGGCAGACTATTATCCTTTAGTTGACATATACTCTGCAGGTGACAATCCTGACTAGTCAGCTGACCTGGACCCCAAGGAACCCCATAAATCAGACAGCCCAGGGTCCTTGCACTAGAGAAATCTGGGGAAGGACCTACTTGATAGAACTGAAAAGAATGGATTGCATGCCTTCTGTGCTCTGCCATAAGAAGCCCAGAATGAAATACTCTCAGATTGGACCTCTGACGTTCCTGCCTATTGAGTTTGAAGAAGGAACACAAGGGCTCATGCAAGTAGAACTTGACCCTTTGTGCTCCAGATCCAGCCCACCAGATATTCCAGCATGAGTTGAATTGATGGGCTGAAAAGCCACCTCCCCCCACCAGCAGGTTAATGAACCCTCTTTCCTACCAATTGGAGATGAAAAGCTTCCCCAAAGATTTGGTCCCCATGCAAGAGGCAAATATGGCCACAACGCCTGCCTGGCTTGCGATGAGAGAGCTCAAAGATTGTGAACTGGGCTCTGCATACAAAGAACCCAGCATGCAGGCACCTACAGCACACGTACAGTGGTACCTCGGGTTCCATACGCTTCAGGGTGAGAACAGAAATTGTGCTCCAGCGGCACAGTGGCAGCAGGAGGCCCCATTAGCTAAAGTGGTGCTTCAGGTTAAGAACAGTTTCAGGTTAAGTACGGACCTCTGGAACGAATTAAGTACTTAACCTGAGGTACCACTGTAATAGCTACTCTGCTATTTTCTGCCCATGCTCTGGAGTTGCAGTTTTCAGGCTTAGGGACAGGGTGGTGACTGGTTTTTGCACCATGTTCTGTCCATAAGCCTTACGAAGTGGGGTGATTAGCAAATAGGGGAAATTGAAACTACTGGAGAGGTTTAGAAATGGGGCTTCTGATGAGAAGGGGCTGCCCTATTTGTGCTTCTCCAGGGGCAGGAGAATATCTAGGGCAGGAGAATCCTTGCAGGGCCTCTGAGGCTCCCTTTGCTTCTTCCTCTCTCCCAGGACCCTCCAGCTTGTTTTGGCTCATTGACTCCTCAGGAAGGATAAAAGGGACAGATCCTGCAACCCTAGTGAGGATGGAAGGGGGAAGATGGACGGTTGACCTGGTCAGGTTGTCTCCTGCATCCCTCCTCTCAACCTCTGAGCATTCCCTCCCAGGGACCTCTGAGAGATCTGGTGAGTCCCAGGGGAGGGGAGATGGGGACATGGAGGGATGGAGCCGGAGAGGAATTGGGGCTTGCTCAGCTTGGGGGTGGGGGGAGGCAGGCAGGCGGATGGAGATGGAGAAGGGGAGCACCTTTTCGGGCTCCCCCACCTGCCTGCCTGCACCTTGGTCCTCTGCAGGCAATTTGAGCTAGGAATACATCACAGCTCCCCGGCCAACACGATGTATTGGCAGCTCAAAAGGTCTAAAACCAGTTCTGTGATCTGAATGCCCTACCAATCTCTGACAACTCACTGATCCATCGCACAGCACTGGACTCCTTAAAGGAACCTGATCCTGCTGTGCAGTGTGAACTCAGATGGGGCCTCCGTGTGTTGCCTTTTACTCTTCTTTTTGTATAACTTTTATTAACTTTATAAAACAGGGAAGATAGGAATAATAGATGATACAAATATGTAGGCTGAGTCTGTATATCTCAAACATAGCAGAATAAATTTGCAGGAGTATCTATAACATATAGCTCATCATTAGTGGTCAGTGTATGAGTCCTGGGTCCATGAATTGCTTTCAACTGAAAGAAAAAAAGGGGAAACAGGAGAGCACAGAGAACATTCAACATCGCAGAGCCAAATGCCTAGACTGGAGCTCTTGTGGCCGTTGTGCTTAGATTAAGTGAGTAATAGTCATTTTTCCTCTTCTGTTACCAATGAAACAATACAGAGTTGGTCTTATCATGAAAATGGGAGGGGGGGTTCAAAGTGAAGAAAGAGATTTACGTATAAATTTAAATATTTTCCTGTTTTAATTTTTTTAATTATTATTATTTTTATTGGTTTTCACATATTACTTTACAATACAGATGTACCAAAGCCAACACCATTTCCTCCCCATCCCCCCATACATTTACATTTCTATTTCCTCAATCCATCATATTATCCTTTTCTCCCTCCTCCCACTTCCCTCTGCCCCCACTGGATTTCCTCCACATTATACAATTTACAATAATCTTTGCATTCTACAACCTTCTCAAATCATCTTCATATTCTTATTATCTTTCCTTACTAATTTTTCTTCCATCCAGTACTTCAAATTTTAACCTAGGCATATTAGCGTATCTTTCCTTGAACAATATTTTGCCATATATTCATCAAAACATTTCCACTTGGTTGTCAAACCTCTGCTTAAAGACCTCCAAAGAAGGAGACTCCACCACACTCCTGGGCAGCAAATTCCACTGTCGAACAGCTCTTACTGTCAGGACGTTCTTCCTAATGTTTAGGTGGAATCTTCTTTCTTGTATTTTGGATCCATTTCTTCTTATAGCAGTTAATTTTGCCCGAATTAAATATTCATTTAGTTTACAAATCCATTCCTCCTTTGCGGGTATAGTTTGTGGCTTCCACCGAGCAGCAATCACTATTCTAGCAGCTGTACTTGTGGAATGTAATGGCGTCCGCCACACTTTCCTGTGCCAACTCTCTGTGCCAGCTGTGAGACTTAAGCTGTCTTCCTGGCTCCAAGCCGAGTTTCGCAGCAGCGGTCGTGCCTTGGGTGGGTGATAAATCCAAGGCTGCACGCAGGCTTCTTGTTCATCTAAGAAGTCTTTAATCACTGTACAGAAAAACATCATAAATCAACCTGGAGATCGAGCGGACATCTCCTCGGCTCGACAGCTAAAAACAAAAGTAATTCACACACAAAGAAAGATTCCCGTATGTGAACAAAACCACAACTCAGAATGTGAGACGTCACAGAGAACTGTTTAACCCTGTAAGTTCTGATTCTCCTCACAGTACTTGCATATAGAAAAATTCTCCCCTCCCCCCGTGGTATCTCTTCATCTATCAATCCAAGGAGATATGTCTCTGGTTTCTTTGTTATTGATATTTTCAACATCTTCTTTAGTTCTTCGTGTACTACTATCCAAAATTTCTTAATTTCCTCACACCTTCACCACATATGTATTGTTGTTCCTATTTTTCCACCACATCTCCAACAGAGTTTGGATTTCAATTTGTATATCTTTGCCAGCTCAACTGGCGTTAAGTACCACCTATAGAAAGAACATCTTTACAAAATGTTCTTTAATTGTATATGAGGCAGTAAATCGTATATCCTCTCGCCAGAGTTTCTCCCATCACTCTAGATAGATAGTATGTCCGAGATCCTGAGACCGTTTAATTATCGTTTCTTTCGCTTCTTCCTCCATCAATTCCCAGTCCAGTAAAAGATTATAGGTTTTGGATAACAATTTCTTGTTGTTCTTTATCACTGTGACTTTAAATTTCAAATCTTCTTTCGCAAATCCTTTCTTTTGATCTGAGTTGAATATACTTCTAAGTTGTATATATTGCCATCTGTCAATTTAAATTTTGACCAACCAGATTGAGATAACTTCTGATGGGGAGTGTTCAGGTGAAGATGTTGCGGTTTGTTTCGCAGACAAGGCGTGGACGTTGCTGAATCCTGACCAGAGAGCTCAGCATAAAGAGGTGAAGGAGGAGAATCGTGGGATCGTGGACTCTCTTGGTAAGGCTTCCTGTTGGATCATAACATGTTGTGATTGCAGATGGAGTGGATTCCATGATTGAGCCAGAACAAAATCCATCCCAGATAAAAGCCAAGCAATATCTCAGTTAATACCAGAAAACAAAAACAGTGAAACCTATAGGACGGCCTCACATCTCATTCTCTTCAGATCTTCCTCTGTCACAAGCATTCATTAACATTGTTCAATAATCTGGAGCTCCCATTTCCTCCTGAGACTCTAATTAGCATCTCTCTTCATTGCAGATGGTGATGACTTAGAAGGGAAGAACAAGGGGGAGCACAACAGAATCCACATAGCGGAGAAGTCATATAAACATTCAGAGGGTGGAGAGAACATCCGTCAGAGCTCCCAGTCCAACTCCCATCAAAGAAAGAGCTTCATTCGAAGGAATAGCCTCACTTCACACGAAATAACACAGAGTAGGGAGAAATCGTATCAGTGCTTGGAGTGTGGAAAGAGCTTCAGTCGGAAGGATTGTCTCACTTTGCATCACAGAATTCATACAGGGGAGAAACCCTATCAGTGCTTGGAATGTGGAAAGAGCTTTCGTGTGAGTGGTGAACTCACTTCCCACCAAAGAATTCATACAGGGGAGAAACCCTATCAGTGCTTGGAATGTGGAAAGAGCTTCACTGATAGCTCCCATCTCACTTCCCACCAAAGAATTCATACAGGGGAAAAACCCTATCAGTGCTTGGAATGTGGAAAGAGCTTCAATCGAAAGGGTCATCTGACTTCTCATCAAAGAATTCATACAGGGGAAAAACCCTATCAGTGCATGGAATGTGGAAAGAGCTTCAGTCAAAGGGGGACACTCACTTCCCATCAACGAATACATACAGGGGAGAAACCCTATCAGTGTTTGGAATGTGGAAAATGCTTCAATCGAAAGGATCATCTCACTTCTCATCAACAAAATCATACAGCGGAGAAGCCCTATCATTCCTTGGAATGTGGAAGAGGCTTCAGTCATAGCACCAGTCTCACTTCCCACCAAAGAATTCATAAAGGGGAGAAACCCTATCAGTGCTTGGAATGTGGGAAGAGCTTCACTAATAGCTCCAATCTCACTTCCCATCAAAGAATTCATAAAGGGGAGAAACCCTATCACTGCTTCGAATGTGGGAAGAGCTTTCGTGTGAGTGGTGAACTCACTTCCCACCAAAGAATTCATACAGGGGAGAAACCCTATCAGTGCTTGGAGTGTGGAAAGAGCTTCAGTCAAAGCACCCATCTCTCTTCCCATCAAAGAATTCATACAGGGGAGAAACCCTATCAGTGCTTGGAATGTGGAAAGAGCTTCAATCGAAAGGGTCATCTCACTTCTCATCAAAGAATTCATACAGGTGAGAAACCCTATCAGTGCATGGAATGTGGAAAGAGCTTCAGTCAAAGGGGGACACTCACTTCCCATCAACGAATACATACAGGGGAGAAACCCTATCAGTGCATGGAATGTGGAAAGAGCTTCAGTCAGAGCTACTCTCTCACTTCCCATCAAAGAATCCATACAAGAGAGAAAACGTCTTAGTGTTTGGAATGTGGGAAAAGATTCATTCATTGCCCACCAAATAATTTATACGGGGTTGAAAAAGGGGTCCCTCTCAAAGGGGGCTGCAGAGAACCGACGGATTACAACTTTGGAATATTTCACACAGGAAACCACATCAGCTTGCATGAACTTTTGTCATATATGGATTTATAAAAGTGAAGGTGAATCTTTGATCTTTGTAATCTTCCCTTAGGGCTCAGGCGGAGCAAGCTTAGATTGTAGAGGAACCGAACAATTATTAACTGTGAAATCTATCGCACAGTGTGGTCTCTTACAGAAGATTCTTCGGTTTGGGGAAATATCAGTCCATTAAAATACATTACATGTGTCTTAATTTTAACTAAACAAAGGAAAGCTGGAAGACAGCCCAGAGTCCTGGAAGGTAAGACGGTGGAATGAAATAGGGCCTTCTGAGGAGGGACTGCACCGAAAACAATTGAGGGACAACAAGAAGAAGAGCACAATTTTCATCATGCATGTTAATTTACATATAGATCTGTTAAATATGATGAAAGTTGCATACCAGTGGCTGTCAAGATAAGATAAAGGATTAAGATTGGTATGATATTGGGAATAAATAAAAGAGAGAAAAGTAGGAACAAGAACAAAAAAATAAAATAAACCTCATCAATCTTTGACTTTTGTCTTCTGGGTTTCCCAGTTGTTATTCTGTCTCTCACAGCTACAATAAACCTACCATTAATATTGTGGACTAGGCATTTCTTCATCAGAGGGCAAAAAAGCAAATTTAGCAGGGGATCAAATACTTTCTCCTCTCACTCTTTGGCCAATTGGTGCAAAAGAAGGATAGAACTTTTTTCATGTATGCTACAGCAGCAGGAAGAATACTCATCGCAAAGTATTGGAAAACACAAGATCTACCCACCTTGGAAGAATGGCAGATGAAAGTGATTGACTACATGGAATTGGCAGAAATGACTGGCAGAATTCGAGATCAGGGGGAAGAGACGGTGAAAGAAGATTGGAAGAAATTTAAAGACTATTTACAGAAATATTGCAAAATTAATGAATGCTAGAATGATGTTGGATTGAGGTTAAGTGGTTTCTAGCTGTAATGGTATAAAAGAATATGAAAAAAATAATTGGATTTTTAACAGGTAAAAATTTAATGCTACAATATATCTAGATTAAAGATCAGGATAAAATAAGGAGGGAAAGGAATTGCTGAACTAATAAATTGAACTGGAATACAAAAAAGGGAGGTATGAGGAGGTCTGGGAAACAAGTAAATGAAAGATAAGTGACAAAAAGTTGGAATTGTTTTTAACTGCTTTTTATTTTGTATTTTTTCCTTTTTCATTTTGTAATATTGTGAAAACTTTAATAAATATTTATATAAAAAACAACAATAAATACTCCCCCCCCCACTCTATTTGTTTACACTCACACACACGCCTGGCTCTGGTTTGGATGAGGCGTGAGAGACGGAGGCTCTTTACTTCTAGAATGGCATTTCCACGGCACCTCCTTTCATAGAATCATAGAATCATAGAGTTGGAAGAGACCACAAGGGCCATCGAGTCCAACCCCCTGCCAAGCAGGAAACACCATCAGAGCACTCCTGACATATGGTTGTCAAGCCTCTGCTTAAAGACCTCCAAAGTAGGAGACTCCACCACACTCCTTGGCAGCAAATTCCACTGTCGAACAGCTCTTACTGTCAGGAAGTTCTTCCTCATGTTTAGGTGGAATCTTCTTTCTTGTAGTTTGGATCCATTGCTCCGTGTCCGCTTCTCTGGAGCAGCAGAAAACAACCTTTCTCCCTCCTCTATGTGACATCCTTTTATATATTTGAACATGGCTATCATATCACCCCTTAGCCTCCTCTTCTGCAGGCTAAACATGCCCAGCTCCCTTAGCCGTTCCTCATAAGGCATCGTTTCCAGGCCTTTGACCATTTTGGTTGCCCTCCTCTGGACACGTTCCAGTTTGTCAGTGTCCTTCTTGAATTGTGGTACCCAGAACTGGACACAGTACTCCAGGTGAGGTCTGACCAGAGCAGAATACAGTGGCACTATTACTTCCCTTGATCTAGATGCTATACTCCTATTGATGGAGCCCAGAATTGCATTGGCTTTTTTAGCTGCCGCGTCACACTGTTGGCTCATGTCAAGTTTGTGGTCAACCAAGACTCCTAGATCCTTTTCACATGTACTGCTCTCAAGCCAGGTGTCCCCCATCTTGTATTTGTGCCTCTCATTTTTTTTGCCCAAGTGCAATACTTTACATTTCTCCCTGTTAAAATTCATCTTGTTTGTTTTTGCCCAGTTCTCTAATCTGTCAAGGTCGTTTTGAAGTGTGATCCTGTCCTCTGGGGTGTTAGCCACCCCTCCCAGTTTGGTGTCATCTGCAAATTTGATCAGGATGCCCTTGAGTCCATCATCCAAGTCGTTGATAAAGATGTTGAATAAGACCGGGCCCAAGACAGAACCCTGTGGCACCCCACTAGTCACTCTTCTCCAGGATGAAGAGGAACCATTGATGAGCACACTTTGGGTTCGGTCAGTCAGCCAGTTACAAATCCACTGAGTGGTAGCATAGTCAAGACCGCATTTTACCAGCTTCTTTACAAGAATATCATGGGGCACCTTGTCAAATGCTTTGCTGAAATCAAGGTAGGCTACATCCACTGCGTTCCCTTCATCTACCAGGCTTGTAATTCTGTGAAAAAACGAGATCAGGTTAGTCTGACATGACTTATTTTTCAGAAATCCATGCTGACTATTGGTGATCACAGCATTCCTTTCTAGGTGCTCACAGGCTGTTTGCTTAATGATCTGTTCCAGAATCTTCCCTGGTATTGATGTCAGACTGACTGGGCGGTAATTATTTGGGTCCTCTCTTTCCCCCTTTTTGAAAATAGGGACAACATTTGCCCTCCTCCAGTCTGCCGGGACTTCGCCTGTTCTCCAGGAATTCTCAAAGATGACTGCCAGTGGTTCTGAGATCACATCTGCCAGTTCTTTTAATACTCTTGGATGCAGTTCATCTGGCCCTGGAGACTTGAATACATCTAAACTAGCCAAATATTCTTGTACTATCTCCTTAGTTATTCTGGGCTGTGTTTCCTTTGCTGAATCATTTGCTCCAAATTCTTCAGGTCGGGCATTGTTTTCTTTATCGGAGAAGACTGAGGCAAAGAAGGCATTGAGGAGTTCAGCCCTTTCTGTGTCCCCTGTTTGCATTTCACCATCTTCTCCTCTGAGTGACCCCACTGTTTCTATGTTCTTCCTTTTGCTACGAACATACCCATAAAAGCCTTTTTTGTTGCTTTTAACCTCTCTAGCAAGCCTGAGTTCATTCTGTGCTTTAGCTTTTCTGACTTTGTGTCTACACGTGCTGGCTATTTGTTTGAATTCCTCTTTGGTGGTTTCCCCCCTTTTCCATTTTTTTGTACACATCCTTTTTTAATCTTAATTCAGTTAAAAGTTCTTTAGATAGCCACCCTGGCTTCTTTAGGCACCTTCCATGTTTCCGTCTCATTGGTATTGCCTGTCGTTGTGCTTTTACTATCTCCCTCTTAACAAACTCCCAGCCATCATGAACTCCCTTTCCTTTTAGTATTGCTGTCCATGGGATCTCACCCAGCACTTCCCTAAGTTTTATGAAGTCGGCTTTCTTAAAGTCAAGAAATTGAGTCCTAGTATGCTTGGCTGCTCCTTTCCGCTGTATAGTAAACTTCAGAAGAGCATGATCACTCGCGCCTAATGATCCTTCCACATCTACCCCACTAACCAGGTCATCAACATTGGTTAGGACCAGATCTAAAATGGCTGTTCCTCTTGTTGCTTCTCCCACTTTCTGGACAATGAAGTTGTCTGCAAGGCCAGTGAGGAATCTGTTTGACCTTATGCTCTTGGCTGAGTTTGACGTCCAACAAATATCCGGGTAATTGAAGTCCCCCATTACTACTATCTCCCTTCCTTTTGCATGCTTGGCCATCTGTTCCAGGAAGGCATCATCTATGTCCTCCGTTTGGCTTGGGGATCTATAGTAAACTCCCACAATGAGGTCTCTGTTATTCTTCTCTCCCTTAATTTTGACCCAAATGCTCTCACTTTGGCTTTGAGGTTCTAAATCTTGGATCTCTTCACAGGTATACACATCCCTGACATATAACGCCACTCCTCCTCCTTTCTTGTCTGGTCTGTTTCTCTGAAATAGATTGTATCCCCCCATTATTACATTCCAATCGTGGGACTTATCCCACCAGGTTTCAGTGATGCCTATTATGTCATATTTAGTTTGCTGTACCAAGAGCTCAAGCTCATCTTGTTTATTTCCCATGCTTTGCGCATTAGTGTACAGACATTGAAGTCCATTAATCATTCCCCCGTGTCTCTTATTTAAGGATTTTTTCCTCCCACCACTAGGTCCGCGTGCTGTTTGCTCCATTTGGTCTATGACATTTGGATGATCATCTTCATTAATTGATAGACTCCTACCTTCAGGAGCACTGTCTCCCTCCCCCACATTAGTCAGTTTAAAGCCCTCCTGATGAGGTTTCTGAGATTTTTGGCAAAAACATTTCTCCCAACCGTTGTGAGGTGCAGCCCATCACTTGCCAGAAGTCCATCTTCAAGAAACTGCAGTCCGTGATCTAAGAATCCAAACCGTTCCTGTTTACACCATTTGCGAAGCCAGCTGTTCACTTCCACTATTTTCCCCTCTCTCCCTGGGCCACGTCGTTCAACTGGGAGGACAGACGAGATGACAATTTGTGCATTTAGTTGCTTCAATTTCCTGCCGAGAGCCTCGTAGTCTCTTTTGATCTTCTGGAGGCAATTGCTTGCAGTGTCATTGGTTCCCACATGAACCAAGAGGAAGGGGTATTCGTCAGTGGGTTTTATGATTCCTTGCAGTCGTTCAGTTACATCTTGGATCTTAGCCCCGGGGAGACAGCACACTTCCCGAGACATCTTGTCAGGCCCACAGATCACTGCTTCTGTTCCCCTCAGTAGGGAATCCCCTATCACCACTACACGCCTCCTCTTGGGTTTGGTCGGGGTTCTTCCGTGAGCTGTCCGTTCCAAGGTCACCTGCACATTCCCTGAGGACTGACTTTGCTGCTCGTCTTCATATACCTGATCGACTGTAATGAGGGAGAGATCCTCAAATGGAGTCTGCTCTTCGTCTTCCATGCTAGGGGAGAGGACCTCAAAGCGATTGTGTATTTCTAAACAATCAGAGTGGACCCTGGGCCTCCTACTTCTTTGAGTCACGTTTCTCCATATATCTGGCTCCTGTGTTGGTGAACAAGCCTCCTTCTCAGGGGAGTCCCCTGTCTCCTCCTTGGTGGGGACGGTGTGCTCTGTTGCTTCCAAGAAGAGCTCCAGCTCTCTAATTCTTTGGAGCGTAGCTACACGTTCCTCCAGTTGCTGGACTTTGTCTTTTAAAAGGGCAATCAACATGCAATTGCTGCAGGTAAAGCTGCCTGCAACCTTTGGCAAGATGGCAAACATTGCGCAGGAATCGCAGGCGACTGCAGCTGTTCCCTCCCCTTCCATCTTGAGATCGTGTTGTTGGGGGTGGCTACAGAGGTCCTCCATCATAAAAAGCTTGAAGACAGGACAAATAACTTCCCCCACAAAAAAAACACCTAGGTCTCCCCCAACAAACGTTTGAGACTAGCTCCCCTAAATCTAAAAGATGGGTATAACTGCGCACGCCGCCCTGCAAACTCTGATAAGCTCCTCCCACAGCTAATCCCCTGCCTCAACAGAAACCCTGCCCCCTCTGACCTTTACACAGGGAAAACAGCTAATCAGCCACCAAGAAACACACACACACAAGAAAACCCTTTTTGCTCCTTCTTCAACTGCTGCCCTACAAACTCTGATAAGCTCCTCCCACAGCTAATCCCCTGCCTCAACAGAAACCCTGCCCCCTCTGACCTTTACACAGGGAAAACAGCTAATCAGCCACCAAGAAACACACCCACACAAGAAAACCCTTTTTGCTCCTTCTTCAACTGCTGCCCTACAAACTCTGATCAGCTCCTCCCACAGCTAATCCCCTGCCTCAACAGAAACCCTGCCCCCTCTGACCTTTACACAGGGAAAACAGCTAATCAGCCACCAAGAAACACACACACACAAGAAAACCCTTTTTGCTCCTTCTTCAACTGATGCCCTGCAAACTCAAACTTTCCTCCCAGGAGCTCCTCCTTCCACACCCCTGGGAGGCTGGCCGCTTGCCTTTCACCCCCTTTCCAGCACTGCGTGGCTTAGTGTAGCAGCACCTGCCCTTTGGAACTCCCCGCCTCTTGCAATAAAGCGTGTGCCTCTGCTAGACGCTTTTCTGGCACCTTGTAAAAGCATTCTTGTTTAGGCAAGCCTAGCCAGATGCTTAGGAAGCTGAAGAAGCAAAGGAAGCCTCAGAGGCCCTACAGGGATTCTCCTGCCCTAGATATTCTCCTGCCCCTGGAGAAGCACAAATGGGGCAGCCGCTTCCCAACTGAATCCCCATTTCTAAACCTCTCCAGTGGTTTCAATTTCCCCTGTTTGCTAATCACCCCACTTCGTAAGGCTGGCAGGCTCTGTCCAGTAGTGACCTCAAGGTAGAACCCTTGAACTCACTGGGGCTTATGGACACAACTTGGTGCCAAAACCAGTCACCACCCTGTCCCTGAACCTGAAAACTGCAACATCAGAGCATAGAATCATAGAGTTGGAAGAGACCACAAGGACCATCGAGTCCAACCCCCTGACAAGCGGGAAACACCACCAGAGCACTCCTGACATATGGTTGTCAAGCCTCTGCTTAAAGACCTCCAAAGTAGGAGACTCCACCACACTCCTTGGCAGCAAATTCCACTGTCGAACAGCTCTTACTGTCAGGAAGTTCTTCCTAATGTTCAGGTGGAATCTTCTTTCTTGTAGTTTGGATCCATTGCTCCGTGTCCGCTTCTCTGGAGCAGCAGAAAACAACCTTTCTCCCTCCTCTATGTGACATCCTTTTATATATTTGAACATGGCTATCATATCACCCCTTAACCTCCTCTTCTCCAGGCTAAACATGCCCAGCTCCCTTAGCCGTTCCTCAGAAGGCATCGTTTCCAGGCCTTTGACCATTTTGGTTGCCCTCCTCTGGACACGGTCCAGTTTGTCAGTGTCCTTCTTGAACTGCGGTGCCCAGAACTGGACACAGTACTCCAGGTGTGGTCTGACCAGAGCAGAATACAGTGGCACTATTACTTCCCTTGATCTAGATGCTATACTCCTATTGATGGAGCCCAGAATTGCATTGGCTTTTTTAGCTGCCGCGTCACACTGTTGGCTCATGTCAAGTTTGTGGTCAACCAAGACTCCTAGATCCTTTTCACATGTACTGCTCTCAAGCCAGGTGTCCCCCATCTTGTATTTGTGCCTCTCATTTTTTTTGCCCAAGTGCAATACTTTACATTTCTCCCTGTTAAAATTCATCTTGTTTGTTTTTGCCCAGTTCTCTAATCTGTCAAGGTCGTTTTGAAGTGTGATCCTGTCCTCTGGGGTGTTAGCCACCCCTCCCAGTTTGGTGTCATCTGGAAATTTGATCAGGATGCCCTTGAGTCCATCATCCAAGTCGTTGATAAAGATGTTGAATAAGACCGGGCCCAAGACAGAACCCTGTGGCACCCCACTAGTCACTCTTCTCCAGGATGAAGAGGAACCATTGATGAGCACCCTTTGGGTTCGGTCAGTCAGCCAGTTACAAATCCACTGAGTGGTAGCATAGTCAAGACCGCATTTTACCAGCTTCTTTACAAGAATATCATGGGGCACCTTGTCAAATGCTTTGCTGAAATCAAGGTAGGCTACATCCACTGCGTTCCCTTCATCTACCAGGCTTGTAATTCTGTGAAAAAACGAGATCAGGTTAGTCTGACATGACTTATTTTTCAGAAATCCATGCTGACTATTGGTGATCACAGCATTCCTTTCTAGGTGCTCACAGACTGTTTGCTTAATGATCTGCTCCAGAATCTTCCCTGCTATTGATGTCAGACTGACTGGGCGGTAATTATTTGGGTCCTCTCTTTCCCCCTTTTTGAAAATAGGGACAACATTTGCCCTCCTCCAGTCTGCCGGGACTTCGCCTGTTCTCCAGGAATTCTCAAAGATGACTGCCAGTGGTTCTGAGATCACATCTGCCAGTTCTTTTAAGACTCTTGGATGCAGTTCTTCTGGCCCTGGAGACTTGAATACATCTAAACTAGCCAACTCGCCTTGCGGGGGGTGGGACTAGATGACCCTTCTTCTGATTAGGGGATTAGGGATTCCCACAATACATTTCCAGAAGCATCCTCAAGGCATCATAGGTCTGTCACAGAAAAGGTGTGGTCTCAGGTAGAAGCTGAGCTCCAGGCCTGGCCCCGTCTGTCAAATATAGTCTTCCATCACATTGCAAAGGAAAGCATGGACAGTTCAAATACACCCCTTGGTCTTGTCTGGGCTTGGTCCCACTATAGAGTGGGTAGGCATTGTGATTGAGACGGTTATCTGTTCGCCACTCTTGGGGCAGGATCTCACCCTGTACATCTCTGGATTACGGTGGGCTCACTCACCCCTCCCATTATGCCTCACTTCCCTGGGTCCGAAATGCCATTGGAACAGAGAAGATTGAAACAACGATGTGACTTCTTGTGAATTCCTAAAGTTTTACAATATGTAAGGGTATGTGGCAGAATAGTAATGGGGAACCCCCGTCTCCCTTGCGGTTAGTCTGGATAAGCTGTGGGCTCCTTGGGGCAGAGTCCTTGGCACAGATGGCGGGGGGGGGGAGGAGGAAGGGGAGCCCCTAAGTGCAGGGGCAGAAGCGGGAAAGTGCAGGAATGGAGAGGGAGGGGGTCCCTCGGCTTGCAAAGGGTTAAAAGGAGCAGAGCTGGATTCCTAGAGAGGACAGGGAGTGATGGTCCTCCATGGATAAATTCCCCCCTCCCCCTCCCTCCCTGCTTTCTTCTTCTCTCTCCTTTGCAAAAGCCCCTCCTGGACTCGGGTGAGTCTCCTCTCTCCTCCCCCTGAGGGTGCAATGGGGAGAAGGGGGTCCCAGGGGGCAGGGAGGGGGCTTGGGGGTCCCTGCTCAGATCATACCTGGGGGGGGCGACCCCCAAGTCAGGGAGTAGTGGGTCCTCTTTGTCCTCTTCCAAGCCAGGGAGGGGCCACTTCGCAGGAAATATTCAGCTCTGTTCTTCCTTGGGATCCAGATGCTGCCTTCATTTTTGGGAGGGGCCTTTGGGTCAAGGAAAACTGGGCAGGCAAAGAAACCCCCTTCAGAGGGAGGGATAAGTCACTTTTGTGAACTGAGGCTGCAGCCAGAATGGAACATTCCCACATGGGGGGAGCACAGGGAGAAGAAAAGCCCCTCTGCATCTTCACAACCGGACCACTTCCTCTGTCCCAGATG
Organism: Podarcis vaucheri; assembly: GCF_965113315.1. Classification (NCBI taxonomy): domain Eukaryota; kingdom Metazoa; phylum Chordata; class Lepidosauria; order Squamata; family Lacertidae; genus Podarcis; species Podarcis vaucheri. Next base: position 1,913,535 of record NC_138765.1, on the reverse strand, counting down.
CAACAACACATGTCTCTCCCCTATTCAGGCTAAGCAAGTAGGCGAACTAATGTGAAAGCAAATTTCAGGTGTATCCTCAGGAAATGCTAAAGCAAGGATAGAAGACTCCTTCTCCCAATATTCTGGGACAAATGAGGAGGGATTATCCGTCAGCGGGTGGCTTGTGCTAGTAACAGAGGATGTGGAAAACATTTTTCTGACTGTAATAAAATTCTTATCATCCTGACAGATCCTTGTAAAACCTTCTGGGGGGGGGAATCTAACAGAGGGTCTTTAGGTTTTGATAAGCAAGAAATGGAAATTGGTGCAATCTTAAAAGAGGCTAGTTCTATCAAGGTACCCTAAGACTTTGGGAATCTTGTCACAAGCGTAAAGCTCCCCTCTGGAGTTTATACAGGGTCTACATGCCTGGTGTTCTTAAGAACACAACAGATTTAGCACATGCGCAGGATCTATGCTTTGACGGCTTCCATGCCACTGTGGGGGCCACATTTTGAGACTGGAGACTTGCAAAGATGGTGTATTAGCACAGGGAATATCGAAGGGGGAGGGCTGCGTTTCAAAAATGTGGCATCGCCAGCTCCTCCTCTGCTTCCACATACAGATTTGGTCCCCATGCAACCCCAGACAGAGGCAAATATGGCCACAACATCTGCCTGGCTTGCGATGAGGGAGCTCAAAGAGCGTCAGCGGGGCTCTCTATACAAAGCACCTAGCATGGGGGCAGCTACAGGTAATGGCTACTCGTCTATTTTCTGCCCATGGTCTGGGGTTGCAGTTTTCAGGCTTAGGGACAGGAAGGTGACTGGTTTTGACACCAAGTTGTGTCCATAAGCCCCACTGAGTTCAAGGGGTTCTACCTTGAGGTCACTGCTGGACAGACCCTGCCAGCCTTACGAAGTGGGGTGAGGAGTAAACAGGTGAAATTGAAACCACTAGAGAAGTTTAGAAATGGGGCTTCTGTTGGGAAGGGGCTGCCCCATTTGGGCTTCTCCAGGGGCAGGAGAATATCTAGGGCAGGAGAATCCCTGCAGGGCCTCTGAGGCTCCCTTTGCTTCTTCCTCTCTCCCAGGACCCTCCAGCTTGTTTTGGCTCCTTGACTCCTCAGAAAGGGTGAAAGAGACGGATCCTGCAAAGCTAGCGAGGATGGAAGGGGGAAGATGGACGGTTGACCTGGTCCGGCTGTCTCCTGCATCCGTCCCCACAACCTCTGAGCGTTCCCTCCCAGGGACCTCCAAGAGATCTGCTGAGTCCCAGGGGAGTGGAGATGGGGACATGGAGGGATGGAGCCGGAGAGGAATTGGGGCTTGCTCAGCTTGGGGGTGGGGGGAGGCAGGCAGGCGGATGAAGATGGAGAAGGGGGGCACCTTTTCGGGCTCCCCCACCTGCCTGCCTGCGCCTTGGTCATCTGCAGGCAACTGTGATGTATTGGCAGCTCAAAATGTCTAAAACCAGTTCTGTGATCTGAATGCCTTACCAATGTCAGACACTGATCCGTCGCGCAGCACTAGAACCCACGGCTCTTTTTTTAAAAAAATGTTTTCACATATTGCATTACAATACAGATGTACCAAAGCCAACACCATTTCCTCCCCATCCCCCCATACATTTACATTTCTATTTCCTCAATCCATCATATTATCCTTCTCTCCCTCCTCCCACTTCCCTCCGCCCCCACTCGATTTCCTCCATATTATAAAATGTACAATAATATTCTTATTATCTTTCCTTACTAATTTTTCTTCCATCCAGTACTTCACATTTTAATCTTTTTTTGAGCAATGTTTTGTTTTTTTTAAAGATATTTATTAAAAGTTTAATAGTTACAGAAAAAAGAAGAAACAATAAAAAGTTCACAATACATCAAAAATAAAGAGAAAAAACAAAAAAAACAATACAACAAAACAAAAAAAACAAAAAAAAAACATTTAAAAAACACATCCAATATCTCTCTATCTCTACCTTTCATTTACTTGTTTCATCGACCTCCTCACACCTCCCTTTTTTGTATTCTTGTTCAATTTGGTTATTTCAGCAAATCCTTACCATCTCTCTTAATTTTTGTTCTATAATTAATCTTAACACAATCTAACCTTAAATTTCCACTTTAACCCATTAACAATCTATTTTTACTTAATTCTTTATAACATTTCTGCTAAGGCCATATAACTTCATTCCAGCATCCTTCTAACATTCATTTATTTTACAATATTTCTGTAAATAAACTTTAAATTTCTTCCAATCTTCTTCCACCGACTCTTCTCCCTGGTCTCGGATTCTGCCAGGCATTTCCGCCAATTCCATATAGTCCATCAACTTCATCTGCCATTCTTCCCGGGTGGGTAAATCTTGTGTCTTCCAGTACTTTGCGATGAGTATTCTTGCTGCTGTTGTTGCATACATAAAGTTCTGTCCTTCTTTGGCACCAATTGGCCGACTATGCCCAGGAGAAAGGCCTCTGGTTTCTTCAAGAAGGTATATTTAAATACCTTTTTCATTTCATTATATATCATCTCCCAGAATGTCTTAATCCTTGGGCACGTCCATCAAAGGTGAAAGAATGTACCTTCAGTCTCATTACATTTCCAGCATTTATTATCAGGCAAATGATAGATTTTTGCAAGCTTGACTGGGGTCATGTACCACCTGTAGATCATTTTCATTAAGTTCTCTCTTAAGGCATTGCATGCCGTAAACTTCATACCTGTGGTCCATAACTGTTCCCAGTCAGCCAACATAATGTTATGTCCAACATCTTGTGCCCATTTAATCATAGCAGATTTCACCGTTTCATCCTGAGTATTCCATTTCAACAGCAAGTTATACATTCTTGACAGATTCTTAACTTTAGGGTCTAGCAATTCTGTTTCCAGTTTTGATTTTTCCACCTGGAAGCCTAGTTTTTTATCCAAATTATATGCCTCCATTATTTGATAATAGTGGAACCAATCTCGCACTCTGTTTTTTAATTTTTCAAAACTCTGCAGTTTTAATCTGTCTCCCTCTTGTTCCAAAATTTCCCAATACTTCGGCCATTTGGCCTCCATATTGAGTTTTTTCTGAGCCTTTGCTTCCATTGGCGACAGCCATCTCGGGGTTTTATTTTCTAACAAGTCTTTATATCTTATCCAGACATTAAATAGTGCTTTCCTGACAATATGGTTTTTAAACGCTTTGTGTGCTTTAACCTTATCATACCACAGGTATGCGTGCCAACCAAATACATTGTTAAAACCTTCCAAATACAACACATCAGTATTTTCAAGAAGCATCCATTCTCTCAGCCAACAAAAAGCGGCTGATTCATAATAAAGTTTGAGGTCTGGCAGGGCAAATCCACCTCTTTCTTTAGCATCAGTTAATATCTTAATTTTTATACGAGGCTTCTTGACATGCCAAACAAATCTAGAGATATCTCTCTGCCACTTCTTGAAGCAGTCCATTTTGTCCAAAATTTGCAACGTTTGAAACAAAAACATTCTTGGCAATACATTCATTTTTATCACAGCAATTCGGCCTAACAACGATAACTTCAAATTTGACCATATTTCTAAATCCTTTTTCACTTCAGTCCAACATTTTTTGTAGTTATCCTTAAATAAATTCACGTTCTTAGCAGTCAGGAAAAAGCACCAAGGCAAAAGCCAGCTCCAGATGGCTTGAATGCAAAACAGGATGTTGTGGTTTGCAGATGTACTGCTGGGGAAAAGGTGGAGCCTATTCTCTGTACTGAGCACCGGATGTTAGCTCAGAGTGTCATGTGACCTGTGCTGGAAGTACAGGGGAGGAGTTGTGACTCTTCTGATGGAGACTGAAGGGTGCAGTCGCATTTCTATGTACTGCTGAATGACAGGAATAAAACATGTAAATAGGACTCCTGTCTGTCTCATTTCCCCTCCCTGGGGAGAATGCAGGGAGGGAGAGAAGCAGAGGGTGTGTTCTTTCTCACGTCTAATGAGAAGAATTGCCGGTTTGTTTACCTAGCCTGCCGGGAGGTCGCAGACGGAAGGTAAACACAGTATCTCACTCAATTGCCGCGGGGGAGGCCAGGTACCTCTGACTGTGAGCTGAGATACTAACATATGGCAGCCTTCGGATGGTTGCGATTCATCGGACATCTGCATGAGAGGCTGGTGGACTGTCCTCCTCTGCTCCAAGGGAGAAAAGCGTCTAAGATAAGCCAGAGGCTGAACAGACGGCTGAACCCAGAGGAAGGTGTTTTCCTAGCAACGGAGCTCAAGGTATGCTGCATTTTCGGGCTAAAAGTGTGAACGCAGAATGATTAATTCTCTGGTTCACGGGAGCTCTGCGTTTGAAAAACAAAAGCTCCGGGAGGACAGGCCTGCAGCTCAGAGGCTGAAGCTTGCATTCCGCAAATTATTGTGGTTAAAGATAAGAAGTCCTGAATGCATTGTTGCTAAGTAACGGTCGTGGAAAGTTACTAGCAGAGAAGCTGCACTGTGAGGCTGGGAAAAGCGAAACAAAGCCACAGAGTGTTTTGGCTACAAGTTTATGTGCTCTTGGAAGGGGACTTTCCATAGCAGCCAGCGTTTAGCTGCCAGGTGCCAAAGAGCGTAAACAACTTGCAGTTTGCCTGCTAGAGAAGGCAGGAAAGAACTGTTGGATTTTACAGCTTGCTTGAGAGTGTGAGCTGGAGGCTTGGCTTCAAGATGGATGCCAAGAAGGCAGGGGGGTTGCCTTACCCACCTCCCTTAAATAATGACAATTATTCATCTTGGTCTGTAAAGATGAAGGCCCTGCTGCAGAATCAGAGGCTTTTTGATGTAATTGAAAATCCCATCCCTGCAGCACCAACCAGAGGTTGGGAATCACAGGACATGAGGGCCAGGACTGCTATAATTCTGTGTGTCTCAGATGAGCAGTTGGTGCATACTCAGCATTTACAACATGCGAAAGAGGTTTGGGACACGCTGCGTACAACGCATCAGAGAGATGCTGGTTCTTCAGCGTTGCTGTATTTTGAGAAGTTGACCAATCTGAGACTAGCGCACCTGACAGAAATGAAGTTTCTGCGTCAACAGATGGTGGAACGCAATTTCCGTCTACAGGAGGAAGTGTTTTGCTTCATGATGATTAACAGCCTCAATAAGACCTACAAGGTTGTTGCCAGTCAGCTTGGTTCCCTACCTGCGGCAGACCTGACCGCGGAAAGAGTGTGTGCTGTCGTCCTGAATGAACACGACAGACTTGCTGCACTGGAAGTGAAGGACAGGGGGAGGGAAGAACAGAGTTCAAATCTCCCCACTGCTGGTGCTACTGCAGAGCATGCTACAGCATTGAGCGCTGTCCGATGTTACAATTGTGGACAGACTGGGCATCTACAGTGAAACTGTAGGAAGCCGCGCCAGTCAAAAGGAGCGAAAAGCAGCTTTACGAAGCCTGAGGCGTCAGGCAAAAGCCGTACCAAGTACCAGGTGAAACCTGCAAAGGCTATGATGGCGAAAGGAACCACGCCAGATGTTGGGAACGCCTTTATAATCGACACTGGATGTACAAAACATTTGTGCCCGCACAGAGAACTGTTTTTGACGTTGAAGAAGCAAAGCTTCGCTGTGAAACAGGCCAACGGTCAGGAGTTGGAAGCGACCGGAATTGGGACTGTGTATCTTGAGAGTCTGAACTTGACTATAAGTGATGTTTACTTGGTTCCAGAACTGAGATTTAATCTGCTGAGTGTGTCGCAGATTGCAAAGAAAGGACTGAAACTGTCCTATGATGCTAAAAGCTGCAAGATCTACAAAGATGGAGAACCGTTTCTTACTGCCAAAAAGAAAGATGGACTGTATTTGTTGACTTTTGATCAAAGTGATTACATGAAATGCAATTCTTCTGATTCTAACGAAATCTCTCTTACAGGTGTGACCAAAACGAGCGCCCGGAAGGTGCCGAAGGTCAACAGAGCGTTTCAGCGGGTGTATGCTGATGCGATTGGTCCTCTAGAAACATCTAGGGGCGGTGCACGGTTTTACCTTTTGTGTGTGGATTGTTTCACTAATTATTCTTGGGTTTTTGTGATGGAGAAACCGCAAGAAACTTTAGAAAAGTTTCAGGAGTTTTGTGACAAGGTTAAAAATATGCATGATGCTAACATTGATTGTCTTTTCACAGATGAGAAGCAAATTTTTCTGTTACAGAAGTTTCAGAAGTTCCTGGATGGAAAAGGGATAGACCACAAAGTTGCTGTTTCAACCGAAGCGTGGAACAGGGGGGTCTGTGTGAGAGTGAACAAAGAATTGCAAAAGGGGATGCATGCGCAATTGCTGAGTTCACATTTGCCACATGAATATTGGGCGGAGTCTCTAGCGTCCTATCTTCACGTGTGGTTGAGAAAGGTCTCAACAGAGTTGGGATGTTCTCCTTTTGAGAAGCTGTTCAATAGAAAACCTTCTGTTGCCTATTTTAAGGTTTTCGGATCTCATGTGAGAACAGAAGCTCCAGGTGGAGTAAAGAATGCCAGAGGCATTTTTGTGGGTTATGAAAAGGATCTCTACAGAGTAATTTTGTCTGAATCTGGTCAGGTGATTCTCACAAAGTTTCTAGAGAGTGCTCCGGAACAAGAGCGGGTAGTAGTACACACATTTCCCACAGATGACAATTCAGATGATGATGATTACACAGATTACAGTGGTACTGATGACGACACTGATAGCTCAGAGAGTTCAGTTGTAACAGTCATTGAGAGAAAATCTCACACAATGGATAGACCTTCACAGATGAAGGAAGAACCACTGATTGCTACTGGTTCTCAACAAAGTTCAGAAGTTGAACCAGTGAGCACAGAGGATCAGAACCTCATACGCAGGTCTGAGAAAGTCACAAAGGGTGTACCACCAAAGAGGTACTCAAAAGAGTTTGCTAACTTAGCTGTTGCATGTGTTGCTATTGTTAACAACTCAAAACAGATTAAAGCAGTGTCTAAGTCAGAGACAAAGACACAACAGAGAGTAGCTAGCCAAGGTAATGCAAAAGCACTCATTCCTTGGAAACCAGACAACCAGAGAGGTACACTGGTGAAACCAGTGGTGGGGAGTTCCAAGGGTGGAACTGAAACAACAGGGGACTGTTATATGTATAACAACTGTTTGTTTTCTTCTCTGAATCATGTTTTGCCTATTGATGCTTTTGGGGGAGGATGTCAGGAAAAAGCACCAAGGCAAAAGCCAGCTCCAGATGGCTTGAATGCAAAACAGGATGTTGTGGTTTGCAGATGTACTGCTGGGGAAAAGGTGGAGCCTATTCTCTGTACTGAGCACCGGATGTTAGCTCAGAGTGTCATGTGACCTGTGCTGGAAGTACAGGGGAGGAGTTGTGACTCTTCTGATGGAGACTGAAGGGTGCAGTCGCATTTCTATGTACTGCTGAATGACAGGAATAAAACATGTAAATAGGACTCCTGTCTGTCTCATTTCCCCTCCCTGGGGAGAATGCAGGGAGGGAGAGAAGCAGAGGGTGTGTTCTTTCTCACGTCTAATGAGAAGAACCGCCGGTTTGTTTACCTAGCCTGCCGGGAGGTCGCAGACGGAAGGTAAACACAGTATTTCACTCAATTGCCTCGGGGGAGGCCAGGTACCTCTGACTGTGAGCTGAGATACTAACAGTTAACCCCTAAATATTTCACTTTCTTAACCAGTGTTAATCCTGTCTCCTTCTGAAACTTATCTCTCTCAATCTGTTAGATTTTTCTCTAAAACCTTAGTTTTCGTCTTATTCAACTTGAAACCTGCTACCTGACCAAATTCTTGAATCAGTTCTAGTACTCTTTTAGTGCTAGATTCTGGCTCCTGTAGAGTCAATACCAAATCGTCAGCAAATGCTTTCAATTTGTACTGTTTGGCTCCCACTTGTATATCTTTTACCAATTGGTCCCTTCTAATCATATTTAACAAAACCTCCAGGACCGATATAAAAAGCAATGGAGAGATTGGGCAACCTTGTCGTGTTCCTTTCTCAATCTTAAATTCTTCCGTCACTACGTTATTCACAATTAATTTAGCCTTCTGTTCTGAATAAATTGCACCTATACCATTTCCAAAACCTTGACCAACCCCCATCCCCAGTAAATTTTTCTTCATAAAACTCCGAGAAATGTTGTCAAAGGCTTTCTCCACGTCCACAAATATCAAAACTGCTTTAGTATTGATCTTCACTTGTAGTTTTTCTAAGATATTCATTATATTCCTCGTATTGTCAGACAAGTGTCTGCCCGGGAGAAAACCCGCTTGATCTTTGTGAATTTCTTCTGCTAACACCTTTTTTAATCTTCTAGTCAAAATATCTGCAAAAAATTTATAATCCACATTAAGCAGTGATATGGGGCGGTAGTTCTTAAGCTGTGTCTTTTCAGTCTCTGTTTTCGGTATAAGTGTAAAATATGCTTCCTTCCACAATTCTGGTGCCCTTTTCCCTTCCAGTGTTTCATTACAGACTTCCTTTAAAGGTTGTATTAACCATTCTTTCAGAGATCTGTAATATCTTGAAGTCAGTCCATCCGGTCCTGGGGATTTACCCAATTGCATGTTCTGAATGGCCCCTTCTACTTCCTGTTCCGTTATTTTGTAATTCAGTATTAACTTATTTTCCTGGGAAATTTTTTGTAGTCCATTCATTTTCAAAAATTTATCAATGTCCATTTCTTTCTGCGTCTCCTGTGTATATAGATTTTTGAAATACCTCTGGAAGCACTTTCTAATTTCCACTGGAATCTGTATATTCTTTCCTTCCACTTCTAAATTCATAATAATATTAAGTTTTTGTCTTTTTTTCATTTGCCAAGCCAACAGTTTTCCACACTTATTTGCCGATTCAAATGTCTTTTGTCTCATCTGTTTAATCTTCCATTCTATTTCCTGATTCATCATTTTCATATATTGTACTTGATATAACTTTATCTCTTTCAAAATCTCCTGCGACTTTGGTTTCACCCTCAATTTCTTCTTCATTTTTTCCAGGATTTTGTCTTTTTTCTCATTTTGAATTCTCTTCTTAATTGCATTCTGTTGTATCAAAAATCCTCTCATGACCGCTTTGCTTGCATCCCAAATTACTCTTTTTTCCACAGTAGTGTTCATATTTATCTCAAAATAGTCTCTCAAAGTTTTTTGGGCCTTCTTAGTGAATTCTTCATTCCTAAACAAAGTATCATTCATCCTCCATCTAAAGGAACCAATTGGCGTCAATTTCATTTCCATCTTCACGGCATTATGGTCAGAGCAGGTCTTGGGGCAGATTTCCACTTTACTAGTCTTCGGAGCCAGTACCCAAATTCGGTCAATTCTTGTCCATGTCATTTTAACCTCAGAGAAGAAGGTTCCTTCTCTTCCCAGGGGATTCTTCGTTCTCCAGATATCGACTAAATCCATATTTTCAGTCATATCAAAGAAAGTTTTTGGTAATCTTCCATCCTTGGTGACTACCTGTCTCTGTGCCTTATCCATATTTGTAGACACTGCACCATTCATGTCTCATCAAAATCACATTGTAATCCATATAGTCCATCAGAGTCTCATGTAACTTCTTAGAAAATTCCGATTTTCCTTCATTTGGTGCATAAATACCTACTATCAAGAATTTTTCTCCTTGTGTTTGAATTTCAATTGCAACGTATCTTCCTTGATCATCTTTAAATATAAATTTTGGTGATAGGTTCTCCTTTGCATAGAGGACCACTCCTCTTTTTTTAACTTTATCCGATGAGATATATTCTTGGCCTAATCTTTTATTATACAATATCTTCCTGTGTAGCCTTGTTACATGTGTTTCTTGTAAACAAATCAAGTCCAAATGCTCTTTTTTCAGTAAATGAAATACTCTCCGCCTTTTTTCCGGGGAGTTCAGTCCTTTCACATTCCAACTCAAGACCTGCAGTGCCATCATGTGGTTACTTTGATGCCCCCCCAACTGCCCCCAAAGCTTTCTCCTCTTCTGTTGGTAATGATGATGGCATGTTCACTGGGGGGTCCAATCCAAAGGATAATAATAATAATAATAATAATAATAATAATAATAATAATAATTTATTATTTGTACCCCGCCCATCTGGCTGGGTTTCCCCAGCCACTCTGGGCGGCTTCCACAGAAACCAAAAAACACTAAACTATCATACATTAAAAGCTTCCCTGAATAGGGCCGCCTTAAGATGTCTTCTGAATGTCAGGTAGTTGTCCATCACCTTGACATCCAATGGGAGGGCATTCCACAGGGCGGGCGCCACCACCGAAAAGGCCCTCTGCCTGGTTCCCTGTAGCTTCGCTTCTCGTAATGAGGGAACCGCCAGAAGGCCGTCGGCGCTGGACCTCAGTGTCCGGGCAGAACGATGGGGGTGGAGACGCTCCTTCAGGTATACTGGGCCGAAGCCGTTTAGGGCTTTAAAGGTCAACACCAGCACTTTGAATTGTGCTCGGAAACGTACTGGGAGCCAATGTAGGTCTTTCAAGACCGGTGTTATGTGGTCCCGGCGGCCGCTCCCAGTCCCCAGTCTAGCTGCCGCATTCTGGATTAGCTGTAGTTTCCGAGTCACCTTCAAAGGTAGCCCCACGTAGAGCGCATTGCAGTAGTCCAAGCGATATATCCAATGTTCCCCTGTTTGGTGATCTCTCCAATACTCTTTGCTCTGGTTCTCTATCTGATGATCTTCTGTCCAATGCTGTTGGCTCTTTTCTGATTCCCTTCTGCAGATCTTCTTCGTATTTAATCAGAAACTTTATTTTATCTTCTGCTGATCTTTTTATTTTCCTTCCTTTAAAGCTGAAGGATAGGCCTTGAGGAAATTCCCACCTGAAGATGATTTTGTTCCTTCTCAGCAGGGCAACCAAATCTCCAAAATTGGACCTAAGGTCCAAAAGATGTTTTGGGATATCTTTAAATATTTCCACTCTTGACTGTTGTATTATCCAAAGTCTTTTCGTAGTGCCAGCCCAAAATTCTATCTCTCTCTTCTTTAGATCGGAGGGTAATCAAGCAGTCTCTTATTCTGTTGTTCTCCTTCTTCCCTCCTCTTCCAAGTCTAAAGGCCCTCACAATTCTGAACTCCTCTTTTTCCAAGTCCAAAACCCAGCAGTCTGCAAATTCCTGCGTAAGGAACTCTAACAAAGAGTCCTTTTCCAGTTCAGGTACAGCTCTAATTCTCAAATTTGTCTGTTTTTCCTTGAGCTCAATCATAGAAAGTGCCAACTTGTGGTCCTCAAGTTGCTTCTGTAGGTCTGGAACTCTGTTTCCAATTGAGTTACCTTTGCCTCTACGGCAACAACTTTTTCCTTGGCTTCCTCTGCGATCTGTCGAGTCGAATTAGAATCCTGTATCAGTTTCTCAATAGCTTCTGTATTTGTATTAACTTTTTGTCCCAAACTATTTATACTTTGTGTGTTCTGGTCTAATTTTTTATTCATTTGTTCCAATGATTCATTTATCTTACTTAATGCAAGCGCTAAGCTCTCTTCTGATATCTTTCCTTTTGATTTAGAGTGCGTTGATACAGCCGCAGATGGGGCAGGAGGACCAGATGTAGAGGCTCTTCGCTGCCAAGACTTCCCAGACCTTGTTGTTTTGTCTTGGACTGGCGGGTCTATTTTTTCTTTTCCATCTGCCATAACACTTAACCACTTCAAGGTCAATTCCGCAGTCCCAGAGTCTTATCTTAGAATTGGAAAATTCCAACCCTTGTAGCAATTTCAGAAACCTCCTCTAGAGGGAAATAGTTACTAATTATGTTATGTTAGCCCAAAATGTCACTTTTTAAAACACAGTTGCACCGTTAGATTTAATATCAAGTCTCAGTTACTATTACTCAGTTACCCTTACTCCTTTTGCTCCTTTTTGAGGTCAGAAGAGGATGGTTAAAACAATGTATCCCTCTTGTTTCACTGGCTGTCAGCAAACGGTCTATTCACAGTCAATGCACGCTCCAAAATACAACAATCTTAATGGCAGCCCGTTTCCAGGTTCTGAGCGGTGAAAATTTAGCTTCTTTCCCTCTCTAAGCCTTCTCTACCCCCCCCCCTTGTCTACTAACTAATGGATAAAGGGTTGATTGGAAGACTAAGCCATCTCTACCCCTCACCCTGTTTTGAAATAAAGCCTATTTAAGAATTGGGGACACGGAGGAAGGAGAACAAGGGTCCTAGAACAAAGGGCAAGTAGGATCCTAGAATGCAACAACTGATTGGCCTGCAGGAAAAGACCAATCAGGCTCCAGGAGGGAAGCAGAATCAGCCAATCAGACGGGACTAATTGTGTAAATAATGTATATAACAGCCTGAGGTTTGGGGGCAATTAAATCACTGTTTTGCAAGCTGCAATAAAGAGCATGAAATCACTACAGGACTCCTGAGTAGATTTCAGAGAATCTAATGCATCTTTGGTTGGGATTAGTTACAGATAGGTAGCCGCGTAGGTCTGCCATAGTCAAAATAAAAAAATTCCTTCCAGTAGCACCTTAAAGACCAACTAAGTTAGTTATTGGTATGAGCTTTCATGTGCATGCACACTTCACACTGCACACAGGTATCTGAAGAAATGTGCATGCACACAAAAGCTCATACCAAGAACTAACTTAGTTGGTCTTTAAGGTGCTACTGGAAGGAATTTTTTTATTTTGGTTGGGATTGTCCAGCAAGGAGATTGGAGATGGTTGCCAGTCAAAGGGTAGTTTAAGAGACGGGGGGGAGAGACCTCCTTGTGAAAGGGGGGGCAGTTTTGGGAGACATTCCAGCCCTGGCATTGGGAGCCAGAAGAGGAATCCTGGAAGAGGACACTCCAGCCTCATCTAGTCCAACCCCTGCGATTCAGGAACCCCGGTTCTTAGTCCCGCCAGCTCCCTTGAACTGGGCAACTCAGATGCCTGGAGCAGCGCCCCGTTGGAGAGCAGCCTTGGGTCGCCTCTGGAGCTGGCTGGACCTTCTGGACGGCTGTTTCCATCCCCCCTGCCTTCTGCTGGCAGGCCCGGTTGGGAGTTGTAGTGCAAAACCCATTGAGAGTGCCTGGTCCTGGAGGTGGTTTTCAAGTTGGAACTATGTTTTGACCCTTTGCCAAAAGGAGATGCCACAAAGTGTGTGTGTGGGGGGGGTGTCTTTTCAGTGCCAGGATACAAGGTGCTCTCTTGACCCGGGAGCCCAATCCCTCTCCCCCACCCCTAGAAAAGGGGGTCTTCCCCTCATCCTCTCCTTGCAGGACCCCCTTTTCCTTCCTCTTTGCTTAGAGAGTCGGAGCCAACTCTCTCTCAAGGGACCCTGGAGCCAAACACTTCAGAGTTTTACTTCTCAAGCAAAGGGGGGGAAGGAATACATTCTTATTGCTCTTGAGATGTACAGAAATCTGTTCCCCGCGGAGGGAGAAGCTTGCCAGGCCCCCAAAGTCCCCCTATGTAGCAGCTCTGCACCTGCGCCACGCCCCCTGGCACCCAGCTGGCTTCCTAGAGAGGAATAAAGGGAGGAAGCTCCCCAGAGCACAAGCTCCGCCCCATCCGGGCTTTTGTCTCTCTGCTCCACAAGTGAGTTTCCTTGGGGAGATGGGGGGTCCCAGGGCTGCAGGAGAGGGTGCCCCAAAGAAGACCCCTCTGGGGCCCTGGCTCCGGAGAGAGAGAAGGGAGCAGGGCGAGCTCCGCTTTGCAAGGGCTCAGAAGAACAGCCACGAGGGCCAGGGAGTCATGATGAGGGGCCCCCAAAGTCATCTAGCCCACCCCCAGCCAGCCAGGAATCTTCTGCCCAGCCTGGGGCTTGAACCCAGGGGCCTGAGATCAAAGAGACTCATGCTCTACCCACTGAGCTCTGCTGCCATTTCTGGAATAGTGAGAGAGAGAATGTGAGCTTGGTTTGCTCCACCTTGCAAGAGTTAAAAGGAACTGAGCTACATTCCTAGAGAGGACAGGGAATAAAGGGGGGGCAAGGTCCTCCCGAGCAAATGCCCCTCCCTCCTTCCCAGGATCCTCCCTGCAAGAGGGGGAGGGGGCTTTGGTCTCCTGCAGGAGCTGCCTCAGTTTCCCTTCTGGCATCTGATGAGCTTCCTCTCTTTTCTGCCCTAGGGTGCATTGGGGAGAAGGGGGGCGGGGGTGTCCCAGGGCTGCAGGGGACGGATCCGTGGGGACTCTGCTCAGCTCCTGCAAGGGGATCCCCAAGCCAGGGCTAAGAGGTTCTGCCCCCCTTCTCTCTGCAAAGCCAGGGAGGCTGCAAGTAACAGGAGGTCTGCAACTCTTCTCTTGCTCCTTTGGGGAGGGGTCAGTGAGTCAGGAAGAAAAGGGCCTGCAAAGGAACCCTGATGCGATTGAGGAATCAGCCACGTTCCTTAGCCCAGGTGGCAGCCAGATGGAAACATCTGGAGGCAGAAATAAAAACTTGGCCTCTGTGCTAAACAAAGTCCTTCCATCTCGCAGTGCGCAGTTAGGCCCATGGAACTCCCTGCCACAGGAGGAAGAGATGGCTTGAGAAGAGGATGAGGCCCATTCAGGGAGGAGCAGAGGGCTAGTGATGGCTCCAGGCCCCCCAGTGGGAGTCAGCCATGCTTCTGAAGGGGGAGAGAGTTGCCCTCAGAACAAAGACAGAAGTCTGGGAAAACACTGTGAGGAAGATCCTGGATGAGGAGGACACCCTCTGCTCAGAGGTGCAGAGCCAGCAGCTCAGTCAGTTCTGCTCCCAGGAGGCCAAAGGACCCCGAGAAGTTTGCAGCCAACTCTACCACCTTTGAAGAAGAAGAAGAAGAGGAGTTTGGATTTGATATCCCGCCTTTCACTCCCCTTCAGGAGTCTCAAAGCGGCTAACATTCTCCTTTCCCTTCCTCCCCCACAACAAACACTCTGTGAGGTGAGTGGGGCTGAGAGACTTCAGAGAAGTGTGACTGGCCCAAGGTCACCCAGCAGCTGCAGGTGGAGGAGCGGAGACGCGAACCCGGTTCCCCAGATAATGAGACTACCGCTCTTAACCACTACACCACATTGGCTCACGCTTTGCCATCAGTGGTTGAAGCCAGAAAGGGACACGAAAGCTGAGATGCTGGACCTGGTGATCTTGGAGCAGTTCCTGGCTGTCCTTTCTCTGGAGATGGAGAACTGGGTGAGGGAATGTGGAGCAGAGACTGCATCAGTCAGTTGCATCAGCTAGCAGACTCAAGCCTGCAGACTTACTATCTCACACAGCATTCTGGGATCCCAACACTCCCCACCCGGCAAGAACAGCACAGAGGGACAGAAGAAGGGATCCTTCCATGTGGCAAACGGGAATGTTTGTGCACAGGATTAAAAGAATGATTTGAAGAACACCAGTTTCTTAATGCCCTTCATTAAAATACACAATGAATAATTCCATTAACACATCAAAATATGCATCCATAAAATGTGCAGGAAAAGAATCCAAGTAATACAGAACACCAATTAAGAGGCAGAAAACAACAGAGTGTAACAGTTCGCCTTTATGTTATCTAAGAGGAGAACCTTTTTCTTTTAGGGTCCAGTGTGCTTTGAAGATGTAGCTGTCCATTTCACAGACATGGAATGGGCATTGCTGGATCCTGACCAGAGAGTCCTCCATAAGGAAGTCATGGAGGAGAATCGGGGGATTTCGGACGCTCTCAGTAACGCTTAATATTATGCCTACCCCCCTCCAAGATGGCCCCCTTTTGCTCTTGAAGGGCTGGCCTGTCTGCAGCCCCCACAGCCTCCCATCAGGGCCCCTTCACGGGGGCAGAAGCAGAGGAAAGGCCTCAGGAAAGCAGCCATGGCTCTGGCCAGATGCACAGGAGGAGGAGGGCTGACCGCTCTCCTTCCCTCTCAGACTCCATCCATCAGCAGCCCCTCATCCCCTCACAGGGGCAGGGCCGCCAGAGGTGCAAGGTGCTGAGCAGGGGGGAAGATCCTCCAGGGCAGATAAGACCCCCCCCCCATATTTTTTTCAGGCTCCTCTAAACTGCCCAGGCCTTCTTAAATGTATCTTCAAAGTGATTCAGGAAGTTGAAGTGGCTTCTGTCATCATCAGGGGAGAAACCCTATCAGTGCTTGAAATGTGGAAAGAGATTCATTGAGAAGGCCAAACTCATGATCCATGAAAGAGTTCCCAGTGGGGGGCAATGATTTCAGTGCCAAGAGTGTGGAAAGAGCTTCAGTCACAGGGCCTGTCTTGCTTCCCATAAACAAGCAGGACACACACGCCTGTTTGTTGGCATCAGGCTGCAAGAAGCTCAGGGCAGCATCCAGACAACCTCCTTGCCGTGCGTCTTGATCAATCAGAAAAGAACATGGAGAAGTGGCAGGTTGGGGCACCTAGGAGAATATCCTACACCCGCCCCAACTGTGGTTTAGCGGACAGACTAAGAGCCCTGAAGTGGGGAGACCTGGGCCCATTTGACCCCATGGCTAGGAGCTTTGGAGGGAGGTGGGGAAGATGGGGAGTGAGAGGAGCTGGTTCTGGGTGGAAACATCCACTCTGAGGAAAAGATCACCAGCTAGAGAAAGGAGTCTCTGAGCTTAGTGGGAAGGACAGTGTGTGGTGTCCTGGGAGAGTAAATCAGGCCAGGAATGAACTGGAAGGCTGAGCCAGGAGAAGGAGGAGCTGGAAAGAGACCGGCTGCTGAGCTCTCATCCCAGTCAGGAGGGGAGAGATCCTTCTAGAAAGAGAAGACTCCCAAACCAGAGATCCCTTGGGTTTTGGCTTGGAGCACCTCGGGAGTAGGGTAACTGGCAGAAAGTGCCACCTTGTTAAGAGCCAAAGTATTACGTGTGAAACAACTGAGAAAACCTTGAAGGGAAATAACATTGTAAACTGAAATATCCTACGTTTTATCCACTCATGTCATAAACTTCCTTGTTAAATAAAATCGTTAATGTTTATTTGAAGAAATCCTGCCTGAGACTCCCAATTAGTGAGTTTTACCTCATGCGAGTCCACCACAAGATAATCTAAGGTAGTCGGAGGGCATTTGTGGAAATTGTGTTCTGTGAGGTGGGTGCACTATATTTAAGAGAGAGAACGGGCTCAAGGCTGCCAGGGGGGAAAGAGCCCTTGCGTCGTCACATATTAATTGAGGGCAGAGGTGGGATAGGAAGTTAAAACCCACACAGATCCTATTTAGTTTTGAGCCGACTGGCAGACTTAAAGATGCATGAGGAAAACAGGATGCTCTACTTACGCCCACAGATATGTGGAATTTTGAGTGAAATATACTCAGATCTCAGAGAGGATGAAACCTCTGATTCCCTCACATTTAAGTAGAGAGTGAAAGTGCGCTTTGGACTGACTGCAGAACAAAGCCAAAAAGCCTTTCGTGAAATTAAAAGGAAACCAGGAGAGAATGATAGAATCATAGAGTTGGAAGAGACCAGAAGGGCCATCGAGTCCAACCCCCTGCCAAGCAGGAAACACCATCAGAGCACTCCTGACATATGGTTGTCAAGCCTCTGCTTAAAGACCTCCAAAGTAGGAGACTCCACCACACTCCTTGGCAGAACATTCCACTGTCGAACAGCTCTTACTGTCAGGAAGTTCTTTCTAATGTTTAGGTGGAATCTTCTTTCTTGTAGTTTGGATCCATTGCTCCGTGTCCGCTTCTCTGGAGCAGCAGAAAACAACCTTTCTCCCTCCTCTATGTGACATCCTTTTATATATTTGAACATGGCTATCATATCACCCCTTAACCTCCTCTTCTCCAGGCTAAACATGCCCAGCTCCCTTAGCCGTTCCTCAGAAGGCATCGTTTCCAGGCCTTTGACCATTTTGGTTGCCCTCCTCTGGACACGTTCCAGTTTGTCAGTGTCCTTCTTGAACTGTGGTGCCCAGAACTGGACACAGTACTCCAGGTGAGGTCTGACCAGAGCAGAATACAGTGGCACTATTACTTCCCTTGATCTAGATGCTATACTCCTATTGATGCAGCCCAGAATTGCATTGGCTTTTTTAGCTGCCGCGTCACACTGTTGGCTCATGTCAAGTTTGTGGTCAACCAAGACTCCTAGATCCTTTTCACATGTACTGCTCTCAAGCCAGGTGTCCCCCATCTTGTATTTGTGCCTCTCATTTTTTCCCCCAAGTGCAATACTTTACATTCCTCCCTGTTAAAATTCAGCTTGTTTGTTTTGGCCCAGTTCTCTAATCTGTCAAGGTCGTTTTAAAGTGTGATCCTGTCCTCTGGGGTGTTAGCCACCCCTCCCAGTTTGGTGTCATCTGCAAATTTGATCAGGATGCCCTTGAGTCCATCATCCAGGTCGTTGATAAAGATGTTGAATAAGACCAGGCCCAAGACAGAACTTTGTGGCACCCCACTAGTCACTCTTCTCCAGGATGAAGAGGAACCATTGATGAGCACTCTTTGGGTTCGGTCAGTCAGCCAGTTACAAATCCACTGAGTGGTAGCATAGTCAAGACCGCATTTTACCAGCTTCTTTACAGGAATATCATGGGGCACCTTGTCAAATGCCTTGCTGAAATCAAGGTAGGCTACATCCACTGCGTTTCCTTCATCTACCAGGCTTGTAATTCTGTCAAAAAACGAGATCAGGTTAGTCTGACATGACTTATTTTTCAGAAATCCATGCTGACTATTGGTGATCACAGCATTCCTTTCTAGGTGCTCACAGACTGTTTGCTTAATGATCTGCTCCAGAATCTTCCCTGGTATTGATGTCAGACTGACTGGGCGGTAATTGTTTGGGTCCTCTCTTTCCCCCCTTTTGAAAATAGGGACAACATTTGCCCTCCTCCAGTCTGCCGGGACTTCGCCTGTTCTCCAGGAATTCTCAAAGATGACTGCCAGTGGTTCTGAGATCACATCTGCCAGTTCTTTTAATACTCTTGGATGCAGTTCATCTGGCCCTGGAGACTTGAATACATCTAAACTAGCCAAGTATTCTTGTACTATCTCCTTAGTTATTCTGGGCTGTGTTTCCTTTGCTGAATCATTTGCTCCAAATTCTTCAGGTCGGGCATTGTTTTCTTTATCGGAGAAGACTGAGGCAAAGAAGGCATTGAGGAGTTCAGCCCTTTCTGTGTCCCCTGTTTGCATTTCACCATCTTCTCCCCTGAGTGACCCCACTGTTTCTTTGTTCTTCCTTTTGCTACAAAAAAACCAATAAAAGCCTTTTTTGTTGCTTTTAACCTCTCTAGCAAGCCTGAGTTCATTCTGTGCTTTAGCTTTTCTGACTTTGTGTCTACACGTGCTGGCTATTTGTTTGAATTCCTCTTTGGTGGTTTCCCCCCTTTTCCATTTTTTGTAGACATCCTTTTTTAATCTTAACTCAGTTAAAAGTTCTTTAGATAGCCACCCTGGCTTCTTTAGGCACCTTCCATGTTTCCGTCTCATTGGTATTGCCTGACGTTGTGCTTTTAGTATCTCCCTCTTCACAAACTCCCAGCCATCATGAACTCCCTTTCCTTTTAGTATTACTGTCCATGGGATCTCACCCAGCACTTCCCTAAGTTTTATGAAGTCGGCTTTCTTAAAGTCAAGAAATTGAGTCCTAGTATGCTTGGCTGCTCCTTTCCGCTGTATAGTAAACTTCAGAAGAGCATGATCACTCGCGCCTAATGATCCTTCCACTTCTGCCCCACTAAGCAGGTCATCAACATTGGTTAGGACCAGATCTAAAATGGCTGTTCCTCTTGTTGCTTCTCCCACTTTCTGGACAATGAAGTTGTCTGCAAGGCCAGTGAGGAATCTGTTTGACCTTATGCTCTTGGCTGAGTTTGACATCCAACAAATATCCGGGTAATTGAAGTCCCCCATTACTACTATCTCCCTTCCTTTTGCATGCTTGGCCATCTGTTCCAGGAAGGCATCATCTATGTCCTCCGTTTGGCTTGGGGATCTATAGTAAACTCCCACAATGAGGTCTCTGTTATTTTTCTTTCCCTTAATTTTGACCCAAATGCTCTCACTTTGGCTTTGAGGTTCTAAATCTTGGATCTCTTCACAGGTATACACATCCCTGACATATAACGCCACTCCTCCTCCTTTCTTGTCTGGTCTGTTTCTCTGAAATAGATTGTATCCCCCCATTATTACATTCCATTCGTGGGACTTATCCCACCAGGTTTCAGTGATGCCTATTATGTCATATTTAGTTTGCTGTACCAAGAGCTCAAGCTCATCTTGTTTATTTCCCATGCTTTGCGCATTAGTGTACAGACATTGAAGTCCATTAATCATTCCCCCGTGTCTCTTATTTAAGGATTTTTTCCTCCCACCACTAGGTCCGCGTGCTGTTTGCTCCATTTGGTCTATGACATTTGGATGATCATCTTCATCAATTGATAGACTCCTACCTTCAGGAGCACTGTCTCCCTCCCCCACATTAGTCAGTTTAAAGCCCTCCTGATGAGGTTTCTGAGATTTTTGGCAAAAACATTTCTCCCAACCATTGTGAGGTGCAGCCCATCGCTTGCCAGAAGTCCATCTTCAAGAAACTGCAGTCCGTGATCTAAGAATCCAAACCGTTCCTGTTTGCACCATTTGCGAAGCCAGCTGTTCACTTCCACTATTTTTCCCTCTCTCCCTGGGCCACGTCGTACAACTGGGAGGACAGATGAGATGACAATTTGTGCATTTAGTTGCTTCAATTTCCTGCCCAGAGCCTCGTAGTCTCTTTTGATCTTCTGGAGGCTATTGCTTGCAGTGTCATTGGTTCCCACATGAACCAAGAGGAAGGGGTATTTGTCAGTGGGTTTTATGATTCCTTGCAGTCGTTCAGTTACATCTTGGATCGTAGCCCCGGGGAGACAGCACACTTCCCGAGACATCTTGTCAGGCCCACAGATCACTGCTTCTGTTCCCCTCAGTAGGGAATCCCCTATCACCACTACACGCCTCCTCTTAGGTTTGGTCGGAGTTCTTCCGTGAGCTGTCCGTTCCAAGGTCGCCTGCGCATTCCCTGAGGACTGACTTTGCTGCTCGTCTTCATATACCTGATCGACTGTAATGAGGGAGAGCTCCTCAAATGGAGTCTGCTCTTCGTCTTCCATGCTAGGGGAGAGGACCTCAAAGCGATTGTGTATTTCTAAACAATCAGAGCGAACCCTGGGCCTCCTACTTCTTTGAGTCACATTTCTCCATATATCTGGCTCCTGTGTTGGTGAACTAGCTTCCTTCTCAGGGGAGTCCCCTGTCTCCTCCTTGGTGGAGACGGTGTGCTCTGTTGCTTCCAAGAAGAGCTCCAGCTCTCTAATTCTTTGGAGCGTAGCTACACGTTCCTCCAGTTGCTGGACTTTGTCTTTTAAGAGGGCAATCAACATGCAATTGCTGCAGGTAAAGCTGCCTGCAACCTTTGGCAAGATGGCAAACATTGCGCAGGAACCGCAGGCGACTGCAGCTGTTCCCTCCCCCTCCATCTTGAGAACGTGTCGTTGGGGGTGGCTACAGTGGTCCTCCATCATAAAAAGCGTGAAGACAAATAACTCCCCCCACAAAAAATCCTAGGTCTCCCCCAACAAACGTTTGAGACTAGCTCCCCTAAATCTAAAAGATGGATCAAACTGCGCGCACCCTGACCTTTGCACAGGGAGAACAGCTAATCAGCCACAAAGAAACACACACACACAAGAAAACCCTTTTTGCTCCTTCTTCAACTGCTGCCCTGCAGTTTTCTAGGGGTGGGGGGAGGGATTGGGCTCCCAGGTCAAGAGAGCACCTTGTATCCTGGCACTGAAAAGACACCCCCACACACACACACTTTGTTTTTTTAATATAATATTTATTAAGGTTTTTTTTAAAAAAACACATAAAATTATAAAGTACAATTCACACAACTAACAATTTAGAAAGAAATAAAGAAAGACATAAAAGCAAAAGAATGATTAGATATAGATAAAAAGAAAAACAAACATAAGTTTAAAATTTAAAATTAATTCCATCCTTCAATCTCCTTTATCTCATCACCTTATTTCTTTGACCCCCTCACACCTCCCCTTTTGTATTCCCATTTAAAAAATCCTTTCAGCAAATCCTTACCCTCTGTCCTTTTTCATAACTCTACTTCATCACCTATTGTAAATATATATTTCTAAAAATTAACAATATATGCTTACATACACTAAAAAAACAACAAAAAAACTTTTAACCAATACCACTTATTTTCCCTCCAACGTCTCTTTAACTTTCCTTAATTTTACAGTGTTTCTGCAAATAATCTTTAAATTTCTTCCAATCTTCTTCCACCGACTCTTCTCCCTGGTCACGGATTCTGCCAGTCATTTCTGCCAGTTCCATGTAGTCCATCACCTTCATTTGCCATTCTTCCAGAGTGGGTAAATCTTGTGTCTTCCAATACTTTGCGATGAGTATTCTTGCTGCTGTTGTTGCATACATAAAAAAAGTTTTGTCCTTCTTTGGCACCAATTGGCCAACGATGCCCAGGAGAAAGGCCTCTGGTTTCTTCAGGAAGGTATATTTAAATACCTTTTTCAATTCATTATATATCATTTCCCAGAAGGCCTTAATCTTTGGGCACGTCCACAAAAGGTGAAAGAATGTACCTTCAGTTTCCTTACATTTCCAACATTTATTATCGGGCAAATGATAGATTTTTGCAAGCTTGACTGGTGTCATGTACCACCTGTATACCATTTTCATAATATTCTCTCTTAAGGCATTACATGCCGTAAATTTCATACCTGTGGTCCATAACTGTTCCCAGTCAGCAAACATAATATTATGTCCAATGTTCTGTGCCCATTTAATCATAGCAGATTTAACCGTCTTGTCTTGAGTATTCCATTTTAACAGCAAGTTATACATTCTTGAAAGTATCTTAGTTTCAGGATCTAACAGTTCTGTTTCCAACTTTGATTTTTCCACCTGGAAGCCAATTTCTTTATCCAAATTATAAACCTCTCTTATTTGATAATAATGAAGCCAATCTCTCACTCTGTCTTTTAATTTCTCAAAACTCTGCAATCCCCTCACACACTTTGTGGCATCTCCTTTCGGCAAAGGGTCAAAACATAGTTCCAACTTGAAAACCACCTCCAGGACCAGGCAGCCTCAATGGGCTTTGCACTACAACTCCCAACCGGGCCTGCCAGCAGAAGGCAGGGGGGATGGAAACAGCCGTCCAAAAGGTCCAACCAGCTCCAGAGGCGACCCAAGGCTGCTCTCCAACGGGGCGCTGCTCCAGGCATCTGAGTTGCCCAGTTCAAGGGAGCTGGCGGGACTAAGAACCGGGGTTCCTGAATTGCAGGGGTTGGACTAGATGAGCCTGGAGTGTCCTCTTCCAGGATTCCTCTTCTGGCTGCCAATGCCACGGCTGGAATGTCTCCCAAAACTGCCCCCCCTTTCACAAGGAGCTCTCTCTCTCCCCCCCCCCCCCCCGGTATCTTAAACTACCCTTTGACTGGCAACCATCTTCAGTCTCCTTGCTGGACAATCCCAACCAAAGATGCATTAGATTATCTGAAATCTACTCAGGAGTCCTGTAGTGACTTCATGCTCTTTATTGCAGCTTGTAAAGCAGTGATTTAATGGCCCCCAAACCTCAGGCTGTTATATACATTATTTACACAATTAGTCTCGTCTGATTGGCTAATTCTGCTTCCCTCCTGGAGCCTGATTGGTCTTTTCCTGCAGGCCAATCAGTTGTTGCATTCTAGGATCCTACTAGCCTTTTCTTCTAGGATCCAAGCTTAGTAAATAACCTTCTCCATCCTCCGTGTCCCCAATTCTTAAATAGGCTTTATTTCAAAACAGGGTGGGGGGTAGAGATGGCTTAGTCTTCCAAACAACCCTTTATCCATTAGTTAGGAGACAAGCTTCCCAGTGCAAGGAGAGGAAAGCAGACCTCTGAGCCCAGCCTGGCCCCCCACCAAATCTTGCCCGCATGCCTTGAGGCCCCAAGATGGGTGGAGGAAGGCCTGGGGGGCAGCTGCTGGCTGGGACTTTGATTGGGGCAGGGTGGGGGCACACGGAGAGGGAGACAGGAAGACCGGCCAGGGGGTGGCACTGGGGGGGATTTATTCACATTGGTTTTCTATCCAAACCAGGCCTGGGCCTGGGCCAGCTTGCCTAAAATCTTAGACCCTGCCAGGGTGGCGAGGACATGGCTGACCATTGGCACCGCTTATGCATGAGCCATAAGGGCCTTCTTTATGGTACATTTGTAGTCTGCGCAGATGTGGACTGAGCCATTGGGCTTGACAGGTGTGATGACTGGGGTTTCTCAGGGGGATTAGGCACAAGCTAGAGCACTCCTTGCTCCACAAGCCGGTCTAATTCCACTCCCAGCCACTCTGCTCAACCCTTTGCTAAAATCCTGCTCTCCTCCCTCCTCTCCGTCTCAGAGGCTGGGCTTTCTGTCTCATCTCAAGAACCGCCAAAGCGCCCGCAATTGCCTCTTATCTTCCACCCAAACCGTCCACATCAATCCTAAGCGTCTCCTGTTCTGATTTCCATTTTTGTCTTCTTTTCCATGTTTTCAGACTTCTCCTCCCTTCCTTTCATGGAGATATCTAGTGCTTCTGTTTTCTTTGTCAGTGTCTCTACTTTAGTGGTTAAATTAGTCACCATTTAATGATTTTTATTAATTCGGGCTAATAGCTTCTCCAAATTTAACACAGGCCTGGTGTTAACTGTTTTTGAACTGCCATATTCAAAATCTCCCTCTCCCTTTTTCTCAAAGCAGCCTATTTTCCAGCAGCACCTTTTCAGTTTCTCAAGGTCACAGAATAACTCTTTCCCAAGAGATCCTGTTTCCTGCATTTTTCTAGCCCTCCCTCTTCCTTCCAGCCTGATACCCAACACACATAAGCTGTTTAACATAAAATCCAATTTCTCAAATTAAAATTCAAATTAAACAAATTAACCAAATAATTACTTTAAGAGAGGAACCATAAAACAGAAAAAAGAAATAATGTGTCCAAGAGGACCTAGCAATTTAGACGTCCAGATAAGAGTGGTTGTCTTGCAGGAATCCAATTCTCTGTAAGTGGCTCAGAGTAGAAGAAATATTTTCCTTCAAAGAGAAACAAACTTGTGCAAACCTGTCTTGATTTTAGCTTTTTCAGCCAGTCCTTTTAAGAGCTCCAATTGTGTTAAGAACTTTAAAAATGAGACCAAACTTTCATAAATCCCTCCGATCACACTCTTGGCACTGAAATAGTTTCTACCCTGTGTGAATTCTCTGATGGGAAATGAGATTGTTGCTTTGACTGAAGCTCTTTCCTCATTCCACACACAGTTAGGGTTTCTCCCCTGTGTGGATTTTGTGATGGGCTGTGAGACTTTCTTTCCTGGTGAAGCTCTTTCCACATTCCAGACACTGATAGGGGTTTTCCCCTGTATGAATTCTTTGATGGGAAGTGAAGGTTATTTTCCAGGTGAAGCTCTTTCCACATTCCAGACACTGATAGGGTTTCTCCCCTGTATGAATCCTTTGATGGGAAGTGAGTTCAAATCTCGTCCTGAAGCTTTTTCCACATTCCATGCACTGATAGGGTTTCTCCCCTGTATGAATCCTTTGATGGGAAGTGAGATGGGCCTTCTGATTGAAGCTCTTTCCACATTCCAGACACTGGTAGGGTTTCTCCCCTGTATGAATCCTTTGATGGAAAGTGAGCTTGGCCCTCTGATAGAAGCTCTTTCCACATTCTAGACACTGATAGGGGTTTTCCCCTGTATGAATTCTTTGATGGGAAGTGAAGGTTATTTTCCAGGTGAAGCTCTTTCCACATTCCAGACACTGATAGGGTTTCTCTCCTGTATGAATCCTTTGATGGGAAGTGAGTTCAAATCTCGTCCTGAAGCTTTTTCCACATTCCATGCACTGAAAGGGTTTCTCCCCTGTATGAATTCTTTGATGGGAGGTGAGCTTGGCCCTCTGATTGAAGTTCTTTCCACATTCCAAGCACTGATAGGGTTTCTTCTCAAGGGGATTTCTTTGATGGGAAGTGTAATGTGAGCTCTGACTGAAGCTCTCTCCACAGTCTGAATCCTGATATGGCTCCTCCTCTGTGTGGATTTCGTTGTGGTCTCCCTTGTTCTTCATTTCCAATTCATCAGCACCTGAAACTAAGAGGCAAACGGATTAGAGTCTCGGGAAGAAGTGCAGCCCCAAATTTTGGAAAAATGCTAATTAATGTTTGGGACAGGGGAAGAACTGAAGGGAGTTAGATGTTATAAAGTTCCTTTTGTTCTGTAAAAACGTCTAGTTTCGTATACAAATCAAGTTGAATATTATATGTTTTCTCTCTCTAGTTTTTAAAAGTACAGCTTAACCTGGTAACGTTATTTTGTTCAAATTTAAATATGGATCTGTACTATCTTCATAAATAAAATGTGCTTTAATTATTATTTTAAAGGTGGCCAAAGCGGAAAAGTTCCCTGTTCAAAATTAAGATATACAGTGGTACCTCAGGTTACATACGCTTCATTTTACATACTGTCAGAGCTGCTTCTAGATCCTAGCTCACAGAGGATCATGCTAGCCAGCGGTTACTTTGTAAAAGTCTTTATTGAGTTACAGTTTCCATTCTCAAGCTGCTGCGTGCAGCTCTACGTCTTAAGGGTTAGACCGGCGAAGCTCCGTCTGAGTCTCCGCCCCCTGTACACCAGCTAAGTACCCTAACCTTACTCCACCTTTTCCGCCTGACCGTTCTTCTCTGGGTCCCTCTGCCCCCGTGGTCTCTTCCTTTCGGGACGCTTCTGACGCTGACCCCCCGGACCCTTCTGTCTGTTGAATGGTTTCTTTAAATGTTAAGGTTCATCATTGTTCCACTCCATGTGTATGTCTTTAAGGGGCCGGAGCAAGGGCCAGAGCAAGATAACGAGACCCAGCTTTACAGCTGTGAAACATAGCAGGTGCTGCTGAGTTGTATTTGATTAAGGCGTGTCAGCATTTGGGTAGAGTATATAAGGAGCAGCACCTAGCTCTCCCATTACCCTGGGGGATGGGTTGGTGGTTGGGTCTGGTTTGTTGATGTATTTAGTGTAAATGGAGTTTTTGTTTTTCTTATTAAAACCTTCAAGTTATTTTTGAGTCCTTTCTTTTTAATGCATGATCTCCCCAGCAAGCTCTCTGCTGCGTTACTATACTGCAAAAATCCAACACTGTCTCCTTGCGTCGGGCTTTAGGACCTGGCTCCCTTTCCGGGCTGCTTACTGCGCCACCTTCCTGTGTATTTGAACTTGGCGCGCGCGCCCAACCTTTCACTTTCCGCCTGACCGTTTCCTCGCTCCCCGATGGAGGTGTGGCCACTCCTGACTCATGCCCTCCCTCCTGCTGCGAGCTGCCAGAGCTCGGTACCTGGCGCCCTTCCTCTCCACTGCGTTCTGCTGGTGATGCTGGCCCCGATTTCCAACTGCTGCTCTCTGAGCCCCCTCTGGACCCTTCTTCCTGGGGTGCCCCCCTAAGCTCCCCCCTTGCCATGGCCACTGGCGCTCCTTCCTGTGAATCTTCTGATTCACTGGAAAGACTCGGAGATCTCGGGTCGTCGTCATCACTCATCTTTTCTTCTGCCTCCTCCCCCTCGCTCTCTGTTTCCTCCCTTGCCCTCGCCTCTGCTCCTGAACCCCTGACACATACGCTTCAGGTTACACACTCTGCTAAACCAGAAATAATGCTTCAGTTTAAGAACTTTGCTTCAGGTTAAAAACAGAAATCATGCCCCAGCGGTGCGGCGGCAGCAGGAGACCCCATTAGCTAAAGTGGTGCTTCAGGTTAAAAACAGTTTCATGTTAAGAACGGACCTCCGGAACGAATTAAGTACTTAACCCGAGGTACCACTGTATTCAATATGCTAAGTTGTACAATATGCAATAATAAATCTAAACAAATTTTAAGAGTGGACATCCAGAAAGAATTAAGTTCTTAACCCGAAGTACCACTGTACTTAAATGCTACATTACTGTGAGAAGTTACAGGGGACGAGGCAGGGGGCCTTCTCGGTAGGGGAACCCACCCTGTGGAACGCCCTCCCATCAGATGTCAAGGAAATAACTATGCAACTTTTAGAGGACTTCTGAAGGCACATCTGTATTGGGAAGTTTTTAATGTTTGATGTTTTATTATATTTGTTGGAAGTTGCCCAGAGTGGCTGGGGCAACCCAGTCAGATGGGCAAGGTAAAAATGATAAAATTATCATTATTGTTACTACAGGGTTCACTGCCTGAGATTCAAAAAGCATGGCTCTGTTTTGGGATGGAGTTTGTTTGGTTCAGTCGTGGAATCTGTGCCATCTCCAATGCCAAGCGACTCTTTGGTCAACCAGAGAGAGACAGAAGCAAGAACAAAAGCAGGAAACTGGACTGAAGCTACTTCAACACCTCAAATCACTCTGAATCCTACATTTAAGAAGGCCTGGGCAGTTCAGACAGCCTGATCATGGTTTTAAACGGCAGAACTGGAGGAAGAATATTCACAGGGAAAACAATCAATAGCCATACATCCAAGGTTTGCTGCGGGAGTGTTAACATCCCAGGTGCTGTGGGTGGCGCTGTTGAGCCCCATCAAAATATCAGAGGTTCGTCACATAGAGAGATGTCTTGCATTACAAAACAGATAGGATGATCCAATAGGGAGCCTTACCGAGAGAGTCCAAGATCCCACGATTCTCCTCCACGACTTCCTTATGGAGAGCTCTCTGGTCAGGATCCAGCAACGCCCACTCCTCGTCTGTGAAATGGACAGCCACATCTTCAAAGCACACTGGACCCTAACAGAACAGGAAAAAGGCTGTCCTCTTAGAGAACATTCACTTGGCTCTGTTGTTTTCTACAGCGGCCAGACCCCTCTCTGCCTTCCTCATCCCTCTCTCCTGCTGCAGCTTCTGCCTCGGAGTCTGGGCTGCTCTCTGCCACAGACTCCCTCTGCTCCCTGAGCCCTCTTCCCTCTCCAGCTTCAGACCCCTCCTCCTCCTCCTCCTCCTCCCAGTCGGCTCCCTCTTCTCTGGCTCCTCCCACCATTCCTCTGCATCCAGCCAGTCTGCATCCAAGCAGTCCTTCCCCACAAGGCTCCTTCCCCCTACCTGATCTGGGTCCACAGCTGCTGCCTCCCCTCCACCACCATGAAAAGATGAAGGAGCAGGTCTTGGTGGCATCATTCCGTCACCTGGGAGAGACCAAGGTAAGTGGAAACCGTGAGCGCCTGCTTCTCTCAGAGGTGAAACAGTGCATCTCTCAGTACAGATGGGGCTTCGTCCAAGTCTCCCCTGCTAGCTTCCGGTTCCGCTCTGCTTTAATGGAGGCAGCGGGAGATCGTTGGCAATGGAAAAACAAGGATGACTGAGGGTAATTCTCCTTGCAAGTTTCCCCCAGGGACAGGGGGGAACGGGCTTCACTCCCAGTTCGTCTTGGTACCAGGCTCTGGCTCCGGCATGGATTGCGAGAGGCAGGGGGACGCTGAGTGCAAAAGCCCTTGGCCTGCCGAAAACCCTCCTGCGCCGCCATTAAGAAGCAGAGGTTCTCCTGTCAATCAGAGCTCAATTTGGACTAATGTACAGGCGTTGCTGGTAGAGATGAGATCATAAACTGCGGAATTAAACAAGCTGCAAGGTCTTTAAGGTTTGAATTTGGGAATAAACTTCATTTGCTGCAAAAGACAGTGAGTGGGGGGAGGGGAGCCTATGGCTTCTTTATATCAAGTTTTCTTCTCTGCATTTATGATTTGGCAGCCCGCCATTGAATACTGGTTGGAAATATATATGTACAGGTGAGCAGGGATGAAACTGGATTGCAGATATGGAATATAACATCAAATGGAACTGTGTGTGTAAAAACAAAAAGGAAAAAGGGAGGGAAGCTCTATTTTGCAAAATGTTTACGATGGAAAATTAGAGGTGACTCTTCCCCATCCTTTATTATATACAGACTGAACTGATTAATGCTAAAAGGACTTGGAATTTAATTGGATAAATGCGCATTTATCTTAGGCCAGACAGGGATGTAAGGAATCTGAAAGTTTTGAGGGAGCTGATAAGGTTCATTACTGAGTCATTTGCAGTTCTGACCGATCCCTCTCCTTCCCAGGCGGAGAAGAAAAATGGCCAAAACTGATCATTTATTGGGACAGTGTGATTTTTGCAGCTGCTGTTAAAGTTGCCAAACAATGAAGCACAGGACAGAGCGATGGAGAATTTCTGAAACCACAATGGGATATTAGCTCCGCCCAAGGATTGATGGAGAACAGCAACAACCAGGAAAAGATAGACAGAACATTTTACAAGGAAGGAGAAAAACATCACGAACAGAAAGATTGCCACACACGGGAAGAATAAGGATACAGCTGGAGTGCCTCACTTGTAGTTTTATATATTATTTGAAGTTTCAATACGAATGGAAGTCATTAATATTGCAGTTGTTGTATAAAGGATTGTTATCTTGACAGGAGTGTAATTGAAATTAATAAGATTTTGGAATGGAGAAATCAAGAAAATCATCAAACCATCAGTTTTAGCATGCGGGGAGGGGCACCTATATTATATAATTTGGTATCTTAAAGATTGGTATTACTAATTGTATTGTGATTTCGCATTGTTATAATGAGGCCATTATTGAACTGTAATTGTAAACTAATCAAATTACTATCGTAAATGTCTCCCCTGCTGAGCACATTTGGACATTTGTACCCATTTCATATAATAGTTGTGCAAAAATACATCTCTCCCCCCCCCGAGCTCTGGGCTCCAGGTGTCTTCCCCCAAAAGATGCAAAGAACTCAGAGATTAGTTTCAAAACCAAGAGAATGTGACAAAACGGGGGAGAAAACACTCCTCCCTCCTTACCCAGAGGCCTCACTCTGGCGTCCAACGGAGTCTTCTCTGCCTCAGAAGAATCAAGACCCCTTTCTGCCAAAAGATCCTTCCTCTGAAAGAGCAACAAGGATTCAAAACAGAGAATGGGGAGAAGGGTTACAGAAGGAATGGCAGAGGCAAGCGCTTTTGGGGGACAGAGGTGAAAGCTGCTTCCTGCTTCTGCTAGACTGGTGTCTGGGGTTGGCTGCCAGGACCATGAAACATTGGTCCTCAAGGATCTTCACTGGCTCCCAGAACGTTTCCCAGCACAATTCAAAGCCCTAAACGGCCTCAAAGGCCCACTATACCCAAAGGAGCGTCTCCATGAACTGAGGTCCAGTTCTGAGGGTCTTCTGCTGATTCCCTCACTGTGGTAAGTGAAGTTACAGGGAACCAGGCAGAAGACCTTCTCCACAGTGGCCCCCACCCTGGGGAATGCCCTCCCATCAGGTGAGAAGGAGATAAGAAAATGCATAACTTTTAGAAGACATCTGATGTCTTCTTATGCTTTTATATGTGCTGGAAGGCACCCAGCCACAAGTGTGATAAATAATAATAATAATAATAATAATAATAATAATAATAATAATCTGTCCAAAAAAGGATGGGCCATTAGGAAATGATTTGGGAATACTCTCCCTCCTCTTTGGAGCCCCTTGGGAGTATCCAGAGGAAAGTCTCTCTCACCTGCTGCTCTGCCTGCTTCCTCTCCTCTGCCTGACTCAGGAGGAAACCTTCGGCCAGGGCCACCGCCTGGGAACTGGTCTCCGCTCCGCATTCCCTCACCCAGTTCTTCATCTCCTGAGGAAGGACAGCCAGGAACTGCTCCAAGATCACCAGGTCCAGCATCTCAGCTTTCGTGTGCCTTTCTGGCTTCAGCCATTGATGGCAAAGGTGGTAGAGTTGGCTGCAAACCTCTCGGGGTCCTTTGGCCTCCTGGTAGCAGAACTGCCTGAGCTGCTGGCTCTGCACCTCTGAGCAAGGGGTGTCCTCCTCACCCAGTTCCTTCTTCACAGAGTTTTCCCAGAATCCCCCACTGCTCCCCGTTTCCATGGCATGGCCTCTTGCTGCTTCAGGGCCAGCTGAGTCTTGCTCATCCATCTCTGTTCTCAGGACACCTCCAAGAGATCGGAAGGAGCCCCTTGGTCCTCTGCCAAGTTCTAATGGAAGGTGCAGAAAATCCTACGAATCAAACACACTATTCTATTGTAAGACGAATACACAGCCAAGAGAAGAAGAATGTTCCCTGAGGAAGCATGGATGAGTCTTCCTAGGAACCAGGGCTGGATTGCCACCGTCCCTGTTGTTGTTTAGTCGTGTCCGCCTCTTTGTGACCCCCTGGACCAGAGCACGCCAGGCCCTCCTGTCATTCATTGCCTCCCGCAGTTTAGTCAAACAAATAAAGAATTAGGGAGGGGAAAATGCCCGACATACAGAGATTTATGAATAGAGAGAGAAGCTAAAGCGTTTGCAAGGAGGACGGTTTGTAAGCAGAGGTATTCCTGTCCTTCTCCTTCGTGGTCTTTCCCTCCTAATATACTTATCCCTCATAATAATGTCATTCTTAATATACTTCTCCCTCACAATAATGTCCCTCTTAATATCCTTCTCCCTCATAATAATGTCCCTCTTAATATCCTTCTCCCTCATAATTATGTCTGTCTTAATATCCTTCTCCCTCATGTCCCCCTTAATGTCCTTCTTTCTCATAATAATGTCCCTCTTAATATACTTCTCCCTCACAATAATGTCCCTCCGAATGTCCTTCTCCCTCATGTCCCTCTTAATATATTTCTCCCTCACAATAATGTCCCTCTTAATATCCTTCTCCCTCACAATAATGTCCCTCTTAATATCCTTCTCCCTCACAATCATGTCCCTCTTAATATCCTTCTCCCTCATAATAATGTCCCTCTTAATATCCTTCTCCTTCACAATCATGTCCCTCTTAATATCCTTCTCCCTCACAATCATGTCCCTCTTAATATCCTTCTCCCTCATAATAATGTCCCTCTTAATATACCTCTCCCTCACAATTATGTCCCTCTTAATATCCTTCTCCCTCACAATAATGTCCCTTTTAATATCCTTCTCCCTCACAATCATGTCCCTCTTAATGTCCTTCTCCCTCATAATTATGTCCCTCTTAATATACTTCTCCCTCACAATAATGTCCCTCCGAATGTCCTTCTCCCTCATGTCCCTCTTAATATATTTCTCCCTCACAATAATGTCCCTCTTAATGTCCTTCTCCCTCACAATTATGTCCCTCTTAATATCCTTCTCCCTCACAATCATGTCCCTCTTAATATCCTTCTCCCTCACAATCATGTCCCTCTTAATATCCTTCTCCCTCACAATCATGTCCCTCTTAATATCCTTCTCCCTCATAATAATGTCCCTCTTAATATACTTCTCCCTCACAATTATGTCCCTCTTAATATACTTCTCCCTCACAATTATGTCCCTCTTAATATATTTCTCCCTCACAATAATGTCCCTCTTAATATCCTTCTCCCTCACAATAATGTCCCTCTTAATATCCTTCTCCCTCACAATCATGTCCCTCTTAATATATTTCTCCCTCACAATAATCTCCCTCTTAATATACTTCTCCCTCATAATAATGTCCCTCTTAATATCCTTCTCCCTCATAATAATGTCCCTCTTAATATCCTTCTCCCTCACAATCATGTCTCTCTTAATATACTTCTCCCTCATAATAATGTCTCTCTTAATATCCTTCTCCCTCACAATCATGTCCCTCTTAATATCCTTCTCCCTCACAATCATGTCCCTCCGAATGTCCTTCTCCCTCACAATCATGTCCCTCTTAATATCCTTCTCCCTCATAATTATGTCCCTCTTAATATCCTTCTCCCTCACAATCATGTCCCTCTTAATATACTTCTCCCTCATAATCATGTCCCTCTTAATATCCTTCTCCCTCATAAAATGTCCCTCTTAATGTCCTTCTCCCTCACAATTATGTCCCTCTTAATATCCTTCTCCCTCACAATTATGTCCCTCTTAATATCCTTCTCCCTCACAATCATGTCCCTCTTAATATCCTTCTCCCTCACAATCATGTCCCTCTTAATATCCTTCTCCCTCACAATCATGTCCCTCTTAATATCCTTCTCCCTCATATTTATGTCCCTCTTAATATCCTTCTCCCTCACAATCATGTCCCTCTTAATATCCTTCTCCCTCATAATAATGTCCCTCTTAATATACCTCTCCCTCACAATTATGTCCCTCTTAATATCCTTCTCCCTCACAATAATGTCCCTTTTAATATCCTTCTCCCTCACAATCATGTCCCTCTTAATGTCCTTCTCCCTCATAATTATGTCCCTCTTAATATACTTCTCCCTCACAATAATGTCCCTCCGAATGTCCTTCTCCCTCATGTCCCTCTTAATATATTTCTCCCTCACAATAATGTCCCTCTTAATGTCCTTCTCCCTCACAATTATGTCCCTCTTAATATCCTTCTCCCTCACAATCATGTCCCTCTTAATATCCTTCTCCCTCACAATCATGTCCCTCTTAATATCCTTCTCCCTCACAATCATGTCCCTCTTAATATCCTTCTCCCTCACAATCATGTCCCTCTTAATATCCTTCTCCCTCATAAAATGTCCCTCTTAATGTCCTTCTCCCTCACAATCATGTCCCTCTTAATATCCTTCTCCCTCATAAAATGTCCCTCTTAATGTCCTTCTCCCTCACAATTATGTCCCTCTTAATATCCTTCTCCCTCACAATTATGTCCCTCTTAATATCCTTCTCCCTCATAAAATGTCCCTCTTAATGTCCTTCTCCCTCACAATTATGTCCCTCTTAATATCCTTCTCCCTCACAATTATGTCCCTCTTAATATCCTTCTCCCTCACAATCATGTCCCTCTTAATATCCTTCTCCCTCATAAAATGTCCCTCTTAATGTCCTTCTCCCTCACAATTATGTCCCTCTTAATATCCTTCTCCCTCACAATTATGTCCCTCTTAATATCCTTCTCCCTCACAATCATGTCCCTCTTAATATCCTTCTCCCTCATAATCATGTCCCTCTTAATATCCTTCTCCCTCACAATCATGTCCCTCTTAATATCCTTCTCCCTCACAATCATGTCCCTCTTAATATCCTTCTCCCTCACAATTATGTCCCTCTTAATATCCTTCTCCCTCACAATCATGTCCCTCTTAATATCCTTCTCCCTCACAATCATGTCCCTCTTAATATCCTTCTCCCTCACAATCATGTCCCTCTTAATATCCTTCTCCCTCACAATCATGTCCCTCTTAATATCCTTCTCCCTCACAATCATGTCCCTCTTAATATACTTCTCCCTCACAATAATCTCCCTCTTAATATACTTCTCCCTCACAATTATGTCCCTCTTAATATACTTCTCCCTCACAATAATCTCCCTCTTAATATACTTCTCCCTCACAATTATGTCCCTCTTAATATCCTTCTCCCTCACAATCATGTCCCTCTTAATGTCCTTCTCCCTCACAATAATCTCCCTCTTAATCTCCTTCTCCCTCACAATCCTGTCCCTCTTAATATTCTTCTCCCTCACAATCATCTCCCTCTTAATGTCCTTCTCCCTCACAATTATGTCCCTCTTAATATCCTTCTCCCTCACAATTATGTCCCTCTTAATATCCTTCTCCCTCACAATCATGTCCCTCTTAATGTCCTTCTCCCTCATAATAATGTCCCTCTTAATCTCCTTCTCCCTCACAATCCTGTCCCTCTTAATATCCTTCTCCCTCACAATTATGTCCCTCTTAATATCCTTCTCCCTCACAATCATGTCCCTCTTAATGTCCTTCTCCCTCACAATAATCTCCCTCTTAATCTCCTTCTCCCTCACAATCCTGTCCCTCTTAATATTCTTCTCCCTCACAATCATCTCCCTCTTAATGTCCTTCTCCCTCACAATAATCTCCCTCTTAATATACTTCTCCCTCACAATTATGTCCCTCTTAATATACTTCTCCCTCACAATAATCTCCCTCTTAATATACTTCTCCCTCACAATTATGTCCCTCTTAATATCCTTCTCCCTCACAATCATGTCCCTCTTAATGTCCTTCTCCCTCACAATAATCTCCCTCTTAATCTCCTTCTCCCTCACAATCCTGTCCCTCTTAATATTCTTCTCCCTCACAATCATCTCCCTCTTAATGTCCTTCTCCCTCACAATCATGTCCCTCTTAATATCCTTCTCCCTCACAATTATGTCCCTCTTAATATCCTTCTCCCTCACAATCATGTCCCTCTTAATGTCCTTCTCCCTCATAATAATGTCCCTCTTAATATACTTCTCCCTCATAATAATGTCCCTCTTAATGTCCTTCTCCCTCACAATAATCTCCCTCTTAATATCCTTCTCCCTCATAATAATGTCCCTCTTAATGTCCTTCTCCCTCACCATCATGTCCCTCCGAAGGTCCTTCTCCCTCCTCGCTCTCTTCCAGGCCCCCCTCCCTGGCCAGGGCCTGAGGTCCCTCTGGCTCCCTCCCGGACCCCCAGCCTCTCTTCCCTCCCCTTCCCGCCTCCCGGGGCAGGGAGTTCCCCAGGCTTCCCCCGAGAGGAGACCCACCAGAGCCCGGCAGGCGAAGGCGAGGCCGGAAGGGACGTCAGAGGGGAGGAGGAGGAGCGGCCCGCCTTCCTTTCCTGTCCGCTCTAGGAAGCCAGCTCGGCGCCCCTTAACCCTTCTCTCTCTCGGCGTCGCGCAGTCGCAGAGCTGCCCCTTCCGGGGGAGGGGGGCAGGGAAGAAGCAGGACCCAGAACCCGGGACTGGGCGCGTGTGCGTGTGAAGGGGGAACCCGTGTCCGGGAGGAGGAGCCCGTCCCTCTGCCTGGGGCTGCGAAGGGGCGTCTGGGCGGGGGAGAGGGGAGCCTTCCAGGGGTTCGCAGGGGCCAGATGGGGGATCCGGGGCTGTCTCTTCTCCGGGGGGGGGCGAGTCTCTCCTGGGGCCTCTGGGGGGGTTGCGGGGCAGAGAGCCCTGTCCCAGCAAGAGGGGGTCCCGGGGGGGCTGAAGGGGCAGCTGGAGGGGGGAGACATTGCCAGACATGGCTGGGGGGGGGGGCCATTCTGTGTTGTCCCATCTGCTGCTTTGTGTCTGTATTTCAGCCATAAATATCCTATGTTCTTCTCTGTTAGTGAAGTCGCCTTGGAAGCAACACAGGAGCAGCCAAGGGGGTTTTCCTAGGAAGCCTTTTATTCCCCTCTGGTGACATTGATATAAGTTGGTGGGTGCCCAACCCCT
This sequence comes from Podarcis vaucheri, assembly GCF_965113315.1. NCBI lineage: Eukaryota > Metazoa > Chordata > Lepidosauria > Squamata > Lacertidae > Podarcis > Podarcis vaucheri. The sequence continues at coordinate 1,876,541 of NC_138765.1, read as the reverse complement.
GCAAAATACCTCCTAAATGTTGGAATTGGATTGAGACTTGGGTTGCCAACCCCGGGTGCCAGACGCGTGTGGATTAAACGGTGTGTTTGACGCTCCTCATCCTCTGGAATCAGTGTGTCTTCACAGCTCCTTCAGCCAGGCAAGGGAGGACGCCTGGATCCAGAATTGGCCCCCACGGTCACTGAGGGCCTCATGGTTGAAACCGTGTTTAGGGGAGACAATCTTACTCGGCTATGAGGGACGCCAGAGAAGAAGGGTTGCCATGTGTCCTCTTTTCCCAGGACACGTCCTCTTTCTCAGGGGTAAAATTTCAGTCCAGGTGGATTTTTGGGTCAAAATGTCTCTGGCCTGACGTTCTGGAGGAGACATAACTGGGGGTGGAAGACTTGCGTTCCTCTTCTCTTCTCCTGCCCCTCCCCCTCAGCAAAACATCTCACAGCTTCTCTAGCCTACATATAGTAGGAGTATTGAAAGTGAGAGTCACCATCGCGTCCTCGTTTTTGCTCCTCACAATCTGCCCCCCCTCCCAGAGAAGGGCAACCAAGGAGATGAAGACTCCGTCCTCTTCCTTCTGTGACGGCAGGTTGCTCTTGCTCCTTGTCCGCCTTCCAAAATGAAGAACAGAATCCTAAAGTTGGAAGGGACCCCAAGGTCCATCTAGGCCAGGGGAGGCAACCTAAGCCCCGGGGGCCGGATGCGGCCCAATCGTTTTCTCAATCCGGCCCCCGGGAATCAGTGTGTTTTTACATGAGTAGAATGTGTCCTTTTACTTAAATTGCATCTCTGGGTTATTTGTGGGGCATAGGAATTGGTTCATTCCCCCCCAAAAAAATATAGTCCGGCCCCCCACAAGGTCTGAGGGACGGTGGACCGGCCCCCGGCTGGAAAAGCTTGCTGACCCCGGATCTAGGGCTGTTTTTCAATGTCCCAACGCTGCCTGGCACTGGTCCCTCCAAATTCTCTTGTCTGGCTGGTCTTTCTTCATCCAGTCATGTCAAGGAGCAGCATGGGGGCTAAAATAACAACAACAACAACAACAACAACAATAATTTATTATTTGTACCCCGCACATCTGGCTGGGCTTCCCCAGCCACTGTGAGCGGCTTCCAAAAAATATATTAAAATACTCTAATACATCAAACATTAAAAGCTTCCCTAAACAGGGCTGCCTTCAGATGTCTTCTAAAAGTCTGGTAGTTGTTGTTCTCTTTGACATCTGCTGGGAGGGCGTTCCACAGGGTGGGTGCCACCACCAAGAAGGCCCTCTGCCTGGTTCCCTGTAACTTGGCTTCTTGCAGTGAGGGAACCGCCAGAAGGCACTCGGCGCTGGACCTCAGCGTCCGGGCAGAACGATGGGGGTGGAGACGCTCCTTCAGGTATACTGGGCCAAGGCCGTTTAGGACTTTAAAGGTCAGCACCAACACTTCGAATTGTGCTCGGAAACATACTGGGAGCCAATGCAGATCTCTCAGAACCGGTGTTATGTGGTCCCAGCGGCCACTCCCAGTCCCCAGTCTGGCTGCCGCATTCTGGATTAATTGCAGTTTCCGGGTCACCTTCAAAGGTAGCCCCACATAGAGCTCATTGCAGTAGTCCAAGCGGGAGATAACCAGAGCATGCACCACTCTGGCCAGACAGTCCGCAGGCAGATAGGAATAAATATCCCTGTCCCCCCAGAAAAGCTCTTCTTTCTCTCTTTGTGGAGAGTCTAGGCCCCTCTTGAAGGACCTTTGCCTTGCTCCAGTCATGTTGTATATTTCCACCCCTTGGGACGGGACCGAAGTATTTTACTTGCCTCATAGCAAACTGGCATTTTGAAGCAAACTGGCATCTGATGGGGGGGGGGCGTTCCACAGGGTGGGTGCCCCTACCGAGAAGGCCCCCTGCCTCGTCCCCTGTAACTTCTCACAGTAATGTAACATGTAAGTACAGTGGTACCTCAGGTTAAGTACTTAATTTGTTCTGGAGGTCCGTTCGTAACCTGAAACTGTTCTTAACCTGAGGTACCACTTTAGCTAATGGGGCCTGCCGCCGGAGATCAATTTCTGTTCTCATCCTGAAGCAAAGTTCTTAACCCGAGGTACTATTTCTGGGTTAGCGGAGTCTGTAACCCGAGGTACCACTGTACATACTTTACATTTGCTGAGGCAAAATCTCCACCCCCAACATTGCTTGCGGCAGTTCTGCCCTCGCCTGCATCTCCTCCATTTTTAAAGGAAGCATCTCTTTTTCATGGGCCATCTTGGCCTCCCTGTCTCTTTCTTCTTGGGCTCATCTCTCTCTCTCTCTCTCTCTCTCTCTCTCTCTCTCTCTCTCTCTCTCTTCCTGTATCTCTGCTGGATGAAGGGCAGCTGCCATTCTGGCCTCTTCTCTTTCTTTCTCTGCTTCAACCTTAGACAATTCCAATCTTCGCCTCATCATCTCTAATTCAATATATTAGGATTCTCCTCAGACGCAGCAGCTGGGTCATCCTGAGTCTCTTTGGCTTGGCGCTTGCTGGTCATTTTCTGACAGGAATTTTTTCTCTTTTTAATCAAAGAACTTCACTCCTTTATTAAACTGGTTGTTCTGTGTCTCTGGGTACGTTTCTGTGTGGGTTTTAACTTTGTATCACGGCTCTTTTCCCCCCGGCACCCTTGGGCCCGGCCTTCAGGGTTGTCGTTTTGAGACCCCACTTCCTCCCTGGGTTTCCAATTATTACTTTTCCTGGAAGGGACAGAGTATTACTGCTCCCCCCTGAGTCTCCTTTGATTTCCTCTCCCAAGGTAGAGACTTCAGTTACTGTTTTCAGCCTCAATGAGCAGGAACCTCTTGGAAACATTGCTCTCAACTGATCAGCTGTTTGAGCTCATCTCACTTTCCTCCCATCTGTCCAGAGCTTGGTCAGTTCGGCTACCCAGTTGGGCCTAAGTCTCTCCGCGGACACGGAGCAATGGATCCAAACTACAAGAAAGAAGATTCCACCTAAACATTAGGAAGAACCTCCTGACAGTAAGAGCTGTTCGACAGTGGAGTTTGCTGCCAAGGAGTGTGGTGGAGTCTCCTTCCTTGGAGGTCTTTAAGCAGAGGCTTGACAACCATATGTCAGGAGTGCTCTGATGGTGTTTCCTGCTTGGCAGGGGGTTGGACTCAATGGCCCTTGTGGTCTCTTCCAACTCTATGATTCTATCATTCTCTCCTGGTTTCCTTTTAATTTCACGAAAGGCTTTTTGGCTTTGTTCTGCAGTCAGTCCAAAGCGCATTTTCACTCTCTCTTTAAATGTGAGGGAATCAGAGGTTTCATCCTCTCTGAGATCTGAGTATATTTCACTCAAAATTCCACATATCTGTGGGCGTAAGTAGAGCATCCAGTTTTCCTCAGGAATGTTTAAGTCTGCCAGTCCGCTCAAAACTAAATAGGATCTGTGTGGGTTTTAACTTCCTATCCCACCCCTGCCCCCAATTAATATGCGACGACGCAAGGGCTCTCCCCCCCCCCCCGCAGCCTTGGACCCGTCTTCTCTCCTAAATATAGTGCACCCACCTCACAGAACACAATTCCCACAAATGCCCTCCAACTACCTCAGATTATCTTGTGGGGGAGGACTGTTGGAGAAAAGAACACTAAGTAACCAGATTCCCTCTAGGGGGAAATCTGTGGAATTACAATGGCTATGGATGGAAAGATACTGGGAGAAATCGAAAGGATGTTTTATTTGGTTGGAATCTTACAGGAACAGACTACGGCTATGAGTGAACAATTGATGACCTTGAATCCTGAAACAAGTAGTTCTGTTCAATGTAATGAGAACCTGGCTGAGAAAGAATCCACAGCTGAGCCGGAAATGATAACCAAAGAAGAGGAGAAGACAAAACAAGAAAGAGAAGAACTGAAACGGGAAAATATTGTCCAGAAGCTGACATCTGTGGAATATAAACAAGGAGACTATTGGACTGAACCTACTACAAATCTACGAAAGATCCAGAAGATGAAAGTGGAGGCCCTGGGAATTTATGAAATCAAGGAATTTAAAATAAAGAAATATAATTGGGGCCTCCACATAGACTCTGACTTTGATTATGTTCAAAATTCATGCCTTGTGGAAATTCCTCAGCAGTTGCTTGCAAATATGGGAAGAGATTTTGGACTGACTGTGAAAGAACTCTTTCGAGACGTGAAGACCGACATAAAGGATTGCCAACTAGGCCGGCGGAGAGGGACTGAAAGAGATTTGAGAGCCTCGGACGTGAGGAATCCGGGCTAATAATTGCTATTTTGGACATGTTTTCGGAAGGGACACAAACCGGGGAAGGGAGGGAGGGAAGAATCTAGTTTCAACAACACTTAAGACTATGGGATTTAGCTAACAAGATTATTATTTAAGACAAAATGGGAAATCGTTGGAAGGGAACTGAGGTCCAACTTAGAATAAATTTAATTTTGCTTTTTTTATATATATAAAGGACTAATATTAAGATGGATAAGGAAATGCCAATTTGCTGATACAAATTTGGGAATAGGGATGCAAGGGAGGGGGTGGGGGGAAGTCAATGACCAGGGTTAGAAAATAAGTTTTTTTTTTCTTGGAAACTATATATGTTTGTTGTTTTATTTTTCTGTTTGTTTGTTTTTATGTTTTTCGTGTTTTTGTCTTTGTCTATATAAAATGTGAAAACCCAATAAAAATTTTTATAAAAAAAAAAAGATTATCTTGTGGGGGACTTGCATGAGGTAAAACTCACTAATTGGGAGTCTCAGGCAGGATTTCTTCAAATAAACATTAACGATTTTATTTAACAAGGAAGTTTATGACATGAGTGGATAAAACGTAGGATATTTCAGTTTACAATGTTATTTCCCTTCAAGGTTTTCTTTTTTTAATGATATTTATTGAGAATTTAAAATTATAGAGAGAAAAAAGAAAAAGGAAAAGAGATAGACAAAAAAAAATGAATTCAACAATACAATTCAATAAGAAAAAAAACGCAAAAACCACACAATACATCAAAACCAAAAACAAAAGCAAACAAAAAATTTAAAAAACAAATCCAATATTTCCAAATCTTTATCTTTCATTAACTTGTTTCATCGACCTCCTCACACCTCCCTTTTTTGTATTCTAGTTATTAATTATCTCAGCAAATCCTTTCCATCTTTCACTATATTCTGTCATTAAATTACCTTAATTTATTTTAACCTTATCTTACCATAAAAAGCCCTAAAGCTTAAAACTTAAAACTTATTTATACGTAATTCCTTAAAGCATTTCCACTAAAGCCAAATAGTTTCATTCCAACATTTTTTCTAACACTCATTAATTTTACAATAATTCTCTAAATGAATTTTTAAACTTTCTTCCAATCTTCATCCATCGTCTGCCTTCAAGGTTTTCTCAGTTGTTTCACACTTGAGACTTTGGCTCTTAACAAGGTGGCACTTTCTGCCAGTTACCCTACTCCCGAGGTATTCCAAGCCAAAACCCAAGGGATCTCTGGTTTGGGAGTCTTCTCTTTCTAGAAGGATCTCTCCCCTCCTGACTGGGATGAGAGCTCAGCAGCCGGTCTCTTTCCAGCTCCTCCTTCTCCTGACCAAGCCTCCCAGTTCATTCCTGGCCTGATTTACTCTCCCAGGACACCACACACTGTCCTTCCCACTAAGCTCAGAGACGCCTTTCTCTAGCTGGTGATCTTTTCCTCAGAGTGGATCTTTCCACCCAGAACCAGCTCCTCTCACTCCCCATCTTCCCCACCTCCCTCCAAAGCTCCTAGCCATGGGGTCAAATGGGCCCAGGTCTCCCTCCTCCAGCTCCAGGGCTCTTAGTCTCTCCGCTAGACCACATGGGGCGTCTTTGGGTGTAGGATATTCTCCTAGGTGCCCCAACCTGCCACTTCCCCTGAGCTTATTGCAGCCTGATGGCAACAAACAGGCGTGTGTGTCCTGCTTGTTGGCAAGTAAAGCAACACCCTCCCTGGTCGGATGGAGGGACTCGCCTCTTGAATGGTGGAAAGGACCATCCAGCCATGTAGCTGGTCAGGGGCCCAGGCCCCTCCTGAATCTTCTTCTGAGGGTCTCAGGATGGGTGATGAATTTCGGGGAATTGGATTGGCAGGCAGTGCCCCTCTGCATTTGTCCCTGCCTTACCCCAGTGCATCATGACACTCGGAAGCCACTCCTGAGAGGACCTGTTCTCCTCCCCAGCCTCCCTTTGATTCCATGGGCCTTTCAGAGTGGGACCTCCCTTTCCCCCACTGTCTCTCTAGGACACCTGGCTCACAACAAGGCCAGCTTGTCTTCCCAATGTTCCTGTAAGTGAGGAGAAAATGCTTGCCATTTCTGTTTGCCACTCAGCAGTGCTTTGGAGTCACAAGACTCTCTCCACATTCCACACATTCCATACTGTTGGAAGTCTCACGGGAGACGGATTCCTGTTCCTTTGTTGTTCAGTTGCTCTCTGCTCTGACAGAGAGAGGGTGTATTTTTCTGTCTGCGTAGCTAGATAATAAAACTCCTAGCAATGTAGCCCAAACCTCTCGTCTCTTCCCTGTGCTGGAAACTCTGCTGAATGGGGAATGTGCCTGGAGCCTTATCAGAGGCTCAGGTCGTCAATCACGTTGAGGCGATTCCGGAAGATGAGCTTTATCAGCTCGGTCGAACGGAGATCCCCAGAGGAACTACCAGGGAAGAAGTTCCCTTGAACTCGGTGCAATGAGTTCTGGGCAGACCTGCAGAATTCTCCAGTTCTAGGATTCCACGACACCCCAGATCACTCTCTGTATCTGGGAAGGGACTGCACCAGAGCTGTGAAGTCACTGAGGGGCGAAGAGGAGACAAGAAGAGCAAGCTTTCTCTTGGCTAGAAACCAAACACCCCAGAAGGAGCAGGAAAGGCCCAGAGGGGGAGAGGCTCTGCAAGGACATCCCCCTGGCGGGCCTTTTCCTCGCCAGGCTCTCCGGGCACCAGATAGGCTTTCATTTTGTTTTGTTTTTTTATATATAAAATATTTATTGAAGTTTCACAAATTTTATAATCAGACACAACAATGCAAACAAACACAAACAAGAAAAAACAAGTATAATTTCAAATCCTTATTTTCGTAAAACTTACTTCACCGACCTCCTCATATCTCCCCTTTCTGCATTCCACTTTCAATTTTTTAGTTCAGCAAATCCTCACTCTTAATTTTATCTAATTGTTAACCTTTCTTTTCTTTTAACTTAATCTTTACAGCTGTAATCCACTTATTTTCTAAAACCGCATCATTTTAACACTCATTAATTTTACAATGTTTCTTAAGATAGTTCTTAAATTTCTTCCAATCTTCTTCCGCCGTCTCTTTTCCCTGGTCTCGGATTCTGCCAGTCATTTCTGCCAATCCCATGTAGTCTATCACCTTCATCTGCCATTCTTCCAAGGTGGGTAGATCTTGTGTCTTCCAATACTTTGCGATGAGAATTCTTGCTGCTGTTGTAGCATACATAAAAAAAGTCCTGTCTTTCTTTGGCACCAATTGGCCGACAATGCCCAAGAGAAAGGCTTCTGGTTTCTTAAGGAAGGTATATTTAAATACCTTTATATATCATTTCCCAGAAAGCCTTAATCTTTGGGCATGTCCACCAAGGGTGAAAAAAAGTACCTTCCGTTTCTTTACATTTCCAACATTTATTATCAGACAAGTGGTAAATTTTTGCAAGTTTGACTGGAGTCATGTACCACCTATAAATCATTTTCATAATATTTTCCTTTAAGGCATTACATGCCGTAAATTTCATACCGGTGGTCCACAACTGTTCCTAGTCAGCAAACATAATGTTATGACCAATATCTTGTGCCCACTTTATCATGGCTGATTTCACTGTTTCATCTTGTGTATTCCATTTCAACAGCAAGTTATACATTCTTGACAAGTTCTTAGTATTGAGTTCTAACAGTTCTGTTTCTAATTTTGATTTTTCCACCTGGAAGGCAATTTTCCTGTCCAACTTGTACACCTCTATTATTTGATAATAATGAAGCCAATCCTGCACTTTAACTTTTAATTTCTCAAAACTCTGCAATTTCAGTTTGTCCCCTTCCTGTTCCAGAATTTCCCAATATTTCGGCCATTTGGCCTCCATATTGAGTTTTTTCACAGCCTTTGCCTCCATTGGCGACAACCACCTTGGGGTTTTATTTTCCAACACATCTTTGTATTTAATCCAGACATTATATAATGCTTTCCTGACAATGTGATTTTTAAAAGCTTTGTGAGCTTTAACGTTGTCGTACCAGAAATATGCATGCCACCCAAAAATGTTATTAAAACCTTCTAAGTCCAAAATGTCTGTGTTCTCAAGAAGCAGCCAGTCTTTCAATCAGCAGAAAGCTGCTGATTCATAGTAAAGTTTAAAGTCTGGCAGGGCAAATCCCCCCCTTTCCTTTGCATCAGTTAAAATCTTAAATTTTATTCTGGGTTTCTTGCCCTGCCAGACAAATTTTGAGATGTCTTTCTGCCACTTCTTGAAACAATCCATCTTGTTCACAATTTGCAATGTTTGAAACAAAAATAACATTCTAGGCAATACATTCATTTTGATCACAGCAATGCGGCCTAGCAGTGAAAGCTTCAACAGATAGGCTTTCATTTTGATGCCAAGGACATCCTGAAAGGATTTAGACCAGTCATGATGTGAAGGAGGCATTGAAGGAATAAATCGTAATTTGGGTAAGCGCTCCTCCTCCTCCTCTGCATCTGGCCAGAGCCATGGCTGCTTTCCTGAGGCCTTTCCTCTGCTTCTGCCCCCATGAAGGTTCCCTGATGGGAGGCTGTGGGGACTGCAGACAGGCCAGCCCTTCAAGAGCAAAAGGGGGCCATCTTGGAGGGGGAGGGTAGGTGTAATATTAAGCCTTACTGAGAGAGTCCGAAATCCCTCGATTCTCCTCCATGACTTCCTTATGGAGGGCTCTCTGGTCAGGATCCAGCAATGCCCAGTCCACATCTGTGAAATGGAAGGCTACATCTTCAAAGCACACTGTACCCTAAAAGAAAAAGGTGAACTATTACACTTTGTTGTTTTCTGCCTCTTAATTGATGTTCTGTATTAACTGGATTTTTTTCCTGCACATTTTATGGATGCATATTTTGATGTGTTAATGGAATTACCGGTATTCATTGTGTATTTTAATAAAGGGCATTAAGAAACTGGTGTTCTCCAAATCATTCTTCAAATCCTGTGCACAAACATTCCCGTTTGCCACATGGAAGGATCCCTTCTTCTGTCCCTCTGTGCTGTTCTTGCCGGGTGGGGAGTGTTGGGATCCCAGAATGCTGTGTGAGATAGTAAGTCTGCAAGCTTGAGTCTGCTAGCTGATGCAACTGGCTGATGCAATCGGCCTGCAATACTTTCTATGCAAGTGCAGGGTCAGAATGATGTGGGTCAGAATAATGTGCTGTCAGCTGATTGGCAATCCTTGGCTTAAAAGGGAAACCTGTCCAGCAGTAAAGGTGGTGGTGCAGAGAAGTGTGGTCAGAGAGAGAGAGTCTTCCTCTTTGCCTTAAGGTGCAGCCAGGTACTCCGTTTGACTGTATGAGCTGCTCCTGTATTATAGCCTGTAGATATTTGTAGATATAGAGCTCACAATAAATATACTGCACTGAAGAACCTGGAACTCTAAGCATTTCTGCTGAAGCGCCACGAAGATTTCGCGACAGGGAGGACCCTCCTGAAGCCCTATAGACATCTCCAAGGTGCGCAGGGGAATGAGAGGGGGAAAGCCCCATTGTGGGACTGATGGGGTGAATCCTGGCCACTCTCTGGTATGGGGTGTGAACTGCTTAGAAGCCTACTTGAGCCTTCAACCCTCCTTCCTGGGCGGTTCCTCCCAGTCCATGACATCCTCTCTCCCCACATGGCCCCTTCCTCCTACCTGCTCTGGGTCCACAGGGGCAGCTTCTCCTCCGCCACCAAGAAAAGATGGACAAGCAGGTCTTGCTGGCCTCGTTCCGTCTCCTGCGAGAGAAGAAGGTAAGTGGGAAGCCAAGAGCGCATGCTTCACTCCGAAGGAAAACTACAGGTGCGCCTTCAAACAAGGAGGAGTTGCCACCTAAATGTGGACGTTTGCACCCATTTCACATACTAGAGTGCAAAAACACATCTCCCTTTCTCTGGGCTCTTGGTCCTCTGTGAATTCTCCAATAAGATGAAAAGAAATCACAGATCAGTTTCCGAATCCACAGCTTGTTACCAGACAGAGAAAAAACTCCTTCCTCCTTACCCAGAGGCCTGTCTCTGGAGTCCAAGGGAGTCTTCTCTGCCTCAGAGGAATCCGGACCCATTTCTGCTAACGGATCCTTCCCCTGAAAGAGCAACAAGGATTCAAGAGAGAGTGGGGAGAAGGATTAGAAAAGGAGCGGCAGACGCAAACACTTCAGGGCTATCCAATATCATTCCTTGGATGCTTTCCAAAAAAGGATGGGCAAATTAGTGGAGAATTGGGGGATACTCTCCCTCCTCTTCTAGAGTTGGCTGCAAACCTCTCGGGGTCCTTTGGCCTCCTGGGAGCAGAACTGCCTGCTCTGCACCTCTGAGCAGAGGGTGTCCTCCTGACCCGGGTTCTTTCTCACAGTGTTTTCCCGGAATCCCCCACTGCTCTCATAGTGGGTTGCAAGGCCTCTTCCTGCTTCAGGGCCAGCTGAGTCTTGCTCATCCATCTTTGTTCCCAGGAGATCGGAAGGAGTCCCTAGGTCTTCTGCCAAGTTCTGCCTGTCCTACTGAGAGGTGCCAGAGAATCCTGTAAAGCAAATGCATTCTTCTACTACCAGATTGATACACAGTCAGGAGAAGAGAAATGTTCCCTGGGCAAGCATGGATGAGTCTGAATCACAGCCCAGACTCGGAGTTCAAGCATTATATTCCCATATTCTGAAGACAGACTTCTGTCTTTGTTCTGAGGGCAACTCTCTCCCCCTTCAGAAGCATGGCTGCCTCCCACTGGGGGGCCTGGAGCCATCGCTAGCCCTCTGCTCCTCCCTGAATGGGCCTCATCCTCTTCTCAAGCCATCTCTTCCTCCTGTGGCAGGGAGTTCCATGGGCCTAACTGTGCACTGCGAGATGGAAGGATTTTGTTTAGCACAGAGGCCAAGTTTTTATTTCTGCCTCCAGATGTTTCCATCTGGCTGCCACCTGGGCTAAGGAACGTGGTTGATTCCTCAATCGCATCAGGGTTCCTTTGCAGGCCCTTTTCTTCCTGACTCAGTGACCCCTCCCCAAAGGAGCAAGAGAAGAGTTGCAGACCTCCTGTTACTTGCAGCCTCCCTGGCTTTCCAGAGAGGAAGGGGGGGCAGAACCTTTTAGCCCTGGCTTGGGGATCCCCTTGCAGGAGCTGAGCAGAATCCCCACGGATCCGTCCCCTGCAGCCCTGGGACACCCCCGCCCCCCTTCTCCCCAATGCACCCTAGGGCAGAAAAGAGAGGAAGCTCATCAGATGCCAGAAGGGAAACTGAGGCAGCTCCTGCAGGAGACCAAAGCCCCCTCCCCCTCTTGCAGGGAGGATCCTGGGAAGGAGGGAGGGGCATTTGCTTGGGAGGACCTCGTCCCCCCCCCTTATTCCCTGTCCTCTCTAGGAATGTAGCTCAGTTCCTTTTAACTCTTGCAAGGTGGAGCAAACCAAGCTCACATTCTCTCTCTCTCTCTTCCAGAAATGGCAGCAGAGCTTAGTGGGTAGAGCATGAGTCTCTTTGATCTCAGGCCCCTGGGTTCAAGCCCCAGGCTGGGCAGAAGATTCCTGGCTGGCTGGGGGTGGGCTAGATGACTTTGGGGGTCCCTCATCATGACTCCCTGGCCCTCGTGGCTGTTCTTCTGAGCCCTTGCAAAGCGGAGCTCGCCCTGCTCCCTTCTCTCTCTCTCAGGAGCCAGGGCCCCAGAGGGGTCTTCTTGGGGGGGGACCCTCCCCTGCAGCCCTGGGACCCCCCAACTCCCCAAGGGAACTCACTTGTGGAGCAGAGAGACAAAAGCCCGGATGGGGCAGAGCTTGTGCTCTGGGGAGCCTCCTCCCTTTATTCCTCTCTAGGAAGCCAGCTGGGTGTCCCTTAACCCTTTTGCTGGTCCCTCTCTCCCTGCGGGGACTTTGGGGGCCTGGCAAGCTTCTCCCTCCGCGGGGAACAGATTTCTGTGCATCTCGAGAGCAACAAGAATGTATTCCTTCCCCCCCTTTGCTTGAGAAGTAAAACTCTGCCAGGGTTTGGCTCCAGGGTCCCTTGAGAGTTGGTTCCGACTCTCTGAGCAAAGAGGAAGGAAAAGGGGGTCCTGCAAGGAGAGGATGAGGGGAAGACCCCCTTTTCTAGGGGTGGGGGAGAGGGATTGGGCTCCCAGGTCAAGAGAGCACCTTGTATCCTGGCACTGAAAAGACACCCCCCCTCACACACACACTTTGTGGCATCTCCTTTCGGCAAAGGGTCAAAACATAGTTCCAACTTGGGCCAAGGGGAGTCTGGAGATGAGGAGGTTCCTAGCTTTGGAGAGACCTTGACATTTGATTTTAAATTCATTTTGGATTATATCAAGGACTGTGGGGAACAGGTGAGTTGGATCATAAAATCCTAGAGTTGGAAGAGACCACAAGGGCCATCGAGTCCAACCCCCTGCCAAGCAGGAAACACCATCAGAGCACTCGACATATGGTTGTCAAGCCTCTGCTTAAAGGAGGAGGAGACTCCACCACACTCCTTGGCAGCAAATTCCACTGTCGAACAGCTCTTACTGTCAGGAAGTTCTTCCTAATGTTTAGGTGGAATCTTCTTTCTTGTAGTTTGGATCCATTGCTCCGTGTCCGCTTCTCTGGAGCAGCAGAAAACAACCTTTCTCCCTCCTCTATGTGACATCCTTTTATATATTTGAACATGGCTATCATATCACCCCTTAACCTCCTCTTCTCCAGGCTAAACATGCCCAGCTCCCTTAGCCGTTCCTCATAAGGCATCGTTTCCAGGCCTTTGACCATTTTGGTTGCCCTCCTCTGGACACGTTCCAGTTTGTCAGTGTCCTTCTTGAACTGTGGTGCCCAGAACTGGACACAGTACTCCAGGTGAGGTCTGACCAGAGCAGAATACAGTGGCACTATTACTTCCCTTGATCTAGATGCTATACTCCTATTGATGCAGCCCAGAATTGCATTGGCTTTTTTAGCTGCTGCGTCACACTGTTGGCTCATGTCAAGTTTGTGGTCAACCAAGACTCCTAGATCCTTTTCACATGTACTGCTCTCAAGCCAGGTGTCCCCCATCTTGTATTTGTGCCTCTCATTTTTTTTTGCCCAAGTGCAATACTTTACATTCCTCCCTGTTAAAATTCAGCTTGTTTGTTTTGGCCCAGTTCTCTAATCTGTCAAGGTCGTTTTGAAGTGTGATCCTGTCCTCTGGGGTGTTAGCCACCCCTCCCAGTTTGGTGTCATCGGCCAATTTGATCAGGATGCCCTTGAGTCCATCATCCAAGTTGTTGATAAAGATGTTGAATAAGACCGGGCCCAAGACAGAACCCTGTGGCACCCCACTAGTCACTCTTCTCCAGGATGAAGAAGAACCATTGATGAGCACCCTTTGGGTTCCGTCAGTCAGCCAGTTACAAATCCACTGAGTGGTAGCATAGTCAAGACCGCCTTTTACCAGCTTCTGTACAAGAATATCATGGGGCACCTTGTCAAATGCCTTGCTGAAATCAAGGTAGGCTATATCCACTGCATTCCCTTCATCTACCAGGCTTGTAATTCTGTCAAAAAACGAGATCAGATTAGTCTGACATGACTTATTTTTCAGAAATCCATGCTGACTATTGGTGATCACAGCATTCCTTTCCAGGTGCTCACAGACTGTTTGCTTAATGATCTGCTCCAGAATCTTCCCTGGTATTGATGTCAGACTGACTGGGCGGTAATTGTTTGGGTCCTCTCTTTCCCCCTTTTTGAAAATAGGGACAACATTTGCCCTCCTCCAGGATGAAGGGTGATGAAGACAATTTTGGGTTGGAATCCCCCAGAGACCTACTCCTCAATGAGAAAGGAAAGAAACTAAGACAGAGACCAACAAAAGACAACGAAAAGTGCAAGTACAAACAAGATGAAGAAGAATTGCAGAAGGGACATGGAAGAGATTTAAGGGCCTCGGACATAAGGCTTCCAGGTTGATGGACTGACATGACCCGAGACCAGGAAGAAGAGACGCTGGATGATGATTGGAAGAGAATTTATAATGGAAATTTCTTATTTTAGAATCAGCTAATGAATATTAGGGAAAATGTGGGAATGAAACTATATGACTCTAGCAGAAATGATATCAGGAGCTATGTATATTTGAAATTTAAGATTTAAGTCTTAAGGCACTTAGGGGTAAGATAAGGTTAAATAAATTAAGGTAATCTGAATAACAGAATATGGGGAAAGATGGTAAGGATTTGTTGAGTTAATTATTAGCTTAAATTGTTAAGATAAATTTTGTAACAAAAATAAAGATGGAAAGAATTTGCTGAAATAATTACTAAACTAGAACACAAAAACGGAGGTGTGAGGAGGTCAATGAAACAAGCAAATGGAAATAATGGATATGCAATTTGGGATTTGTGTTTTTTTTCTCTTTTTTTCTTTTTCTTTCTTTCTTTTGCTGTATTGTATTGGTTTTCATATTTTGTGCTTTTCTCTTTTTTATTGTTCTTTTTTTTCTTTTTTGTATTGTAGTGTTGTTTTTGATTTTTTCTTTTTCTTGTAATTTCGAAATTATCAATAAATATTATTTTTAAAAAACAACAAAAACAAAACATAGTTCCAACTTGAAAACCACCTCCAGGACCAGGCACCCTCAATGGGCTTTGGACTACAACTCCCAACCGGGCCTGCCAGCAGGAGGCATGGAAACAGCCGTCCAAAAGGTCCAGCCAGCTCCAGAGGCGACCCAAGGCTGCTCTCCAACGGGGCGCTGCTCCAGGCATCTGAGTTGCCCAGCTCAAGGGAGCTGGCGGGACTAAGAACCGGGGTTCCTGAATTGCAGGGGTTGGACTAGATAAGCCTGGAGTGTCCTCTTCCAGGATTCCTCATCTGGCTGCCAATGCCACATCTGGAATGTCTCCCAAAACTGCCCCCCCTTTCACAAGGAGCTCTCCCCCCCCTGTGTCTTAAACTACCTTTTGACTGGCAACCATCTCCAATCTCCTTGCTGGACAATCCCAATCAAAGATGCATTAGATTCTCTGAAATCTACTCAGGAATCCTATAGTGACTTCATGCTCTTTATTGCAGCTTGTAAAACAGTGATTTAATTGCCCCCCAAACCTCAGGCTTTTATATACATTATTTACACAATCAGTCCCATCTGACTGGCTGATTCTGCTTCCCTCCTGGAGCCTGATTGGTCTTTTCCTGCAGGCCAATCAGTTGTTGCATTCTAGGATTCTACTTGCCTATTGTTCAAGAATCCAAGCTTAGTACATAACCCCCCTCCCCTCTAAGTTCCCGTTGCGCCCAGAAGGTTAGCATTCATAGTTGTTGAAGTATGCCGGTCACCTATGTATGCCTTGTGGTCTTGGGTGCCTCAGTAGGGGTTTCTGGTTCTGGCTCTTGTTCCAGGGCTGCCGGCTGTGATGGGATCGTTGGGTTGGACGCTGCTCAGCCTCGGTCACTTCTGGACTTCCCAGTTCTGCCTCCCTTACCTGCTCCTCCTGCTCTATGGGCCTCACCCTTCTGCTATCCCCTTGGGATTCCTCTCTCCAGCCCTCCTTGCAGTTTCCCCCCAGGAATCATCCGGAGGTTCAATAGTCCCAAGAAGGCTTGGAGTTCTGCCTTACCCTTAGGTGCAGGGGCGTCGCACATAGCCCTCACCTTGTCCCTGATCAGGTGGACTTTAAGACTCCGCCAGGGTGGCGAGGGCATGGCTGACCATTGGCACCGGGTATGCATGAGTCATAAGGGCCTTGTTTATGGTACATTTGTAGTCTGCGTAGATGTGGACTGAGCCATTGGGCTTGATGGGTGTGATGATTGGGGTTTCTCGGGGGCATTAGGCACGGGCTAGAGCATTCCTTGCTCCACAAGCCAGTCTAATTCCTCGCCAATGCGGGGTTTTGAGGGCGAACGGGACCTGGTGGGCCTTGAACTTGATGGGTCGTATGGCGGGGTCTAGTTGTAGGCCAACGGAGGGGCAGGGCAGTATATCACCCCAATGCCCCATCGAAAACCTCTGGAAACTCTTTGCACATGGCGTCCACGTCCACGTGGGAGCTGGTGCGGTTCACCCCGGTGATGGCTAGCCCCAGTGGCCCAAACCACACCAACCCCAGTAAGCTAACGTAGCACCCCTTGACCACGATCAAGTCCAACCGCCACTCCCTCCCTCAATATTGTACATTGAAGGTTCCCACCCCCATCGTGGGGACCTTGCATTTGTGGAAGTCTCCCGGAGGGTGAATGGGGCTGGCCTAACTTGGAGCCGCCACTGGGACACAATTCCTTAATGTCCATGCCAAAATTATGGACAGGAGTGACCCTGTATCAAGCTCCAGGCGGCACGGGGCTGCCTCTATCTGTGCCTCGATGTAAATTTTGTCCGCATTAGAATGAGGCAACTGGTATACCTGACAGTCTGTGGTCTTCGTCGAGTTGCCTTGGTGTGTCAGACCACAGGGCCTGGGACTCTTGGGTCGGCCATCTGGTTTGAGGTGTCAGGCAGGGCAGGCACGGCACACCCGGGCGTTGTGTCCCACTTTTCTGCATTGTCGGCATTCTGCGTTGCGGAAATGGCAAGTCCTCTGCTCGTGGCTCTCCCTGCAACTTGCACAGTTCCCGTCTTCCGGACGAGGCTGTCGTGGTGGGCGTGCGGCTTATGTGTGCTATTGCACTCAGTTCACGTCCTCCCGGTAGGATTCTGAGTCGTCGGTGAGGTCCTCGTGGTGGATCCTCGTTTGGGATAACATGTTTGATTGGAATCCTTGCACTGACCTCTCGGCAGCTTCAGTTGCTAAAGCCTCCTCTAGGGCAGCCTGGAGCGTCAGGTCCTTCTTGGCGTAGAGGCGCCACTGCAGCTTCTCCTCGCTCGGGCCGCCCACGAGGCAGTCGGCAAGCATGTTCTCCAGCTCTGTGACGTTGCAGAGCCGAGCAGCCTGGCAAAGGGAGGTCACATACCCGGTTATGGTTTCTCCGGAGACCTGCCGCTTTGCCTAGAAGGCATTGTGACACGTTACCCCCAAGGGTTGTTGCGAGAAGTGCCCCTTCAGCCGTTTTATTATCGTGTCATAGGGAACGGTCGCAATATTTGTGGGAGCGAGGAGGGCTCGGGCGATCTTGAACGTTTCTTCTCCACAGATGCTGAAGAAGGCTGCCCTCTTCTTGGCTGTGTCTCACGACGTCCTTTGCCTCCAGGAGGAACTGGAAGCGGGTGGCGTATCCTTCCCAGTCTCCTGAGGCCGGGCTGAATGGCATGAAGCGGTTGTCTGTCACCATTCTGGGTCCTGGAGCTGTAGCCTGGATGTGCAGTGCGATGCTGTGCTACCTGTGGCGGCTGTATGCGGTGCACGGCAGACAGCTCAGCAGGATCCCACCTTCATCACCAGTGAAATATATTCGGAGTCCTGTAGTGATTTAATGCTCTTTATTGCAGTTTCTAAAACAGTGATTTAATTGCCCCCAAACCTTAGGCTTTTATATACATTATTTACACAATGAGTCCCATCTGATTGGCTGTTTCTGTTGAGATCCTGCCAGGGAGACAGAGGCATCAGGCCTCCATGTCGTCTCCAGACGATCTCCGGTCTCCCGTTGGAATAGCATCAGTCAATTAGCGACACGACCCTCAGACGCATTCCAAGACTCATGCACGCCATTCTCGCAGAGTTTCCACAACGGAAGATTCACCCAGGAGAGAATATTTACAGCTTTATTCAACGTTGGGCAGAACAAAGGAAAAACATGACTGCTTGCATCCATGGCGAGGAAAACAGCCAGAACAAAAGCTATATACAAAACGGAAATGCCCAGTGAGCAGGAAGTAAACAGGCATGTGACGCAAAACAGCCTGTTCACTTTTTTAAGGAGGAACGGAAATATCCTGACAGATTCTGCTTCCCTACTGGAGCCTGATTGGTCTTTTCCTGCAGGCCAATCAGTTGTTGCATTCTAGGATCCTACTTGCCCGCATGCCTTGAGGCCCCAAGATGGGCGGAGGAAGGCCTGGGGGGCAGCTGCTAGCTGGGACTTTGATTTGGGCAGGGTGGGGGCACAAGGAGAGGGAGACAGGAAGACCGGCCAGGGGGTGGCACTGGGGGGATTTATTCACATTGGTTTTCTACCCAAAAGCCACCCCCCCCGGCTGTGAGGAGGGTGGCGCCTCTTCCATGAATTCCTCTTCCACTCCCAGCCACTCTGCTCAAACCTTTGCTAAAATCCTGCTCTCCTCCCTCCTCTCCGTCTCAGAGGCTGGGCTTTCTGTCTCATCTCAAGGACCGCCAAAGCGCCCGCAATTGCCTCTTATCTTCCACCCAAACCATCCACATCAATCCTAAGCGTCTCCTGTTCTGATTTTCATTTTTTGTCTTCTTTTCCAGCTTTTCAGACTTCTCCTCCCTTCCTTTCATGGAGACATCTAGTGCTTCTGTTTTCTTTGTCAGTGTCTCTACTTTAGTGGTCAAATTAGTCACCATTTAATGATTTTTATCAATTAGGGCTAATAGTTTCTCCAAATTTAACACAGGCCTGGTGTTAACTGTTTTTGAGCTGCCATATTCAAAATCTCCCTCTCCCTTGTTCTCAAAGCAGCCTATTTTCCAACAGCACCTTATCAGTTTGTCAAGGTCACAGAATAAATCTTTCCCAAGAGATCCTGTTTCATGCATTTTTCCAGGCCTCCCTCTTCCTTCCAGCCTGATCCCCAACACACATAAGCTGTTTAACTTAAAATCCAATTTCTCAAATTAAGATTCGAATAAAACAAATAAACCAAATAATTACTTTAAAAGAGGAACCGTAAAACAGAAAAAAGAAATAATGTGTCCAAGAGGACCTAGCAATTTAGATGTCCAGATAAGAGAGGTTGTCTTGCAGGAATCCAATTCTCTTTAAGTGGCTCAGAGTAGAAGAAATATTTTCCTCCAAAGAGAAACGAACTTCTCCAAACCTGTCTTGATTTTAGCTTTTTCAGCCAGTCCTTTTAAGAGCTCCAATTCTATTTTTTAAAAGAACTTTAAAAATGAGACCAGACTTTCATAAATCCCTCCGATCACACTCTTGGCACTGAAATAGTTTCTACCCTGTGTGAATTCTCTGATGGGAAATGAGATTGCTGCTTTGACTGAAGCTCTTTCCACATTCCACACACTGATAGGGTTTCTCCCCTGTATGAATCCTTTGATGGGAAGTGAGATGGGAACTATGACTGAAGCTCTTTCCACATTCCATGCACTGATAGGGTTTCTCGCCTGTATGAATTCTACAATGGGAAGTGAAAACCTGGTTTTGACTGAAGCTCTTTCCACACTCCAAGCAGTGATATGGTTTCTCCCCTGTATGTATTCTACGATGGGAAGTGAGACTTTCTTTCCAGGTGAAGCTCTTTCCACATTCCATGCACTGAAAGGGTTTCTCCCCTGTATGAATTCTTTGATGGGAAGTGAGCTTGGCCCTCTGACTGAAGCTCTTTCCGCATTCCACACACTGATAGGGTTTCTCCCCTGTATGTATCATTTGATGGGAAGTGAGATCTGAACAATTTCTGAATCTCTTTCCACATTCCACACACTGATAGGGTTTCTCCCCTGTATGAATTCTCTGGTGGGCAATGAGATAGCGTCTGTCAATGAAGCTTTTTCCACATTCCAAGCACTGATAGGGTTTCTCCCCTGTATGAATCCTTTGATGGGAAGTGAGCATGGCCCTTTGATTGAAGCTCTTTCCGCATTCCACACACTGATATGGTTTCTCCCCTGTATGAATCCTTTGATGGAAAGTGAGATTGGCACTCCGTGTGAAGCTCTTTCCGCATTCCACGCACTGATAGGGTTTCTCCCCTGTATGAATACTTTGATGGGAAGTGAGATGGGCCCTCTGATTGAAGCTCTTTCCACATTCTACGCACTGATAGGGTTTCTCCCCTGTATGAATCCTTTGATGGGAAGTCAGTTGGGAGCTCTGACTGAAGCTCTTTCCACATTCCACACACTGATAGGGTTTCTCCCCTGTATGAATCCTTTGATGGTAAGTGAGATGGGCACTCCGAGTGAAGCTCTTTCCACATTCCACGCACTGATAGGGTTTCTCCCCTGTATGAATTCTACGATGGGAAGATAGATCGTTGCTGTTACTGAAGCTCTTTCCACACTCCAAGCAGTGGTAGTGTTTCTTCTTAAGGGGATATCTTTGATGGGAAGTGGAATGGGAGCTCTGACTGAAGCTCTCTCCACAGTCTGAATCCTGATATGGGTCCTCCACTGTGTGGATTTCATTGTGGTCTCCCTTGTTCTTCATTTCCAATTCATCACCACCTGAAACTAAGAGGCAAACGGATTAGAGTCTCGGGAAGAAGTGCAGCCCCAAATTATGGAACAATGCTAATTAATGCTTGGGACAGGGGAAGAACTGAAGGGAGTTAGATGTTATAATGTTCCTTTTGTTCTGCAAAACGTCTAGTTTCGTATACAAATCAAGTTGAATATTATATGTTTTCTCTCTCTAGTTTTTAAAAGTACAGCTTAACCTGGTAACGTTATTTTGTTCAAATTTAAATATGGATCTGTACTATCTTCATAAATAAAATGTGGTTTCATTAGTATTTTAAAGGTGGCCAAAGCGGGAAAGTTCCCTGTTCAAAATTAAGATATACAGTGGTACCTTGGGTTACATACGCTTCAGGTTACATACGCTTCAGGTTACAGACTCTGCTAACCCAGAAATAATGCTTCAGTTTAAGAACTTTGCTTCAGGATAAGAACAGAAATCATGCCCGACGGCGCAGTGGCAACAGCAGGAGACCCCATTAGCTAAAGTGGTGCTTCAGGTTAAAAACAGTTTCAGGTTAAGAAAGGACCTCCGGAACAAATTAAGTTCTTAACCCGAGGTACAACTGTATTTAATATGCTACGTTGTTCAATATGCAGTAATAAATCTAAACAAATTGTAAGAGCTTGATAAATATTTGGGAACATTGACTCTGGACTGACTTGGTCGTAGTCAGCTACCTTGTGGTAGGGAAATGAACTTCTGTGTGCTGAAAAACACATTTTGTATATTGAACAAATGTGTGTAGCAGCTGCCAAATTTAAATTTCTTTAGTGGCTAAAAATTGAATGATGATGTGCATCACCTTAAACCAATTTGGATGTTTTCTTATATTCTCAACATCACAGAATGCAGAAGAAACTTGTCATATCAGTATTATTATTATTATTATTATTATTATTATTATTATTACTTAAGTTTCCTTACACTGGTACCTCAGGTTACATACGCTTCAGGTTACAGGCTCCGCTAACCTAGAAATAGCACCTCAGGTTACGAACTTTGCTTCAGGATAAGAACAGAAATCGTGCTCTGGCAGCGCAGCGGCAGCAGGAGGCCCCATGAGCTAAAGTGGTGCTTCAGGTTAAGAACAGTTTCAGGTTAAGAACGGACCTACGGAACGAATTAAGTTCTTAACCCGAAGTACCACTGTACTTACATGTTACATTACTGTGAGAAGTTACAGGGGACGAGGCAGGGGGCCTTCTCGGTAGGGGCACCCACCCTGTGGAACGCCCCCCCCCCATCAGATGTCAAGGAAATAACTATGCAACTTTTAGAGGACTTCTGAAGGCACCTCTGTATTGGGAAGTTTTTAATGTTTGATGTTTTATATTTTTTTTCATATTTGTTGGAATTTGCCGAGAGTGGCTGGGGCAACCCAGTCAGATGGGCAGGGTAAAAATAATAAAATTACCATTATTGTTACTACAGGGTTCACTGCCTGAAATTCAAAAAGCCTGGCTCTTTTCTGGGATGGAGTTTGTTTGGTTCAGTCGTGGAATCTGTGCCATCTCCAATGCCAAGCGACTCTTTGGTCAACCAGAGAGAGGCAGAAGCAAGAACAAAAGCAGGAAACTTGACTGAAGCTACTTCAACACCTCAAATCACTCTGAATCCTACATTTAAGAAGGCCTGGGCAGTTCAGACAGCCTGATCATGGATTTAAACGGCAGACCTGGAGGAAGAATATTCACAGGGAAAACAATCAATAGCCATCCATCCAAGGTTTGCTGTGGGCGTGTTAACATCCCAGGTGCTGTGGGTGGCGCTGTTGAGCCCCATCGAAATATCAGAGGTTCGTCACATAGAGAGATGTCTTGAATTACAAAACAGATAGGATGATCCAATAGGGAGCCTTACCGAGAGAGTCCAAGATCCCACGATTCTCCTCCATGACTTCCTTATGGAGAGCTCTCTGGTCAGGATCCAGCAACGCCCACTCCTCGTCTGTGAAATGGACAGCCACATCTTCAAAGCACACTGGACCCTAACAGAACAGGAAAAAGGCTGTCCTCTTAGAGAACATTCACCTGGCTCTGTTGTTGTCTACAGCGGCCAGACCCCTCTCTGCCTTCCTCATCCCTCTCTCCTGCTGCAGCTTCTGCCTCGGAGTCTGGGCTGCTCTCTGCCACAGACTCCCTCTGCTCCCTGAGCCCTCTTCCCTCTCCAGCTTCAGACACCTCCTCCTCCTCCTCCTCCCAGTTGGCTCCCTCTTCTCTGGCTCCTCCCACCATTCCTCTGCATCCAACTGTGTCCAGCCAGTCTGCATCCAAGCAGTCCTTCCCCACAAGGCTCCTTCCCCCTACCTGATCTGGGTCCACAGCTGCTGCCTCCCCTCCACCACCATGAAAAGATGAAGGAGCAGGTCTTGGTGGCATCATTCCGTCACCTGAGAGAGACCAAGGTAAGTGGAAACCGTGAGCGCCTGCTTCTCTCAGAGGTGAAACAGTGCATCTCTACGTACAGATGGGGCTTGTCCAAGTCTCCCCTGCTAGCTTCCGGTTTTCTTTTCTACACTAATGAATTGGCAGCCTGCGATTGAATACTAGTTGAAAATATCTATGTACCGGTGAGCAGGGATGAAACTGGACTGCAGATATGGAATATAACTTCAAATGGAACTGTGTGTGTGAAAAACAAAAAGGAAAAAGGGAGGGAAGCTCTATTTTGCAAAATGTTTACGATGGAAAATTAGAGCTGACTCTTCCCCATCCTTTATTATATACAGACTGAACTGATTAATGCTAAAAGGACGTGGAATTTAATTTAATTGGATAAATGCACATTTATCTTAGGCCAGACAGAGAGATGTAAGGAATCTGAAAGTTGTGTAGGAGCTGATAAGGTTCATTACTGAGTCATTTGCGATTCTGACAGATCCCTCTCTTTCCCAGGTGTAGAAGAAAAATGGCAAAAACTGATTATTTATTGGGACAGTGTGATTTTTGCAGCTGCTGTTAAAGTTGCCAAACAACGAAGCACAGGACAGAGCGATGGAGAATTTCTGAAACCACAAGGGGATATTAGCTCCGCCCAAGGAATGATGGAGAACAGCAACAACCAGGAAAAGATAGACAGAACATTTTACAAGGACAGGAAGAAACATCACCAACAGAAAGATTGCCACACACGGGAAGAGTAAGGATACAGCTGGAGTGCCTCACTTGTAGTTTTATATATTATTTGATGTTTCCATACGAATGGAAGTCATTAATACTGCAGTTGTTATATAAAGGATTGTTATCTTGACAGGAGTGTAATTGAAATTAACAAGATATTGGAATGCAGAAATCAAGAAAATCATCAAACCATCGGTTTTAGCATGCGGGGGGCCACCTATATTATATAATTTTGAATAAGATTGGTATTAGTAATAGTATTGTAATTTCACATTGTTATAGGGAGGCTATTATTGAACTGTAATTGTAAACTAATCAAATTACTATCATAAACGTCTCCCCTGCTGACATTTGTACCCATTTCATATAATAGTTGTGCAAAAATACATCTCTCTCCCCCCCCCTGAGCTCTGGGCTCCAGGTGTCTTCCCCCAAAAGATGCAAAGAACTCAGAGATTAGTTTCAAAACCAAGAGAATGTGACAAAACGGGGGAGAAAACTCTCCTTCCTCCTTACCCAGAGGCCTCACTCTGGCGTCCAACGGAGTCTTCTCTGCCTCAGAAGAATCAAGACCCATTTCTGCCAAAAGATCCTTCCTCTGAAAGAGCAACAAGGATTCAAAACAGAGAATGGGGAGAAGGGTTAGAGAAGGAATGGCAGAGGCAAGCGCTTTCGGGGGACAGAGGTGAAAGCTGCTTCCTGCTTCTGCTAGACTGGTGTCTGGGGTTGGCTGCCAGGACCATGAAACATTGGTCCTCAAGGATCTTCACTGGCTCCCAGAACGTTTCCCAGCACAATTCAAAGTGTTGGCCTCAAAGGCCCAGTATACCCAAAGGAGCGTCTCCATGAACTGAGGTCCAGTTCGGAGGGTCTTCTGCTGATTCCCTCACTGTGGTAAGTGAAGTTACAGGGAACCAGGCAGAAGACCTTCTCCACAGTGGCCCCCACCCTGGGGAATGCCCTCCCATCAGGTGAGAAGGAGATAAGAAAATGCATAACTTTTAGAAGACATCTTCTTCTAAAAGAAGATGTCTTCTTATGCATTTATATGTGCTGGAAGGCACCCAGCCACATGAGTGTCATAAATAATAATAATAATAATAATAATAATAATAATAATAATAATATGCTTTCCAAAAAAGGATGGGCCATTAGGAAATGATTTGGGAATACTCTCCCTCCTCTTTGGAGCCCCTTGGGAGTATCCAGAGGAAAGTCTCTCTCACCTGCTGCTCTGCCTGCTTCCTCTCCTCTGCCTGACTCAGGAGGAAACCTTCGGCCAGGGCCACCGCCTGGGAACTGGTCTCCGCTCCACATTCCCTCACCCAGATCTCCATCTCCAGAGGAAGGACAGTCAGGAACTGCTCCAAGATCACCAGGTCCAGCATCTCAGCTTTCGTGTGCCTTTCTGGCTTCAGCCATTGATGGCAAAGGTGGTAGAGTTGGCTGCAAACCTCTCGGGGTCCTTTGGCCTCCTGGTAGCAGAACTGCCTGAGCTGCTGGCTCTGTACCTCTGAGCAAGGGGTTTCCTCCTCCCCCAGGATCTTCTGCACGGAGTTTTGCCAGAATCCCCCACTGCTCCCCGTTTCCATGGCATGGCCTCTTCCTGCTTCAGGGCCAGCTGAGTCTTGCTCATCCATCTGGGCTCTCCGGAAGTCTCCAAGAGATCGGAAGGAGCCCCTTGGTCCTCTGCCAAGTTCTGTGTGTCCTAATGCAAGGTGCAGCGAATCCTACGAATCAAACACATTCTTCTATTGTAAGATCAAAGCACAGCCAAGAGAAGAAGAATGTTCCCTGAGCAAGTGTAGGGAGAGGAGGAGGAGGGAGAAGTCATAACTGTGAATGACAAGTTACAGATAGGTAGCCGTGTTGGTCTGTGTGTATCTGAAGAAGTGTGCATGCAAACGAAAGCTCATACCAAGAACTAACTTAGTTGGTCTTTAAGGTGCTACTGGAAGGCAACAGTGGGGGTCCCTCCCAACCCCACTTCATAGTCCAGAGCTTCACCCCAACCCAGCCATATCTGCTTGGGTGGCTTGGTGAGCAGCAGGGCCCATGTCTAGCTCCAGCCACCGTCCCTTGGGGACTTCCTGCCCTGGATCCAAGGGGATGGTGGCAAGGCCCTCTGGGTGGAACTGCCCTGGAAGATGCCTCAAAAACCGGACTTTCCATCAAATAAAGAATTATTGAGGGAAAATGGCCGACATACAGAGATTTATGAAGAGAGAGAGAAGAGAAGCTTCATGGTATTTCCCTCTTAATATACTTCTCCCTGATAATAATGTCCCCCTTAATATCCTTCTCCCTCACAATTATGTCCCTCTTAATATACTTCTCCCTCATGTCCCTCCTAATATACTTCTCCCTCATAATAATGTCCCTCTTACTATACTTCTCCCTCATAATAATGTCCCTCTTACTATACTTCTCCCTCACAATAATGTCCCTCTTAATAATCTTCTCCCTCATAATAATGTCCCTCTTAATATCCTTCTCCCTCACAATAATGTCCCTCTTAATGTCCTTCTCCCTCATAATAATGTCCCTCTTAATATCCTTCTCCCTCATAATAATGTCCCTCTTAATATCCTTCTCCCTCACAATAATGTCCCTCTTAATATCCTTCTCCCTCACAATAATGTCCCTCTTAATATCCTTCTCCCTCACAATAATGTCCCTCTTAATATACTTCTCCCTCATAATGTCCCTCTTAATATACTTCTCCCTCATAATGTCCCTCTTAATATACTTCTCCCTCATAATAATGTCCCTCTTAATATCCTTCTCCCTCATAATAATGTCCCTCTTAATATCCTTCTCCCTCATAATAATGTCCCTCTTAATATCCTTCTCCCTCACAATCATGTCCCTCTTAATATACTTCTCCCTCACAATCATGTCCCTCTTAATATCCTTCTCCCTCACAATCATGTCCCTCTTCATATCCTTCTCCCTCACAATCATGTCCCTCTTAATATCCTTCTCCCTCACAATAATGTCCCTCTTAATATCCTTCTCCCTCACAATCATGTCCCTCTTAATATCCTTCTCCCTCACAATCATGTCCCCCTTAATATCCTTCTCCCTCATAATAATGTCCCTCTTAATATACTTCTCCCTCATAATAATGTCCCTCTTAATATCCTTTTCCCTCATAATAATGTCCCTCTTAATATCCTTTTCCCTCATAATAATGTCCCTCTTAATATCCTTCTCCCTCACAATCATGTCCCTCTTAATATCCTTCTCCCTCACAATAATGTCCCTCTTAATGTCCTTCTCCCTCACAATCATGTCCCTCTTAATATCCTTCTCCCTCACAATAATGTCCCTCTTCATATCCTTCTCCCTCACAATAATGTCCCCCTTAATATCCTTCTCCCTCACAATCATGTCCCTCTTCATATCCTTCTCCCTCATAATAATGTCCCTCTTAATATCCTTCTCCCTCATAATAATGTCCCTCTTCATATCCTTCTCCCTCACAATCATGTCCCTCTTAATATCCTTCTCCCTCACAATAATGTCCCTCTTAATGTCCTTCTCCCTCACAATCATGTCCCTCTTAATATCCTTCTCCCTCACAATCATGTCCCTCTTAATATACTTCTCCCTCACAATCATGTCCCTCTTCATATCCTTCTCCCTCACAATCATGTCCCTCTTAATATCCTTCTCCCTCACAATAATGTCCCTCTTAATATCCTTCTCCCTCACAATCATGTCCCTCTTAATATCCTTCTCCCTCACAATCATGTCCCCCTTAATATCCTTCTCCCTCATAATAATGTCCCTCTTAATATACTTCTCCCTCATAATAATGTCCCTCTTAATATCCTTCTTCCTCATAATAATGTCCCTCTTAATATCCTTCTCCCTCATAATAATGTCCCTCTTCATATCCTTCTCCCTCACAATCATGTCCCTCTTAATGTCCTTCTCCCTCACAATCATGTCCCTCTTCATATCCTTCTCCCTCACAATCATGTCCCTCTTAATGTCCTTCTCCCTCACAATCATGTCCCTCTTCATATCCTTCTCCCTCACAATAATGTCCCTCTTCATATCCTTCTCCCTCACAATAATGTCCCTCTTCATATCCTTCTCCCTCACAATCATGTCCCTCTTAATGTCCTTCTCCCTCACAATCATGTCCCTCTTCATATCCTTCTCCCTCATAATAATGTCCCTCTTCATATCCTTCTCCCTCACAATCATGTCCCTCTTAATATCCTTCTCCCTCACAATAATGTCCCTCTTAATGTCCTTCTCCCTCACAATAATGTCCCTCTTCATATCCTTCTCCCTCACAATCATGTCCCTCTTAATGTCCTTCTCCCTCACAATCATGTCCCTCTTAACATCCTTCTCCCTCACAATCATGTCCTTCTTAATATCCTTCTCCCTCACAATTATTTCCCTCTTAATATCCTTCTCCCTCACAATCATGTCCCTCTTAATATCCTTCTCCCTCACAATAATGTCCCTCTTAATATACTTCTCCCTCATAATAATGTCCCTCTTAATATCCTTCTCCCTCACAATAATGTCCCTCTTAATATCCTTCTCCCTCACAATCATGTCCCTCTTAATATACTTCTCCCTCATAATAATGTCCCTCTTAATATCCTTCTCCCTCATAATAATGTCCCTCTTAATATCCTTCTCCCTCACAATAATGTCCCTCTTAATATCCTTCTCCCTCACAATAATGTCCCTCTTAATATACTTCTCCCTCATAATAATGTCCCTCTTAATATCCTTCTCCCTCATAATAATGTCCCTCTTAATATCCTTCTCCCTCACAATCATGTCCCTCTTAATATCCTTCTCCCTCACAATAATGTCCCTCTTAATATCCTTCTCCCTCACAATCATGTCCCTCTTAATATACTTCTCCCTCATAATAATGTCCCTCTTAATATCCTTCTCCCTCATAATAATGTCCCTCTTAATGTCCTTCTCCCTCACAATCATGTCCCTCTTAATATCCTTCTCCCTCATAATAATGTCCCTCTTAATATCCTTCTCCCTCATAATAATGTCCCTCTTAATATCCTTCTCCCTCATAATAATGTCCCTCTTAATATCCTTCTCCCTCACAATAATGTCCCTCTTAATATCCTTCTCCCTCACAATCATGTCCCTCTTAATATCCTTCTCCCTCATAATAATGTCCCTCTTAACATCCTTCTCCCTCACAATCATGTCCCTCTTAATATCCTTCTCCCTCACAATCATGTCCCTCTTAATATCCTTCTCCCTCACAATAATCTCCCTCTTAATATCCTTCTCCCTCATAATTATGTCCCTCTTAATATCCTTCTCCCTCATAATAATGTCCCTCTTAATATCCTTCTCCCTCATAATAATGTCCCTCTTAATATCCTTCTCCCTCATAATTATGTCCCTCTTAATATCCTTCTCCCTCATAATAATGTCCCTCTTAATATCCTTCTCCCTCATAATAATGTCCCTCTTAATATACTTCTCCCTCATAATAATGTCCCCCTTAATATCCTTCTCCCTCATAATAATGTCCCTCTTAATGTCCTTCTCCCTCATAATAATGTCCCTCTTAATATCCTTCTCCCTCACAATAATGTCCCTCTTAATATCCTTCTCCCTCACAATCATGTCCCTCTTAATATCCTTCTCCCTCATAATTATGTCCCTCTTAATATCCTTCTCCCTCATAATAATGTCCCTCTTAATATCCTTCTCCCTCATAATAATGTCCCCCTTAATATCCTTCTCCCTCATAATAATGTAACCTCTTGATGTCCTTCTCCCTCATAATAATGTCCCTCTTAATATCCTTCTCCCTCACAATAATGTCCCTCTTAATATCCTTCTCCCTCACAATCATGTCCCTCTTAATATCCTTCTCCCTCATAATAATGTCCCTCTTAATATCCTTCTCCCTCATAATAATGTCCCTCTTAATATCCTTCTCCCTCATAATAATGTCCCTCTTAATATACTTCTCCCTCATAATAATGTCCCCCTTAATATCCTTCTCCCTCATAATAATGTCCCTCTTAATGTCCTTCTCCCTCATAATAATGTCCCTCTTAATATCCTTCTCCCTCACAATAATGTCCCTCTTAATATCCTTCTCCCTCACAATCATGTCCCTCTTAATATCCTTCTCCCTCATAATAATGTCCCTCTTAATATCCTTCTCCCTCATAATTATGTCCCTCTTAATATACTTCTCCCTCATAATAATGTCCCCCTTAATATCCTTCTCCCTCATAATAATGTCCCTCTTAATGTCCTTCTCCCTCATAATAATGTCCCTCTTAATATCCTTCTCCCTCACAATAATGTCCCTCTTAATGTCCTTTTCCCTCACAATCATGTCCCTCTTAATATCCTTCTCCCTCATAATAATGTCCCTCTTAATATCCTTCTCCCTCACAATCATGTCCCTCTTAATTTCCTTCTCCCTCATAATAATGTCCCTCTTAATATCCTTCTCCCTCACAATCATGTCCCTCTTAATATCCTTCTCCCTCACCATCATGTCCCTCTTAATATCCTTCTCCCTCATAATCATGTCCCTCTTAATATCCTTCTCCCTCACCATCATGTCCCTCTTAATATCCTTCTCCCTCATAATCATGTCCCTCTTAATATCCTTCTCCCTCACAATCATGTCCCTCTTAATATCCTTCTCCCTCACCATCATGTCCCTCTTAATATCCTTCTCCCTCATAATCATGTCCCTCTTAATGTCCTTCTCCCTCATAATCATGTCCCTCTTAATATCCTTCTCCCTCACAATCATGTCCCTCTTAATATCCTTCTCCCTCACCATCATGTCCCTCTTAATATCCTTCTCCCTCATAATCATGTCCCTCTTAATGTCCTTCTCCCTCACAATCATGTCCCTCTTAATATACTTCTCCCTCACAATAATGTCCCTCTTAATATCCTTCTCCCTCATAATAATGTCCCTCTTAATATCCTTCTCCCTCATAATTATGTCCCTCTTAATATCCTTCTCCCTCATAATTATGTCCCTCTTAATATCCTTCTCCCTCATAATAATGTCCCTCTTAATATCCTTCTCCCTCACAATAATCTCCCTCTTAATATCCTTCTCCCTCACAATCATGTCCCTCTTAATGTCCTTCTCCCTCACAATCGTGTCCCTCTTAATATCCTTCTCCCTCACAATCATGTCCCTCTTAATATCCTTCTCCCTCATAATAATGTCCCTCTTAATATCCTTCTCCCTCATAATAATGTCCCTCTTAATATCCTTCTCCCTCACAATCATGTCCCTCTTAATATCCTTCTCCCTCACAATTATGTCCCTCTTAATCTCCTTTTCCCTCACAATCATGTCCCTCTTAATATCCTTCTCCCTCACCATCATGTCCCTCTTAATATCCTTCTCCCTCACAATCATGTCCCTCTTAATGTCCTTCTCCCTCACAATCGTGTCCCTCTTAATATCCTTCTCCCTCACAATCATGTCCCTCTTAATATCCTTCTCCCTCATAATAATGTCCCTCTTAATGTCCTTCTCCCTCATAATAATGTCCCTCTTAATATCCTTCTCCCTCATAATAATGTCCCTCTTAATATACTTCTCCCTCATAATAATGTCCCCCTTAATATCCTTCTCCCTCATAATAATGTCCCTCTTAATGTCCTTCTCCCTCATAATAATGTCCCTCTTAATATCCTTCTCCCTCACAATAATGTCCCTCTTAATATCCTTCTCCCTCACAATCATGTCCCTCTTAATATCCTTCTCCCTCATAATAATGTCCCTCTTAATATCCTTCTCCCTCATAATTATGTCCCTCTTAATATACTTCTCCCTCATAATAATGTCCCCCTTAATATCCTTCTCCCTCATAATAATGTCCCTCTTAATGTCCTTCTCCCTCATAATAATGTCCCTCTTAATATCCTTCTCCCTCACAATAATGTCCCTCTTAATGTCCTTTTCCCTCACAATCATGTCCCTCTTAATATCCTTCTCCCTCATAATAATGTCCCTCTTAATATCCTTCTCCCTCACAATCATGTCCCTCTTAATTTCCTTCTCCCTCATAATAATGTCCCTCTTAATATCCTTCTCCCTCACAATCATGTCCCTCTTAATATCCTTCTCCCTCACCATCATGTCCCTCTTAATATCCTTCTCCCTCATAATCATGTCCCTCTTAATATCCTTCTCCCTCACCATCATGTCCCTCTTAATATCCTTCTCCCTCATAATCATGTCCCTCTTAATATCCTTCTCCCTCACAATCATGTCCCTCTTAATATCCTTCTCCCTCACCATCATGTCCCTCTTAATATCCTTCTCCCTCATAATCATGTCCCTCTTAATGTCCTTCTCCCTCATAATCATGTCCCTCTTAATATCCTTCTCCCTCACAATCATGTCCCTCTTAATATCCTTCTCCCTCACCATCATGTCCCTCTTAATATCCTTCTCCCTCATAATCATGTCCCTCTTAATGTCCTTCTCCCTCACAATCATGTCCCTCTTAATATACTTCTCCCTCACAATAATGTCCCTCTTAATATCCTTCTCCCTCATAATAATGTCCCTCTTAATATCCTTCTCCCTCATAATTATGTCCCTCTTAATATCCTTCTCCCTCATAATTATGTCCCTCTTAATATCCTTCTCCCTCATAATAATGTCCCTCTTAATATCCTTCTCCCTCACAATAATCTCCCTCTTAATATCCTTCTCCCTCACAATCATGTCCCTCTTAATGTCCTTCTCCCTCACAATCGTGTCCCTCTTAATATCCTTCTCCCTCACAATCATGTCCCTCTTAATATCCTTCTCCCTCATAATAATGTCCCTCTTAATATCCTTCTCCCTCATAATAATGTCCCTCTTAATATCCTTCTCCCTCACAATCATGTCCCTCTTAATATCCTTCTCCCTCACAATTATGTCCCTCTTAATCTCCTTTTCCCTCACAATCATGTCCCTCTTAATATCCTTCTCCCTCACCATCATGTCCCTCTTAATATCCTTCTCCCTCACAATCATGTCCCTCTTAATGTCCTTCTCCCTCACAATCGTGTCCCTCTTAATATCCTTCTCCCTCACAATCATGTCCCTCTTAATATCCTTCTCCCTCATAATAATGTCCCTCTTAATGTCCTTCTCCCTCATAATAATGTCCCTCTTAATATCCTTCTCCCTCACCATCATGTCCCTCTTAATCTCCTTCTCCCTCACAATTATGTCCCTCTTAATCTCCTTTTCCCTCACAATCATGTCCCTCTTAATCTCCTTCTCCCTCACAATCATGTCCCTCTTAATATCCTTCTCCCTCACAATCATGTCCCTCTTAATATCCTTCTCCCTCACAATCATGTCCCTCTTAATATCCTTCTCCCTCACAATCATGTCCCCCTTAATATCCTTCTCCCTCACAATAATGTCCCTCTTAATGTCCTTCTCCCTCACAATCATGTCCCTCTTAATGTCCTTCTCCCTCACCATCATCTCCCTCTTAATATTCTTCTCCCTCACCATCATGTCCCTCCGAAGGTCCTTCTCCCTCCTCGCTCTCTTCCAGGCCCACCTCCCTGGCCAGGGCCTGAGGTCCCTCTGGCTCCCTCCCGGACCCCCCAGCCTCTCTTCCCTCCCCTTCCCGCCTCCCGGGGCAGGGAGTTCCCCAGGCTTCCCCCGAGAGGAGACCCACCAGAGCCCGGCAGGCGAAGGCGAGGCCGGAAGGGACGTCAGAGGGGAGGAGGAGGAGGAGGAGGAGCGGCCCGCCTTCCTTTCCTGTCCTCTCTAGGAAGCCAGCTCGGCGCCTCTTAACCCTTCTCTCTCCCCGCGGAGGAGCCCGGGCGTCGCGCAGGCGCAGAGCTGCCCCTTCCGGGGGGGGGCAGTGAAGAAGCAGGACCCAGAACCCGGGATTGGTCGTGTGTGCGTGTGAAGGGGGAACCCGTGTCCGGGAGGAGGAGCCCGTCTCTCTGCCCGGGGCTGCGCAGGGGCGTCTGGGCGGGGGAGAGGGGGGTCTTGGGGGACCAGATGGGGGACCGGGGGTGTCTCTTCTCCAGGGGGGGCGAGTCTCTCTTGGGGGCCCCTGTGGGGCTGCGGGGAAGAGAGCCCTGTCCCAGCAAGAGGGAGTCCCGGTGGGGGGGCTGAAGGAGGAATAAATCGAGGACAATATCCCACTACCCCCAGAAAAGCTCTTCTTTCTCTTTCTGTGGAGGGTCCAGGCCCCTCTTGAAGGACCTTTGCCTTGCTCCAATCAGGATAAATATTTCCACCCCTTGGGACCCAAATATTTGACTTGCCTCGTTTTGAAAACTGGCATTTTGAAGCTTGGACCGTTAGGCCTGCACACCATCAGCTTTTACAGTGGTACCTCGGGTTAAGTACTTAATTCGCTCTGGAGGTCCATTTGTAACCTGAAACTGTTCATGTGCCGCCGGAACATGATTTCTGTTCTCATCCTGAAGCAAAGTTCTTAACCCGAGGTACTATTTCTGGGTTAGCGGAGTCTGTAACCCGAGGTACCACTGTACATACTTTACATTTGCTGAGGCAAAATCTCCACCCCCAACATTGCTTGCGGCAGTTCTGCCCTCGCCTGAATCTCCTCCATTTTTAAAGGAAGCATCTCTTTTTCATGGGCCATCTTGGCCTCCCTGTCTCTTTCTTCTCTCTCTCTCTCTCTCTCTCTCTTCCTGTATCTCTGCTAGATGAAGGGCAGCTGCCATTCTGGCCTCTTCTCTTTCGTTCTCTGCTTCAACCTTAGACAATTCCAATCTTCGCCTCATCCTCTCTAATTCAATATATTAGGATTCTCCTCAGACGCCGCAGCTGGGTCATCCTGAGTCTCTTTGGCTTGGCGCTTGCTGGTCATTTTCTGACAGGAATTTTTTCTCTTTTTAATCAAAGAACTTCACTCCTTTATTAAACTGGTTGTTCTGTGTCTCTGGGTACGTTTCTGTGTGGGTTTTTACTTCGTGTCACGGCTCTTTCCCCCCCGGCACCCTCCCTTGGGCCTGGCCTTCAGGGTTGTCGTTTTGAGACCCCACTTCCTCCCTGGGTTTCCAATTATTACTTTTTCTGGAAGGGACAGAGTATTACTGCTCCCCCTGAGTCTCCTTTGATTTCCTCTCCCAAGGTAGAGACTTCAGTTACTGTTTTCAGCCTCAATGAGCAGGAACCTCTTGGAAACATTGCTCTCAACTGATGAGCTCTTTTCAGCTCATCTCACTTTCCTCCCATCTGTCCAGAGCTTGGTCACTTCGGCTACCCAGTTGGGCCTAAGTCTCTCCTGGTTTCCTTTTAATTTCACGAAAGGCTTTTTGGCTTTGTTCTGCAGTCAGTCCAAAGTGCACTTTGTTCTGCAGTCAGTCCAAAGTGGACTCAAGGGCATCCTGATCAAATTTGCAGATGACACCAAACTGGGAGGGGTGCCTAACACCCCAGAGGAGTCCATCATCCAAGTCGTTGATAAAGATGTTGAATAAGACCGGGCCCAAGACAGAACCCTGTGGCACCCCACTAGTCACTCTTCTCCAGGATGAAGAGGAACCATTGATGAGCACCCTTTGGGTTCGGTCAGTCAGCCAGTTACAAATCCACTGAGTGGTAGCATAGTCAAGACCGCATTTTACCAGCTTCTTTACAAGAATATCATGGGGCACCTTGTCAAATGCCTTGCTGAAATCAAGGTAGGCTACATTGAGAAGAGGATGAGGCCCATTCAGGGAGGAGCCGAGGGCTAGTGATGGCTCCAGGCCCCCCAGTGGGAGTCAGCCATGCTTCTGAAGGGGGAGGGAGTTGCCCTCAGAACAAAGACAGAAGTCTGTCTTCAGAATATGGGAATATAATGCTTGAACTCCGAGTCTGGGCTGTGATTCAGACTCATCCATGCTTGCCCAGGGAACATTTCTCTTCTCCTGACTGTGTATCAATCTGGGAGTAGAAGAATGCATTTGCTTTACAGGATTCTCTGGCACCTCTCAGTAGGACAGGCAGAACTTGGCAGAAGACCTAGGGACTCCTTCCGATCTCCTGGGAACAGAGATGGATGAGCAAGACTCAGCTGGCCCTGAAGCAGGAAGAGGCCATGCCATCTAACATGGGAGCAGCGGGGGATTCTGGGAAAACACTGAGAGAAAGAACCCGGGTCAGAAGGACACCCTCTGCTCAGAGGTGCAGAGCCAGCAGCTCAGGCAGTTCTGCTACCAGGAGGCCAAAGGACCCCGAGAGGTTTGCAGCCAATTCTACCACCTTTGCTGTTGATGGATGAAGCCAGAAAGGCACATGAAAGCTGAGATGCTGGACCTGGTGATCTTGGAGCAGTTCCTGGCTGTCCTTCCTCCAGAGATGGAGAACTGGGTGAGGGAATCTGGAGCAGAGACTGCATCAGCCGGTTGCATCAGCTAGCAGACTCAAGCCTGCAGACTTACTATCTCACACAGCATTCTGGGATCCCAACACTCCCCACCCGGCAAGAACAGCACAGAGGGACAGAAGAAGGGATCCTTCCATGTGGCAAACGGGAATGTTTGTGCACAGGATTAAAAGAATGATTTGAAGAACACCAGTTTCTTAATGCCCTTCATTAAAATACACAATGAATACCGTATTTTTCGCTCTATTGGACGCACTGGACCATAGGAGGGGAAGAACAGGGGGGAAATTTTTTTTTTCTTGTTCTCCCCCTCTAAGTCAAGGTGCGTTCTGTGCATTCAAGGTGCGTTCATCTGGAGGCTTTGGGTTCCTTTTGACCTGCTCTTTGGGGCTGGTGGGGGGGGGAGTTCTGCTTTCTCCCACCGCCAGCCCCAAAGACCAGGTCGGGAAACAGCGGGAAGGCAGCGCTCCGCCTCCCTGCTGTCCCCCCAGCTTGTGGGGCTGGCAGTGGGGAAAGCAGCGCTTCTCCCCACCGCCAGCCTCCAAACAAGGTTGGGGAACAGCGGGAAGGCGGCGCATTCTCTCCATAGAGCGCAGTGCATTCTCTCCATAGAGCGCGCACACATCTCCCCTTCATTTTTGGAGGGACCGTTTCACTTCCCATCAGAGAATTCATTCAGAGGAGAAACCCTATGACTGCTTGGAGTGTGGAAAGAAATTCAGTCACAGCCACAATCTCACTTCCCATCAGAGAATTCATACAGGGGAGAAACCTTATCAGTGCTTGGAATGTGGAAAGAAATTCAGTGAGACGTCAGCTCATTGTCCACTAAAGAATTTATCCAGGGGAGAAACCCTATCATTGCTTGGAGCGTGGAAAGAAATTCACCCAGCGCACCCATCTCACAACCCATCACAGAATTCAGAACGCTTTTAATGCCAAGAGTGTGGAAAGAGCTTCTGTCACAGGGCCTGTCTTGCTTCCCATCAAAGAATTCACATTGGAGGCAAACTGTAGCAGTGGTGGCTGTATACAGATTTAATTTTAGGAGACTTTAAATAATATGAGGGTGAGGTTTGCAGCCAGGTTCTTTGCCACATCTGGTGCCCAATAGGAATTCCTACTACGTACCCAGAGCTGTGACTTGCAAGTCCTTGGCCAAGGTGTTTAATACCTTCTTCACAGCGTCCTTTCTCTTGGCAGATCAAGATGAGCAGGTGACAGCAAAGGTTGCAAAGTTTTTAGCTGGGGCAATTAGAATAAGATCCACCGTTTGACTATTGACTCAGAACCCTTAAAAGTATATTCTATAACTTTTTATTTATTTTTCTTTCTATATCATATTGTTGTTTTAT
This sequence comes from Podarcis vaucheri, assembly GCF_965113315.1. NCBI lineage: Eukaryota > Metazoa > Chordata > Lepidosauria > Squamata > Lacertidae > Podarcis > Podarcis vaucheri. Next base: position 1,839,211 of record NC_138765.1, on the reverse strand, counting down.
TGCTATGGCCGGTGGCTGACCCAAATTATGATCTATTCCTTCAATACCTCCTTCACGTCATGACTGGTCTAAGTCCTTTCAGGATGTCCTTGGCATCAAAATGAAAGCCTATCTGGTGCCTGGAGAGCCTGGCGAGGAAAAGCCCCGCCAGGGGGATGTCCTTGCAGAGCCTCTCCCCCTCTGGGCCTTTCCTGCTCCTTCTGGGGTGTTTGGTTTTTAGCCAAGAGAAAGCTTGCTCTTCTTGTCTCCTCTTCTCCCCCTCCTTGACTTCACAGCTCTGCTGCAGTCCCTTCCCAGATACAGAGAGTGATCTGGGGTGTCGTGGAATCCTAGAACTGGAGAATTCTGCAGGTCTGCCCAGAACTCATTGCACTGAGTTCAAGGGAACTTCTTCCCTGGTAGATCCTCTGGGGATCTCCGTTCGACCGAGCTGATAAAGCTCATCTTCCGGAATCGCCTCAACGTGATTGACGACCTGAGCATCCGATAAGGCTCCAGGCACATTCCCCATTCAGCAGAGCTTCCAGCACAGGGAAGAGACGAGAGGTTTGGGCTACATTGCTAGGAGTTTTATTATCTAGCTACGCAGACAGAAAAATACATCCTGGAGCTGGTTCTGGGTGGAAACATCCGCTCTGAGGAAAAGATCACCAGCTAGAGAAAGGAGTCTCTGAGCTTAGTGGGAAGGAGAGTGTGTGGTGTCCTGGGAGAGTAAATCAGGCCAGGAATGAACTGGGAGGCTGAGTCAGGAGAAGGAGGAGCTGGAAAGAGACCGGCTGCTGAGCTCTCATCCCACTCAGGAGGGGAGAGATCCTTCTAGAAAGAGAAGACTCCCAAACCAGAGATCCTTGGGTCTTTGGCTTGGAGTACCTTGGGAGTAGGGTAACTGGCAGAAAGTGCCACCTTGTTAAGAGCCAAAGTCTTAAGTGTGAAACAACTGAGAAAACCTTGAAGGGAAATAACATTGTAAACTGAACTATCCTAAGTTTTATCCACTCATGTCATAAACTTCCTTGTTAAATAAAATCATTAATGTTTATTTGAAGAAATCCTGCCTGAGACTCCCAATTGGTAAGTTTTACCTCACGCAAGTCCCCCACAAGATAATCTGAGGTAGTTGGAGGGCATTTGTGGGAATTGTGTTCTGTGAGGTGGGTGCACTATATTTAGGAGAGAAGACGGGCCCAAGGGTGCGGGGGGGGGAGCCCTTGCGTCGTCGCATATTAATTGGGGGCAGGGGTGGGATAGGAAGTTAAAACCCACACAGATCCTATTTAGTTTTGAGCGGACTGGCAGACTTAAACATTCCTGAGGAAAACTGGATGCTGCACTTACGCCCACAGATATGTGGAATTTTGAGGGAAATATACTCAGATCTCAGAGAGGATGAAACCTCTGATTCCCTCACGTTTAAAGAGAGAGTGAAAGTGCGCTTTGGACTGACTGCAGAACAAAGCCAAAAAGCCTTTCGTGAAATTAAAAGGAAACCAGGAGAGACTTAGGCCCAACAGGGTAGCCGAACTGACCAAGCTCTGGACAGATGGGAGGAAAGTGAGATGAGCTCAAACAGCTGATCAGTTGAGAGCCATGTTTCCAAGAGGTTCCTGCTCATTGAGGCTGAAAACAGTAACTGAAGTCTCTACCTTGGGAGATGAAATCAAAGGAGACTCAGGGGGAGCAGTAATACTCTGTCCCTTCCAGAAAAAGTAATAATTGGAAACCCAGGGAGGAAGTGGGGTCTCAAAACGACACCCCTGAAGGCCAGGCCCAAGGGAGGGTGCCGGGGGGGAAAGAGCCGTGACACGAAGTAAAAACCCACACAGAAACGTACCCAGAGACACAGAACAACCAGTTTAATAAAGGAGTGAAGTTCTTTGATTAAGAAGAGAAAAAATTCCTGTCAGAAAATGACCAGCAAGCGCCAAGCCAAAGAGACTCAGGATGACCCAGCTGCGGCGTCTGAGGAGAATCCTAATATATTGAATTAGAGAGGATGAGGCGAAGATTGGAATTGTCTAAGGTTGAAGCAGAGAAAGAAAGAGAAGAGGCCAGAATGGCAGCTGCCCTTCATCCAGCAGAGATACAGGAAGAGAGAGAGAGAGAGAGAGAGAGAGAGAGAGAGAGATATGAGCCCAAGAAGAAAGAGACAGGGAGGCCAAGATGACCCATGAAAAAGAGATGCTTCCTTTAAAAATGGAGGAGATTCAGGCGAGGGCAGAACTGCCGCAAGCAATGTCGGGGGTGGAGATTTTGCCTCAGCAAATGTAAAGTATGTACAGTGGTACCTCGGGTTACAGACTCCGCTAACCCAGAAATAGTACCTCGGGTTAAGAACTTTGCTTCAGGATGAGAACAGTTTCAGGTTACGAAGGGACCTCCAGAACAAATTAAGTACTTAACCTGAGGTACCACTATACAAGGTGATGGTGTGCAGGCCTAATGGTCAAAGCTTCAAAATGCCAGTTTGCTATGAGGCAAGTAAAATACTTCGGTCCCGTCCCAAGACCCCCCTCTCCCCCGCCCAGACGCCCCTTCGCAGCCCCGGGCAGAGAGACGGGCTCCTCCTCCCGGACACGGGTTCCCCCTTCACACGCACACGCGCCCAGTCTCGGGTTCTGGGTCCTGCTTCTTCCCTGCCCCCCCCCAAAGGGGCAGCTCTGCGCCTGCGCGACGCCCCGGGCTCCTCGGTTAGGGAGAGAGAAGGGTTAAGGGGCGCCGAGCTGGCTTCCTAGAGAGGACAGGAAAGGAAGGCGGGCCGCTCCTCCCCTCTGACGTCCCTTCCGGCCTCGCCTTCGCCTGCCGGGCTCTGGTGGGTCTCCTCTCGGGGGAAGCCTGGGGAACTCCCTGCCCCGGGAGGCGGGAAGGGGAGGGAAGAGAGGCTGGGGGGTCCGGGAGGGAGCCAGAGGGACCTCAGGCCCTGGCCAGGGAGGTGGGCCTGGAAGAGAGCGAGGAGGGAGAAGGACCTTCGGAGGGACATGATGGTGAGGGAGAAGGATGTTAAGAGGGAGATGATTGTGAGGGAGAAGGATATTAAGAGGGACATGATTGTGAGGGAGAAGGATATTAAGAGGGACATAATTGTGAGGGAGAAGGATATTAAGAGGGACAGGATTGTGAGGGAGAAGGATATTAAGAGGGATATTATTATGAGGGAGAAGGACATTAAGAGGGACAGGATTGTGAGGGAGAAGGATATTAAGAGGGATATTATTATGAGGGAGAAGGATATTAAGAGGGACATGATTGTGAGGGAGAAGGATATTAAGAGGGACATGATTGTGAGGGAGAAGGACATTAAGAGGGACATAATTATGAGGGAGAAGGATATTAAGAGGGATATTATTATGAGGGAGAAGGATATTAAGAGGGACATGATTGTGAGGGAGAAGGATATTAAGAGGGACATGATTGTGAGGGAGAAGGACATTAAGAGGGACATAATTATGAGGGAGAAGGATATTAAGAGGGATATTATTATGAGGGAGAAGGATATTAAGAGGGACATGATTGTGAGGGAGAAGGATATTAAGAGGGACATGATTGTGAGGGAGAAGGATATTAAGAGGGACATGATTGTGAGGGAGAAGGATATTAAGAGGGACATGATTGTGAGGGAGAAGGATATGAAGAGGGACATTATTATGAGGGAGAAGGATATTAAGAGGGAGATTATTATGAGGGAGAAGGACATTAAGAGGGACATGATTATGAGGGAGAAGGATATTAAGAGGGACATTATTATGAGGGAGAAGGATATTAAGAGGGACATTATTATGAGGGAGAAGGACATTACGAGGGCCATTATTGTGAGGGAGAAGGACATTAAGAGGGACATTATTATGAGGGAGAAGGACATTAAGAGGGACATTATTATGAGGGAGAAGGATATTAAGAGGGACATAATTGTGAGGGAGAAGGACATTAAGAGGGACCTGAGGGAGAAGTATATTAAGAGGGACATTATTATGAGGGAGAAGGATATTAAGAGGGACATTATTGTGAGGGAGAAGGACATTACGAGGGCCATTATTGTGAGGGAGAAGGACATTAAGAGGGACATTATTATGAGGGAGAAGGACATTAAGAGGGACATTATTATGAGGGAGAAGGATATTAAGAGGGACATTATTGTGAGGGAGAAGGACATTACGAGGGCCATTATTGTGAGGGAGAAGGACATTAAGAGGGACATTATTATGAGGGAGAAGGACATTAAGAGGGACATTATTATGAGGGAGAAGGATATTAAGAGGGACATGATTATGAGGGAGAAGGATATTAAGAGGGACATTATTATGAGGGAGAAGGATATTAAGAGGGACATTATTGTGAGGGAGAAGGACATTACGAGGGACATGATTATGAGGGAGAAGGATATTAAGAGGGACATCATTATGAGGGAGAAGGATATTAAGAGGGACATTATTGTGAGGGAGAAGGACATTACGAGGGCCATTATTGTGAGGGAGAAGGACATTAAGAGGGACATTATTATGAGGGAGAAGGACATTAAGAGGGACATTATTATGAGGGAGAAGGATATTAAGAGGGACATAATTGTGAGGGAGAAGGACATTAAGAGGGACCTGAGGGAGAAGTATATTAAGAGGGACATTATTATGAGGGAGAAGGATATTAAGAGGGACATTATTATGAGGGAGAAGGATATTAAGAGGGACATTATTATGAGGGAGAAGGATATTAAGAGGGACATAATTGTGAGGGAGAAGGACATTAAGAGGGACATGAGGGAGAAGTATATTAAGAGGGACATTATTATGAGGGAGAAGGATATTAAGAGGGACATAATTGTGAGGGAGAAGGATATTAAGAGGGACATAATTGTGAGGGAGAAGGACATTAAGAGGGATATGAGGGAGAAGTATATTAAGAGGGACATTATTATGAGGGAGAAGGATATTAAGAGGGACATAATTGTGAGGGAGAAGGATATTAAGAGGGACATAATTGTGAGGGAGAATGACATTTAGAGGGACATGAGGGAGAAGTATATTAAGAGGGACATTATTATGAGGGAGAAGGATATTAAGAGGGACATAATTGTGAGGGAGAAGGATATTAAGAGGGACATAATTGTGAGGGAGAAGGACATTAAGAGGGACATGAGGGAGAAGTATATTAAGAGGGACATTATTATGAGGGAGAAGGATATTAAGAGGGACATAATTGTGAGGGAGAAGGATATTAAGAGGGACATAATTGTGAGGGAGAAGGACATTAAGAGGGACATGAGGGAGAAGTATATTAAGAGGGACATTATTATGAGGGAGAAGGATATTAAGAGGGACATTATTATGAGGGAGAAGGATATTAAGAGGGACATTATTATGAGGGAGAAGGATATTAAGAGGGACATGAGGGAGAAGTATATTAAGAGGGACATGATTGTGAGGGAGAAGGATATTAAGAGGGACATGATTGTGAGGGAGAAGGACATTAAGAGGGACATGAGGGAGAAGGATATTAAGAGGGACATGAGGGAGAAGGATATTAAGAGGGACATAATTGTGAGGGAGAAGGACATTAAGAGGGACATGAGGGAGAAGTATATTAAGAGGGACATGATTGTGAGGGAGAAGGATATTAAGAGGGACATTATTATGAGGGAGAAGGATATTAAGAGGGACATGATTGTGAGGGAGAAGGATATTAAGAGGGACATTATTGTGAGGGAGAAGGATATTAAGAGGGACATAATTATGAGGGAGAAGGATATTAAGAGGGACATTATTATGAGGGAGAAGTATATTAAGAGGGACATTATTATGAGGGAGAAGGATATTAAGAGGGAAATAATTGTGAGGGAGAAGGATATTAAGAGGGACATAATTGTGAGGGAGAAGTATATTAAGAGGGACATTATTATGAGGGAGAAGGATATTAAGAGGGACATTATTATGAGGGAGAAGGATATTAAGAGGGACATAATTGTGAGGGAGAAAGACATTAAGAGGGACATGAGGGAGAAGTATATTAAGAGGGACGTTATTATGAGGGAGAAGGATATTAAGAGGCGCATTATTGTGAGGGAGAAGGATATTAAGAGGGACATTATTATGAGGGAGAAGTATATTAAGAGGGGCATAATTGTGAGGGAGAAGGATATTAAGAGGGACATTATTATGAGGGAGAAGTATATTAAGAGGGGCATAATTGTGAGGGAGAAGGATATTAAGAGGGACATTATTGTGAGGGAGAAATATATTAAGAGGGACATTATTGTGCGGGAGAAGGATATTAAGAGGGATATTATTGTGAGGGAGAAGGATATTAAGAGGGACATTATTGTGAGGGAGAAGGATATTAAGAGGGACATTATTGTGAGGGAGAAATATATTAAGAGGGACATGAGGGAGAAGGACATTCGGAGGGACATTATTGTGAGGGAGAAGTATATTAAGAGGGACATAATTATGAGGGAGAAGGATATTAAGAGGGACATAATTATGAGGGAGAAGGACATTAAGAGGGACATTATTATGAGAAAGAAGGACATTAAGGGGGACATGAGGGAGAAGGATATTAAGACAGACATAATTATGAGGGAGAAGGATATTAAGAGGGACGTGAGGGAAAAGGATATTAAGAGGGACATAATTGTGAGGGAGAATGATATTAAGAGGGACATTATTATGAGGGAGAAGGATATTAAGAGGGACATTATTATGAGGGAGAAGTATATTAAGAGGGACATTATTGTGAGAGAGAAGTATATTAAGAGGGACATTATTATGAGGGAGAAGTATATTAAGAGGGACATTATTATGAGGGAGAAGTATATTAAGAGGGACATTATTATGAGGGAGAAGGATATTAAGAGGGAAAGACCACGAAGGAGAAGTATAGGAATTCCTCTGCTTACAAACCGTCCTCCTTGCAAACGCTTTAGCTTCTCTCTCTATTCATAAATCTCTGTATGTAGGGCATTTTCCCCTCCCTAATTCTTTATTTGTTTGACTAAACTGCGGGAGGCAGTGAATGACAGGAGGGCCTGGCGTGCTCTGGTCCAGGGGGTCACAAAGAGGCGGACAGGACTAAACAACAACAGGGACGGTGGCAATCCAGCCCTGGTTCCTAGGAAGACTCATCCATGCTTCCTCAGGGAACATTCTTCTTCTCTTGGCTGTGTATTCGTCTTACAATAGAATAGTGTGTTTGATTCGTAGGATTTTCTGCACCTTCCATTAGAACTTGGCAGAGGACCAAGGGGCTCCTTCCGATCTCCTGGAGGTGTCCTGAGAACAGAGATGGATGAGCAAGACTCAGCTGGCCCTGAAGCAGCAAGAGGCCATGCCATGGAAACTGGGAGCAGTGGGGGATCCTGGGAAAACTCCATGCAGAAGATCCTGGGTGAGGAGGACACCCCTTGCTCAGAGGTGCAGAGCCAGGAGCTCAGGCAGTTCTGCTACCAGGAGGCCAAAGGACCCCGAGAGGTTTGCAGCCAACTCTACCACCTTTGCCATCAATGGCTGAAGCCAGAAAGGCACACGAAAGCTGAGATGCTGGACCTGGTGATCTTGGAGCAGTTCCTGGCTGTCCTTCCTCCAGAGATGGAGATCTGGGTGAGGGAATGTGGAGCGGAGACCAGTTCCCAGGCGGTGGCCCTGGCCGAAGGTTTCCTCCTGAGTCAGGCAGAGGAGAGGAAGCAGGCAGAGCAGCAGGTGAGAGAGACTTTCCTCTGGATACTCCCAAGGGGCTCCAAAGAGGAGGGAGAGTATTCCCAAATCATTTCCTAATGTCCCATCCTGTTTTGGAAAGCATATTATTATTATTATTATTATTATTAATGACACCCATGTGGCTGGGTGCCTTCCAGCACATATAAAAGCATAAGAAGACATCAGATGTCTTCTAAAAGTTATGCATTTTCTTATTTCCTTATCACCTGATGGGAGGGCATTCCCCAGGGTGGGGGCCACTGTGGAGAAGGTCTTCTGCCTGGTTCCCTGTAACTTCACTTACCACAGTGAGGGAATCAGCAGAAGACCCTCCGAACTGGACCTCAGTTCATGGAGACGCTCCTTTGGGTATAGTGGGCCTTTGAGGGCGTTTAGGGCTTTGAATTGTGCTGGGAAACGTTCTGGGAGCCAGTGAAGATCCTTGAGGACCAATGTTTCATGGTCCTGGCAGCCAACCCCAGACACCAGTCTAGCAGAAGCAGGAAGCAGCTTTCACCTCTGTCCCCCGAAAGCGCTTGCCTCTGCCATTCCTTCTCTAACCCTTCTCCCCATTCTCTGTTTTGAATCCTTGTTGCTCTTTCAGAGGAAGGACCTTTTGGCAGAAATGGGTCTTGATTCTTCTGAGGCAGAGAAGACTCCGCTGGACGCCAGAGTGAGGCCTCTGGGTAAGGAGGAAGGAGAGTTTTCTCCCCCGTTTTGTCACATTCTCTTGGTTTTGAAACTAATCTCTGAGTTCTTTGCATCTTTTGGGGGAAGACACCTGGAGCCCAGAGCTCAGGGGGGGGGGAGAGAGATGTATTTTTGCACAACTATTATATGAAATGGGTACAAATGTCAGCAGGGGAGACGTTTATGATAGTAATTTGATTAGTTTACAATTACAGTTCAATAATAGCCTCCTTATAACAATGCGAAATTACAATACAATTTCTAATACCAATCCTATACAAAATTATATAATACAGGTGGCCCCCCCATGCTAAAACCGATTGTTTGATGATTTTCTTGATTTCTCCTTTCCAAAATCCTATTAATTTCAATTACACTCCTGTCAAGATAACAATCCTTTATACAACAACTGCAGTATTAATGACTTCCATTCATATTGAAACATCAAATAATATATAAAACTACAAGTGAGGCACTCCAGCGATATCCTTACTCTTCCCGTGTGTGGCAATCTTTCTGTTCGTGATGTTTCTTCCTGTCCTTGTAAAATGTTCTGTCTATCTTTTCCTGGTTGTTGCTGTTCTCCATCATTCCTTGGGCGGAGCTAATATCCCCTTGTGGTTTCAGAAATTCTCCATCGCTCTGTTCGTTGTTTGGCAACTTTAACAGCAGCTGCAAAAATCACACTGTCCAAATAAATAACCTCTTTTTGCCATTTTTCTTCTACACCTGGGAAAGAGAGGGATCTGTCAGAATTTCAAATGACTCAGTAATGAACCTTATCAGCTCCCTCAAAATTTCAGATTCCTTACATCCCTCTGTCTGGCCTTAGAGAAATGCGCCTTTATCCAATTAGATTAAATTCCAAGTCCTTTTAGCATTAATCAGTTCAGTCTGTATATAATAAAGGATGGGGAAGAGTCAGCTCTAATTTTCCATCGTAAACATTTTGTAAAATAGAGCTTCCCTCCCTTTTTTCCTTTTTGTTTTCACACACACAGTTCCATTTGATGTTATATTCCATATCTGCAGTCCAGTTTCATCCCTGCTCACCTGTACATAGATATTTTCAACTAGTATTCAATCGCAGGCTACCAATTCATTAATGTAGAGAAGAAAACTTTATATAAAGAAGCCATAGGCTCCCCTCCCCCCACCCACCGTCTTTTGCAGCAAATGAAGTTTATTCCCAAATTCAAACCTTAAAGACCTTGCAGCTTGTTTAATTCCGCAGTTTATGATCTCATCTCTACCAGCAACGCCTGTACATTAGTCCAAATTGAGCTCTGATTGACAGGAGAACCTCTGCTTCTTAATGGCGGCGCAGGAGGGTTTTCGGCAGGCCAAGGGCTTTTGCACTCAGCGTCCCCCTGCCTCTCGCAATCCATGCCGGAGCCAGAGCCTGGTACCAAGACGAACTGGGAGTGAGGCCCGTTCCCCCCTGTCCCTGGGGGAAACTTGCAAGGAGAATTACCCTCAGTCATCCTTGTTTTTCCTTCTCCAACGATCTCCCGCTGCCTCCATTAAAGCAGAGCGGAACCGGAAGCTAGCAGGGGAGACTTGGACAAGCCCCATCTGTACGTAGAGATGCACTGTTTCACCTCTGAGAGAAGCAGGCGCTCACGGTTTCCACTTACCTTGGTCTCTCCCAGGTGACGGAATGATGCCACCAAGACCTGCTCCTTCATCTTTTCATGGTGGTGGAGGGGAGGCAGCAGCTGTGGACCCAGATCAGGTAGGGGGAAGGAGCCTTGTGGGGAAGGACTGCTTGGATGCAGACTGGCTGGATGCAGAGGAATGGTGGGAGGAGCCAGAGAAGAGGGAGCCGACTGGGAGGAGGAGGAGGAGGAGGAGGGGTCTGAAGCTGGAGAGGGAAGAGGGCTCAGGGAGCAGAGGGAGTCTGTGGCAGAGAGCAGCCCAGACTCCGAGGCAGAAGCTGCAGCAGGAGAGAGGGATGAGGAAGGCAGACAGGGGTCTGGCCGCTGTAGAACACAACAGAGCCAAGTGAATGTTCTCTAAGAGGACAGCCTTTTTCCTGTTCTGTTAGGGTCCAGTGTGCTTTGAAGATGTGGCTGTCCATTTCACAGACGAGGAGTGGGCGTTGCTGGATCCTGACCAGAGAGCTCTCCATAAGGAAGTCATGGAGGAGAATCGTGGGATCTTGGACTCTCTCGGTAAGGCTCCCTATTGGATCATCCTATCTGTTTTGTAATGCAAGACATCTCTCTATGTGACGAACCTCTGATATTTCGATGGGGCTCAACAGCGCCACCCACAGCACCTGGGATGTTAACACGCCCACAGCAAACCTTGGATGGATGGCTATTGATTGTTTTCCCTGTGCATATTCTTCCTCCAGGTCTGCCGTTTAAAACCATGATCAGGCTGTCTGAACTGCCCAGGCCTTCTTAAATGTAGGATTCAGAGTGATTTGAGGTGTTGAAGTAGCTTCAGTCAAGTTTCCTGCTTTTGTTCTTGCTTCTGTCTCTCTCTGGTTGACCAAAGAGTCGCTTGGCATTGGAGATGGCACAGATTCCACGACTGAACCAAACAAACTCCATCCCAAAATAGAGCCAGGCTTTTTGAATCTCAGGCAGTGAACCCTGTAGTAACAATAATGATACTTTTATCATTTTTACCTTGCCCATCTGACTGGGTTGCCCCAGCCACTCTGGGCAACTTCCAACAAATATAATCAAACATCAAACATTAAAAACTTCCCAATACAGAGGTGCCTTCAGAAGTCCTCTAAAAGTTGCATAGTTATTTCCTTGACATCTGATGGGAGGGCGTTCCACAGGGTGGGTTCCCCTACCGAGAAGGCCCCCTGCCTCGTCCCCTGTAATTTCTCACAGTAATGTAACACTTAAGTACAGTGGTACTTCGGGTTAAGAACTTAATTCGTTCTGGAGGTCTGTTCTTAACCTGAAACTGTTCTTAACTTGAAGCACCGCTTTAGCTCATGGAGCCTCCTGCTGCCACTGTTAGTGGAGTCTGTAACCTGAAGCGTATGTAACCTGCAGCGTATGCAACCCGAGGTAACACTGTATATCTTAATTTTGGACAGGGAACTTTCCCACTTTGGCCACCTTTTAAATACCGTGTTTTTCGCTCCATAGGACGCACTTTTTCCGTCTTAAAAACTAAGGGGGAAAGTCTGTGTGTCCTTTGGAGCGAATGCAGGGGGGGGGAGGCAGGCAGGAAAAACCCCCAAGAGCCACACACAAGCTTCGCGCGAGTCTTGGGAGTTGGGAGGTCCACCCGAGGGTCATCTAGCCCAGCCACCTCACAATGTAGGAATCACAGCTAAAGAACGCCAGGCAGATGGTTCCCCGACCGCTGCTTAAAAGCCTCCAGTGGTGGAGACCCCCAACACCTTCCGTGGTCATAGAATTGCAGGGTCGGAAGGGAACCCCAGGAGTCATCTAGTCCAGCCCCGGTGGACAGCGGGCGCGATCCATCCCATTGCGCAAGGCTAAAGATGCTGCGCAAGGCTAAAGAGGAGGCCGAGGCAGCGAGTGGGATGGATCGCGCTTGCTGCCTTGTCTTCTTCTCTAGCCGCGCTGGAGAGGTTTAGCTCCTGGCTGGAGAGGTTGAGCGGCTATGGATCCCGCTCGCTGTCTTGGTTTCTTTGCTCTTTGGGACTGGGGGGGGGACCCAGGCTTCCCCCGCAGCCCCGAGAAGCTCTAGGAGAAGCGGACAGGCTGTGCGCATCCTGTCCGTGGCTCTTTGGGGCTGGGGGGGGATATTTTTTCCCTTGATTTCCCCCTCTAAAAACTAGGTGCGTCCTGTGGTCCGGTGTGTCCAATAGAGCGAAAAATACGGTAATAATAAAAGCACATTTTATTTAGGAAGATAGTAGAGATCCATATTTAAATTTGAACAAAATGACATTACCAGGTTAAGCTGTACTTTTAAAAACTAGAGAGAGAAAACATATAATATTCAACTTAATTTGTATAGGAAACTAGACATTTTTACAGAACAAAAGGAACATTATGACATCTAACTCCCTTCAGTTCTTTTTTAAAAAAAATAATATTCATTATTTTTAAACCTTATAAAAAAGAAAGAAGAAAAAAGAAGAAAAAAACATACAATACAATATATAAACAATACACGACACAATATTAACACATTAAAAAAAGCAAAATCAGTTCAAAAACACACATCATACCATCTCAATATCCTCTCTTTCATTCCCTTGTTTTATCAACCTCCTCTCACCTCCCTTTTTGTATTTCATTTCTATTAATTGTTTCAGCAAATCCTTTCCATCTTTCTCTATTTTCTGTCATATGATTATCTTAACATATTTTAACCTTATTTTCCATTAAAATTATAATTACTTATTTATGCTTAATTCCTTAAAGCATTTCTACTAAAGCCATATAATTTCCTTCCAACATTTTTCTAACATTCATTAATTTTACATTATTTCCATATATAGATTTTAAACTTTTTCCAATATTCTTCCACCGTCTCTTCTCCCTGGTCTCGGATTCTGCCAGATCGGTGGTAATTTGACTTTCTTCACTCTCTCCTGCAGGCTTGTGCGGTCTAAAAATTCCCCCCTCTCCTCTTGCTTCCAAGGAGGGTTTGATGATTTTAGCCAATGGAAGTTTAAGCCTTTATGGAAAGCTTTCCAAGACGTTAGTTTGTAGCTTTTTTGCTCCAGTCTATTTACAAAAGGGGAGGGCGGACTTCCTGTTTGAAACCTCCCCGTTTCGGTACCAAATTAAGACGTTTAAAAATCCAATTTTCCGTTCTACTCACGGGTAGTTGTTTTAAAATCGAATTGTCCACAGGGAAAAGTCAGCGTTCTCCGGCAACAGCAATGCGGCTTCACTCCGTGAAAGAAGCAGTCAATTCACAGCACCGCGCCACTCACCCCACGTCGCTCCGGATCCCCGAAACTGGGTTTCCCTGCGAATAGGGGAGGCGCAAAAGGTGCCAGCCGAATCCCACGTTCACAGGCTTCACCCACCTGTGATTTTTTGTGGGTCCCTGCCTTCGCCGTGGCGGTCAGACCCTAATTTCCACGAAGCGAATTCCTCCTGGTCAGAGGAATTCAGCCATTACCAGAGACGCTAACCCGGAAGTCCTAACTCCCTTCAGTTCTTCGCCTCTCCCAAGCATTAATTAGCATTGTTCCATAATTTGGGACTGCACTTCTTCCCGAGACTCTAATCCGTTTGCCTCTTAGTTTCAGGTCGTGATGAATTGGAAATGAAGAACAAGGGAGACCACAACGAAATCCACACAGTGGAGGAGCCATATCAGGATTCAGACTGTGGAGAGAGCTTCAGTCAGAGCTCCCATGCCACTTCCCATCAAAGAAATCCCCTTGAGAAGAAACACTATCAATGCTTGGAATGTGGAAAGAGCTTCACTCGGAGTGCCAATCTCACTGTCCATCAAAGGATTCATACAGGTGAGAAACCCTATCAGTGCGTGGAATGTGGAAAGAGCTTCAACCAGAGGGCCAAGCTCACTTCCCATCAAAGGATTCATACAGGGGAGAAACCCTATCACTGCTTGGAGTGTGGAAAGAGCTTCACTGATAGCTCCTCCCGCACCTCCCATCAAAGAATTCATACAGGGGAGAAACCCTATCAGTGTGTGGAATGTGGAAAGAGCTTCACTCGGAGTGCCAATCTCACTTCCCATGAAAGGATTCATACAGGGGAGAAACCCTTTCAGTGCGTGGAATGTGGAAAAAGCTTCAGGACGAGCTTTGAACTCACTTTGCATCAAAGGATTCATGCAGGGGAGAAACCCTTTCAGTGCGTGGAATGTGGAAAGAGCTTCATTAGAAAACACAGTTTCACTTCACATCAAAGAATTCATACCGGGGGAAAACCCTATCAGTGCATGGAATGTGGAAAGAGCTTCAATCGGAGTGCCCATCTCACTTCACATCAAAGAATTCATACAGGGGAGAAACCCTTTCAGTGCTTGGAATGTGGAAAGAGCTTCAAACAGAGGGCCAAGCTCACTTCCCATCAAAGGATTCATACAGGGGAGAAACCCTATCACTGCTTGGAGTGTGGAAAGAGCTTCAGTCACAGGTACAATCTCACTTCCCATCGTAGAATTCATACAGGGGAGAAACCCTATCATTGCTTGGATTGTGGAAAAAGCTTCAGGACAACCTCTGAACTCACTTCCCATCAAAGGATTCATACAGGGGAGAAACCCTGTCAGTGCCTGGAATGTGGAAAGAGCTTCAGTCAGAGGGCCCAGCTCACTTCCCATCAAAGGATTCATACAGGGGAGAAACCATATCACTGCTTGGAGTGTGGAAAGAGCTTCACCTGGAAAATAACCTTCACTTCCCATCAAAGAATTCATACAGGGGAAAACCCCTATCAGTGTCTGGAATGTGGAAAGAGCTTCACCAGGAAAGAAAGTCTCACATCCCATCACAAAATCCATACAGGGGATAAACCCTAACAGTGCGTGGAATGAGGAAAGAGCTTCAGTCAAAGCAACAATTTCATTTCCCATCAGAGAATTCTCACAGGGTAGAAACTATTTCAGTGCCAAGAGTGTGATCGGAGGGATTTATGAAAGTTTGGTCTCATTTTTAAAGTTCTTAACACAATTGGAGCTCTTAAAAGGACTTAGAGCTCCCTGAAAAAGCTAAAATCAAGACAGGTTTGGAGAAGTTTTTTCTCTTTGAAGAAAAATATTTCTTCTACTCAGAGCCACTTAAAGAGAATTGGATTCCTGCAAGACAACCACTCTTATCTGTACATCTAAATTGCTATGTCCTCTTGGACACATTCTTTCTATTTTCTTTTTTATGGTTGCTCTCAAAGTAATTATTTGGTTCATTTGTTTAATTCGAATCTTAATTTGAGAAATTGGATTTTATGTTAAACATCTTATGTTTGTTGAGTATCAGGCTGGAAGGAAGAGGGAGGGCTGGAAAAATGCAGGAAACAGGATCTCTTGGGAAAGAGTTATTCTGTGACCTTGACAAACTGATAAGGTGCTGCTGGAAAACAGGCTGCTTTGAGAACAAGGGAGAGGGAGATTTTGAATATGGCAGTTCAAAAACAGTTAACACCAGGCCTGTGTTAAATCTGGAGAAGCTATTAGCCCTAATTGATAAAAATCATTAAATGGTGACTAATTTGACCACTAAAGTAGAGACACTGACAAAGAAAACAGAAGCACTAGATATCTCCATGAAAGGAAGGGAGGAGAAGTCTGAAAAGCTGGAAAAGAAGACAAAAAATGAAAATCAGAACAGGAGACGGTTAGGATTGATGTGGATGGTTTAGGTGGAAGATAAGAGGCAATTGCGGGCGCTTTGGCGGTCCTTGAGATGAGACAGAAAGCCCAGCCTCTGAGACGGAGAGGAGGGAGGAGAGCAGGATTTTAGCAAAGGGTTGAGCGGAGGGGCTGGGAGTGGAAGAGGAATTCATGGAGGAGGCGCCACCCTTCTCACAGCCGGGGGGGTGGCTTTTGGGTAGAAAACCAATGTGAATAAATCCCCCCAGTGCCACCCCCTGGCCGGTCTTCCTGTCTCCCTCTCCCTGTGCCCCCACCCTGCCCCAATCAAAGTCCCAGCCAGCAGCCGCCCTCCAGGTCTTCCTCCGCCCATCCTGGGGCCTCAAGGCATGCGGGCAAGATTTGGTGGGGGGCCAGGCTGGGCTCAGAGGTCTGCTTTCCTCTCCTTGCACTGGGAAGCTTGTCTACTAACTAATGGATAAAGGGTTGTTTGGAAGACTAAGCCATCTCTACCCCCCCCACCCTGTTTTGAAATAAAGCCTATTTAGAAATTGGGGACACGGAGGAAGGAGAATGTTATGTTCTAAGCTTGGATCCTAGAACAAAGGGCAAGTAGGATCCTATAATGCAACAACTGATTGACTTGCAGTAAAAGACCAATTAGGCTCCAGGAGGGAAGCAGAATCAGCCAATCAGATGGGAATAATTGTGTAAATAATGTATATAAAAGCCTGAGGTTTGGGAGGCAATTAAATCACTGTTTTACAAGGTTCAATAAAGAGCATGAAATCACTACAGGACTCCGAATATATTTCACAGGCGATGAAGGTGGGATCCTGCTGAGCTGTCTGCCGCTCACCGCACACAGTCGCCACAGGCAGCACAGAATTGCACCGGTCATCCAGGCTACAGCTCCAGGACCCAAGGACCCAGAATGGCGACAGACAACCGCTTCATGCCGTTCAACCCAGCCTCAGGAGACTGGGAAGGATACACCACCCGCTTCCAGTTCCTCCTGGAGGCAAAGGACGTCATGAGACACAGCCAAGAAGAGGGCAACCTTCTTCAGCATCTGTGGAGAAGAAACGTTCAAGATCGCCCGAGCCCTCCTCACTCCCACAAATATTGCAACCGTTCCCTATGACACGATAATGGAACGGCACTTCTCGCAACAACCCTCAATAGTAGCGTGTCGAAATGCCTTCCAGGCAAAGCGGCAGGTCTCCGGAGAAACCATAGCCAGGTATGTGACCTCCCTTTGCCAGGCTGCTCGGCTCTGCAACGTCACAGAGCTGGAGAACATGCTTGGTGACTGCCTCGTGGGCGGCCTGAGGGACGAGAAGCTGCAGTGGCGCCTCTACGCCAAGAAGGACCTGACGCGCCAGGCTGCCCTAGAGGAGGCTTTAGCAACTGAAGCTGCCAAGAGGTCAGCACAAGGATTCCAATCAAACATGTTATCCCAAACGAGGATCCACCACGAGGACCTCACCGACGACTCAGAATCCTACCGGGAGGACGTGCACTGAGTGCAGCAGCGCACATAAGCTGCATGCCCACCACGACAGCCTCGTCCAGAAGACAGGAACTGCGCAAGTTGCAGGGAGAGCCACGAGCAGAGGACTTGCCATTTCCGCAACGCAGAATGCCGACAATGCAGAAAAGTGGGACACAACGCCCGGGTGTGCCGTGCCTGCCATGCCTGACACCTCAAACCAGATGGCCGACCCAAGACTCCCAGGCCCCGTGGTCTGACACACCAAGGCAACTCGGCGAAGACCACAGACTGTCAGGTATACCAGTTGCCTCATTCTAATGCGGACAAAATTTACATCGAGGCACAGATAGAGGCAGCCCCGTGCCGCCTGGAGCTTGATACAGGGTCACTCCTGTCCATAATTTTGGCATGGACATTAAGGAATTGTGTCCCAGTGGCGGCTCCAAGTTAGGCCAGCCCCATTCACCCTCCGGGAGACTTCCACAAACGCAAGGTCCCCACGATGGGGGTGGGAACCTTCAACGTACAATATTGAGGGAGGGTGTGGCGGTTGGACTTGATCGTGGTCAAGGGGCGCTACGTTAGCTTACTGGGGTTGGCGTGGTTTGGGCTACTGGGGCTAGCCATCACCGGGGTGAACCGCACCAGTTCCCACATGGATGCCATGTGCAAAGAGTTTCCAGAGGTTTTCGATGGGGCATTGGGATGATATACTGCCCCCCCCCCCCGTTGGCCTACAACTAGACCCTGCCATGCAACCCATCATGTTCAAGGCCCACCAGGTCCCATTCGCCCTCAAAATCCCACATTGACGAGGAATCAGACTTGTGGAGCAAGGAGTGCTCTAGCCGGTGCCTAACGTCCCCTGAGAAACCCCAATCATCACACCCCTCAAGTCCAATGGCTCAGTCCACATCTGCGCAGACTACAAATGTACCATAAAGAAGGCCCTTATGGCTCATGCATACCTGGTGCCAATGGTCAGCCATGTCCTCGCCACCCTGGCGGGGTCTAAGAATTTTGGCAAGCTTGCCCTGGCCCAGACCTATCAGCAGTTGCCAGTGGACAGGGCCCCTGCGGAGCCACAGACGATTGTAACGCACGGGGCCGGTTCCGTGTCAAGGGGCTGAAATTTAGCGTCAGCGTGGCCCCAGGCATATTCCAAAATCCAATGGACTCTCTCCTCAAAGGAATTCCTGGTGTCACACTCTTCTTTGATGATGTGTTGATCACTGGGGCCATGCTGGGGGAGTTTGGGGACACACTCCGCAACGTCCTGCACTGTTTCCAGATGGATGGCCTCAAGGTGAAGTAGGAAAAGTGTCTGCTAGGAGTTCAATAGGTGTTTTTTCTAGGATTTACAGTAGATGCAGAGTCCACCTGACCGGGGACAAGGTGTGAATTATTTGCAACGCCCCTGGCACCTAAGGGTAAGGTGGAACTCCAAGCCTTCGTGGGACTATTGAACTTCTACCATGCCTTCTTACCCCACAAAGCAGCAGTAGCGGAGCCCCTAGATAGACTGTTAGATAAGCGGGCCCCGTGGGTGTGGGGGCAGTGCCATGAGGCTGCGTTCCAAGCAGTCAAAGATCTGCTCATCTTGAACTCAGTCCTGGCGCACTTTGACGAGAGGTTGCCGGTGGTCCCAGCTGCATGTGGACTTTGCTGGCCCCCTTCCAGGGAAGGACATTCTTCGTAGTGGTGGACTCATACTCCAAATGGCTGGAGGTCATCCAGGTACCGTCCACTTCCACGGCTGCGGTCATCCGAGTACTATGTAGGCTGTTCAAAACCCACAGACTCCCTGACACCCTCATCTCGGACAATGGAACAGCATTCCAGAGGACAGGATCACACTTCAAAATGACCTTGACAGATTAGAGAACTGGGCAAAAACAAACCAGATGAATTTTAACAGGGAGAAATGTAAAGTATTGCACTTGGGCAAAAAAAATGAGAGGCACAAATACAAGATGGGGGACACCTGGCTTGAGAGCAGTACATGTGGAAAGGATCTAGGAGTCTTGGTTGACCACAAACTTAACATGAGCCAACAGTGTGACGCGGCAGCTAAAAAAGCCAATGCAATTCTGGGCTGCATCAATAGGAGTATAGCATCTAGATCAAGGGAAGTAATAGTGCCACTGTATTCTGCTCTAGTCAGACCTCACCTGGAGTACTGTGTCCAGTTCTGGGCACCACAGTTCAAGAAGGACACAGACAAACTGGAACGTGTCCAGAGGAGGGCAACCAAAATGGTCAAAGGCCTGGAAACGATGCCTTATGAGGAACGGCTAAGGGAGCTGGGCATGTTTAGCCTGGAGAAGAGGAGGTTAAGGGATGATATGATAGCCATGTTCAAATATATAAAAGGATGTCACATAGAGGAGGGAGAAAGGTTGTTTTCTGCTGCTCCAGAGAAGTGGACACGGAGCAATGGATCCAAACTACAAGAAAGAAGATTCCACCTAAACACTAGGAAGAACTTCCTGACAGTAAGAGCTGTTCGACAGTGGAATTTGCTGCCAAGGAGTGTGGTGGCGTCTCCTTCTTTGGAGGTCTTTAAGCAGAGGCTTGACAACCATATGTCAGGAGTGCTCTGATGGTGTTTCCTGCTTGGCAGGGGGTTGGACTCGATGGCCCTTGTGGTCTCTTCCAACTCTAGGATTCTAGGATTCACATCACAGGAGTTCCAGTCTTTCGCAACAGAAAATGCCATCCGCCATGCACAATCAGTGCTGTTCCAACCCGCCACCAATGGCCAAGCAGAGCGCATGGTGTGGACCACCAAGGACACCCTCCGCCGCATAACACAAGGGGACTGGGAATATCTCCTAGTTGCATTTGTCCTAGCCCAGCATAGCACCCCCAGCACAGTGATGGCCGGAGCCCAGCGGAACTACTCATGGGCTGGCGCCTCACAACACGAGTGGACTGCCTTCGCCCCAACAGGGCCCATGAGGAGGCAGCAGTGGGGGAGGGTAGGAACCCCCGGACCTTCCAGCCCCGCGACCCAGTGTACCCAGGGCCTGGCATGGGTACCCACCACAGTCACCAGAGCAACTGGCCCCGTGTCATACGAGGTGCTAAAGAAGGAGGGAAAGCTTGGCACCGCCACTGTGATCAACTGCTGCGATAGTTCCTGGGGGGGGGGGAATGCAAGGAGGGCTGGACAGAAGAATCCCAAAGTGATAGCAGAAGGGTGAGGCCCATAGAGCAGGAGGAGCGGGTAAGGGAGGCAGAACTAGCAAGTCCAGAAGTGACCGAGGCCGAGCAGCCACAGGAACCAGAACCACGACCGAGTGGACCAGTGGCGTCCAACCCAACGACCCCGTCACAGCCGGCAGCCCTGGAACAAGAGCCAGAACCAGGAACCCCAACCGAGAGACACCCAAGACCACAAGGCATACATAGGTGACCGGCATACTTCAACAACTAGGAATGCTAACCTTCTGGGCGCAACGGGAACGTAGAGGGGAGGGGGGTTATGTACTAAGCTTGGAGCCTAGAAGAAAAGGCTAGTAGGATCCTAGAATGCGACAACTGATTGGCCTGCAGGAAAAGACCAATCAGGATCCAGGAGGGAAGCAGAATCAGCCAATCAGATGGGACTAATTGTGTAAATAATGTATATTTATAATGCCTGAGGTTTGGGGTGCAATTAAATCACTGTTTTGCAAGCTGCAATAAAGAGCATGAAATCACTACAGGACTCCTGAGTAGATTTCAGAGAATCTAATGCATCTTTGGTTGGGATTGTCCAGCAAGGAGATTGGAGATGGTTGCCAGTCAAAGGGTAGTTTAAGACACGGAGGGGGGGGGGAGCTCCTTGTGAAAGGGGGGGCAGTTTTGGGAGACATTCCAGCTGTGGCATTGGGAGCCAGAAGAGGAATCCTGGAAGAGGACACTCCAGGCTCATCTAGTCCAACCCCTGCAATTCAGGAACCCCGGTTCTTAGTCCCGCCAGCTCCCTTGAACTGGGCAACTCAGATGCCTGGAGCAGCGCCCCGTTGGAGAGCAGCCTTGGGTCGCCTC
This sequence comes from Podarcis vaucheri, assembly GCF_965113315.1. Lineage (NCBI taxonomy): Eukaryota > Metazoa > Chordata > Lepidosauria > Squamata > Lacertidae > Podarcis > Podarcis vaucheri. Next base: position 1,818,070 of record NC_138765.1, on the reverse strand, counting down.
TGGAGCTGGCTGGACCTTCTGGACGGCTGTTTCCATCCCCCCTGCCTTCTGCTGGCAGGCCCGGTTGGGAGTTGTAGTCCAAAGCCCATTGAGGGTGCCTGGTCCTGGAGGTGGTTTTCAAGTTGGAACTATGTTTTGACCCTTTGCCAAAAGGAGATGCCACAAAGTGTGTGTGTGAGGGGGGGTGTCTTTTCAGTGCCAGGCTACAAGGTGCTCTCTTGATTCGGGAGCCCAATCCCTCTCCCCCACCCCTAGAAAAGGGGGTCTTCCCCTTGTCGCCGGAAATCGCCCCCCCCCCACACTAACACGTGTTTGCACAAGCACCACACTCACACATACACGCATCTCCCTTCCTAAGCCCAGAGGTGTCCTTTTAGAGGGCCATTCCTTAAAAGCCTTCCGTAAATAAGGAAGCGCTAACCTGACAGTTTCCTTCTATAGTACTCCGTATCGCCCTATCTTTATTGCGAGTAGACCGGCCGACCGAACTCCGCTGTCAATCGGCGGCCGCCTCAGCCAATCAGTGTTACCGAACAGTGCCCCTTGCGGCGGCCACGCAGGTACTGCAGGCTACTGCCGCTCTCTTCCCTTACCTTTGACAGCTCTCAATACAAAGTTTCCGAGTTCAATTGACCGTGACTGATTTAATCAAAATGTAGCAAGCTGCTTCCTGAAGGCGAAAGTGCTTTGAACTTCAACGACAATATTCTTTATAAATTCACTAAAAATCAACCGTACTTCGGATTTTCACCGGACCACTTTTATTCTGCTGGATATTACAAAGACTATCAAAGGGGGGTGGCCTGATATCAAGTGGCCATAATCCTTTGACCGAGCAGTCACGTACCCTGCGCTCCCTCCAGGTAGACGTGACAACCTTGATAGCCATCGTCATGGGTTCAGACAGAAGGCTATCAAGGACACAATGGACTGTATACTTTAGTGTATTCCGCACGGACTTTCACAAAGGAACTGTGGCCGGATTCCCCTCAGGGGGCAGGAAACTTCGTCTTTCTCCTTTGTTTTCGTGTATGACTCATGTGGGGAGGGGGAAGGAGGCTCCGGCCAGGTGTCAGGACACTCGGGTTACCTGTGCAGCCCCTCCCCGACTCCTCCTATTTTTAATATAATCATGATGTAAATATGATGTAATTCTGAGGGTGTAGCTTATGGGATTAACAACTAATAAAAGTTAGGGTCTCCCTTTGTTCGGGGCTTCCATCTTGCTTCACCTTGTGGGCGGTGGGAGTCCTGTCGCGACAGTCTTTTCTTTAATAAAGACCAAGCCTACTGGCTGCTGTTTTGCTCTGAATTGCTCTGGTCGGTGTCTTCATTTGCCCAAGAGAACCCTCGGATTTTCTGGTAACACCCTCATCCTCTCCTTGCAGGACCCCCTTTTCCTTCCTCTTTGCTCAGAGTCGGAACCAACTCTCTCTCAAGGGACCCTGGAGCCAAACACTTCAGAGTTTTACTTCTCAAGCAAAGGGGGGGAAGGAATACATTCTTGTTGCTCTCGAGATGCACAGAAATCTCTTCTCCTGATTTTTAGCACCGCAGGCCTGCTGTGATGGGCTTCCTTGTCCCCCCTGCCACTGGAAAATTCCATTTAACTGCCTCTTTGCCGATTGTTACGTTTAATTACTTTTCCTAAGGTAAAGATGTTACGCTGCATCTTTGAGACACTGCCCTTAGTGCTGCTTTTTCTCTTCTGGGTCTGAATAAAACTTCATCTGTGGACTTTTTGTGTGGTCCTTTCCTGCTGCTTGATATCCAAGGGGCGCTGAGTGGTTTCGTTGTCCGTGGCATTTCCAGCCCCCCTTTTTCTCCAGGTGCCAGAGACATGGTTCTCCCCCGCAGCCCCAGGCAGAGAGGGGCTCCTCCTCCGGGACACGCGTTCCCCCTTCCCACGCACACGCGCCCAGTGCTCCTTCTTCCCGGGCCCCCCCAGGACCCCCCGGACCCCCTCTTGCTGGGACACGGCTCTGCCCCGCAGCCCCCAAGAGAGACGCCCCCGGGTCCCCCATCTGGCCCCCCAGGACCCCCTCTCCCCCGCCCAGGCGCCCCTTCGCAGCCCCAGGCAGAGAGAGGGGCTCCTCCTCCGGGACACGGGTTCCCCCTTCCCACGCACACGCGCCCTCCTCTCGGCCGGGGGCCCCGCACCCTGCCAGGCCCCCCCGGACCCCCTTTTTCTGGGACAGGGCTCACTGCCCCGCAGCCCCCCCAGAAGCCCCCAAGAGACTCTTCCCCTCGGAGGGAGCAGCTCGCCAGGCCCCGGATGGAGCAGCCCTGCGCCTGCGCGACGCCGGGAGAGAGAAGGGTTAAGGGCCGCCGAGCTGGCTTCCTAGAGAGGACAGGAAAGGAAGGCGGGCCGCTCCTCCTCCTCCCGCCCTCTGACGTCCCTTCCGGCCTCGCCTTCGCCGGCCGGGCTCCTCTCGGGGGAAGCCTGCGGAACTCCCTGCCCCGCGACGCTGAGGTAAAATCACGGCCTTTCCTCTCCCTCCTGCCCCGGACCAGGCCCGGGAGGGGGAGGGGGCGGAAGAGGGAGGGAGGAGCCTGCCAGGGAGGAGGGAGGGGGTTGGGGGGGCCCGGAAGGGAGGGTCTCTGGGCCCGGCTTCCCGGGAGTTTCCCGGCTCGAGGGGGAGCTGGACGGGGGGGGGTCTCCTTCGCCAACTCCGCTTCCGGGGGGGAGGGGGCTCCCTTTCTTCTGTCGCCCCTTATCTTCCTTTCTTGCAAGAGATCTTGTTCAGGTCTGGAAGGAGAGGGGCGAAAGGGGGCATCCAGGACCCCCCCCCCCATATCTCTTTATGCAGGATGAAATCCAGGAATCTGAAGAAGCGCCCAAACAGAAAGGAGGGTCACGTCCTACTTCGCTTCCCTTGGCATCTGGCAATACTTTAATTTTCACTTGGCATTTTCCCTGCCATAAAAAATTAATATTTCTGCCTCCCCCATCTTGACATATGCTTTAATTTCAGCACATAATAATTTTGAAACAACATAAATTGGTATTTGTCACAGTAACACACAAATATTTTGTTTTCAGTTTGAACCCCTGTTTGCTCCCCCAAAACCTTCTGGTCTTCTCCTCTCATATTCTTTGATAACCTTTTCCTTTTCTGGTGATTAATTTAAAGCCTGCTAACATATCAGATGCCACACAGATGGAGCCTGTGTGTGTGTCTGTGTGTGTGTGTGTTGTTCCCCCTTTTTTATTGAATAACTTTTTATTGGGTTTTATAAAGAAGGATCATAGGTATAATAAAGAATAGAATTAAATAAAGCAAGTCTTCTCATGCCATTTGTATATCACAAAAGCAGCATAATAAATTTGCGACATCAGGTTCATTGTCAGTGGTCAGCGTATGACTTTTGGGTTAATGAATGGGTTTGAACGCGACCAAAAATAAAGGGGAAACAGAACAGAGTGAAGAGAGAGCATTCCACATGGCAAAGCCCTTGTGCTTGTGCTTCGATTAAGGGAGAGTCATGGGCCTTTCTCCTCTTCCATTGCCAACTAAACAATATAAAGTGTTGGTCTGTTGATGAACTTAGGCCCAGAAATGAACTGGCAACCAATGCAGGTATTTAAAACAGGAACTACATGTATGCCAAAGGATTTTCGTGGGTCTTCAGTGAGGAGGGGTAGATGCCACCTGTCAGGCTTCAGGGAATCCCATCCCCCCCCCCTGTGGCCAGCCAAGAAGTCGACAACAAGAAGAGTTCCTGCCGAGTCCTTTATTCAATATTTACAGAGAGGGACTTTGAACAGCGCCTCTTCATTGCAGTAATGGCGTTGTTCTGAGTAAAGTCCCACCCCTCTGTCTCTCCTCTTCTACGTCATCCCTGCGTCGGCTGATCTGTGCTTTCTGCCTCTGAGCTTCCTGTTCTCCTACTCTCAATGCATGCTGGATCCTGGGAGAAGGAGGGTCAGGAATGCTTTCTGAAGACACAGAGTCTGTCAGCTGTCTCTCCCCTGGTGCTGCTTCTTCCTCCTGCTGCTCTCCCAATATTTCCCAGCTTCTCCCCTCTGCAGCCTCTGAACTATGACCTTCTGCAAACCACTGTTGTAAATCTATACTGTCCTCCTCTTCTCGGGAAGGTTCAGGAGGAGGGAAGGGGGTCTCCAGCATTCCTCTTGGGTCCAGTCCCGGACACCACCTGGAGCCTGTTGGAGAAAAGGTGGGATAGAAATGCCATTAGTAAAAGAGGGAACCCAGTTGAGAACCCAACCGCTGCATTTGGGGCCAGTTTCCAAGGCGTCTTCCAGGGCAGTTCCACCCAGAGGGCCTTGCCATTGTCCCCTCGGATCCAGAGCAGGAAGTCACAAAGGGACGGTGGCTGGAGCTAGACATGGGCCCTGCTGCTCACCAAGCCACCCAAGCAGATATGGCTGGGTTGGGGCGAAGCTCTGGACTATGAAGTGGGGTTGGGAGGGACCCCCACTATTGCCTTCACTCCAGATTACACTCACTTGTCATTCACAGTTATGACTTCTTCCTCCTCCTCTCCCCATGCTTCCTCAGGGAACATTCTTCTTCTCTTGGCTGTGCTTTGATCTTACAATAGAAGGATGTGTTTGATTCATAGGATTTGCTGCACCTTCCATTAGAACTTGGCAGAGGACCAAGGGACTCCTTCCGATCTCTTGGAGACTTCCGGAGAGCCCAGATGGAGGAGCAAGACTCAGCTGGCCCTGAAGCAGGAAGAGGCCATGCCATGGAAACGGGGAACAGTGGGGAATTCTGGGAAAACTCTGTGAAGAAGGAACTGGGTGAGGAGGACACCCTTTGCTCAGAGGTGCACAGCCAGCAGCTCAGGCAGTTCTGCTGCCAGGAAGCCAAAGGACCCCGAGAGGTTTGCAGCCAGTTCTACCACCTTTGCCATCAGTGGCTGAAGCCAGAAAGGCACACGAAAGCTCAGATGCTGGACCTGGTGATTTTGGAGCAGTTCCTGGCTGTCCTTCCTCTGGAGATGGAGAACTGGGTGAGGGAATGCGGAGCGGAGACCAGTTCCCAGGCGGTGGCCCTGGCCGAAGGTTTCCTCCTGAGTCAGGCAGAGGAGAGGAAGCAGGCAGAGCAGCAGGTGAGAGAGACTTTCCTCTGGATACTCCCAAGGGGCTCCAGAGAGGAGGGAGAGTATTCCCAAATCATTTCCTAATGGCCCATCCTTTTTTGGAAAGCATCTAGGAACAGATCTTCTCCTTCTCCTTCTTCCTCTTCTTCTTCTTTTTATTATTTATGACACCCATGTGGCTGGGTGCCTTCCAGCACATATAAAAGCATAAGAAGACATCAGATGTCTTCTAAAAGTTATGCATTTTCTTATCTCCTTCTCACCTGATGGGAGGGCATTCCCCAGGGTGGGGGCCACTGTGGAGAAGGTCTTCTGCCTGGTTCCCTGTAACTTCACTTATCACAGTGAGGGAATCAGCAGAGGTCCTTCGGAACTGGACCTCAGTTCATGGAGACGCTCCTTTGGGTATACTGGGCCTTTGAGGCCGTTTAGGGCTTTGAATTGTGCTGGGAAACGTTCGGGGAGCCAGTGAAGATCCTTGAGGACCAATGTTTCATGGTCCTGGCAGCCAACCCCAGACACCAGTCTAGCAGAAGCAGGAAACAGCTTTCACCTCTGTCCCCCGAAAGCGCTTGCCTCTGCCATTCCTTCTCTAACCCTTCTCCCCATTCTCTGTTTTGAATCCTTGTTGCTCTTTCAGAGGAAGGATCTTTTGGCAGAAATGGGTCTTGATTCTTCTGAGGCAGAGAAGACTCCGTTGGACGCCAGAGTGAGGCCTCTGGGTAAGGAGGAAGGAGTGTTTTCTCCCCCGTTTTGTCACATTCTCTTGGTTTTGAAATGGGTACAAATGTCCAAATGTACTCAGCAGGGGAGACATTTACGATAGTAATTTGATTAGTTTAAAATTACAGTTCATTAGTAATACCAATCTTTAAGATATCAAATTATATAATATAGGTGCCCGCCCCGCATGCTAAAACTGATGGTTTGATGATTTTCTTGATTTCTGCATTCCAAAATCTTATTATTTTCAATTACCCTCCTGTCAAGATAAGAATCCTTTATACAAATAATATATAAAACTACAAGTGAGGCACTCCAGCTGTATCCTTACTCTTCCCGTGTGTGGCAATCTTTCTGTTGGTGATGTTTCTTCCTGTCCTTGTAAAATGTTCTTTCTATCTTTTCCTTTTTGTTGCTGTTCTCCATCATTCCTTGGGCGGAGCTAATATCCCATTGTGGTTTCAGAAATTCTCCATCGCTCTGTCCTGTGCTTCGTTGTTTGGCAACTTTAACAGCAGCTGCAAAAATCACACTGTTCCAATAAATAATCAGTTTTTGCCATTTTTCTTCTCTGCCTGGGAAGGAGAGGGATCGGTCAGAACTGCAAATGACTCAGTAATGAACCTTATCAGCTCCCTCACAACTTTCAGATTCCTTACATCCCTTTGTCTGGCCTAAGATAAATGCACATGTATCCAATTAAATTAAATTCCAAGTCCTTTTAGCATTATTCAGTTCAGTCTGTATATAATAAAGGATGGGGAAGAGTCAGCTCTAATTTTCCATCGTAAACATTTTGCAAAATAGAGCTTCCCTCCCTTTTTCCTTTTTTTTTTTTACACACACAGTTCCATTTGATGTTATATTCCATATCTGCAATCCAGTTTCATCTCTGCTCAACTGTACATAGATATTTTCAACTAGTGTTCAATCACAGGCTACCAATTCATTAGTGTAGAGAAGAAAACTTTATATAAAGAAGCCATAGGCTCCCCTCCCCCCACCATCCTTTGCACCAAATGAAGTATTTACTCATGTACAAACCTTAAAGACCTTGCAGCTGGTTCAGTTCTGCAGTTTATGATCTCATCTCTTCCAGCAACGCCTGTACATTAGTCCAAATTGAGCTCTAATTGGCAGGAGAACCTCTGCTTCTTAATGGCGGCGAAGGAGGGTTTTCACAGGCGAAGGGCTTTTGCACTCAGCGTCCCCCTGCCTCCCGCAATCCATGCCGGAGCCGGAACCTGGTACCAAGACGAACTGGGAGTGAGGCCCGTTCCCCCTGTCCCTGGGGGCAACTTGCAAGGAGAATTACCCTCAGTCATCCTTGTTTTTCCATTGCCAACGATCTCCGCTGCCTCCATTAAGGCAGAGCGGAACCGGAAGCTAGCAGGGGAGACTTGGACGAAGCCCCATCTGTACTGAGAGATGCACTGTTTCACCTCTGAGAGAAGCAGGCGCTCACGGTTTCCACTTACCTTGGTCTCTCCCAGGTGACGGAATGATGCCACCAAGACCTGCTCCTTCATCTTTTCATGGTGGTGGAGGGGAGGCAGCAGCTGTGGACCCAGATCAGGTAGGGGGAAGGAGCCTTGTGGGGAAGGACTGCTTGGATGCAGACTGGCTGGATGCAGAGGAATGGTGGGAGGAGCCAGAGAAGAGGGAGCCGACTGGGAGGAGGAGGAGGAGGAGGAGGGGTCTGAAGCTGGAGAGGGAAGAGGGCTCAGGGAGCAGAGGGAGTCTGTGGCAGAGAGCAGCCCAGACTCCGAGGCAGAAGCTGCAGCAGGAAAGAGGGATGAGGAAGGCAGAGAGGGGTCTGGCCGCTGTAGAAAACAACAGAGCCAAGTGAATGTTCTCTAAGAGGACAGCCTTTTTCCTGTTCTGTTAGGGTCCAGTGTGCTTTGAAGATGTGGCTGTCCATTTCACAGACGAGGAGTGGGCGTTGCTGGATCCTGACCAGAGAGCTCTCCATAAGGAAGTCATGGAGGAGAATTGTGGGATCTTGGACTCTCTCGGTAAGGCTCCCTATTGGATCATCCTATCTGTTTTGTAATTCAAGACATCTCTCTATGTGACGAACCTCTGATATTTCGATGGGGCTCAACAGCGCCACCCACAGCACCTGGGATGTTAACACCCCCACAGCAAACCTTGGATGGATGGCTATTGATTGTTTTCCCTGTGAATATTCTTCCTCCAGTTCTGTGGTTTATAACTACGATCAGGCTGTCTGAACTGCCCAGGCCTTCTTAAATGTAGGCTTCAGAGTGATTTGGGATGTTGAATTAGTTTCAGTCAAGTTTCCTGCTTTTGTTCTTGCTTCTGTCTCTCTCTGGTTGACCAAAGAGTCGCTTGACATTGGAGATGGCACAGATTCCACGACTGAACCAAACAAACTCCATCCCAGAAAAGAGCCAGGCTTTTTGAATCTCAGGCAGTGAACCCTGTAGTAACAATAATGATCATTTTATTATTTTTACCCTGCCCATCTGACTGGGTGGCCCCAGCCAACAAATAGAAAAACATAATAAAACATCAAACATTAAAAACTTCCCAATACAGAGGTGCCTTCAGAAGTCCTCTAAAAGTTGCATAGTTATTTCCTTGACATCTGATGGGAGGGCGTTCCACAAGGTGGGTTCCCCTATGGAGAAGGCCCCCTGCCTCTTCCCCTGTAACTTCTCACAAAAATGTAACATTTAAGTACAGTGGTACTTCGGGTTAAGAACTTAATTCGTTCCAGAGGTCCGTTCTTAACCTGAAACTGTTCTTAACCTGAAGCACCACTTTAGCTAATGGGGCCTACTGCTGCCGCTGCGCTGCCAGAGCATGATTTCTGTTCTCATCCTGAAGCAAAGTTCTTAACCCGAGGTACCATTTCTAGGTTAGCGGAGTCTGTAACCTGAAGCGTATGTAACCTGAGGTACCACTGTAAGGAAACTGGAATAATAATAATAATACTGATATGACAAGTTTCTGCTGCATTCAGTGATGTCGAGAATTTAAGAAAACATCCAAATTGGTTTAAGGTGATGCACATTATCATTAAATTTTTAGCCACTAAAGAAATTTAAATTTGGTTGCTGATACATACATTTGTTCAATATACAAAATGTGTTTTTCAGAACACAGACGTTCATTCCCCTACCACAAGGTAGCTGACTATGACCAAGTCAGTCCAGAGTCAATGTTCCCAAATATTTCTCAAGCTCTTAAAATTTGTTTAGATTTATTACTGCATATTGAACAACGTAGCATATTAAATACAGTTGTACCTCAGGTTAAGTACTTAATTCCTTCCGGAGGTCCGTTCTTAACCTGAAACTGTTTTTAACCTGAAGCACCACTTTAGCTAATAAATATCTTAATTTTGAACAGGGAACTTTCCCGCTTTGGCCACCTTTAAATAATAATAAAAGCACATTTTATTTATGAATATAGTACAGATCCATATTTAAATTTAAACAAAATGATGTTACCAGGTTAAGCTGTACTTTCAAAACTAGAAAGAGAAAACATAATATTCAACTTGATTTGTATACGAAACTAGACTTTTTTACAAAACAAAAGGAACATTATAACATCTAACTCCCTTCAGTTCTTCCCCTGTCCCAAGCATTAATTAGCATTGTTCCATAATTTGGGACTGCACTTCTTCCCGAGACTCTAATCTGTTTGCCTCTTAGTTTCAGGTCGTGATGAATTGGAAATGAAGAACAAGGGAGACCACAACGAAATCCACACAGAGGAGGAGCCATATCAGGATTCAGACTGTGGAGAGAGCTTCAGTCAGAGCTCCCATTCCACTTCCCATCACATAATTCATACAGGGGAGAAACCCTATCAGTGCTTGGAATGTGGAAAAAGCTTCAGGAAGAGCTCTGATCTCACTTCTCATCGTAGAACTCATACAGGGGAGAAACCCTTTCAGTGCGTGGAATGTGGAAAGAGCTTCAGTCAGGGCTCCCATCTCACTGCCCATCAAAGAATTCATACAGGGGAGAAACCATATCACTGCTTGGAGTGTGGAAAGAGCTTCACTCAAAGCCACAATCTCACTTCCCATCAAAGGATTCATACAGGGGAGAAACCATATCACTGCTTGGAGTGTGGAAAGAGCTTCACTCAAAGCCACGATCTCACTTCCCATCGTAGAATTCATACAGGGGAAAAACCATATCAGTGCGTGGAATGTGGAAAGAGCTTCACTCGGAGTGCCCATCTCACTTACCATCAAAGAATTCATACAGGGGAGAAACCCTATCAGTGTGTGGAATGTGGAAAGAGCTTCAATCGGAGTGCCGATCTCACTTCCCATCAAAGGATTCATACAGGGGAGAAACCCTATCAGTGTGTGGAATGTGGAAAGAGGTTCAGTCAGAGCTCCCATCTCACTTCCCATCAAAGGATTCATACTGGGGAGAAACCATATCACTGCTTGGAGTGTGGAAAGAGCTTCAGTCACAGCCACGATCTCACTTCCCATCGTAGAATTCATACAGGGGAAAAACCATATCAGTGCGTGGAATGTGGAAAGAGCTTCAATCGGAGTGCCCATCTCACTTTCCATCAAAGGATTCATACAGGGGAGAAACCCTATCAGTGCGTGGAATGTGGAAAGAGCTTCAGTCAGAGCTCCCATCTCACTTCCCATCAAAGGATTCATACAGGGGAGAAACCATATCACTGCTTGGAGTGTGGAAAGAGCTTCAGTCAAAGCTACAATCTCACTTGCCATCGTAGAATTCATACAGGGGAGAAACCATATCACTGCTTCAGTAACAGCCATGATCTCACTTCCCATCGTAGAATTCATACAGGGGAAAAACCATATCAGTGCGTGGAATGTGGAAAGAGCTTCAATCGGAGTGCCCATCTCATTTCCCATCAAAGGATTCATACAGGGGAGAAACCATATCAGTGTGTGGAATGTGGAAAGAGCTTCAATCAGAGGGCCCATCTCACTTCCCATCAAAGAATTCATACAGGGGAGAAACCCTATCAGTGCCTGGAATGTGGAAAGAGCTTCAGGACGAGGTCCGAACTCACTTCCCACCAAAGAATTCATACAGGGGAGAAACCCTATCAGTGCCTGGAATGTGGAAAGAGCTTCAGGAAGAGCTCAGATCTCACTTCCCATCGTAGAATTCATACAGGGGAGAAACCATATCACTGCTTGGAGTGTGGAAAGAACTTCAGTCACAGCCACGATCTCACTTCTCATCATAGAAGTCATACAAGGGGAAAACCCTATCAGTGCATAGAATGTAGAAAGAGCTTCAATCGGAGGGACCATCTCACCTCCCATCAAAGGATTCATACAGGGGAGAAACCCTATCAGTGCTTGGAATGTGGAAAGAGCTTCATTCAGAGGGCCCATCTCACTTCCCATCAAAGGATTCATACAGGGGAGAAACCCTATCAGTGCGTGGAATGTGGAAAGAGCTTCAGTCAGGGCTCCCATCTCACTTCCCATCAAAGGATTCATAAAGGGGAGAACCCTATCAGTGCGTGGAATGTGGAAAGAGCTTCACCTGGAAAATAAGCTTCACATCCCATCAAAGTATTCATACGGGGAAAACCCCTATCAGTGTTTGGAATGTGGAAAGAGCTTCATTCAGAGGGCCCATCTCACTTCCCATCAAAGGATTCATACAGGGGAGAAACCATATCACTGCTTGGAGTGTGGAAAGAGCTTCAGTCAAAGCCACAATCACACTTGCCATTGTAGAATTCATCCAGGGAGAAACCATATCACTGCTTCAGTCACAGCCATGATCTCACTTCCCATTGTAAAATTCATATAGGGGAAAAACCCTATCAGTGCGTAGAATGTGAAAAGAGCTTCAGTTGGAGTGCCCATCTCACTTCCCATCAAAGGATTCATACAGGGGGAAAACCCTATCAGTGCATGGAATGTGGAAAGAGCTTCAGGACGAGGTCCGAACTCATTTTCCATCTAAGAATTCATACAAGGGAAAACCTTATCAGTGTCTGGAATGTGGAAAGAGCTTCAACAGGAACAAAAGTCTCTTTTTTAAAAAAATTATATTTATTCCTTTCAAAACAATCTAAACACTTACAGAAGAAAAAACTAATAAAAATACATTACAATACAAAAACACTACCTAAAAATTAACAAAACAAAACAAAAACACTTTGAAAACACCTCAAAAAAGAAAAGAAAAAGAAGAAAAAAGAAAAAGACTTCCAATATCTTAACTTTCTTTCCCATATTTCCATGGCCTCCTCACACCTCCCTTTTTGTATTCCACTTCTATTAATTATTTCAGCAATTCCTTACTATCTTCCCCTTCTATCCTATAATTATCTTAACACCTTTTAACCTTATTTACGTTTAATATTCTATTAATCTATTTATACTTAATTCCTTATAACATTTCTACTGAAGCCATATAATTTCATTCCAACATTCTTCTAACATTCATTCATTTTACAATATTTCTAAAAATAGTCTAAACCTTTCCCAGTCTTCTTCCACCAACTCTTCTCCCTGGTCTCGGATCTTGCCAGTCTTTCCTGCCAATTCCATCTAGTCCATCAACTTCATCTGCCATTATTCAACACTTAAGTGCTTTTAAAAGACAGCCATTCTCTCAGCCAGCAAAGAGCAAATGATTCACCACAAAGTTTAAGTGTCTGGCAGGGCAGGTCCACCTCCTTCTTTAGCATCCATCAAAATCTTAAATTTTACTCGAGGCTTCCTGCCCTGCCAAACCAATCCGGGAACATCCCTCTGCCACCTCCTGAAACAATCCCTCCCATCCAAAACTTGCACTTTTTGACACAAAAGCAACATCCCCGGCAACACAGCAACCCTCATCCCCGCCACAACAGCTCGGCCCAACCATAACAACTTCAGATTTGTCCATATTTCCCAATCCCTCTTCTCTTCAATCCAACGTCCTTCACAGCCACCCCTAGGTAAAATCACATTTTTGGCAGTTCTGCTGACCCCCAAAAGTCTCTCTTTCTCAGCCAATGTTGATCCTTTCTCCTCCTGAAGCTCTGTCAAACTTTCCAGTTCTGGTGGGGTTCTGATCCTCAAATTCATCTGTTTTTCTTTACACTCCATCATAGCAAATGTCAGCTTATATTTAGCAAGTTGCTTTTGAATGTATGGGGCTCTCTCACACTCCAATTGTGCTGTTTTACATTCAGCAGCAAAGGTTTTCTCCCTGACCTCATCCGCAATTTACCGTATTAAAGTAGATTCCTGTGTCAATTTCTGGAAGGTTTCTGTGTTGGTGTTCACCTTTTGTCCCAGATTATTTAACCTTTCTACAATTAAATCAATTTTATTATTTGCAGCGTCTGCTTTCACATTCATCACTTCTATTTTCACATTCATCACTTCTGTTTTCTTGTGAAGTTGTTCCAGCGAATCATTTATTTTCAATAATGCGACCACTAAGGCCTCTTCTGTTGATGTTTCGTCTGTTCTTTCCATTCCACTCGCCATAACACTTAAGAGATTCAACGTCAAATCCCAGAGTCACACAGTTCTTATCTTGCAACTGGAAAATCCCCTAGCCCAGCTCTCACAAAGCAACCAACCTCAGAGACCTCCACTAGGGGGAAACAGTTTCTATTTATAATAATCAAAAATGTCACCTTTAAGCACAGCTCGTACAATCCAAAATTAGTTTCAGTTTTCAGTTACTTTGTTACTCCTTTTTAGAAATAGCCGAAAACAGTAGAAACAATATAACTCTCTTATTCTGTTTGCTGTCAAAGAACGTTCCAAGTGCTGTCAATGGACATTCCAAAACGTCCGTCCACTAGCAACCCGTTTCCAGGGTCCGAGCGGCAATATTTCAAATCTCTTTACTCTCTCCTTCAGGCATACTTGATCCACAGCTCCCCCCCCCCTTCTCCTGCCTCCAAGGGGGATTTTATACTCTTTACCGATGGAAATTTAATCTTTTACAAAAGGCTTTCCAAGGCTTCAGCTTACTGACTCCTTGCCTCAGTCTCTTTACAACTAGGGAAGGCGGACTTCCTGTTTTGAACCTCCCCGTTTCGTTGCCAAATTAAACGTTTAAAATCCGATTCTCCCGTATCAGCTCTACTCACGGGTAATTACTTTAGAGTCGAATTGTCCACAGGAAAAAGTCAGTGCTCTCCGGCAACAGCTATGCGGCGTCGCTCCGTGGAAGAAGCAGACGATTCGAAGCACCGCGCCACTCACCCCACATCGCTCCGGGTCCCCGAAATCGGGTTCCCCCGCGAGTAGGGGAGACGCAGAAGGTGCCCACCGAATCCCACGTTCACAGGCTTCTCCCGCCTGTGATTTTTGCGGGTCCCCGCCTTTGCCGCAGCAGTACAGACCCAAATTCCCACGGGGTAAGTTCCTCACGATCAGAGGAACTCCGCCATTGCCGGAGGCACCAACCCGGAAGTCAACAGGAACGAAAGTCTCACAGCCCATCACAAAATACATACAGGTGAGAAACCCTCAGAACCCTCAGACAACTCAAAATCCGACCGGGAGGACGTGCACTGAGTGCAGCAGCGCACATAAGCTGCACGCCTACCACGACAGCCTCGTCCGGAAGACGGGAACTGCGCAAGTTGCAGGGAGAGCCACAAGCAGAGGACTTGCCATTTCCGCAACGCAGAATGCCGACAATGCAGAAAAGTGGGACACATCGCCCGGGTGTGCCGTGCCTGCCCTACCCAAAGCCTCGAACAAGATGGCCGACCCAAGAGTCCCAGACCCCCTGGTCTGACACACCAAGGCAACTCGACGAAGACCACAGACTGTCAGTTATACCAGTTGCTTCATTCTAATGCGGACAAAATTTACATCGAGGCACAGATAGGGGCAGCCCCGTTCCACCTGGAGCTTGATACAGGATCACTCCTGTCCATAATCTTGGCATGGACATTAAGGAATTGTGTCCCAGTGGCGGCTCCAAGTTAGGCCAGCCCCATTCACCCTCCGGAAGACTTCCACAAATGCAAGGTCCCCACGATGGGGGTGGGAACCTTCAATGTACAATATCGAGGGCGGAAGTGGCGGTTGGACTTGATCGTGGTCAAGGGGTGCTACGTTAGCTTACTGGGGTTGTTGTGGTTTGGGCCACTGGGGCTAGCCATCACCGGGGTGAACCGCACCAGCTCCCACGTGGATGTGGACGCCATGTGCAAAGAGTTTCCAGAGGTTTTCGATGGGGCATTGGGGTGATATACTGCCCTGCCCCTCCGTTGGCCTACAACTAGACCCCACCATACGACCCATCAAGTTCAAGGCCCACCAGGTCCCATTCGCCCTCAAAACCCCGCATTGACGAGGAATTAGACTGACTCATTGAGCGAGGAGTGCTTGAGCCTAATGCCCCCGAGAAACCCCAATCATCACACCCGTCAAGCCCAATGGCTCAGTCCACATCTGCGCAGACTACAAATGTACCATAAGCAAGGCCCTTATGGCTCATGCATACCCGGTGCCAATGGTCGGCCATGTCCTTGCCACCCTGGTGGGGTTCTAAGAGTCCACCTGATCGGGGACAAGGTGGGGACTATTTGCTACGCCCCTGCACCTAAGGGTAAGGCAGAACTCCAAGCCTTCTTGGGACTATTGAACTTCCGGATGATTCCTGGGGGGGAACTGCAAGGAGGGCTGGACAGAGGAATCCCAAGGGGATAGCAGAAGGGTGATGCCCATAGAGCAGGAGGAGCGGGTAAGGGAGGCAGAACTGGGAAGTCCAGAAGTGACCGAGGCCGAGCAGCCACAGGAACCAGAACCACGACCGAGTGGACCAGCGGCGTCCAACCCTACGACCCCGTCACAGCCGGTAGCCCTGGAACAAGAGCCAGAACCAGGAACCCCAACTGAGACACCCAAGACCACAAGGCATACGTAGGTGACTGGCATACCTCAATGACTACGAACGCTAACCTTCTGGGCGCGACGGGAACGTAGAGGGGAGGGGGGTTATGTACTAAGCTTGGAGCCTAGAAGAAAAGGCTAGTAGGATCCTAGAATGCGACAACTGATTGGCCTGCAGGAAAAGAGCAATCAGGCTCCAGAAGGGAAGCAGAATCAGCCAATCAGATGGGACTAATTGTGTAAATAATGTAGATAAAAGCCTGAGGTTGGGGGGGTGCAATTAAATCACTGCTTTACAAGCTGCAATAAAGAGCATGAAATCACTACAGGATTTCAGAGAATCTAATGCATCTTTGATTGGGATTGTCCAGCAAGGAGATTGGAGATGGTTGCCAGTCAAAAGGTAGTTTAAGACACAGGGGGGGAAAGACCTCCTTGTGAAAGGGGGGGGCAGTTTTGGGAGACATTCCAGAAGAGGAATCCTGGAAGAGGACACTCCAGGCTCATCTGGTCCAACCCCTGCGATTCAGGAACCCCGGTTCTTAGTCCCGCCAGCTCCCTTGAACTGGGCAACTCAGATGCCTGGAGCAGCGCCCCGTTGGAGAGCAGCCTTGGGTCGCCTCTGGAGCTGGCCGGACCTTTTGGACGGCTGTTTCCATCCCCCCTGCCTTCTGCTGGCAGGCCCGGTTGGGAGTTGTAGTCCAAAGCCCATTGAGGGTGCCTGGTCCTGGAGGTGGTTTTCAAGTTGGAACTATGTTTTGACCCTTGGCCAAAAGGAGATGCCACAAAGTGTGTGTGGGGGGGGGTGTCTTTTCAGTGCCAGGATACAAGGTGCTCTCTTGACCCGGGAGCCCAATCCCTCTCCCCCACACCTAGAAAAGGGGGTCTTCCCCTCATCCTCTCCTTGCAGGACCCCCTTTTCCTTCCTCTTTGCTCAGAGAGTCGGAACCAACTCTCTCTCAAGGGACCCTGGAGCCAAACCCTTGCAGAGTTTTACTTCTCAAGCAAAGGGGGGGAAGGAATACATTCTTGTTGCTCTTAAGATGCACAGAAATCTCTTCTCCTGATTTTTAGCACCGCAGGCCTGCTGTGATGGGCTTCCTTGTCCCCCTGCCACTGAAAAAGTCCATTTAACTGCCTCTTTGCCGATTGTTACGTTTAATTACTTCTTTTAAGGTAAAGATGTTACGCTGCATCTTTGAGACACTGCACAGTGCTGCTTTTTCTCTTCTGGGTTTGAATAAAACTTCATCTGTGGACTTTTTGTGTGGTCCTTTCCTGCTGCTTGATATAATAATAATAATCATCATCATCATCATCACTAAGGGGCGCTGAGTGATTTCGTTGTCCGTGGCATTTCCAGCCCCCTTTTCTCTCCAGGGGCTCCAGGTGCCAGAGACATGGCTCTCCCCCGCAGCCCCAGGCAGAGGGACGGGCTCCTCCTCCGGGACACGGGTTCCCCCTTCCCACGCACATGCGCTCCTTCTTCCCGGACCCGCCCAGGCCCCCCCGGACCCCCTCTTGCTAGGACACGGCTCTGCCCCGCAGCCCCCAAGAGAGACACCCCCGGGTCCCCCATCTGGCCCCCCAGGACCCCCTCTCCCCCGCCCAGACGCCCCTTCGCAGCCCCGCAGCCCCAGGCAGAGAGAGGGGCTCCTCCTCCGGGACACGGGTTCCCCCTTCCCACGCACACGCGCCCAGGCCGGCTTCTTCCGACCAGGAGCCCCTCCTCTCGGCCGGGGGCCCCGCACCCTCCCCCACTGCGGGCCCAAGTGCGGCCTCTTCCCCTCAGAGGGAGAAGCTTGCCAGGCCCCCAAAGTCCCCCTATGTAGCAGCTCTGCACCTGCGCCACGCCCCCTGGCACCCAGCTGGCTTCCTAGAGAGGAATAAAGGGAGGAGGCTCCCCAGAGCACAAGCTCCGCCCCCATCCGGGCTTTTGTCTCTCTGCTCCACAAGTGAGTCACCTTGGGGAGATGGGGGGTCCCAGGGCTGCAGGAGAGGGTGCCCCAAAGAAGACCCCTCTGGGGCCCTGGCTCCTGAGAGAGAGAGAAGGGAGCAGGGCGAGCTCCGCTTTGCAAGGGCTCAGAAGAACAGCCACGAGGGCCAGGGAGTCATGATGAGGGACCCCCAAAGTCATCTAGCCCACCCCCAGCCAGCCAGGAATCTTCTGCCCAGCCTGGGGCTTGAACCCAGGGGCCTGAGATCAAAGAGACTCATGCTCTACCCACTGAGCTCTGCTGCCATTTCTGGAAGAGTGAGAGAGAGAATGTGAGCTTGGTTTTCTCCACCTTGCAAGGGTTAAAAGGAACTGAGCTGCATTCCTAGAGAGGACAGGGAATAAAGGGGGGGAATGAGGTCCTCCCAAGCAAATGCCCCTCCCTCCTTCCCAGGATCCTCCCTGCAAGAGGGGGAGGGGGCTTTCATTTCCTCTGCAGGAGCTGCCTCAGTTTCCCTTCTGGCATCTGATGAGCTTCCTCTCTTTTTTGCCCTAGGGTGCATTGGGGAGAAGGGGGGCGGGGG
The DNA here is from genome assembly GCF_965113315.1 of Podarcis vaucheri. Classification (NCBI taxonomy): domain Eukaryota; kingdom Metazoa; phylum Chordata; class Lepidosauria; order Squamata; family Lacertidae; genus Podarcis; species Podarcis vaucheri. The sequence continues at coordinate 1,799,898 of NC_138765.1, read as the reverse complement.
TGTCCCAGGGCTGCAGGGGACGGATCCGTGGGGACTCTGCTCAGCTCCTGCAAGGGGATCCCCAAGCCAGGGCTAAGAGGTTCTGCCCCCCTTCTCTCTGCAAAGCCAGGGAGGCTGCAAGTAACAGGAGGTCTGCAACTCTTCTCTTGCTCCTTTGGGGAGGAGTCACTGAGTCAGGAAGAAAAGGGCCTGCAAAGGAACCCTGATGCGATTGAGGAATCAGCCACGTTCCTTAGCCCAGGTGGCAGCCAGATGGAAACATCTGGAGGCAGAAATAAAAACTTGGCCTCTGTGCTAAAGAAAGTCTTTCCATCTCCCAGTGCGCAGTTAGGCCCATGGAACTCCCTGCCACAGGAGGAAGAGATGGCTTGAGAAGAGGATGAGGCCCATTCAGGGAGGAGCAGAGGGCTAGCGATGGCTCCAGGCCCCCCAGTGGGAGTCAGCCATGCTTCTGAAGGGGGAGGGAGTTGCCCTCAGAACAAAGACAGAAGTCTGTCTTCAGACTATGGGAATATGGTGCTTGAACTCCGAGTCTGGGCTGTGATTCAGACTCATCCATGCTGGCCCAGGGAACGTTTCTCCTGACTGTGTATCAATCTGGGAGTAGAAGAATGCATTTGCATTTGCTTTTGTTGCAGGAATTTATGTCTAGGTTGGGGGGGGGTTGCCCCTCCAGCAGATATCATGCACATGCAACTCATTACCAAAATCAGCACAATCACTTTTGTGATTTGTCCCCACAAAACACTTCATCACAGTTTCTTCCTATCTATTCAAAGGCCCTTTGCTGCACGATACCAAATGTAAGAATTCCCTGATAAATATATGTACTGGCTCACAGGGGAAACTTCAGAAATTCATCTAGACCTGTGAGCTCAGCTCCTCAGCAGCCCCTCTGCCTGAGGGATAATCCCTGGCATCCTGATATCTGAGGGCCAGACAGGTAGCCATTCCAGAAACAATAAACCCAGGTGAAGACAAAAGGGTGGGATTAACTTGGCTGGGAAACAAGGAAATGTAAATGTCCCTTTTGTTACACTTGATGGGTGTTTGGTGGAGGGCAAGGGGAGGAATGGGGCAGCGTCCAGGATGTTCAGATTCCTGCCACAAGACCTCCCCTTTCATGATGTAACCATGATGTATGAGTGATGTAGTTTGGGGGGATTAGCAGCTAATAAAAGTTTGGGGGCTCTTTTGTTTGGGGCTTCCATCTTGTTCCACCTTGTGGCAGGTGGGAGTCCTGTAGCGACAGTCTTCAGTAAAGACCAAGCCTCCTGGCTGCTGTTTTGCTCTGGTATTCCTGGGTGGGGTCCTTGTTTTTTTGTCCAAGGGAGCCCTCAGATTTCTCTGTTAACACTTTAAAGGATTCTCTGGCACCTCTCAGTAGGCCAGGCAGAACTTGGCAGAAGACCTAGGGACTCCTTCCGATCTCCTGGGAACAGAGATGGATGAGCAAGACTCAGCTGGCCCTGAAGCAGGAAGAGGCCTTGCAACCCACCATGGGAGCAGTGGGGGATTCTGAGAAAACTCCATGCAGAAGATCCTGGGTGAGGAGGACACCCCTTGCTCAGAGGTGCAGAGCCAGCAGGTCAGGCAGTTCTGCTACCAGGAGGCCAAAGGACCCCGAGAGGTTTGCAGCCAACTCTACCACCTTTGCCATCAGTGGCTGAAGCCAGAAAGGCACACGAAAGCTCAGATGTTGGACCTGGTGATCTTGGAGCAGTTCCTGGCTGTCCTTCCTCTGGAGATGGAGAACTGGGTGAGGGAATGTGGAGCGGAGACCAGTTCCCAGGCGGTGGCCCTGCCCGAAGGTTTCCTCCTGAGTCAGGCAGAGGAGAGGAAGCAGGTGAGAGAGACTTTCCTCTGGATACTCCCAAGGGGCTCCAAAGAGGAGGGAGAGTATTCCCAAATCATTTCCTAATGGCCCCTCCTTTTTTGGAAAGCATCCGAGGAATGATATTGGACAGCCCTAAATTGTTTGCGTCTGCTGCTCCTTTTCTAATCCTTCTCCCCACTCTCTCTTGAATCCTTGTTGCTCTCTCAGGGGAAGGATCTGTTAGCAGAAATGGGTCTGGATTCCTCTGAGGCAGAGAAGACTCCCTTGGACTCCAGAGACAGGCCTCTGGGTAAGGAGGAAGGAGTTCTTTCTCTGTTTCGTCACATTTTGTGGATTTTGAAACTAATCTGTGATTTCTTTTCATCTTATTGGAGAATTCACAGGGGGCCAAGAGCCCAGAGAAAGGGAGATGTGTTTTTGCACTCCAGTATGTGAAATGGGTACAAACGTCCACATTTAGGTGGCAACTCCTCCTTGTTTGAAGGCGCACCTGTAGTTTTCCTTCGGAGTGAAGCATGCGCTCTTGGCTTCCCACTTACCTTCTTCTCTCGCAGGAGACGGAACGAGGCCAGCAAGACCTGCTTGTCCATCTTTTCTTGGTGGCGGAGGGGAAGCTGCCCCTGTGGACCCAGAGCAGGTGGGAGGAAGGGGCCATGTGGGGAGAGAGGATGTCATGGACTGGGGGACACAGAGGAATGGTGGGAGGAACTGCGAAGGAAGGAGGGTTGAAGGCTCAAATAGGCTTCTAAGCAGTTCACTCGCCATACCAAAGAGTGGCCAGGATTCACCCCATCAGTCCCACAATGGGGCTTTCCCCTTCTCATTCCCCTGCGCACCTTGGAGGTGTCTATAGGGCTTCAGGAGGGTCCTCCCCACCCGGCAACAGCACAGAGGGAAAGAAGAAAGGGGATCCTTCCATGTGGAAAACGGGAATGTTTGTGCATATGATCTGAGGAATGATTTGAAGAACACCATGTTCTTATTTTTTTTCCATTTTCTAATTAAAACGCATTCATATTAGTAACAAATCAAACCAAATCTTTCCGCGTTCATATATATATATATATATATATATATTTGCTTTCGTAGATTTTCACGGGTACAGGAATGCAGGTTTTGGTGTCTTCGGGTGTCTTCCCGTGTGAGAGTCGGGGTGTCTGTGCGACGTTTCGACGAGGTCTCACTCGTCATCTTCAGGCTGGTGCTTTCGGCTTCTTGTTACTGGAATTATATAATCCAAATTCAATGGCACTTCCCGTGTTCTGGATTTCAAAAGCCAAATATCGATCCTTTATCTTTCTGCTATCTTCTCTATTACTTCACAATTTTCCAATCCTGATATTAACAATCTTCTTTCTCTATCAGTCAGTCGTTGGTATAACTCACTATCTTGTGTTATTTTACCATTCCTTATTTCTGTAATCACGCAGGGGGCTTTTCCCACATTGTTCTTAGTTTTAATATTTTGAAGCACAGTCCACTTTGATGGGCCCTTCTTTTTCTGCTGATTGTTGTTCTAATAGGCTCTGGGCTTCCATCCAAGGTTGAAATTAATTAGCAACTTCTCACTGTCTTTGATGTTTCAAATGTACTGTCAAGGTGTACTTGGCAATCAGTAAGTCACACAAAGATTGTTTCTTCCAGTAGCACCTTAAAGACCAACTAAGTTAGTTCTTGGTATGAGCTTTCGTGTGCATGCATACTTCTTCAGATACACTCTGGACTTCCATTTCATGTGGCTCAATGTGGTGCCTTCCATGGTTCCAGTTACAGATAGGTGTTGGTCTGCCATAGTCAAAATAAAAAAATTCCTTCCAGTAGCACCTTAAAGACCAACTAAGTTAGTTCTTGGTATGAGCTTTGAGTGTATCTGAAGAAGTGTGCATGAACACGAAAGCTCATACCAAGAACTAACTTAGTTGGTCTTTAAGGTGCTACTGGAAGGATTTTTTTTATTTTGACTATGGCAGACCAACACGGCTACCTGTCTGTAAAAATATTGTTTCGGTTTCCTTATAAAAACCCATCCCAGCTCTCGTACAGCTGGCAGGCATACAGAGTTCACCACCACTCTTTTCTCAAACTGTAATGTTCCATGCAAGCAAATGTGTCCTCTGTAAAGTACACTCCTTTTGCAATTCCAATTAAAAAAATCTCCAATCTGCCCCCATTGAAGGAGGCTTTTTCTGATCATATCCTTTTTCTTACTGCATCAGAGCTTTTACCATTGCCATCTTCCTCCTTAGCCTGAGCTGTTATGATCATATCTGATCTTCCTCTGCCAGTTTTGATCAGGACTCTCCGCCAATGACTGCGACGAGTCAATAAGTCCAATTATTTTACTCCTCCGGCGTTTCCTTTGGGCAATTAATTCTTTCTTGGTGGGGTTCACCAAATCATGAAATAGCAAATATAAGAAATGCAAAAGTACGGCAGCCACTCACCTCATTCATCAAAACGGCATGAAAGGAGTCTTTTTGAAGTCTGTAACTCCGACGACTGTGTAGTTTAGCAGATTTTTCTTTTAACTCTTTCCTTCCAGAACAGGACTGTTTTTTTGCCAAATCTTTTAATTTTAGGGAAACGGACTCCTAGCTGACAAGACTGACTTTGGAGAGTTGCCAAATTTGTGCCTTGGACATCACCCAGAGTCCCTGCCTCCACAGCTGCTCTGGGCGCAAACGATGAAACACCATTCAGTGATGTTTATGTGCTGAGAACAAGGAAGTGCCGCTTGACCTTCTGAATGTCACTAATTTTATTTATCAACCGTTGCAGTTTTATTTCTAGATTGAATGCTAAAATAGACTTCTAAGCAGTTTGCGCACTATACCAAACAGTGGCCAGGCTTCACGTCCTCATTCACACAATGGGGCTTTCCCCCCCCTCTCCTCACATGCCCTCATGTGACCTTGAAGTTGGCTTGGGGGCACCTGGAGGTCTCTCTCTCCCCTCACCCCCCAGAACCAAAAACAGGGAGAGGAGAGAAGGGATCCTTCCATGTGGCAAACAGGAAAACAATGGAGAAGACCAGGTTTTTTATGTTCATCATTAAAATAAACAATAAAAGGGTTCCATTAAGACATTAAAATATGCACCCATAATCAAAATGTGCAGCAAAACAAACCCATTAAAACATAACAACAACAGAGTAAACTGTAACAGATCACCTTTATTAGGTCTAAGAGGACAGCCTTTTTCTTTTTCTGTTAGGGTCCAGTGTGCTTTGAAGATGTGGCTGTCCATTTCACAGACGAGGAGTGGGCGTTGCTGGATCCTGACCAGAGAGCTCTCCATAAGGAAGTTGTGGAGGAGAATCGTGGGATCTTGGACTCTCTCGGTAAGGCTCCCTATTGGATCATCCTATCTGTTTTGTAATGCAAGACATCTCTCTATGTGACGAACCTCTGATATTTCAATGGGGCTCAACAGCGCCACCCACAGCACCTGGGATGTTAACACTCCCACAGCAAACCTTGGATGGATGGCTATTGATTGTTTTCTCTGTGAATATTCTTCCTCCAGTTCTGCTGTTTAAAACCATGATCAGGCTGTCTGAACTGCCCAGGCCTTAAATGTAGGATTCAGAGTGATTTGGGATGTTGAAGTAACTTCAGTCAAGTTTCTTGCTTCTGTCTCTCTCTGGTTGACCAAAGAGTCGCTTGGCATTGGAGATGGCACAGATTCCACGACTGAACCAAACAAACTCCATTCCCAGAAAAGAGCCAGGCTTTTTGAATCTCAGGCAGTGAACCTGTAGGAAGACCTCCCATCTTCTCAGTCATGGCAGCTAAAAGTAAAGGAAAATGACTCCTGGACGGTTAAGTCCAGTCAAAGGCAACTATGGGGTTGTGGCGCTCATCTCACTTCAGGTCGAGGGAGCTGGCGTTTGTCCACAGACAGCTTTCCGGGTCATGTGGGCAGCAGGACTAAACCGCTTCTGGTGCAACAGAATCTGGAATAATTTATTGCTCAGAGACATCAGGTCCGGCAGGCTTCTGCGCACACATTCCAAAGTGCTGAGCAAAAGCAGAGTCACACAGCGGTCAGGAATAGAGCCTTCTGTCTTCTGTGCATTGGTGTGCATAAATCAGCCTCTCATACTAAAACTAAAAGCAGTTTATTTACAGCATTCTAGCCATTATCACGGAACCTTGTACAAATGTGTCTGTCCTGGACGAAAACGAAACTAGAACAGAACAAAGAACTTGAGACTCTCGGAAGTGATGCAGAGTCTCTCTCTGCCCCACAGGAGGCAGGACGCACACTCTGAGCTGCTTAACCCTGTGATGTCAAGGACATCTAGGACTACACAAATATTAGAAGACTGAAGGCAGCCCTGTATCAGGAGGTTTTTGATTCTTGATGTTTTACTATGCTTTTATATATGCTCTAAGCTGCCCAGAGTGACTGGGGAAAGCCAGCCAGATGGGTGGGGTGTAAATAATAACATTACTATTATTATATAATTCCCTTCAGTTCTTTCTCTGTCACAAGCATTAATTGGCATTACTCCGTTAGTTGGAGCTGCATTTATTCCCGAGGCTCTAATCTGTTTGTCTCTCAGTTGCAGGTGGTGGTGAACTGGAGGAGCCCTATCCATATTCAGAGTGCGGAGAGAGCTTCAGTCAGTGCGTGGAATGTGGAAAGAGCTTCAGTCGGAACGCCCGTCTCTTTGTGCGTCACAGAATTCACACTGGAGAGAAACCATATCAGTGCCAAGAGTGCTTCAAAAAAAGGGTCAGTGTCACTTCTCATCAGAGAATTCATTCAGGGGGGAAATCCTGTCAGTGCCTGGAATGTGGAAGGAGCTTCAGTCGCAGCCACCAGTTACTGTATTTTCCGCTTCATAAGATGCCCTTTTTTCTTCTTAAGAATTAAGGGGAAATGTCTGTGTGTCTTGTGGAGCGATTGTGTGGTCCCTGGCAGAGGCGTTCTTCTCTGGGTCCCTCTGCCCCCCGTGGTCTCTTCCTTCCGGGACTCTTCTGACGCTGACCCCCCCGGGCCCTTCTGTCTCCTTGCAGCGGGCTTTAGGACCTGGCTCCCTTTCCGGGCTGCTTACTGTGCCGCCTTCCTGTGCATTTGAACTTGGCGCGCGCGCCCAACCTTCCACTTTCCGCTTGACCGTTTCTTCGCTCTCCGATGGAGGCGTGGCCACTCCTGACTCATGCCCTCCCCCCTGCGGCGAGCCGCCGGATCCCGATGCCTGGCGCCCTTCCTCCCCACTGCGCTCTGTTGGGGACGTTGGCCCCGATTTCCAACTGCTGCTCTCTGAACCCCCTCTTGTCCCTTCTTCCTGGGGTGTCCCCCTAAGCTCCCCCCTTGCTCTGGTCACTGGCGCTCCTTTCTGTGAATCTTCCGATTCACTGGACAGACTCGGAGACCTCGGGTCGTCGTCATCGCTCATCTTTCCTTCGGACACCTCCCCCTCGCTCTCTGTTTCCTCCCTCACCCTCGCCTCTGCTCCTGAACCCCTGACAACCTTCATCTGCCATTCTTCCAGGGTGGGTAGATCTTGTGTCTTCCAATACTTTGCAATAAGTATTCTTGCTGCTGTTGTTGCATACATAAAGAAAGTTCTGTCCTTCTTTGGCACCAATTGGCCGACAATGCCCAGGAGAAAGTCCTCTGGTTTCTTCAGGAAGGTATATTTAAATACCTTTTTCAGTTCATTATATATCATTTCCCAGAAAGCCTTAATCCTTGGGCACGTCCACCAAAGGTGAAAGAATGTACCTTCAGTTTCTTTACATTTCCAGCATTTATTATCGGGCAAATGATAAATTTTTGCAAGCTTGACTGGGGTCATGTACCACCTGTATATCATTTTCATAATATTCTCTCTTAAGGCATTACCTGCCGTAAACTTCATACCTGTGGTCCATAAGTGTTCCCAGTCAGCAAACATAATATTATGTCCAACATCCTGTGCCCATTTAATCATAGCAGATTTCACCGTTTCATCCTGAGTATTCCATTTCAACAGCAAACTATACATTCTTGACAAATTCTTAGTTTTGGGTTCTAACAGTTCTGTTTCTAATTTTGACTTTTCCACCTGGAAGCCAATTTTCTTATCCAAATTATATGTCTCCATTATCTGATAATAATGAAGCCAGTCTCTCACTTTGTTTTTTAATTTTTCAAAACTCTGCAATTTCAATCTATCTCCGTCTTGTTCCAAAATTTCCCAGTATGTCGGCCATTTGGCCTCCATACTGAGCTTTTTCAAAGCTTTTGCTTCCATTGGTGACAGCCACCTTGGGGTTTTATTTTCCAACAAATCCTTATATCTTATCCAAACATTAAACAAAGCTTTCCTGACAATATGATTTTTAAATGCTTTATGAGCTTTGACCTTATACCATAAATATGCATGCCAACCAAATACATTGTTAAAACCTTCTAGATCCAAAATGTCTGTGTTTTCAAGAAGTAGCCATTCTTTCAACCAGCAAAATGCTGCTGATTCATAGTAAAGTTTAAGGTCTGGCAGGGCAAATCCACCCCTTTCCTTTGCATCTGTCAGTATCTTAAATTTTATTCTGGGCTTCTTGCCCTGCCAGACAAATCTAGAGATATCTCTCTGCCACCTCTTAAAACAATCCATCTTGTCCACAATTTGCAAAGTCTGAAATAAAAACAACATTCTCGGCAATACATTCATTTTTATCACAGCAATTCGGCCCAACAGTGAAAGCTTCAAATTTGACCAAATTTCTAAAGCTTCAAATTTGACCAAATTTCACTTCAGTCCAACATTTGAAAAAAGATTTCGAAGCAACAGTGCTTCTGAAGGCATTGTCCTACAAGGTCATAAATCCTTTCCCACAGTTGTAATCAGTAACAGCTGCAAGTTCCCAGGATTTAGTTACAATTTCACAGTTCCCCTCTAGGGGGAGAAACTTCTGGTTGTTCTTTTTCTTGAAAACTATAGCAACAAAGTTTCTTTTTTAAGGTATTTTGTCCATATTTGTTCTTTTAAAAGACGAAAGGAGACAATGGAGTCACAATGTTTCTCTTCTTTTAACTATCTGTCAAAGACATTTGTTTCTGGTCAATGAGCTTCAAACATCAATTCTGACACCCCGCTCCAGGGTCAGGATGGTGGAAAATTACTTTGCTTTAGCTTCACTTCTGCAGGTTTAAACAGCTCAGGAAAATGTCCCCCTTCTTCTCCTGCTACCGAAGGGGGGTTCAGCGATTTTAAATGATGAAAGTTGATCCTTTAAAAGTGATTTTTAAGGCTCTAGTTTGCGTTGTCTTTGCTTCGTTCTGACTACAAGGAAACGGAAGGGTGACTTCCTGTTTAAACCTTCCCGTTTCAGTACCAAATTAGGGTTAATTTTAAAGTCCAAATTCCTTTTTATTTCGCCAGTTCTTATTTGAAGTCCAAATATTTAATGTTCCAGTACTCACGGTTGGTTATTCTAGATGCCAGATTGTCCCAGGAAAAAGGCAGCGCTCTCCGGCAACGGCTATGCGGCTTCGCTCCACAGAAAAAGCAATTGACTCACAGCACCGCGCCACTTCCCCCTCTTCACTTCAGAGCCCGTTTGTGGGTTGGGGGGCAGTAAGGGTGCCCATCGAGTCCCACGGTCACAGGCTTCATCCGCCTGTGATTTCCAGAAGGGTCCCCGCTACGCCTCAGCGGAAAAGACCCGTTTCATGCGGAGCTAGTCCCTCCAGTTCAGACGGAGTCCGCCATTGCCGGTGGCGCCACCCCGGAAGTCTCTTTTATGCTATAATATCAATAAACTTTTAGGGTGATAACTTTTTTTTTTACAGACAGTATGTCGGCTATGTTTAATATGGGCGGTGCTCAGTGGTAAACATTGGAGATACATTACTGACAGTTCCTTCATCTCTGTATTTTCTTGCAGAAAGCCTCCCCCTTTCTACATGCAAGCATGATAAAGCAGAGAAGACTAGCATATAAGATTCCTTTTAAACTAGAGGTAGTAAAATATGCTAAGGAGCATGGAAACAGAGCAGCAGAGAGACATTTTGGGCCATCTCCAACAGAAAGAATGATAAGAGGTTGGAGGAAACAGGAGAATCAGCTGCAAAAAGCAGATAAAAGCAAGCACACTTTTCGTGGACATGCTGCAAAGTGGCCACAGATGGACATTGCCATGAAAGAATGGATCACATATCACCAGAATAACGGCTTCCCAGTCTCTACAAAAATGATAATATGCGAAGCCAAACGCATTGCTGTAGAGGAAGGCATTCACGATTTTACTGGCTCACCATCATGGTGCTACAGATTTATGAAGCGATGTGGCCTTGCTCTGCGCACCAAAACTAGAGTTGTGCAAAAAATGCCAAAAGAATATGAATCTAAGATTCTGTCTTTCCATAAATTTGTAATTGATGCTAGGAAGAAAAATGGGTTTGAAAATGGCCAGATTGGGAATATGGATGAAGTTCCACTAACCTTTGATGTGCCATCTAATAGGGCTGTTAATCTGAAAGGTGCCAAGCCTATCGCTGTGAAAACCTCCGGCCATGAGAAAACCCATTACACGGTTGTGTTGTCTTGCTGTGCAGATGGCACCAAATTGCCACCCATGCTAATTTTCAAAAGGAAAACATTTCCAAAAGAAGTGATTCGAAGAGGCGTTGTTGTACATGTTCATGAGAAAGGATTGATGGACGAAAATGGAATGAGAGTATGGGTTGAAAAAGTGTGGTCCAAACGTCCTGGAGGGCTTTTGAAAAAATCTGCCTTATTAGTACTAGACCAGTTTAGAGCCCATATTAGCAAAACAAAAAAGTGCTTTGAAGAAGTGAAGACTCATCTAGCTGTAATTCCTCGAGGTCTTACCAGCCAGTTGCAACCTCTCTGCGGTTCCATCAACAAGTCATTTAAGGTCTTTATGCGAGAAGAGTGGAACAAAAGGATGGCTGCTGGTAATCATGATCTGACGCCTACTGGACAAATGAAGAGGCCCACTATCACTCAAGTTTGTGAATGGGTGAAAACATCATGGCACGCGGTGAAGGAGGAAACCATTGTCCAGTCATTCAAAAAATGTGGCATTAACAATGCTTTGGATGGAAGCGAAGATGGTCTTTTATATGAAGATAGCAAAGAAAGTGATGTCGGTGGTTATGAGCGACTGAGCTTCCTAAATTCTGACTCTAGCAATGATGAGTTCTTGGGGTTCACAGAAGACTAGAAGAGTTCTCGAATCTTAAAGTCTCTCTTCATTTTTTAATGACAGTGATGATAGTTCTTAATGCCACTGTTGACTGCTGTTCACTTTACATTGCTGAAATATTATTCTGATATACTGGTAGTTTATTAAATAGTACAACATTTGATTCAGAATATTATTATTTTTCTTGCTTTCCTCCTCTAAAAACTAGGTACGTCTTATGGAGTGAAAAATACGGTAAGTGTCCATCAAAGAATTCATACAGGGGGAGAAGCCATATAAGTGTTTGGAATGTGGAAAGAGCTTCAGTAAGAGTGGCAATCTCATAGCCCATCAAAGAATTTATACAGGAAAGAAACCCTATCAGTGCCAAGAGTGTGGAAAGAGTTTTAGTCAAAAGGGCAGTTTCACTTCTCAGGGTTTTTCTCCTGAATGAATTTGCTATCAGTGCTTGGAATGTGGAAAGGGCTCCAATCATAGCCACCAGCTAAGTGTCCCATCAAATAGTTCATACAGGGGAGAAGCCATATCAGTGCTTGGAATGTGGAAAGAGATTCACTGAGAAGCTTAAACTTGTTATCCATCAAAGAATTCACAGTGGAGGGAAAAGATTTCAGTGCAGAAAGAGCTTCAGGCACAGGCACTGGCGGAGGAACGGGCTTGCGGGGGGAGCAGGCCGCCCCCGGCACCACTATTCCGGTAGGGTGCCATTGTAGCAGCCCCCCCAGAATGCAGGAGACAGGGGGAGCAGTTTCTCTCTAAGTGGCCAGGATGATGTCAAAAAGAACTACTGCTGCTGCCGCCCCCATTCATATGCTCTCCTCTCACGCGCTCGTCTGTCGTGGGGTCCCGGGGAGGGGAGCGTATGAATGGGGCGGCGGTGGCAATATTCCTTTTCGCCATAATCCTGGCCAGTTAGAGAGAGACTGCTGTCCCCACTCCAGCTCCTTCCCCTTTCGGATGAGAAACAGGGGGAGCACAGGCTCAACGTGCTGGCCATTTCCCTTTCCCCCTGCAACATGCACTTATAAACAACAGCCGCCAAACCTGGAAGCACTTTGCACAAGGCGTTCTGCTGGGGTCTCCGGGTTTGTTTCATTAAGAAAACAAAGCGCTCGCTTTAAGAAACTGAGTATCCGTCTGTCCGTAGTCCTGGATAATCCTTGGGACAGGAAGGTATTTCTGGCCATTGAGAATCACCACCAGCCACCCCTGCCTTCTCCATCTGCTCCTCAAGGTGACAACCAGCCAGTAATTTCTTTCAGCTGGTGGGGTTACAGGCAGACCCACCCAGAGGAAGGGGCGCACATTCCTGGAACCAACCAGCGGCGGCTGCAGCGTGAAAAGAGCAGCAAATAAACACTACTTTTTATAAATAATGATAATATCTACAACAGCTTCCCTATAGGCTCCTGTCCCCAACTCGCTCCCACCACTGACCTGAGCGGATTGCAGCCTATGGCTTCCATTTCCAGCCAATTTACGTGGGAGGCAGTCCCAATCCACACAGGTTTTACTTCAGAATAAACATGCTTGGGCTCAGGGCATAAGTATTCATATTAAGGGCTTTACACACTAGTGGGACGCGGGTGGCGCTGTGGGTTAAACCACAGAGCCTAGGACTTGCCGATCAGGAAGTCGGCAGTTTAAATCCCCGTGATGGGGTGAGCTCCCGTTGCTCGGTCCCTGCTCCTGCCAACCTTGCAGTTTGAAAGCACGTCAAAGTGCTAGTAGATCAATAGGTCGGCGGGAAGGTAAACGGCGTTTCCGTGCACTGCTCTAGACATATAGTTTATATACTTAATGTATGTGTGTTTGCCTTCTGCGATTATTAATGCAGGTGGCGCTGTGGGTTAAACCACTGAGCCTAGGGCTTGAGGATTGGAAGGTCAGTGGTTCGAATCCCCATGACAGGGTGAGCTCCCGTTGCTTGGTCCCTGCTCCTGCCAACCTAGCAGTTCAAAAGCACATCAAAGTGCAAGTAGATCAATAGGTACCGCTCTGGCGGGAAGGGAAACGGCGTTTCCATGCGCTGCTCTGGTTCGTCATGCTGGCCACATGACCCAGATGCTGTACGCTGGCTCCCTCGGCCAGTAAAGCGAGATGAGTGCCGCAACCCCAGAGTCGGCCACGACTGGACCTAATGGTCAGGGGTCCCTTTACCTTTACTAACCTGCCCTTTCCCATACTCAAACCTTGATTCAGCAAAGGAAATGATTCAGCAAAGGAAACAAAGGAAATGATTCAGCAAAGGAAACACAGCCCAGAATAACTAAGGAGATAGTACAAGAATACTTTGCTAGTTTAGATGTATTCAAGTCTCCAGGGCCAGATGAAGTGCATCCAAGAGTATTAAAAGAACTGGCAGATGTGATCTCAGAACCACTGCCAGTCATCTTTGAGAATTCCTGGAGAACAGGCGAAGTCCCGACAGACTGGAGGAGGGCAAATGTTGTCCCTATTTTCAAAAAGGGGAAAAGAGAGGACCCAAATAATTACCGCCTAGTCAGTCTGACATCAATACCAGGGAAGATTCTGGAGCAGATCATTAAGCAAACAGTCTGTGAGCACCTAGAAAGGAATGCTGTGATCACCAATAGTCAGCATGGATTTCTGAAAAATAAGTCATGCCAGACTAACCTGATCTCGTTTTTTGACAGAATTACAAGCCTGGTAGATGAAGGGAACGCAGTGGATGTAGCCTACCTTGATTTCAGCAAGGCATTTGACAAGGTGCCCCATGATATTCTTGTAAAGAAACTGGTAAAATGCGGTCTTGACTATGCTACCACTCAGTGGATTTGTAACTGGCTGACTGACCGAACCCAAAGGGTGCTCATCAATGGTTCCTCTTCATCCTGGAGAAGAGTGACTAGTGGGGTGCCACAGGGTTCTGTCTTGGGCCCGGTCTTATTCAACATCTTTATCAACAACTTGGATGATGGACTCAAGGGCATCCTAATCAAATTTGCAGATGACACCAAACTGGGAGGGGTGGCTAACACCCCGGAGGACAGGATCACACTTCAAAACGACCTTGACAGATTAGAGAACTGGGCAAAAACAAACAAGATGAACTTTAACAGGGAGAAATGTAAAGTATTGCACTTGGGCAAAAAAAATGAGAGGCACAAATACAAGATGGGTGACACCTGGCTTGAGAGCAGTACATGTGAAAAGGATCTAGGAGTCTTGGTTGACCACAAACTTGACATGAGCCAACAGTGTGACGCGGCAGCTAAAAAAGCCAATGCAATTCTGGGCTGCATCAATAGGAGTATAGCATCTAGATCAAGGGAAGTAATAGTGCCACTGTATTCTGCTCTGGTCAGACCTCACCTGGAGTACTGTGTCCAGTTCTGGGCACCACAGTTCAAGAAGGACACTGACAAACTGGAACGTGTCCAGAGGAGGGCAACCAAAATGGTCAAAGGCCTGGAAATGATGCCTTATGAGGAACGGCTAAGGGAGCTGGGCATGTTTAGCCTGGAGAAGAGGAGGTTAAGGGGTGATATGATAGACATGTTCAAATATATAAAAGGATGTCACATAGAGGAGGGAGAAAGGTTGTTTTCTGCTGCTCCAGAGAAGCGGACATGAAGCAATGGATCCAAACCACAAGAAAGAAAATTCCACCTAAACATTATGAAGAACTTCCTGACAGTAAGAGCTGTTCGACAGTGGAATTTGCTGCCAAGGAGTGTGGTGGAGTCTCCTTTTTTGGAGGTCTTTAAGCAGAGGCTTGACAACCATATGTCAGGAGTGCTCTGATGGTGTTTCCTGCTTGGCAGGGGGTTGGACTCGATGGCCCTTGTGGTCTCTTCCAACTCTATGATTCTATGATTCTTACTTAGAGGCAAGCCCCATTCAAGTGACCACGACCACAATCCCAAGCCTCTCTCCAAGGAAGGAAATCCCATTGAGTTCTGTTGCTTTTAATAATAATAATAATAACTTTTGAGTAATAATGTCTGGTTCGAAGTCCTGATTTCTTGTTTTAGCATGAGGGTTTCAATCATACTTAAGATTTAGGGGAGGGGTGCTGCTTCCCCCCCCACTCTGTTCCCCCTCCAAAGCCCCACAAGACCGTGTCACTGGTCCAAAGATTTATTTTGTAAGTTTTTCTCAAGTTAAAAAAGTATGGCTTCTCTTTCTACCGCCAACCCGCCATTGTTTTCTGAGCCATATTTTCTCTAAGAGCTGGAAGTGGTTGGAAGGGACTGTCTTAGGAGACCCCCCCCCCCACTCTTCCTTTGACAGCTGATCAAAAGAAAATAGTCCGGGGGGGGGGGCTGGCACAGAATATGCAAGCGATGGATGTGTACTAGGAATGAAGGGGGCGGGCAGGTAAGGGCGCTGGGAAGACCCCAAAGCTGCAATCCTAAGTAAGCATCTGCCCCTAGCACTGAATGGGGCTTCATTGGTGGATCAACGTGCATGGGATGTGGCTGGAAGCAGCCTTGCTAGGGAGTAACCCCCGCCATGCTCAGTGTGGGAGGAAACATGCATAGGATCCCACTGCGAGGATGCTTGCTAGCTGAGCTGAATAGGGCTTGCTTCCAAGTAAGCACGCTTAGCGCTGCACCCTCTCAGGTCCAGAATTGGCCCAACCCAATTCAACGGAAGCCCTCAATTTCTGAATTTTGTGGGAAATGCCGGGGGGGGGGTGATTTGGGGATGGCATCTGGGCCGCTTTCAAGATTGACTCCTTACTCGGGAGTAAGTTCCTTAGACATCAATTTTACTTGGTGTGGGTGATCTACAGGAACGCATCCCTTGGGTCAGCTTGCAGTTGCCATCCTATGTTTACTCAGAAGTAAGTCAAACTGCGTCCAATGGGTCTTACAGTCAGGGGCATAGGGAGGGCTAGGAAGGGGGCAGGGGTGGAGGTAGACTGCCCTGGGTGTCAGCGCTGACTCCCAAGCCTACCTCGAGCAATGGATGGGGGGGGTGACCAAAAAAAATCTGCACCAGGTACCACCTGAGCTTCCTACACCTCTGGTCACACGGCCCGTCTCGCTTCCCATCAAAGAACTCACATTGGGGGCAATCTATAGTAGTGGCTGTATACAGATTTAATTTTAGGAGACTTTAGTTCATATGGGGTGAGGATTGCAGCTGGGTTCTTTGCCACATCTGGTGCCCCATAGTAATACCTACTACGTACCCAGAGCTGTGACTTGCAAGTCCTTCACCAAGGTGTTGAATTCCTTCACATCATGCCTGGACAGAGGGATAACAGTGATTGGGTGACACTGATGAAGTTGCTGTCCATGCTGAACTTTCCTAGGAAGGACTTGGTGTAAAAAATGTGATAGTTCATTGAATATAAGATATTAATTTTGATTTTGTACAAAGTGTCCTAGTATTAATTGCGTTCAGCCTTTTTGATAGAATGCATTAGGCTTGATTTTTGTATGCCTGCATTTTGTAACCCTCATTCCACTCTCCTGTAAAGTTGTCGTGTGTAAGTTGCCTACCACTTCCATCCTTATCAGACCCTAGAAGGGCAGATGATGTTTTGGGAGAGAGATCTGTGTTGAGCTAGCATCCGCGTGAGAACTCACATCTCACTTCAGAGGTCTTTGACATGTTTGGGTACCAGGGAAGTAAGATAGGAGATAGAAATGTCAAGAGTCCCATGGAAGTCCTGGTTGCCATGGGCATGGTGTCAAAGTGAGATATAGGAGACCCAAATGACCTGGGCACTCTGGGACACCTCAAGGTATCATATTTTTATTGTTCTTTAATTGGCGGGTACTTAAGGTGTTAGGAACTTGATTTGCTAACTGGGGCAAGTTGATGAACTTGGGTAACCTCACAACTCCCCTCCCTCTTTGTGACATGATGATGATGTATCAGCGATGTATAAATTATGGTTCTGGAAATGTATTCTGGGTAGGGAGGGAAGGTCTTCACAGAGCTTTTAACCTATGTTTGGGACTCTTACTCTGTGTGGAGACCTGTTGTGCAACAACAACAATTTATTATTTATACCCCGCCCATCTGCCTGGGCTTCCCCAGCCACTCTGGGCAGCTTCCAACAAAATATTAAAATACAGCAATGCATCAAACATTAAAAGCTTCCCTAAAGAGGGCTGCCTTCAGATGTCTTCTAAAAGTCTGGTAGTTGTTGTTCTCTTTGACATCTGATGGGAGGGCGTTCCACAGGGCGGGCACCACTACTGAGAAGGCCTGGTTCCCTGTAACTTGGCTTCTCACAGTGAGGGAACCGTCAGAAGGCCCTCAGCGCTGGACCTCAGTGTCTGGGCAGAATGATGGGGGTGGAGACCTGCTTCAGACATACTAGACTGAGGCCATTTAGGGCTTTAAAGGTCAACACCAACACTTTGAATTGTGTTTGGAAACGTACTGAGAGCCAATGTAGGTCTTTCAAGCGGCCGCTCCCAGTCCCCAGTCTAGCTGCCGCATTCTGGATTTGTGTACCAGGTGGAGCTGGTAAACAGCTGCCTTGGACACAGAATAAAGATTGTGGTCTATAGACTGCTGTTTTGCTCCTGTATTTGGCTGTAACTTCCTTCTGCTAACCGCAGAGACCTGCAAGGACTTTTGCCCTGACAAGCTGGGCTGTTGAGTATCCTCACACAGTGGCGTAGCGTGGGGGGTGCAGGGGGGGCCAGCCGCAGCGGGCGCAACACCTGGGGGGGGCGCGCTCGCACTCGCAGCTCTCTGCCCCTACCTGGCTCACTCTCTCTCAGCGCTGTCACAGATTTCGCAAAAAAATCGCTATTGTCACACGGATCCTCCTCCTACCCAATCAGGAAGTGGGATCCACTTCCTCATTGGCCGAAAGGCGAATGCATGCAATGGGCTGAGCTGTCGAGCAGGAGGCGGGAGGACTCGAGGAGACGCGGGGAACTGAGTAGAAGCCGCCGCTGCAGGTAAGTCTCTCTGCATTGAAAGGGGGCACGCTCATAGGCGCCGACTCCATGGGGCCTGAGGGGGCCCGAGCCCCCTCAAAAATTCGTTTGGGGGGGGGGGCTCCGCCCCCCAATAATCTCGGGCGCCCCTCCAGCAGAGCGCCACAGCCACCCCTCCCCCAGCCCAAAATGCACAGGGTCGGGCTGCATGCCTCCTGCCCTCCCTCCCGAGCAAAAGCTCCACCCAATTTCCTTCGGAGCTGATTAATAGGCGCAGCACGCTCTCCCCTATTCACTCACGAGGAGGCAGCGCCACTTTATCTGCATATTCATGAGCTTATTTATTATTCATGAGCTTTCGCGGGGCCCCCCCCAATGTTTTTTATAAGTCGGCGCCCCTGGGCACGCTGGTCATTCTGCAATGAAAGGGGGCACACTGGTCTCTCTGCATTGAAAGGGGGCACGCTGGTCATTCTGCAATGAAAGGGGGCGCGCTGGTCATTCTGCAGTGAAAGGGGGCACGCTGGTCATTCTGCAATGAAAGGGGGCACACTGGTCATTCTGCAATGAAAGGGGGCACGCTGGTCATTCTGCAATGAAAGGGGGCACGCTGGTAATTCTGCAATGAAAGGGGGCACGCTGGTCATTCTGCAATGAAAGGGGGCACGCTGGTAATTCTGCAATGAAAGGGGGCACGCTGGTCATTCTGCAATGAAAGGGGGCACGCTGGTAATTCTGCAATGAAAGGGGGCACGCTGGTCATTCTGCAATGAAAGGGGGCACGCTGGTAATTCTGCAATGAAAGGGGGCACGCTGGTCATTCTGCAATGAAAGGGGGCACGCTGGTAATTCTGCAATGAAAGGGGGCACGCTGGTCATTCTGCAATGAAAGGGGGCACGCTGGTCATTCTGCAGTGAAAGGGGGCAGGCTGGTCATTCTGCAATGAAAGGGGGCACGCTGGTCATTCTGCAATGAAAGGGGGCACGCTGGTCATTCTGCAATGAAAGGGGGCACGCTGGTCATTCTGCAATGAAAGGGGGCACGCTGGTCATTCTGCATTGAAAGGGGGCACACTGGTCATTCTGCATGTTGAGCTGACCAGATGGATTGAAGTTTGGTTGGTTCAACAGTGACGAGACAGATTTTGATCCATATGTAGCTGCTCCAGCTCAACATAAGTTGATGTAAGCCAGAGGGTTTTGCAACCTTTAATTAATTTATTTATTTTGCTGAAAGAGTAAGGCAATAGGCATGAAGGTGAATAAACATTATGTTAAGAGTAAAGAAATGGTTATACACGGAAGGGGTGCTAAAAGTGCAGCAAGGCAAGAAAGTGATTTTTTTTTTCTTTTTTAAGAATTTTAGCTCACCGAAATAACTCGACTTCGGCACCACATGATCTTGTATAAGGAGGTCAATCCTGATGAGCAGGTTGCAAACTGGTCAGCTTTAGATTTGCTTCGCTGGGCGTATAAGTGGAAGCTGCAAGAAAGTTTAACTCAATTTGTTGTCGCATTAAGAATCTTTCTTACTATCACTGTTTCTACAGCGAGTTGTGAAAGAAGTTTCTCAAAACTTAAACTAATTAAAACATACCAGAGATCTACGATGAGCCAAGAAAGACTGAGTACCCAATCTAGCAATACTGTCCATTGAGAGAGACTTTAATGTAGATTTCAATTCCGTTGCTGAAAAATTTGCGCTAATTAAAAGCAGACGAATTTAAATTAATCTGTATATACAGGTTGATATCTTGCACTTCTATTAAAGAATTACAATTAGAGGTACAGGATTGAGGAAGCTGGCTCCATCTAGCCCAGTCTTGGATCATCTCCAGGGTATGGTTCCATTTTGATGTTTAGCTTTTTTTCTTGGTAATTTTTGTCGTTTACGATAGTTGTGAGACGACATATAATAGCATGGCCCATGCTAGGTTACTACATTTGTAGATTTGTATTCATAGACCTGCTGAAAATGTGGAGAATGTGTTATGCATGTTTGCACTCAATAAAGTGTTTGAAAATAAACTTGCATTTAGATGCATTTTACTTTAATGACATCAGTATTTTCATAACAAACAATACATGTGCTTAGGGGGTAAGGGTTTCTTTAACTCATCTAGTGGAAGAGACTCGAGTGCTAAAATCCACGGGTTAGGGGGCGCAAATTACTTGCCTTGCCCCGGGTGCTGACAACCCACGCTACGCCACTGTCCTCACACCCCACAATTTCCCATCTCAGAATCCGGAACCAGCAGGCCCAAAGAGTCAACCACCAGCTGCACAGCCTTCCTCAGCCCAAGGGTCAGTCAGAGCAGAGAAGACTACGCAAGCAAGCTCTCCCAAGTCTCTTCCATTCCTTCCCTTTTCCTTGGCTTGAACAGAGCAAGCACACATGACTGGCACTGGCCTCACCCCTCCCAGGCAGAGAAGTCTGTCTTTCACACTGCACAGAGCCCTCTTGGTGCCTGCAGCATGCACTGCAGATTGCCCCCAGGCGGAGAGAGGCCTTGGGGACCAGGGAAGGGGTCCTCAGAGGGATCCAGAACTACCTGCAGAAGGCAGGAGGCCAGGCTGCAGGTTGGTAACTGGACCTCATCCTGACTCTGGCGTTAAAGGGAAGGGGGAGACCAGGCTCCAAGCTAACAAACTTTTGCAGAAAATGGAAGAGCTGGAATCTGTGTTTATGCTGCCTTTTTGGACCTGTGTGCTAGGTCATTTTCACAAGGTCAGCAAAGCCCTTAAAAAAATCAGGCCTGTTATTGAGCTCTTGTGCAAGTTTGTACAGTTCACTTCTGGATTTTAAAAGGAAAATTAGAGATGATCTTGATGAGCTTGAGAAACAAGCAAAAGCCACCTTGCCAAATGTCAACTACAAAATAAGAAGACAAAGAGTGAGGGAAAGGCAAAGAAATGACAGAAGTGCACCTGATGCCTCAGATGCACTTTTTTCCAAGAGATACGGTAGGTTTAGAATAAAATCCTTTATTCCTATATTAGATGCACTTGAAGCCAATTTAAAAAGAAGTAGTACTGCGTACAGTGATGTTGCACAATTGTTTGCCATTCTTGCTAATTTGAAGCA
This sequence comes from Podarcis vaucheri, assembly GCF_965113315.1. Lineage (NCBI taxonomy): Eukaryota > Metazoa > Chordata > Lepidosauria > Squamata > Lacertidae > Podarcis > Podarcis vaucheri. Next base: position 1,778,931 of record NC_138765.1, on the reverse strand, counting down.
TCAAAGCAAGAAATTAAGCAAGGTGTTGAACTGTTGATGGAAGCATACCCAGAACATCTTGACCTGAAACTTATTGATGAACTTTTGCACTTTCACCTGTACGTGACACAAAACCATAGGCTTACAGCAGAGCACTCTCTGTCTCATACAGACCTTTATCAAATTATATACAAGGGAAAATTTCAGATGGCCTTTCCTAATGTGGAAGCAATCTTGTGGCCATTTCTTTGCCTTATGGTCACTAACTGCTCAGGAGAGAGGAGTTTTTCAAGACTCAAAAGAATTTAAAATGAAATAAGGGCCACGATGTCTCAAGAGAGGTTGTCCGCAGTGAGGTTTCTGTACATTGAAAGTGACAAACTTAGACAAACAAATTTTGATGAAGTTTTGGATGATTTTGCTATGAGGAAGGCTAGGGGGAAAACATTTTAGCCTTACTGTATTTGATGGTTGTAGTTTACTTCTTAATATGCATTTTAAAACTGACTTTTTAATGACAACATAAAGTAGATTCTAAAAGTACCACACTGTCAGGTAATCATGGTCATATTATTTACACTTCCCAGGCAATATAATTTGTAAACTCAAGGTGTTTTTTTAAGAATAACATTAGAACTTCATTTTCCTAAAAATTAATGCTTATTCCACAAAAGGTTTACAAAGTTCAGTTATTGCAAAAGTTTTTCAGTGTTAATATTATGCATTTTTAAAAATCACCATGGAATTGAACAATACTGTCTTATCTCCTTTAGAGGAGAAATTGTGAATTGCATAATTTTCAATCCCCGTCATCATCCTTGGCTTCACTCAATTTTGTTTAACACTCTTCCATTTTCTAGTCCTGAGGGTGGGGGGTTGGGAGGGGCCTCACAGGTGAGGGGTTGAAATAAAGGAGGAGGAGGACCGCCCGGAGGACGGCCTTGCAGGGACAACAAAGCAGCCTTGTTGGGGCGGGGTGACCTCAGGCGACCCCTCCGGGCCTTTCACCCCTCGAGCTGTTGGTAGAGCCGGGGACTAAGAGGCCATCCAAACACCCCAAATCCCATTCACCCACGCAGGACGACGAGCCAGAGTGGGCCCCTCCACCTATAAACTCCCCTCCTAGTGATCTGCAGCGAAGAGGCTTGTAAACCCTTCAACGGAGTCCCGAAACCCCTCAATGAAACATCAGGATTTCTCAAAGAACCATCGCTGACCAATGGGCATCGTCCAAGGTGAGAGGCAGCCAATCCGAAGTCAGGAAGCAGCAGCCCCGTGTCTGGAGCGCGCGATCCGCCAGGAGAGCGCAGGAAACCGAGAGCAGAAAGCGGAGAAGAAGCGCGCTGCAAAATGTAGCAACAGCGGATACAATGTTTCCTCCTGTTTCCTTGTTTCTTGCAAGACAGAAACAGAGGAGGGCGATCCAGGGCTCCCCTCCCTCCCTCCCTAGCAGAAGGTCCTTTGCCCCCCAGCTTCGCCCCAGGAGGCAGCCCATACCCCAGACAGTAATCCGGATCCTTCCAGAGGAGAAGCGCAGGAAAGCCTCGCGACTGGGGGGAAGTGTGAATCCCGTTCTTGCTCTTTGGGGAAGCAGCTCCTTCCAAGGCGGGGGGAGCTGGGATGAGGGGCGGGGGGGGCGACACTTTCTCCTTTCTGCATGACAACCACTCCTCTTTTGTGAGGAGGACATGACGTTTTGTTTTTTTTTAAAAAATAATTTTTATTAACAGGTCAATCAAATCACATTAGTTCCAAATCACATCAGTTCCAAATTACATAGCCAAATGTTTAAATTTTTGTTAGGGGTACCCATGCTTCAAGCTTCCAACGGGATCCAAGAGATAATGAAGATTTGGTGATGGTGGGAGGGATGCATTGTGGGAAAATCCCTTTCACCCTTGCTGGGGGTTCTTCCTCTTTGCACCTTTCAACCTTCCTTGCAACAAACAAAGATCAGGTCTGCTGGCCGCTATTTTCCTTCTTCAGCTTGGCTGGAGTCTCCTCCTTTTGCTGACTGGAGGTAGGGGGGGCGGTGTGAGGCCCCTTAAACCCGATTATTTTCTTTAACCCTCTTGCTCCTGCTTCCCTTTTCAAGGGAGGGAACAGCTGAGAAGCCAGCCCAGAGGGTCACCCACATACGACCTCCCTGCTTTGCAGAGGGAGGGGGGAGGAGCCCGGCTCGCCAAGGGTTAAAAGGAACTGAGCTGGATTCCTAGAGAGGACAGGAAATAAGGGGGGAGGACGAGGCCCCCTCCCGCCCCCCCCTTTTCTCTCTTCCAGGGGGAGGTTTTCGTCTCCTTTGCAGGAGCTGCGTCGGTGGCACCTTTGGGATCTTGTAAGTCTCCTCTCTCTTCCCCATAGGGCGCAGGGGGGAGAAGGGGGCAAGTCCCAGGGCTGCCGGGGAGGGGGCGGGGGGGGAGTTAAAATTAAGTCTGCTGCAACTGGACAGTGCCAATCCTGGATGTGTTGCATTTGTGACCATTATGCTCGTTTGCCTTGGCTGGATGAAATATATAATTGCCTCTGATCTATTTTTTGGGAATCCTGCAACGTGTTTGAATTTTTACTCTGCTAACTATGTGTGAGAGTTCTGCTCTGGATCAATATCCAGTAGAATTTAAATGACATAAATCGATATTCAATGAGGAGGGGCAGACCCATGGATTGGAGAAAAAGGTGGGATAAATACAGTACCAATCAAAAGAGGGAGCCCAGCCATTAGGGGCCAGTTTCGGAGCCGTCTTCCACGGCAGTTCCACCCAGAGGACTTGCAACCACCCCATGGGATCCAGAGCAGGAAGCCCCATGGCCACATCCTCTCTGTGCCAAAGGCTGGAGCTTCAAGTGGGCACTGCCAGTCCCCGGGGGCCACCTGAGGGACCAGGTGGATGCCAAAGAAGCTCCAAGCAAGTGGGGCTGGGGGGGGGGGTTGAGCTATGTAACACCTTCACCATCATCATCATCCCCATCCCATTTTCACCCTCCATTCCCAAGGCAGATTACAACATTAAAACACAATACTGAAAAGAACTTCAAGCCACGTACAATCACAGAATGAAGGGCACTCCTGCTTTTCTTGCTTTCGAGAGCTGTCCTTTGGTCAGGTCAGGATCTGGTCCTCAGAACAAAGGAAAAAGGGACCCCACCCCAGTAGTCTTTCTTGAGAACAGGGGAGATTCCACGTTCTGGAAAAGGAGAGAGGCGCTGGAAAGAAATGTGCCCTGGCATTTGGGGGGGGGAGGGCCCCCCACTCTTGCCTTGAGTCCAAACTATACTTGGTACAAATGACTCACTTGTCAATTCTGACTTCATTCTTTCTCTTTTAAAAAAGAAACTCTGAGTCTGGGCTGTGATTCTTGCAAATACTTCTCCATGCTTGCCCAGAGAACCCTTTTCTCCTCCTTACTGTGTATCAATTTTATATCAGAAAAATGTATTTGCTTTTTAGGATTTGCCAAAACCTCTCAGTAGGACAGGCAGAACTTGGCAGAAGACGTAGGGACTCCTTCCAATCTCCTGGAGGTGTCCAGAGAACAGAGATGGATGAGCAAGGCTCAGCTGGCCATGAAGCAGGAAGAGGCCTTGCAAGCCACCATGGGAGCAGTGGGGGATTCTGGGAAAACTCTGTGAAGAAGGAACTGGGTGAGGAGGACACCCCTTGCTCAGAGGTGCAGAGCCAGCAGCTCAGGCAGTTCTGCTACCAGGAGACCAAAGGACCCCGAGAGGTTTGCAGCCAACTCTACCACCTTTGCCATCAATGGCTGAAGCCAGAAAGGCACACGAAAGCTGAGATGCTGGACTTGGTGATCTTGGAGCAGTTCCTGGCTGTCCTTCCTCTGGAGATGGAGAACTGGGTGAGGGAATGCGGAGCAGAGACCAGTTCCCAGGCGGTGGCCCTGGCCGAAGGTTTCCTCCTGAGTCAGGCAGAGGAGAGGAAGCAGGCAGAGCATCAGGTGAGAGAGACTTTCTTCTGGATACTCCCAAGGGGCTCCAAAGAGGAGGGAGAGTATTCCCAAATCATCTCCTAATGGCCCATCCTTTTTTGGAAAGCATCCAATGAATGATATCAGACATCCCTAAAGTTTTTGTGTCCTAAGCCATTCTATTTCTAATCTACTTTTTTTGAATCCTTGTTGCTCTTTCAGGGGAAGGATCTGTTAGCAGAAATGGGTCCGGATTCCTCTGAGGCAGAGAATACTCCCTTGGACTCCAGAGACAGGCCTCTGGGTAAGGAGGAAGGAGTTCTTTCTTTGTTTGGTCACAAGTTGCGGATTCTGAAGCTAATCTGTGAATTCTTCTCATCTTTGGGGGGAGGTCACAGGGGACCAAGAGCCCGGGGTGTGTGTATTTTTGCACAACTAGTATGTCAGATGGGTGCAAACGTTCACATTTACGTGGCAACTCCTACTTGTTTGAAGGCGCAGCTGTAGTTTTCCTTCGGAGTGAAGCATGCGCTCTTGGCTTCTCACTTACCTTCTTCTCTCGCAGGAGACGGAACGAGGCCAGCAAGAGCTGCTTGTCCATCTTTTCTTGGTGGCGGAGGGGAAGCTGCCCCTGTGGACCCAGAGCAGGTAGGAGGAAGGAGCCATGTGGGGAGAGAGGATGTCATGGACTGGGGGACACAGAGGAATGGTGGGAGGAACCGCCAAGGAACGAAGGCTCAGGGCCAGGGGAGGGGTGGGGGGACGATGATGAGAGGTTAGAGGGAGAAAAGGAGACTGGGAGGAAAAGGTGTCGGCAGCTGAAGAAGGAACAAGTCTTAGTGAGCAGATGGAGTCTTGTGGCAGAGAGCAATCCAGACACAGAGGCAGAAGTGGAGGCAGGGGAGTGAGATGTGGGAGATCAAGAGGCAGAGAGGAATCCAGCTGGTGAAGAAGATTAAGGGTCTCCTAGTCCTCTTGTGACAAGCTCTCCTCCCTGCTGGTGCTCCACAACCCAGAGAGCAATGAATACAATAATCTTTATTGTCATTGTCCCATGCAGAACAATTAAATTGAAAAAATCTACACCAGTCATTCAGAAACCAACAAGCCTGCTATCCCAGCCTGATTAACCCCCTAAAAACTCTGATACCCCATAATTAAATACAATAGACTCCCACAGAGACTACCTTACATTGCGTTTAAAACCAAAATTGCATTTGGATAGAAACTGTTTCTCAGGCAGCTACTCCTAGTCTTTATAACCCTGTACCTTCTTCCAGAAGGCAGAAGCTGAAAGAGATCATTTCCGGGGTGCGCACTATCCGGCGCTATCTCTACATCTTTCTTGTGACACCTGGAAGCGTAGATTTGATCCAAGGTGGGAAGAGTGCACCCAATTATTCTTTCCGCAGTCTTTACAACCCTGGACAGCATTGAAGCTGGAGGAGCCGCCTCAGATTGCCTGGGAGAGCCCTGGAGAGGGGGGGACCCCATCAGTCGCACAATGGGGGTTTCCCCCTCTCATCCCCCTGTCGTTTCCCCCCTGCACACTTTGAAGTTGTCTATAGGGCTTCAGGAGGGTCCTCCCCACCCGGCAAGAACAGCACAGAGGGACAGAAGAAATTGGATCCTTCCATGTGGCAAACGGGAATGTTTCCATAATGAAATGTGCAGAGAAGGAATCCCATTAAAACGTAATATCAATTAAGAGGCAGAAGACAACAGATGAAAGTGTAACTCTTGACCTTGATATTGTCTAAGAGGACAACCTTTTTCTTTTAGGGTCCAGTGTGCTTCGAAGATGTAGCTGTCCATTTCACTGATGAGGAGTGGCTGTTGCTGGATCCTGACCAGAGAGCTCTCCATAAGGAAGTCATGGAGGAGAATCGTGGGATCTTGGACTCTCTCGGTAAGGCTTCCTCTTGGATCATCCTATCTGTTTTGTAATTCAAGACATCTCTCTATGTGACAAACCTCTGATATTTTGATGGGGCTCAACAGCGCCACCCACAGCACCTGGGATGTTAACAGTCCCACAGCAAACCTTGGATAGATGGCTATTGATTGTTTTCCCTGTGTATTTTCTTCCTCCAGTTCTGCCTTTTCAAAGCATGAAACTCAGCCAGATGGCTGGCATATAAATAATAAACCCATCATCATCATCATCTTGCCTCCCCCCATATTTTTTCCAGAGTCCTCTAAACTGCCGAGACCTTCTTAAATATAGGCTTCAAAGTGATTCAGGAAGTTGAAGTGGCTTCTGTCAGATGTTTTGCCCTTGGCTGACTAAAGAGAGGAGTGACACTGGAGATGGCACAGATCCCATGATTGGGCCAAACAAAATCCGTCCCAAAAAATAAGCAGGCTTTTTTAATCTCAGGCAGTGAACCCTGGAGGAAGACCTCACATCTAACTCCCTTCAGTTCTTTCCCTGTCACAAGCATTAATTAGCACTTCTCCATAATTTGGGGCTCCATTGCTTCCTGAGGCTCTAATCTGTTTGTCACTTAGTTGCAGGTGATGAAGAATTGGAGAAGGAGAATGAGGGAAACCACGACAAAAGTCGAACAGTGGGGATGTCATATCCATATTCAGAGTGCGGAGAGATCTTCAGTCAGAACTCCCATTCCACTTCAAATCAAAGAAATCCCCTTGAGAATAAACGCCATCAGTGCTTGGAATGTGGAAAAAGCTTCATTCACAGAGGCCTTCTCAGTGTCCATCACAGAATTCACACAGGGGAGAAGCCATATCAGTGCTCAGAATGTGGAAAAAGATTCACTCAGAGTGCCCATCTCACAACCCATCAGAGAATTCATACAGGTGAGAAACGCTATCAGTGCTTAGAATGTGGAAAGAGATTAATTGACAGACGCCAGCTCACTGTCCATCACAGAATTCATACAGGGGAGAAACCCTATCAGTGCTTGGAATGTGGAAAGAGATTCATTGACAGACGCCAGCTCACGGTCCATTACAGAATTCATACAGGGGAGAAACCCTACCAGTGCTTGGAATGTGGAAAGAAATTCACTCAGAGAGCTAATCTCACAACCCATCACAGAATTCATACAGGGGAGAGACGTTATCAGTGCTCAGAATGTGGAAAGGGCTTCATTGACAGACGCCAGCTCACTGTCCATCACAGAATTCATACAGGGGAGAAACCCTATCAGTGCGTGGAATGTGGAAAGAGCTTCACTGATAGACGCACGCTCACTGACCATCAGAGAATTCATTCGGGGGAGAAGCCATATCAATGCTTGGAATGTGGAAAGAAATTCACCCGGCGCACCCAACTCACAACCCATCACAGAATTCATCAGGGGATAAACCCTATCAGTGCTCAGAATGTGGAAAGAGCTTCATTGACAGAAGCCAGCTCACTGTCCATCAAAGAATTCATGCAGGAGACAAACCCTATCATTGCTTGGAATGTGGAAAGAGATTCATTGCAAAGGCCAAACTCACAATCCATCAGAGAATTCACAGTGGGGGGAAACGATTTCAGTGCTTGGAATGTGGAAGGAGCTTCAGTCACAGAGCCCGTCTCGCTTCCCATCAATGAACTCACATTGGGGGCAATCTATAGTAGTGGCTGTATACAGATTTAAATTTAGGAGACTTTAGTTCATGGGCTAAAGCCTCAGCGCCTAGGGCTTGCCGATCGAGAGGTCGGCGGTTCGAATCCCCGCGGCGGGGTGCGCTCCCGCTGCTCGGTCCCAGCGCCTGCCCACCTAGCAGTTCGAAAGCACCCCCGGGGGCAAGTAGATAAATAGGTACCGCTTACCAGCGGGAAGGTAAACGGCGTTCCGTGTGCGGCTCTGGCTCACCAGAGCAGCGTTGTCACGCTGGCCACGTGACCCGGAAGTGTCTTCGGACAGCGCTGGCCCCCGGCCAATAGATGTGAGATGGGCGCACAAACCCCAGAGTCTGTCAAGACTGGCCCGTTCGGGCAGGGGTACCTTTACCTTTACCTTTAGTTCATGTGAGGAGAGGATTGCAGCCAGGTTCTTTGCCACATCTGGTGCCCAATAGGAATTCCTACTACGTACCCAGAGCTGTGACTTGCAAGTCCTTGGCCAAGGTGTTTAATACCTTCTTCACAGTGTCCTTTCTCTTGGCAGATCAAGATGGGCAGATGACAGCAAAGGTTGCAAGGTTTTTAGCTGGGGCAATTAGAATAAGATCCACCATTTGACTATTTACTCAATACCCTTAGAAGTATTTTATATAACTGACTTTTTATTTTTATTTTTTGTATATCATATTGTTGTTTTATTGCTATGGCCGGTGGCTAACCCAAATTAAGATTTATTCATTCCTTCAATAGCTTCTTCACACCATGCCTGGGGAGGGGGATAACAGTGATTGGGTGACAATGATGAGGTTGCTGTCCTTGCTGAACTTTCCTAGGAAGGACTTGGTGTAAAAAATGTGATAGTTCATTGAATATAAGATATTAATTTTGATTTTGTACGAAGTGTCCTAGTATGAATTGCATTTAGCCTTTTTGATAGAATGCATTAGGCTTGATTTTTGTATCCCTGCATTTTGTAAAGCTGTGATGTGTATGTTTCCTACTGCTTCCATCCTTATCAGACCCTAGAAGGGCAGATGATGTTTTGGGAAAGAGGTCTGTGTTGAGCTAGCATCCATGTGAGATCTGGCATCTCTCCTCAAAGGCCTTTGACATGTTTTGGTAGCAGGGAAATAAGATAGGGGATAGAAATGTCAACAGTCCCATGGAAGTCCTGGTTGCCATGGTGTCAAAGTGAGACATTTGAGACCCAAATGACCTGGGCACTCTGGGACACCTCAAGGTAATATCCACATTAAGCCACGCATCCCATGATCTGAGACCTTTCTTGATGCAAGTGGAAGAGTGTTGTGGCATTTTATGAATCTTTGTGTGCTGTGTATATAAACTTTCTTCTAATGTGCCTCCTGGCAGCCTTTTCGAACTATCCGTTCTGCTGAACAACTGGTTAGGAAGGCTGTTCTATTTGAATAAACTGGGTCCCTGCAAGATGTTGAGATTGCTCTCATTCTCTTGGTTCTGAGCTTGTTTCAGGTGTTCCCTTGCCTAGGTAATGGACAGGTGATATGGAAACAAATTCTGATCCCACGAGCAATTCACAGACTTTTTATTTTTCTTTCCTCTGTGAGAAGCCTAAGTCAAGGATTCCCTTTCTGCTGTCCTCCTTTGATCATTCACAATGGGCCAAGAGGAAAGAATTGTCTCCACGAGGAAGCAGAGTTCTTGGTCCATCGTGCGCCAAAGGGTGTTGGGAGCAAGAGCAGGACAAGTTTGCTTGCTTCAGGGCAAGCTCCCCTTCTTCATTTACGAAGTTGAGCAGTTAAGCAAACACTCTACTCCTTGCACAAGTGTGTACATACAGACACACAGAGAGAAGCATATTCAAAGCAACAATTGATGTGAAGGGTTGAAATTGCTGTAAAAATATGTTGGTGGTTCGGGAGACCTTAGCAGGCTCCTCAATGGTCAGAAGCGAAGCGAAGGCACTTATACAATGGTCGTTTATTCTGTTGCAACCAGGTATACAAGCTGCAAGAGGAGCAGGAAGAGGAACCCCAATGCAAGGCAAGTCTGGGTTTCTTACACCCCTTGGATTGTGGGGGGTCCTAAATGCCATGGATCCCTCATTTTGCAAGATTAGGGGAGTTGCAATGGCGTGGGGTGCAAGAAGGTGGAAGGGTTGCAAGTGAATTCATTTCCCCAACCCACAGAGACCCCGTGGAAAATTATCTTTAGTGACATGACCATCAATTTCTTAGAATAACAATAGGGCTGGAGATGGCATGGGAACTTCTCTAATCCAAGTTCGAGCTCTTTCTTTGCGGGAGGAAGCGGATCTGTCCCTCCTAGCGCCTTCAAAGACAGAAGAAAGGAGAGAAAGGAAGAGCTAAGGGCAGGAAGGGGTTTAGAAAGGGAATAGCACCTTGCTGCATTTCTTCAATAAAATGTTGCATCCCAGGTACAAAGTTCCCATTCTCATTTCCGTCGCTGATTGTAAATTGGGAGAAGCAAGGTTACATAGTGACATCTACAGGATACCAGAGAAATAAAGTTTCTACACAGGGATACAAAAGGTTATACACAAATTTATCTAGAGGTTCTAGGCGTCACAAGAAGAGTTACTTTGTTTTGGAAAGAAGCAAAAGGCTTCATTAGGAAGGAAAAAATAAGAGAGCAAGGCTGAATGAAATGGGGGCGGGGGGGGGAGCCTCCCTCGACCTCCGAGTAAAGGTCGCATTGCCTGATTTCTCGCTCGAGGGTCCCAATCCTTTCAAGGTGCAGTTTACACCAAAGTCAAGCCAGGCTGGTGTCTTCTTGCAGAGCCCCCCCCCCCCCACTCTGGGTCTTTCGTGCTCCTCCTGCTTCTGTTTCCAGGGGAAGGGAGAGCTCAGAAGCCGGTCCAGGGGGTCCCCCAAAGAAGACCCTCTAGGGTACTTTCCCAGAGGATGGGGTGCCGCGGGGGAGCGCGCGAAGCTCGGCCCCGATCCAGGCTCCCCAGCGCAGGACCGTCTTGCCGGGCACGCGCGCCTCCTGCTCGTCGACCTGGGCGGGCGCGCGCCTGAGGCTGCTGCTGCGAGGCATCCCCTGGCCGGGCTCTGCGTGTGCTCAGAGGCGCGCGCGCGCTGCAGGGCAGAGGGAGTCCCCAGCCCTGCCTTGGGGGTGGCGGAGTCGGCTGGGGAGCCGCTGCCAGCCAGGTCCCCTTGCTGGCGAGGACGGAGCCCCAGCACCCCCCCCCCGGCTACCGCCTCCTCCAGCTCGCTGGGGCTGCGCTTTTCGAGAAGCCAGCCGGGAGGGTGCCCCCAAAAAGACCCCCCTGGATGTATGCAATGCATGTGATTCCAGAGAGAGAGAGAGAGAGAGAGAGAGAGAGAGAGAGCTTGGTTTGCTCCACCTTGCAAGAGTTAAAAGGAACTGAGCTGCATTCCTAGAGAGGACAGGAAATAAGGGGGGGGGACGAGCAATAGCCCCTCCCACCTCCCAAGGTTCCTCCTTGCAAGGGGGTGACTTTTATTTCCTCTGCAAGAGCTGTCTAGGTAGCCCCTTCTGTCATCTGGTGAGTTTCCTCTCTTTTTTGCCCTAGGGTGCATTGGGGAGAAGGGGGGCGGGGTGTCCCAGGGCTGCAGGGGACGGATCCGTGGGGACTCTGCTCAGCTCCTGCAAGGGGATCCCCAAGCCAGGGCTAAGAGGTTCTGCCCCCCTTCTCTCTGCAAAGCCAGGGAGGCTGCAAGTAACAGGAGGTCTGCAACTCTTCTCTTGCTCCTTTGGGGAGGGGTCACTGAGTCAGGAAGAAAAGGGCCTGCAAAGGAACCCTGATGGGATTGAGGAATCAGCCACGTTCCTTAGCCCAGGTGGCAGCCAGATGGAAACATCTGGAGGCAGAAATAAAAACTTGACCTCTGTGCTAAACAAAGTCCTTCCATCTCGCAGTGCACAGTTAGACCCATGGAACTCCCTGCCACAGGAGGAAGAGATGGCTTGAGAAGAGGATGAGGCCCATTCAGGGAGGAGCAGAGGGCTAGCGATGGCTCCAGGCCCCCAAGTGGGAGTCAGCCATGCTTCTGAAGGGGGAGAGAGTTGCCCTCAGAACAAAGACAGAAGTCTGCCTTACGAATATGGGAATATAGTGCTTGAACTCCGAGTCTGGGCTGTGATTCAGACTCATCCATGCTGGCCCAGGGAACATTTCTCTTCTCCTGACTGTGTATCAATCTGGGAGTAAAAGAATGCATTTGCTTTACAGGATTCTCTGGCACCTCTCAGTAGGACAGGCAGAACTTGGCAGAAGAGCTAGGGACTCCTTCCGATCTCCTGGGAACAGAGATGGATGAGCAAGACTCAGCTGGCCCTGAAGCAGGAAGAGGCCTTGCAACCCACCATGAGAGCAGTGGGGGATTCTGGGAAAACACTGTGAAGAAGGAACTGGGTGAGGAGGACACCCCTTGCTCAGAGGTGCAGAGCCAGCAGCTCAGGCAGTTCTCCTCCCAGGAGGCCAAAGGACCCCGAAAGCTTTGCAGCGAGTTCTACCATCTTGACCATCAGTGGCTGAAGCCAGAAAGGCACACGAAAGCTGAGATGTTGGACCTGGTGATCTTGGAGCAGTTCCTGGCTGTCCTTCCTCTGGAGATGGAGATCTGGGTGAGGGAATGCGGAGCGGAGACCAGTTCCCAGGCGGTGGCCCTGGCCGAAGGTTTCCTCCTGAGTCAGGCAGAGGAGAGGAAGCAGGCAGAGCAGCAGGTGAGAGAGACTTTCCTCTGGATACTCCCAAGGGCATGTGTTAGCAAACTAAGGCCCGGGGGCCAGATCTGGCCCAATCACCTTTCCAATCCAGCCCATGGATGGTCCAGGAATCAGAGTGTTTTTATATGAGTAGAATGTGTCCTTTTATTTAAAATGCATCTCTGGGTTATTTGTGGGGCATAGGAATTAGTTCATTTCCCCCCAAAAAATATAGTCTAGCCCCCCACAAGTTTGGAGGGACAGTGGACCAGCTCCCTGCTGAAAGGGTTTGCTGATCCCTGCCCAAGGGGCTCAAAAAATGAGGGAGAGTATCCCAAAATTCTCTACTAATTTGCCCATCCTTTTTTGGAAAGCATCCAAGGAATGATATTGGATAGCCCTAAAGTGTTTGCGTCTGCTGCTCCTTTTCTAATCCTTCTCTCCACTCTCTCTTGAATCCTTGTTGCTCTTTCAGGGGAAGGATCTGTTAGCAGAAAAGGGTCCGGATTCCTCTGAGGCAGAGAAGACTCCATTGGACTCCAGAGAGAGGCCTCTGGGTAAGGAGGAAGGAGTTTCGTCACATTTTGTGGATTCTGAAGCTAATCTGTGAATTCTTCTCATCTTTGGGGGGAGGTCACAGGGGACCAAGAGCCCGGGGTGTGTGTATTTTTGCACTCTAGTATGTGAAATGGGTACAAACGTCCACATTTAGGTGGCAACCCCTACTTGTTTGAAGTCGCACCTGTAGTTTTCCTTCGGAGTGAAGCATGCGCTCTTGGCTTCCCACTTACCTTCTTCTCTCGCAGGAGACGCAACGAGGCCAGCAAGACCTGCTTGTCCATCTTTTCTTGGTGGCGGAGGGGAAGCTGCCCCTGTGGACCCAGAGCAGGTAGGAGGAAGGGGCCATGTGGGGAGAGAGGATGTCATGGACTGGGGGACACAGAGGAAGGGTGGGAGGAACCACCAAGGAACGAAGGCTCAGGGCCAGGGGAGGGGTGGGGGGACGATGATGAGAGGTTAGAGGGAGAAAAGGAGACCGGGAGGAGAAGGTGTCGGTAGCTGAAGAAGGAACAAGTCTTAGTGAGCAGATGGAGTCTGTGGCAGAGAGCACTCCAGACACAGAGGCAGAAGCGGAGGCAGGGGAGTGAGATGTGGGAGACCAAGAGGCAGAGAGGAATCCAGCTGGTGAAGAAGATTAAGGGTCTCCTAGTCCTCTTGTGACAAGCTCTCCTCCCTGCTGGTACTCCACAACCCAGAGAGCAATGAATACAATAATCTTTATTGTCATTGTCCCATACAGAACAATGAGGGCCAGGGAAGGGGTTTGGGGATAATGATGAGAAAAGGAAGGAGACTGGGAGGAGAAGGTGTCAGAAGCTGGAGAGGGAAGAGGGCCTAGTGACCCGGGGGAGTCTGTGGCAGAGAGCAGCCCAGACCCAGAGGCAGAAGCGGAAGCAGGGGATGGGAGGAGAGAGGCAGAGAGGGCTCTGGTTGTTGTACAGGCATGGGAGACTCCCTACCCTCCTGTGACAAGCTCTCCTCCCTGCTTGTCTCCCGCAACTCGGAGAGCCAAGAAGCAGGAGGAGCAGTCTCAGATTGCAAGGGAAGAGCCCAGGAGAGGAGGGGAGTTTGGCAGTTGGGGGAAGGCAGGGACCTTCAGCCCCTGAAACACCTTCATGGAGGCAAGACCTACAAGAAGTGTTCCTGGGCTCATTAGGCTTCTTCTAATAAAGAATGAACTTCACCTACAGTGGGTAAGGCAGCGGGTTGGGGCAGCCAGAGTTGCTCGGGGTGCAAACGATGAAACACCATTCAGTGAGGTTTATGTGCTGAGAACAAGGAAGTGCCACCTCACCTTCTGAAGGTCACTAATTTTATTTATTAACTATTGAGGTTTTATTTCTAGATTGAAGGCTAAAACAGACTGTCAGAAGGCACGGGTGGTTGCTCACGAGTAACCAGGCAGGACTCCGACCTGTCTTTTACAGGTTTTATTTAGGTGCAAAACTATTTACAGTGCAGAGCCCCAATGCTCATGTCTGCCTCAATCGCTGGCAGAATCTGGGAGTGCTTGTTTCCTGGACCTTCCCCAGCATAAAAGCCTCGTTACGCCCAGCCTTTTCCTTCCCCCTCTGCGCAGGTGACGGAAGGGGCATGCTTGACCAGGAGCGGTGCTGAGGCTCCCAGCAGCATCCTCTGGTCCTTTCACCTCTTCCCCAGTGGAGGTGGGGCTTTCCTCATCACCTGAAGAGGAACTGCTTCGCAAGATTTTCGGAGGCTCCCTGTAACACAACTGCCCCTCTGTTTCCTGCCCCTGTTCCGATGGCAGTTCCCTGACATAGACTTCTGGCCAGGCTTCACGTCCTCATTCACACAATGGGGCTTTCCCCCCTCTCCTCACATGCCCCCCTGTGACCTTGAAGTTTGCTGGGGGGCACCTGGAGGTCTCTCTCTCCCCCCACCCCCCAGAACCAAAAACAGGGAGAGGAGAGAAGGGATCCTTCCATGTGGCAAACAGGAAAACCATGATCTGGAGAAGACCAGGTTCTTTATGTTCATCATTAAAATAAACAATAAAAGGATTCCATTAATAATAAATTTAATAATAATAATTTTTATTTATATCCCGCCCTCCCCAGCCAAAGCCAGGCTCAGGGCGGCTAACAACAATAAAATAGTGCAACATTCTAAAAACATTTCATTATAAAAATTAATTAAAAACAAATTGATGGCAACCATAAGCTTAAGTTCTGTAAAGATTGCCAAAGGAGGGAGTCAGGCTGCGCCCTGACCAAAGGCCTGGTGGAACAGCTCTGTCTTGCAGGCCCTGTGGAAAGATGTCAAATCCCGCAGGACCCTAGTCTCTTGTGACAGAGCGTTCCACCAGATCGGGGCCACGGCCGAAAAAGCCCTGGCTCTAGTTGAGGCCAGCCTAACCTCTCTGTGGCCTGGAACCTTCAGGATGTTTTTGCTTGAAGACCGTAAGTTCCTCTGTGGGACATACCAGGAGAGGCGGTCCTGTAGGTACGAGGGTCCCAGGCCATATAGGGCTTTAAAGGTTAAAACCAGCACCTTAAACCTGATCCTGTACTCCACCGGGAGCCAGTGCAGCTGGTATAGCACCAGGTGAATGTGATCCCACAGCGAGGACACCGTAAGGAGTCTCACTGTGGCATTCTGCACCCGCTGGAGTTTCTGGGTCAGTCTCAAGGGCAGCCCCACGTAGAGTGAGTTACAATAATCCAGTCTGGAGGTGACCGTCGCATGGATCACAGTGGCTAGGTCAGGGCGAGAGAGGTAAGGGGCCAACTGCTTAGCTTGGCGGAGATGGAAAAATGCCGCCTTTGTTATAGCTGTAATCTGCTCCTCCATAGAGAGGGAGGTGTCGAAGATTACACCCAAACTCTTAACGGACGGTGCTGGCACTAATTCCACCCCCGCAAGAGATGGGAGTTGCCCCCTCAATCCCATATCGTCCCGTCCCAGCCAGAGGACTTCTGTCTTTGAAGGATTCAACTTCAACCGGCTCCCACGTAACCATCCAGCCACAGCTTCCAAACATCTGGTCAGTGTGTCTGGGGCCGAGTCAGGATGGCCATCCATCAACAGATAGAGTTGGGTGTCATCAGCATACTGATGGCAGCCCAGCCCAAAACTCCGGACAAGCTGGGCGAGGGGACACATAAAGATGTTAAAAAGCATCGGGGAGAGTATTGCACCCTGAGGCACTCCACACACCAAGGAGTGGCGGGATGACAGTTCCCCCCCAAGCGCCACCCTCTGTCCCCGACCAGAGAGAAACGAGTTCAGCCATTGAAGGACTGTGCCCTGGATCCCCACGTCAGCAAGGCAGTGGTCCAGGAGTTTGTGATTGACCATGTTGAAGGCTGCTGACAGGTCTAGAAGAATCAGCAGCCCCGACCTGCCTCGATCCAGCTGCCTGCGGAGATCATCTGTTAGGGCGACCAGAGCCATCTCAGTCCCATGACCAGTGCAGAAGCTGGACTGGAATGGACCCAGAGCCGATGTTTCATCCAGACACCTGCCAAGCTGTTCAGCAACCGCTCTCTCAATCACCTAACCCAGGAATGGAAAATATTAAGACATTAAAATATGCACCCATAATCAAAATGTGCAGAAAAACAAACCCATTAAAACAGAACAGCAATTAAGAGGCAGAAAACAACAGAGTAAAGTGTAACAGATCACCTTTATTAGGTCTAAGAGGACAGCCTTTTTCTTTTTCTGTTAGCGTCCAGTGTGCTTTGAAGATGTAGCTGTCTATATCACAGATGAGGAGTGGGCGTTGCTGGATCCTGACCAGAGAGCTCTGCATCAGGAGGTCATGGAGGAGATTTGTGGGATCTTGGACTCTCTCGGTAAGGCTCCCTATTGGATCATCTTATCTGCTTTGTAATTCAATCTCTCTATGTGACAAACCTCTGATATTTCGATGGGGCTCAACAGCGCCACCCACAGCACCTGGGATGTTAACACTCCCACAGCAAACCTTGGATGGATGGCTAATGATGGTTTCCCCTGTGAATATTCTTCCTTCTATTCTGCCTTTGTGAAACATGGACAGGGCCTCTGAACTGCCCAGGTCTTCTTAAATGTAGGCTTCAGATTGGTTTGGGAAGTAGAAGTGGGTTCTGTCAGGGTTTTTGTTTCTGTTCTTGCTTCTTTCTGTCTTTGGTTGACCAAAGGTAGGATTGGCATTGGAGTTGGCAAAGTTTCCGTGATCTAATAAAATCCATCCCAGAAAGCAGCCAGGCTTTTTGAATCTCAGGCAGCGAACCTGTAGGAAGACCTCCCATCTTCTCAGTCATGCCAGCTAAAAGTAAAGGAAAATGACTCCTGGACTGTTAAGTCCAGTCAAAGGCAACTATGGGGTGTGGCGCTCATCTCACTTTCAGGCCGAGGGAACTGGCGTTTGTCCACAGACAGCTTTCCGGGTCATGTGGCAAGCAGGACTAAACCACTTCTGGTGCAACAGAACACCATGATGGAAGCTGTGGACCCACCCACCCCCCATTCAGATGTCAAGGACACAAATATTAGAAGACTGAAGGCAGCCCAGTATCAGGAAGTTTTTTATTCTTGATGTTTTACTATGCTTTTGTATATGCTCTAAGCTGCCCAGAGTGACTGGGGAAAGCCAGCCAGATGGGTGGGGTGTAAATAATAATGTTACTATTACTATTATTATATAATTCCCTTCAGTTCTTTCTCTGTCACAAGCATTAATTGGCATTACTCCATTAGTTGGGGCTGCATTTATTCCTGAGGCTCTAATCTGTTTGTCTCTCAGTTGCAGGTGGTGATGAATTGGAAATGAAGAGTGAGGGAGACCACAACGAAATCCGCACAGTGGAGGAGCCATATCCATATTTAGACTGCGGAGAGAGCTTCAGTCAGAGCTCCCATTCCACTTTCCATCAAATTAATCCCATCTGGAAAAATACCTATCAGTGCTTAGAATGTGGAAAGAGCTTCAGTCGAAAGGACAGTTTCACTTTCCATCAAAGAAATCATACAGGGGAAAAACCATATCGGTGCTTGGAATGTGGAAAGAGCTTCAGTCGAAAGGACCTTTTCACTAGACATCAGAGAATTCATACAGGGGAGACACCATATCATTGCTTGGAATGTGGAAAGAGCTTCAGTCAAAAAGGCCAGCTCACTGTCCATCAAAGAATTCATACAGGGGAGAAACCCTACCAGTGCTTGGAATGTGGAAAGAAATTTACTCAGAGGACCCATCTCACTGTCCATCAGAGAATTCATACAGGGGAGAAACCCTATCAGTGCTTGGAATGTGGAAAGAGCTTCATTGAAAGACGCCAGCTGAATGACCATCAGAGAATTCATTCGGGGGAGAAACCATATCAATGCTTGGAATGTGGAAAGAGATTCATTGAAAGACCCCAGCTCACTGACCATCAGAGAATTCATACAGGGGAGAAACCCCATCTGTGCTTGGAATGTGGAAAGAGCTTCATTAGCAAAAGCAAGTTTACTGTCCATCAGAGAATTCATACAGGGGAAAAACCATATCAATGCTTAGAATGTGGAAAGAGCTTTGCTCAACGACATCACCTCATGGGCCATCAAAGAATTCATACAGGAGAGAAACCCTATCAATGCCAAGAGTGTGACAAGAGCTTCAGTCGGAAGGACAGTTTCACTTTCCATCTGCAAATTCATACAGGGGAGAAACCATATCAGTGTTTGGAATGTGGAAAGAGCTTCAGTCGCAGCAGCCAACTCAATCCCCATCACAGAATTCATAGTGGGGAGAAACCCTATCAGTGCTCAGAATGTGGAAAGAGCTTCAGAACCAAAAGCCAGGTCACCGTCCATCAAAGAATTCACAGAGGGGAGGAATCCTTTGAGTGCCAAGTGTGTGGCAAGAACTTCAGAAGAAAGGACATTTTCACTTCCCATCTGCAAATTCATAGAGGGGAGATACCTTATCAGTGGACAGAGCTTCAATCCGAGTGCATGTCTCACTTTCCATCATATAATTCATACAGGGGAGAAACCATATCAGTGCTTGGAATGTGGAAAGAACTTCAGAACCAAAATCCAGCTCACCGTCCATCAAACAATTAATACAAGGGGAGAAACCATATCAGTGGAAAGAGCTTCAATCAGAGTACATCTCCCGCTTTCCATCAAATAATTCATTCAGGAGAAAAGCCCTATCAGTTCTTCGAATGTGGAAAGAACTTCACTCAGAGGGCCCATCTCACTTCCCATTGGATAATTCATACAGGGGAGAAACCGTATCAGTGCTTGGAATATGGAAAGAGATTCACTGAGAAGGCCAAACTCAAGATCCATCAAAAATTCACAGCTGGGGGAAATGATTTCAGTGCTTGGAATAGAATCATAGAATCATAGAGTTGGAAGAGACCACAAGGGCCATCGAGTCCAACCCCCTGCCAAGCAGGAAACACCATCAGAGCACTCCTGACATATGGTTGTCAAGCCTCTGCTTAAAGACCTCCAAAGTAGGAGACTCCACCACACTCCTTGGCAGCAAATGCCACTGTCGAACAGCTCTTACTGTCAGGAAGTTCTTCCTAATGTTTAGGTGGAATCTTCTTTCTTGTAGTTTGGATCCATTGCTACGTGTCCGCTTCTCTGGAGCAGCAGGATACAACCTTTCTCTCTCCTCTATGTGACATCCTTTTATATATTTGAACATGGCTATCATATCGCCCCTTAACGTCCTCTTCTCCAGGCTAAACATGCCCAGCTCCCTTAGCCGTTCCTCATAAGGCATCGTTTCCAGGCCTTTGACCATTTTGGTCGCCCTCCTCTGGACACGTTCCAGTTTGTCAGTGTCCTTCTTGAATTGTGGTGCCCAGAACTGGACACAGTACTCCAGGTGAGGTCTGACCAGAGCAGAATACAGTGGCACTATTACTTCCCTTGAATGTGGAAAGAGCTTCAGTCACAGGGCCTGTCTTGCTTCCCATCAAAGAATTCACATTGGAGGCAAACTGTAGTAGTGGCTCCAGTTACAGATAGGTAGCCGTGTTGGTCTGCCATAGTCAAAATAAAAAAATTCCTTCCAGTAGCACCTTAAAGACCAACTAAGTTAGTTCTTGGTATGAGCTTTCGTGTGCATGCACACTTCTTCAGATACACACAGTGGCTGTATACAGATTTAATTTTAGGAGACTTTAAATAATATGAGGGTGAAGTTTGCAGCCAGGTTCTTTGCCACATCTTGTGCCCAATAGGAATTCCTACTACGTACCCAGAGCTATGACTTGCAAGTTCTTGGCCAAGGTGTTTAATGCCTTCTTCACAGCGTCCTTTCTCTTGGCAGATCAAGATGAGCAGGTGACAGCAAAGGTTGCAAGGTTTTTAGCTGGGGCAATTAGAATAAGATCCACCGTTTGACTATTGACTCAAAACCCTGAAATGTATTTTATATAACTGACTTTTTATTTTTATTCTTTGTATATCGTATTGTTATTTTATTGCTATGGCTGGTGGCTGATGCAAATTAGGATTTATTCATTCCTTTAATAGCTTCTTCACATCATGCCTGGGGAGAGGGATAAGAGTGATTGGGCGACACTGATGAGGTTGCTGTCCATGCTGAGCTTCCATAGGAAGGACTTGGTGTAAAAATTGTGATAGCTGATTGAAGATTAAATATTATAGATTTTGATTTTGTTCGAAGTGTCCAAGTATTAATTGCATTTAACATTTTAGATAGAATGTATTAGGCGTGATTTTTGTATGCCTGCATTTTGTAACCCTCATGCCACCCTCCTGCTCTGTGTAAAGCTGTGATGTGTATATTGCCTACAGCTTCCATCCTTATCTGACCCCAGAAGGGCAGATGATGTTTTGTGAAAGATTCAGTTGAGCTAGAATCAATATGAGACTTCGCGTCTCTCCTCTGAGGTCTTTCACATGCTTTGGGAAAAGAGAACTAAAATAGGGGATCAGAATGTCAAGAGCCCCACTGAGGTCCTGGTTGTAAAGAGAACAGTGCAACATTTTGTTGTTGTTGTTGTTTAGTCGTGCCCGACTCTTCATGACCCCCTGGACCAGAGCATGCCAGGCCCTCCAGTCTTCCACTGCCTCCCACAGTTTGGTCAAACTCATGCTGGTAGCTTCGAGAACACTGTCCAACCATTTTGTCCTCTGTCGTCCCCTTCTCCTTGTGCCCTCCATCTTTCCCAACATCAGGGAGTCTTCTCTTCTCATGAGGAGGCCAAAGTCTGGGAGCCTCAGCTTCAGGATCTGTCCTTCCAGGGAGCACTCAGGGCTGATTTCCTTAAGAATGGATATGTTTGATCTTCTTACAATCCATGGGACTCTCAAGAGTTTCCTCCAGCACTATAATTCAAAAGCATCAATTCTTCGGCGATCAGCCTTCTTTATGGTCCAGCTCTCACTTCCATTCATCACTACTGGGAAAACCATAGCTTGAACTATACAAACCTTTGTTGGCAAGGTGATGTCTCTGCTTTTTAAGATGCTGTCTAGGTTTGTCAATGCTTTTCTCCCAAGAAGCTTTTAATTTCGTGGCTGCTGTCACCATCTGCAGTGATCATGGAGCCCAAGAAAGTAAAATCTCTCACTGCCTCCATTTCTTCCCCTTCTATTTGCCAGGAGGTGATGGGACCAGTGGCCATGATCTTCGTTTTTTTGATGTTGAGCTTCAGACCATATTTTGCGCTCTCCTCTTTCACCCTCATTAAAAGGTTCTTTAATTCCTCCTCTCTTTCTGCCATCAAGGTTGTGTCATCTGCATATCTGAGGTTGTTGATATTTCTTCCGGCAATCTTACTTCCGGCTTGGGATTCATCCAGCCCAGCCTTTCGCATGATGAATTCTGCATATAAGTTAAATAAGCAGGGAGACAATATACAGCCTTGCCGTACTCCTTTCCCAATTTGGAACCAATCAGTTGTTCCATATCCAGTTCTAACTGTAGCTTCTTGTCCCACATAGAGATTTCGCAGGAGACAGATGAGGTGATCAGGCACTCCCATTTCTTTAAGAACTTGCCATAGTTTGCTGTGGTCGACCCAGTCTAAGGCTTTTGCATAGTCAATGAAGCAGGAGTAGATGCCTTTCTGGAACTCTCTAGCTTTCTCCATAATCCAGCGCATGTTTGCAATTTGGTCTCTGGTTCCTCTGCCTCTTCTAAATCCAGCTTGCACTTCTGGGAGTTCTCGGTCCACATACTGCTTGAGCCTTCCTTGTAGAATTTTAAGCATAACCTTGCTAGCATGTGAAATGAGTGCAATTGTGCGGTAGTTGGAGCATTCTTTGGCACTGCCCTTCTTTGGGATTGGGATGTAGACTGATCTTCTCCAATCCTCTGGCCACTGCTGAGTTTTCCAAACTTGCTGGCATATTGAGTGTAGCACCTTAACAGCATCATCTTTTAAAATTTTAAATAGTTCAGCTGGAATATCATCACTTCCACTGGCCTTGTTATTAGCAGTGCTTTCTAAGGCCCATTTGACTTCACTCTCCAGGATGTCTGGCTCAAGGTCAGCAACCACACTACCTGGGGTGTACGAGACATCCATATCTTTCTGGTATAATTCCTCTGTGTATTCTTGCCACCTCTTCTTGATGTCTTCTGCTTCTGTTAGCTCCTTTCCACTTTTGTCTTTTATTATGGTAATCTTGGTACAAAATGTTCCTTTTGTATCTCCAATTTTCTTGAACAGATCTCTGGTTTTTCCCATTCTATTGTTTTCCTCTATTTATTTGCATTGCTCATTTAAGAAGGCTTTCTTGTCTCTCCTTGCTATTTTTTGGAAATCTGCATTCAGTTTCCTGTATCTTTCACAATCTCCCTCGCATTTTGCTTCCCTTCTCTCCCCCGCTATTTGTAAGGCCTCATTGGACAGCCACTTTGCTTTCTTGCATTTCCTTTTCATTGGGATGGTTTTAGTTGCTGCCTCCTGTATAATGTTATGAGCCTCCATCCATAGTTCTTCAGGCACTCTGTCCAGCAAATCTAAATCCTTAAACCTGTTCCTCACTTCCACTGTGTATTCATAAGGGATTTGATTTAGATTGTATCTTACCGGCCCAGTGGTTTTTCCTATTTTCTTCAGTTTAAGCTTGAATTTTGCTATAAGAAGCTGGTGATCTGAGCCACAGTCAGCTCCAGGTCTTGTTTTTGCTGACTGTATAGAGCTTCTCCATCTTTGGCAGAGAATATAATCAAGCTGATTTCGATGCTTTCCATCTGGTGATGTCCATGTGTAGAGTCGTCTCTTATGTTGTTGGAAAAGAGTGTTTGTGATGACAAGCTTGTTTTCTTGGCAGAACTCTATTAGCCTTTGCCCTGCTTCGTTTTGAACTCCAAGGCCAAACTTGCCAGTTGTTCCTTTTATCTCTTGACTCCCTACTTTAGCATTCCAATCCCCTATAATGAGAAGAACACCCTTCTTTGGTGTCATTTCTAGAAGGTATTGTAAGTCTTCATAGAATTGGTCAATTTCAGTTTCTTCAGCACCAGTGGTTGGTGCATAAACTGTTAGGATATTTCCGTTCCACCTTAAAAGGGAGCAGGCTTTGTGAGTCACAGAGTCTGCGTATTTCCTGTTCACAGGAAGTTTATGTTTTCTATTGCTTTCGTTTCTCTCTCTGTGTCAGAGACACTGAAGCTGGCAGTCATGTTTTTCTTTGTTCTGACCAACGCTGAATAAACTTGTAAATAATACTCTCCTGCGTGCATCTTTCGCTGTGCATTATCTGCTGATAGAGCGTGCACCAGTTCTGGAATGTGGCAGGCTATTTCTGGAGCTCGTGTCGCTAATTGCTGATACTGCGTGTCTACGGGAGATCGATGGATGTCCGGAGACGACTTGTGGGGCCATGATGGACTTTGTCTCCCTGGCAGTATCCCAACATAAACTTGGATTACTGTGATGTTAAAAGGTCTGCCTTGGATTCGTATCGAGATCATTCTACCATTTTTGAGATTGCATCCCAGTACAGCTTTTGCCACTCTTTTGTTGACTATGAGGGCCACTCCATTTCTTTTACGGGATTCTTGCCCACAGTAGTAGATATGAACTGAATTTGCCCATTCCCATCCATTTTAGTTACCTGATGCCCAGGATGTCAATATTTATTCTTACCATCTCATTTTTGACCACATCCACATTACCAAGATTCATGGTTCTTACATTCCAGGTTCCTATGCAATATTTTTCTTTACAGCATTGGACTTTCCTTTCGCTTCCAGGCATATCCACAACTGAGTGTCCTTTTGGCTTTGGCCCAGCTGCTTCATCAGCTCTGAATCTACTTGTACTTGTCCTCCGCTCTTCCCCAGTAGCATGTTGGACGCCTTCCGACCTGAGGGGCTCATCTTCCAGCGTCATAACTTTTATATGCCTGTTGTCTTTGTCCATGGAGTTTTCTTGGCAGGGATACTGGAGTGGCTTGCCGGTTCCTACTCCAGGTGGATCACGTTTGGCCAAAACTCTCCACTATGACCTGTCCATCTTGGGTGGCCCTGCACGGCATAGCTCTTAGCTTCTCTGAGTTATTCAAGCCCCTTCGCCACGGCAAGGCAGTGATCCATGAAGGGGCAACATATGAGACCCAAATGACCTGGGCACTCTGGGACCCCCACGGTAATTTCAGAGGAGTCGATATCCACATTGAGCCACGCCTCCCATGACCTGTGACCTTTCTTCATTCAAGTGGAAGAGTGTTGTGGCATTTTATGAGTCTTTGTGTGCTGTGTATATAAGCTTTCTTCTAATATGCCTCCTGGCAGCCTTTTCAAACCAGCCCTTCTGCTGAAGAACTGGATAGCAAGGCTGTCCTATTGCAATAGTTTGAATAAACTGGGTCCCTGCAGGACTCGGAGTTTGCTCTCCTTCTCTTGGTTCCATGTTTTTATTCCAGATGTTCCCTTACATGTGTAACAAACCGCTGGCGTAGAAGCAAATTCTTACCACGCAAGCAGGTAACGTACTTTATTATTTCTATAGCTATAAAATTTGTGCAGTGCCCTTGATCTGAAGATGCCAGGGTGGTTAACGTCATGAGTAGAGAGGTTCACAGAGCTTCCTCTTCCAGAGCCTCCAAGCCGCAAATTAGAATCATAGAATCCTAGAGTTGGAAGAGACCACAAGGGCCATCGAGTCCAACCCCAGATTGGTGGGGCTCCTTGTTTTCTCCTGCTCTGGAGGGTGGCATCCGAACCAGTGGGTTAAAAGATAACAGGAATGGAGATCCTGATTTAAATTCAGAAAGATCTCTTTGACAGTAAGAACAGTTCAAAAGTGGAAGAGACTCCGTCCGAAGGTGGTGGCCTCTTCTTCCTAGGAGGTTTTTAAGCGGAAGTCAGGTGGCCAGCTCTCACTGAGTTGAGATTCCTGCACTGCAGGGGGTTGGACTAGATGCCCTTTGAGGTGCCCATCTTATATTTGGGCATCTGCCTCTTCCTGCCCAAGTGCAGAACTTTACGTATGTCCCTGTTGAAATTCCTTTTGTTAGCTTGTGCCCAGGTCTCCAATATGTTAAGCTCATGCTGAATCCTGATTCTGTCTTTTGTCACATTAGCTACCCCTCCCAGTTTGGTGTCATTGCAACTCTGATGAGCGTCCCCTCACGGATTGTCAAGCAAAGACACCAGCCAGAAATACTGGAGCAAAACAGCAGCCTGTAGGCCTGATCTTTATTTAAAATACGTTGCAACAGGACTTCCACCCACCCCATGGAAGAAGCAGGAAGAAGCCCCAAACAAAGGGATGCTTGTTTTTAAATCCCTTTTCCTATAAACACCTTGGGTGAAGCATCATTCATACATCTTAGATACATCATGCATATGTCACAAACAGGGAGGTGTTTTCTTGGCAGAAACCAGTTCATCCCTCCCTTGCCCTCCACCTCGCACTCATCAAGTGATGCAAAGGAAATATCTACAAGTTCCTGGGTTTCCCTGCCAGGTAATCACACTTCTTTGTCCTGACCAGGACCTACTCCATTCCTGGATGGTCTGCTATTGTCCATGGGACGACTACCTGTCTGGCAGGTGATTATCTCTTTTTCAAGAGGCTGCTGAGTACAAGATCTCAGGTTTCCAGGATTATGGCTGTCTTGTTTCCCAAATTCCCCCTTTGGGAGCCATTTGTTCTCTGAGTAAAATGAAGTTGGAATGGTGTCGATCTGACATAGGGCTGATTTTATATGAAGGTTTTGCTGCATAAGGGAAGGTGAGTACTATGTAAGGTAAAGAGGTAAAGGACCCCTGGACGTTTAAGTCCAGTCAAAGGCGACTATGGGGTTGCAGCGCTCATCCCTCTTTCAGGCCAAGGGAGCTGGCGTTTGTCCACAGACAGCTGTTGTAAGAAAAAACTGCTCCTTTCCCCTTATGGGGTACCCGAGAGCCCACATAAAGTCCTTTTGTAGGTTCCCTATCGGTAAGAGAAAATGACAGAGGCCAACCAGAGAATATTGAGAAGCAAAGCAGCTAGTAAGCCTCATCTTTATTAACTGTGGCAACAGGGTCCTCACTGCCACACGCAGGAGGGACCCCAAACAATGGTGCGCAAGCCCTTATATAGGCATTTGAAATTGCCCAGCCTGGAGCCCACAACCACCCCCCAATATATCATACATACATCACAGAAGAGGCCGACTACAGCAAAAGTCCTGTCTGCTAGGGTACCTCAAAAATGACCACGGATTGCATCACTTGGGCCGTCTGGTGATTCTTTTGTGATGGTAAATACTTAATTCCTGTGTCCAGGTCACAGGCTCACTCTATTCAGACACAGATACCCCTCAAGACAGGATTTGTGTCTGCCTGGTACATTTATGAACATTTATTTTATATCTTAGACCTTATAATTCTCATAACGCAGCTTTCCAGGTCATGTGGCCAGCAGGACTAAACCGCTTCTGGTGCAACGGGACACCGTGACGGAAGCCAGAGCACATGGAAACTGTTGACCTTCCTGTCACAGCGGTACCTATTTATCTACTCGCTTTCAAACTGCTAGGTTGGTGGGGTTTTATGAGGATATTTACCAAAAAAAATAAAAATTGTTTAAATAATTTTTATTGGTTTTACACAATAAATCTCACATTTAACACATTTAAATTTTGAACTCAAACAAGATTCTTCCCAATCTTCCCTCCTCCCCTCCATGGTCCTTTGTGTATCTAAGAAACTGCATATTATAGTTCATCCGCACTATAGTCCTCCAAAATGTCCAAAGTCTTTGTAACATTGCCAGCAGCGTAGTGTGAGTTCTCAGCACCCGGGGCAATGCAAGTAATTTGCGCCCCCCCTAACCCGCGAGTTGCCGCTGGCGCTGCCGCCCAAACGACGCCGCTTGCCCGGAGGAGGAGGGGGGCAGAGAAGCGAGGAAAATGCAACTGCCCAGCAGCTGCAGCAGCACCGGCGGAGGCGGGGCTGTGAAGAGGGGCTGCCTGGCGCGTCCTCCGCGGCGAGCGCTGAGAGCCGCTGCCTGCCGGGCGCCTTCAGCCCAGACGCGCGCACAGCTCGTCGGTTCCGCGGCGAGACATGCGGCTCCGCTACAGCCTGCGCCCGAGGCTCTTCGGCGACTCCGGAGGCAGCGAGCGCGCCCCCCCAGATGTTGCGCCCGGTGCGGCCGGCACCCCTGGCACCCCCATGCTACGCCACTGAACATTGCAGGAGTTACTGAGACCTGCCAAAGAGCTCGAGTGATTACTGTGTTCTTTTAAGTACAGTCTGTATCCGTCCCATTCCCCACTGAAGTTTTCATCCTCCTGGTTTCTGATTTTCCCTGTCAGCCTCGCCATCTCTACATATTCTAGTAGTTTCATCTGCCAGTCTGCTTTTGCTGGCATCTCCTCCTCTTTCCATCGCTGGGCAAACAGCATCCTTGCAGCTGTAGTTGCGTACATGAGTAGTCTTCTCAATTCCTTTGGTATGTCTGCACCTAAAATTCCCAAGAGAAAGGCTTGTGGTCTTTTGACAAAAGTTATTTTAAACATTATTTAAAAATTCATTATATATCCTTTCCCATAAGTCTGTATCTTTTTATAATTCCACCACATGTGGTAAAATGTGCTCTTCTTTTTCTTAAATTTCCAATTCAAAACTGAATGGTGGTTTGTGGGGTGGTCTGGGGGTGCAGCGTCCTGTTTCACTGAAAACAACTTCCCCCCAAAAACCATTATAAAAATTACAGTAACAGTGCACACGGCTACTAACAGTTGCCCTTTGGCTGTCCATAAGAAGTTTATACCTTACCATATAGTAGGAGTATTGAAAGTGGGGGTCATCATCGCGTCCTCGTTTTTGCTCCTCACAATCTGCCCCCCCTCCCAGAGAAGGGCAACCAAGGAGATGAAGACTCCGTCCTCTTCCTTCTGTGACGGCAGGTTGCTCTTGCTCCTTGTCCGCCTTCCAAAATGAGGAGCAGAATCCTAAAGTTGGAAGGGACCCCAAGGTCCATCTAGGCCAGGGGAGGCAACCTAAGGCCCGGGGGCCGGATGTGGCCCAATCGCCTTCTCAATCCGGCCCCCGGAAGGTCCGGGAATCAGCGTGTTTTTACATGAGTAGAATGTGTCCTTTTACTTAAATTGCATCTCTGGGTTATTTGTGGGGCATAGGAATTTGCTCATTCCCCCCCCAAAAAAAATATAGTCCGGCCCCCACATGGTCTGAGGGACGGTGGACCGGCCCCCGGCTGGAAAAGCTTGCTGACCCCGGATCTAGGGCTGTTTTTAAATGTCCCAACGCTGCCTGGCACTGGTCCCTCCAAATGCTCTCGTATGGCTGGTCTTTCTTCTCCCAGTCATGTCAAGGAGCAGGATGGGGGCTAGAAGGAGGAATAAATGGAGGACAATATCCCACTCCCCCCAGAAAAGCTCTTATTTCTCTCTTTGTGGAGGGTCCAGGCCCCTCTTGAAGGACCTTTGCCTTGCTCCAATCAGGATAAATATTTCCACCCCTTGGGACCCAAATATTTGACTTGCCTCATTTTGAAAACTGGCATTTTGAAGCTTGGACCATTAGGCCTGCACACCATCACCTTTTACATACTTTATATTTGCTGAGGTAAAATCTCCACCCCCAACATTGCTTGCAGCAGTTCTGCCCTCGCCTGAATCGCCTCCATTTTTAACGGAAACATCTCTTTTTCATGGGCCATCTTGGCCTCCCTGTCTCTTTCTTCTTGGGCTCATCTCTCTCTCTCTCTCTCTCTCTCTCTCTCTCTCTCTCTCTCTCTCTCTTTCTGCCTGTATCTCTGCTAGATGAAGGGCAGCTGCCATTCTGGCCTCTTCTCTTTCTTTCTCTGCTTCAACCTTAGACAATTCCAATCTTAGCCTCATCATCTCTAATTCAATATATTAGGATGCTCCTCAGACGCAGCAGCTGGGTCATCCTGAGTCTCTTTGGCTTGGCGCTTGCTGGTCATTTTCTGACAGGAATTTTTTCTCTTTTTAATCAAAGAACTTCACTCCTTTATTAAACTGGTTGTTCTGTGTCTCTGGGTACGTTTCTGTGTGGGTTTTAACTTCGTGTCACGGCTCTTTTCCCCCGGCACCCTTGGGCCTTCCCTTCAGGGTTGTCGTTTTGAGACCCCACTTCCTCCCTGGGTTACTTTTTCTGGAAGGGACAGAGTATTACTGCTCCCCCTAAGTCTCCTTTGATTTCATCTCCCAAGGTAGAGACTTCAGTTACTGTTTTCAGGACTTCCGGGTTGGTGCGAACAGCTAATGGCGGATTCCCTCCGAGCTCCGGAGGGAATCGGCTCCGCTGGGGACGGGTCTTGCCGCGACGGCGACGCGGAGACCCTTAAAAACCGCAGGCGCGGATGCCTGCGGACCTGGCGACTCGGTGGGCACCTTAAGCGCCCCCCGACCCACGAAGAGCCTTTTTAAAGGCTATGGAGAGGGTACGGAGAGCGGCGTGGTGCTGAGAGTAGACCGCTATCCCAGCGGAGCGGAGCCGTGTGCCATGGCTGAAGAGCGCTGACTTTCTTCCTTAAATTCGGACCCGAAAAAGAAGCAACCCGTGAGTAGATCGGAATTCGGACTCTAAAATATATATCTGCGAATTTGGTACGACCAGGGGATGTGTTAAAGGGAAGTCCGCACCCCCCTCCTGCAGACGATCTAAAGCAATAGCAGGAGAACTAAGTTGGAGAGCCTACCCTTTTGGGGTGAGTTAAAAAGACATTAACTTTCACGATTTGATAAAAGAAGTGTGGAGCTGGAGTGTTAGAGTGGATTTTCAGAAGCTTCTCTCTCGTCGTATGCAAACCCCCCTCCCGGGCCCGGGAGCGCCCTGTCTTTGAGCCTGTTGAAAAGGAAAGGAGATTGACAGCTGTCAAAAGCTGTCAAACGGGCAACTTAAAGTGAAAAAGCTTGTTATTTAAGATCTCTCTGGACTAAATGTGATACAATTGAATTAAAGTGGTTGGAAACAAAGAAACAAATAACAAGGTAAAGGACTGTTGGGAAAAGACTACTAAGTAACTAGATTCCCCCTAGGGGGAACTCTGAGACATTACAATGGCTGCGGATGGAAATTTACTAGCTGAGATAGAAAGAACATTTTACCTTGTGGGAATCCTACAAGAGCAGAGTCTGGCAATGAATAAACAACTTATGACCTTGACTTCTGGAATAAGCAGCTCTGCTGAATGTACTGAGGAATTGAATGAGAAAAAATCTGCAGCTGAACTGGAAGAGATATCGCAAGAAGTGAAGGAGACAAAAC
Source organism: Podarcis vaucheri (assembly GCF_965113315.1). Classification (NCBI taxonomy): domain Eukaryota; kingdom Metazoa; phylum Chordata; class Lepidosauria; order Squamata; family Lacertidae; genus Podarcis; species Podarcis vaucheri. The sequence goes on along the minus strand of NC_138765.1, from coordinate 1,748,531 downwards.
AAGCAAAGGAGAGAGCACAGATGGAAAGTACCAACCAGAAGCCTACACAAGTGGATTATAAACAAGAAGACTATTGGATTACATGGATTACAAATCTGCAAAAGAAGCGAAAGATGAAGGAGGAGGCCCCTAGAATAGAATCATAGAATCATAGAATCATAGAGTTGGAAGAGACCCCAAGGGCCATCGAGTCCAACCCCCTGCCAAGCAGGAAACACCATCAGAGCACTCCTGACATATGGTTGTCAAGCCTCTGCTTAAAGACCTCCAAAAAAGGAGACTCCACCACACTCCTTGGCAGCAAATTCCACTGTCGAACAGCTCTTACTGTCAGGAAGTTCTTCCTAATGTTTAGGTGGAATCTTCTTTCTTGTAGTTTGGATCCATTGCTCCGTGTCCGCTTCTCTGGAGCAGCAGAAAACAACCTTTCTCCCTCCTCTATGTGACATCCTTTTATATATTTGAACATGGCTATCATATCACCCCTTAACCTCCTCTTCTCCAGGCTAAACATGCCCAGCTCCCTTAGCCGTTCCTCATAAGGCATCGTTTCCAGGCCTTTGACCATTTTGGTTGCCCTCCTCTGGACACGTTCCAGTTTGAATTTACTTGGAATTCAAGAACTTAAAGGAATGAAGGAACATGATTGGGGCCTCCATTCTGACTCCGAATATGAAGGATTGGTGGAACTTTTGCAGCAGTTGTCTTTAAGTTCTCTTGTGGGAAGAAAATTTGGCTTGATTGGGATAGAACTCCTTCGAGATCCGAAGACCAACATGAAGGACTACCAACAAAACCGGCGGAGAGGGACTGAAAGAGACTTGAAGGCCTCGGATGTGAGGAATCCAGGCTAAGAACTGTTATTTTGGACATATATTTGGAAGGGACGGAAACCGGGGATGGGAGGGGGGGGAAAAACAGAATTTTAAAAATACCTATGTCTTTTGGGTTCAGCCAATATGTTTATGTTTCATAAAAATTGGGAAATCGATGGAAGGGAATTGAGTCCAACTTAGGAAAAGAATTTAATTCTTTATAAAAGATGTAATATCAATATGGTAAGAAGGGAAAATAATAACTTGCTGACACAATCACGGGAATTGGGATGTATGAAGGGGGGGTGGGGGGAGGTCAAGGACCAAAGTTAAGAAAGTAAGATCTTTGAAATTATACATGTTTTTGTCTTTGTCTTTTATGTGTGTGTTATGTCTTTATAAAATGTGAAAAACCAATAAAAATTTTATTTAAAAACAAAACAAAACAAAACTAAATAGGATCTGTGTGGGTTTTAACTTCCTATCCCACCCCTGCCCCCAATTAATATGTGACGACGCAAGGGCTCTCCCCCCCCCCGGCAGCCTTGGGCCCGTTCTCTCTCCTAAATATAGTGCACCCACCTCACAGAACACAATTCCCACAAATGCCCTCCAACTACCTCAGATTATCTTGTGGGGGACTTGCGTGAGGTAAAACTCACTAATTGGGAGTCTCAGGCAGGATTTCTTCAAATAAACATTAATGATTTTATTTAACAAGGAAGTTTATGACACGAGTGGATAAAATGTAGGATACCTCAGTTTACAATGTTATTTCCCTTCAAGGTTTTCTCAGTTGTTTCACACTTAAGACTTTGGCTCTTAACAAGGTGGCACTTTCTGCCAGTTACCCTACTCCCAAGGTACTCCAAGCCAAAGACCCAAGGGATCTCTGGTTGGGGAGTCTTCTCTTTCTAGAAGGATCTCTCCCCTCCTGACTGGGATGAGAGCTCAGCAGCCGGTCTCTTTCCAGCTCCTCCTTCTCCTGGCTCAGCCTCCCAGTTCATTCCTGGCCTGATTTACTCTCCCAGGACACCACACACTGTCCTTCCCACTAAGCTCAGAGACTCCTTTCTCTAGCTGGTGATCTTTTCCTCAGAGTGGATCTTTCCACCCAGAACCAGCTCCTCTCACTCCCCATCTTCCCCACCTCCCTCCAAAGCTCCTAGCCATGGGGTCAAATGGGCCCAGGTCTCCCTCCTCCAGCTCCAGCGCTCTTAGTCTGTCCGCTAGACCAGTGTTTCCCAACCACTGTTCCGCGGCACACTAGTGTGCCGCGGGATGTTGCCTGGTGTGCCGCGGGAAAAATTAAAAAATTTGAAAGATATTTTTTTTAAAAAAGTCAAATTTTCGATTGGGGCGCCGTCACTAGATGACCCCTGGGGTTCCCTCCCTCCCTCCCGCTCTGCGCCTCCCTCCTCCTCCTCCTCCTCCTCCGGGGAGGCCCTTCCTGGCTCTCGGCCAAGGCTTGGCGGCTACCACTCACTCACTCGCTCGCCCACCCGTCCCTCCATCCCTGCACCCGGCCTCTCCCCCTCCGTCCCTGGCGCGGGGGCTGCCGGGATCCGTAGTCCCCTCGCCCTTGGGCTCCGCGCCCGCGCGGGGTGCGCGAACTACGTTTCCCAGCGTGGCCTGGCGGGCTGGGCATTTTGTTTGAAGCGCTCTTCTCCCGGCCATGGAATGAGTGCGGCGGCCAGGCGGGCAGGGGCTCTTCCGCGCAGACCCCGCGCAGCCTGCCTGCGCCCCCGCGGAGATCGGGCGGCAGGATGGAGCCCGGGGATCCCCGCGGAGGCAGAGCGACAGAGGCGGAGGCTGCCCCCCAGGTAGGGCTGCGTTGGGGGGGGGGTTATTTTTGCAATGCTGCATCCGCGCCGGAGGGGACGCATCGGACCGCGGGGAGACCCCTTGGCGGGCGTGCAAGGCAATGCATGCGTGCAGGCGTTGCATGGAGTGCAGTGCAATGCAATGGCAACGCGGCGCCCTGCATGCATGCATGCAACTTCCACCGGCGCGCCGGACTTGGCAGGTGAGGGGGGTCCCCAGTGGGCGGCAGAGAGAGCCGGGAGGGCGAAGGGGAGCCGGGGGGAGCAGCACTGCTCCCCGAGCCGAGCCCGGGGGGAAACTTCGGCGTCGTTGCGCCGGGTGTTGGAAGCGGAGGCTGGCGGGGGCCCCTCACCTGCAAAACCTGGTCGCCTCTCATATATTTCGTGCATTGCATTCATCGCCCGCTTTCTCCTCCAAGGAGCTCCCGGGGGTGCGCGTGGTTCTCCCCGTGTTATCCTCGCAACAACAGCCCTGCGAGGTGGGTCAGGCGAGTGGCCCAAGGGAGCACCCAGGGATTGTCCTGGCCAGGTGGGGTGATTTGAACCCTGCTCTCTGCCCGGTCTTTGTCCTCATTTAGCCCCCACATGTGCATGACTGTGCATGACTGAGGTTTCCCCCCCTCGTCTTGGCTATAGTGTGAGTCTGTGCTGTTAATTAATGGGGTTCTGCCTTCGGAGAAGATGAGCCAGCCCTCAAGGAGGTGATTATGTAATTTGCTAGCAATTCATGTCCCTCCCGGCGTGACGCTGCATGCTGACGTCACGGGGCTGTAATGGTGGTGTGCCTCGAGATTTTTTTCATGAAACAAGTGTGCCTTTGCCCAAAAAAGGTTGGGAAACACTGCGCTAGACCACAGTTAGGGCGGGTGTAGGATATTCTCCTAGGTGCCCCAACCCACCACTTCCCCTGAGCTTATTGCAGCCTGATGCCAACAGTGACCCCTCCCCAAAGGAGCAGGAGAAGAGTTGCAGACCTCCTGTTACTTGCAGCCTCCCTGGCTTTCCAGAGAGGAAGGGGGGGGCAGAACCTCTTAGCCCTGGCTTGGGGATCCCCTTGCAGGAGCTGAGCAGAATCCCCACGGATCCGTCCCCTGCAGCCCTGGGACACCCCGCCCCCCTTCTCCCCAATGCACCCTAGGGCAGAAAAGAGAGGAAGCTCATCAGATGCCAGAAGGGAAACTGAGGCAGCTCCTGCAGAGGAAATGAAAGCCCCCTCCCCGTCTTGCAGGGAGGATCCTGGGAAGGAGGGAGGGGCATTTGCTTGAGAGGGCCTCGCCCCCCCTTATTCCCTGTCCTCTCTAGGAATGTAGCTCAGTTCTCCTTTTAACTCTTGCAAGGTGGAGCAAACCAAGCTCACATTCTCTCTCTCACTCTTCCAGAAATGGCAGCAGAGCTCAGTGGGTAGAGCATGAGTCTCTTTGATCTCAGGCCCCTGGGTTCAAGCCCCAGGCTGGGCAGAAGATTCCTGGCTGGCTGGGGGTGGGCTAGATGACTTTGGGGGGTCCCTCATCATGACTCCCTGGCCCTCGTGGCTGTGCTTCTGAGCCCTTGCAAAGCGGAGCTTGCCCTGCTCCCTTCTCTCTCTCTCAGGAGCCAGGGCCCCAGAGGGGTCTTCTTTGGGAGACCCTCCCCTGCAGCCCTGGGACCCCCCATCTCCCCAAGGCGACTCACCGGATCCCAGAAGGCGCCCCCAGGTAGCACTTGTGGAGCAGAGAGAAAAAAGCCCGGATGGGGGCGGAGCTTGTGCTCTGGGGAGCCTCCTCCCTTTATTCCTCTCTAGGAAGCCAGCTGGGTGCCAGGGGGCGTGGCGCAGGCGCAGAGCTGCTCCATCGGGGGACTTTGGGGGCCTGGCGAGCTTCTCCCTCCGCGGGGAACAGATTTCTGTACATCTCAAGAGCAACAAGAATGTATTCCTTCCTCCCCTTTGCTTGAGAAGTAAAACTCTGCAAGGGTTTGGCTCCAGGGTCCCTTGAGAGATAGTTGGTTCCGACTCTCTGAGCAAAGAGGAAGGAAAAGGGGGTCCTGCAAGGAGAGGATGAGGGGAAGACCCCCTTTTCTAGGGGGGGGGGAGAGGGATTGGGCTCCCAGGTCAAGAGAGCACCTTGTATCCTGGCACTGAAAAGACACCCCCCCACACACACACACTTTGTGGCATCTCCTTTCGGCAAAGGGTCAAAACAAAGTTCCAACTTGAAAACCACCTCCAGGACCAGGCACCCTCAATAGGCTTTGGACTACAACTCCCAACTGGGCCTGCCAGCAGAAGGCAGGCGGGATGGAAACAGCCGTCCAAAAGGTCCGGCCAGCTCCAGAGGCGACCCAAGGCTGCTCTACAACGGGGCGTGGCTCCAGGCATCTGAGTTGCCCAGTTCTAGGGAGCTGGCGGGACCAAGAACCGGGGTTCCTGAATTGCAGGGGTTGGACTAGATGAGCCTGGAGTGTCCTCTTCCAGGATTCCTCTTCTGGCTGTCAATGCCATGGCTGGAATCTCTCCCAAAACTGCCCCCCCCTTTCACAAGGAGCTCCCCCCCCCCGTGTCTTAAACTACCCTTTGACTGGCAACCATCTCCAATCTCCTTGCTGGACAATCCCAACCAAAGATGCATTAGATTCTCTGAAATCTACTCAGGAGTCCTGTAGTGATTTCATGCTCTTTTTTGCAGCTTGTAAAACAGTGATTTAATTGCTCCCCAAACCTCAGGCTGTTCCCGTTGCACCCAGGTGGTTAGCATTCCTAGACATTGATGTATGCCGGTCACCTATGTATGCGTTGTGGTCTTGGGTGCCTCAGTAGGGGTTCTTGGTTCTGGCTCTTGTTCCAGGGCTGCCAGTTGTGACGGGGTCGTTGGGTTGGACACCGCTGGTCCACTCGGTTGTGGTTCTGGTTCCTGTGGCTGCTCGGCCTTGGTCACTTCTGGACTTCCTAGTTCTGCCTCCCTTACCCGCTCCTCCTGCTCTATGGCCCTCACCCTTCTGCTATCCCCTTAGGATTCCTCTCTCCAGCCCTCCTTGCAGTCCCCCCCCCCCCAGGAATCATCCGGAAGTTCAATAGTCCCAAGAAGGCTTGGAGTTCTGCCTTACCCTTAGGTGCAGGGGCGTCGCAAATAGCCCTCACCTTGTCCCCGATCAGGTGGACTCTTAGACCCCACCAGGGTGGCGAAGACATGGCTGACCATTGGCACCAGTTATGCATGAGCCATAAGGGCCTTGTTTATGATACATTTGTAGTCTGTGCAGATGTGGGCTGAGCCATTGGGCTTGACGGGTGTGATGACTGGGGTTTCTCAGGGGGCATTAGGCACCGGCTCGAGCACTCCTTGCTCCACAAGCCAGTCTAATTCCACTCCCAGCCACTCCGCTCAACCCTTTGCTAAAATCCTGCTCTCCTCCCTCCTCTCCGTCTCAGAGGCTGGGCTTTCTGTCTCATCTCAAGAACCGCCAAAGCGCCCGCAATTGCCTCTTATCTTCCACCCAAACCGCCCACATCAATCCTAAGCGTCTCCTGTTCTGATTTCCATTTTTTGTCTTCCAGCTTTTCAGACTTCTCCTCCCTTCCTTTCATGGAGACATCTAGTGCTTCTGTTTTCTTTGTCAGTGTCTCTACTTTAGTGGTCAAATTTGTCACCATTTAATGATTTTTATCAATTCGGGCTAATAGCTTCTCCAAATTTAACACAGGCCTAGTGTTAACTGTTTTTGAACTGCCATATTCAAAATCTCCCTCTCCCTTGTTCTCAAAGCAGCCTATTTTCCAGCAGCACCTTATCAGTTTGTCAAGGTCACAGAATAACTCTTTCCCAAGAGATCCTGTTTCCTACATTTTTCCAGCCCTCCCTCTTCCTTCCAGCCTGATACCCAACACACATAAGATGTTTAACATAAAATCCAATTTCTCAAATTAAGATTCGAATTTAACAAATGAACCAAATAATTACTTTAAGAGAGGAGTCATAAAAAAGAAAAAAAGAATGTGTTCAAGAATACATAGCAATTTAGGTGTCCAGACAAGAGTGGTTGTCTTCAATCCAATTCTCTTTAAGTGGCTCAGAGTAGAAGAAATATTTTCCTTCAAAGAGAAACAAACTTGTCCAAACCTGTCTTGATTTTAGCTTTTTCAGGGAGCTCTAAGTCCTTTCAAGAGCTCCAATTGTGTTAAGAACTTAAAAATGAGACCAGACTTTCATATATCCCTCCAATAACACTCTTGGCACTGAAATAGTTTCTACCCTGTGTGAATTCTCTGATGGGAAATGAGATTGTTGCTTTGACTGAAGCTCTTTCCTCATTCCACACAGTTAGGGTTTCTCCCCTGTATGGATTTTGTGATGGGATGTGAGACTTTCTTTCCTGGTGAAGCTCTTTCCACATACCAGACACTGAAAGGGTTTCTCCCCTGTATGAATTCTTAGATGGGAAGTGAAACTGCGGTTTTGACTGAAGCTCTTTCCACATTCCAAGCACTGATACGGTTTCTCCCCTGTATGTATTTTTTTATGGAAAGCAAAACTCTGTTTCCAGCTGAAGCTCTTTCCACACTCCAAGCACTGATAGGGTTTCTCCCCTGTATGAATTCTACGATGGGAAGTGAGATCTGAGCAATTTCTGAATCTCTTTCCACATTCCACGCACTGATAGCGTTTTTCCCCTGTATGAATTCTACGATGGGAAGTGAGATCGTGGCTGTGACTGAAGCAGTGATATGGTTTCTCCCCTGTATGAATTTTACGATGGCAAGTGAGATTGTGGCTTTGACTGAAGCTCTTTCCACACTCCCAGCAGTGATATGGTTTCTCCCCTGTATGAATTCTACGGTGGGCAGTGAGATTGGAGCCCTGACTGAAGCTTTTTCCACATTCCACGCACTGAAAGGGTTTCTCCCCTGTATGAATTCTTTGATGGGAAGTGAGATGGGCCCTCTGATTGAAGTTTTTTCCACATTCTAAGCACTGATAGGGTTTCTCTCCTGTATGAATTCTACGATGGGAAGTAAGATCGTGGCTATGACTGAAGCTCTTTCCACACTCCAAGCAATGATAGGGTTTCTCCCCTGTATGAATCCTTTGATGGGAAGTGAGATGGGCACTCCGTTTGAATCTCTTTCCACATTCCAAGCACTGATAGGGTTTCTTCTCAAGTGGATTTCTTTGATGGGAAATGGAATGGGAGCTCTTACTGAAGCTCTCTCCACAGTCTGAATCCTGATATGGCTCCTCCACTGTGTGGATTTCATTGTGGTCTCCCTTGTTCTTCATTTCCAATTCATCAGCACCTGAAACTAAGAGGCAAACGGATTAGAGTCTCGGGAAGAAGTGCAGCCCCAAATTATGGAACAATGCTAATTAATGCTTGGGACAGAGGAAGAACTGAAGGGAGTTAGATGTTATAATGTTCCTTTTGTTCTGTAAAATTGTCTAGTTTCGTATACAAATCAAGTTGAATATTAGATGTTTTCTCTCTCTAGTTTTTAAAAGTACAGGTTACTTTTAAACATCATTTTTTTAAAATTTAAATATGGGTCTGTACTATCTTCATAAATAAAATGTGCTTTTATTATTATTTAAAAGGTGGCCAAAGCGGGAACGTTCCCTGTCCAAAATGAAGATAAACAGTGGTACCTCGGGTTACATACGCTTCAGGTTACAGACTCTGCTAACTCAGAAAGAATGCTTCAGTTTAAGAACTTTGCTTCAGGATAAGAACAGAAATCATGCCCCAGCGGTGCAGCTTCAGGTTCAAAACAGTTTCAGGTTAAGAACAGATCTCAGGAATGAATTAAGTACTTAACCCGAGGAACCACTGTATTCAATATGCTAAGTTGTACAATATGCAGTAATAAATCTAAACAAATTTTAAGAGCGGACATCCAGAAAGAATGAAGTTCTTAACCCGAAGTACCACTGTACTTAAATGTTACATTATTGTGAGAAGTTACAGGGGACATGAATATGAACAAAGAAACAAATATTAATACAGTCTGGGATGCCAGTAAGGCAGTGCTAAAAGGATTCCTAATTAATCAGAATAGCTACAGGAAAAAGTTAAGAGAAGAAAAAAAGAAGAACTACTTAATCAATTAAGAGAATGCGAAAGAAAACTAATAATAAACCCAAGTGAGGAACAGATCAAACAAACCTACAGAATACTTCAAACGCAATACTCAATTTTAATAGGTCAAGAAGTAGAATGGAGAATTAAGGTATGGAAACAAAAATATTTTGAATCAGCAAACAAAACTGGGAAACTATTAGTGTGGCAACTATGAAAAAGTAAAAATCAAAAGGTGACCAATAAAATAAGAATAGAAGATCAAATTGTGGAAGACCCCAAGAGAATAAAGGAAAATTTTATTAAATTTTATGAAAAACTATATAAAAGGAAAAAAGAAGACATAATTGGAATAAAGAAGTACTTAGAAGAAAATAGAATGAAAGGATTAACAGAAGAGGAGAAAATACAATTAAATAAACCTATAAAAACGGAAGAAATCCAGGAGGCGATAAAAAAAATGAAACTGGGAAAAGCTCCAGGGCCTGATGGCTTATCTGCTAAATACTATAAAGTCTTAGAGGAATACTTAGCCCCAGTACTATGCGAAGTAGCAAATAAGAGGAGGTAAAACACCAGACTCATGGAAGGAAGCCTATATTACATTGATATCTAAGCCAGATACAGATAAGTTGGACATGAAAAATTATAGACCAACATCATTATTAAATAATGATTATAAAATATTCGCAGAAGTAATGGCCAATCGTCTCAAGAAATGCTTAACAAACCTTATTCATACAGACCAAGTTGGATTTTTACCCAATAGACAACTAAAAGATAATATAAGACACATAATAAATATTATTGAATATCTAGACTGCAAAAATTATATCCCTGCGGCAATAATCTTTATTGATGCCGAAAAGGCTTTTGATAATGTATCCTGGCAATTCCTTTTGGGGTGTTTTGAAATAGTAGGGATAGAGGGCTCCTTTTTGGAGGGTATAAAAGCTATCTACTCAAGCCAAAGAGCAAAATTAATAATCAATAATGACTTAACTGACTCTTTTGAAATTTCAAAGGGCACGAGACAGGGATGCCCTCTGCCTCCTCTTCTATTTATAATGGTATTAGAAATTATCACGAATAAGATAAGAACAACACCAGAAGTACGTGGAATTAAAATCGGGGGGAAAGAATATAAATTGAAAGCATATGCTGATGATTTGATGCTATCATTAGAAGATCCACAAAAAAGTGTACACAGGGTAATAGAATTATTAGAAGAATTTGGAAAGTTATCGGGTTTTAAGTTAAACAAATCAAAAACTAAAATGATGACTAAAAACATCGAAGAAGTTGTGAAAAATCAGTTAGAGGTACAAATTGGAATTAAGGCGGTAAAAAAAGCAAAATACTTAGGAATTTGGCTAACTGTGAAGAATATAAATTTAATGGCGGATAATTATTTAGTTACTTGGAAAGAAATCAAAAAGGACCTAGATATCTGGAACAGGATGAAATTATCATGGTCAGGAAGAATGGCCGCAATTAAGATGAACATACTTCCAAAGCTGCTATTTTTGTTCCAAAATATTCCGGTGATAAGGGGAACCACAGTTTTTAAAGATTGGCAAAATTTTTTATCCAAATTCATTTGGCAGGGAAAAAGGCCTAGAATTAAATTCAAACTACTTACAGATAGAAGGGAAAGAGGAGGATTTGCGGTACCGAATTTGAAACTGTACTACAAGGCTTCATGCCTCTGTTGGATTAAAGAATAAAGGTAAAGGTACCCCTGCCTGAACGGGCCAGTCTTGACAGACTCTGGGGTTTGTGCGCCCATCTCACATCTATAGGCCGGGGGCCAGCGCTGTCCGGGGACACTTCCGGGTCACGTGGCCAGCGTGACAAAGCTGCATCTGGCGAGCCAGCGCAGCACACGGAACGCCGTTTACCTTCCCGCTGGTAAGCGGTACCTATTTATCTACTTGCACCCGGGGGTGCTTTCGAACTGCTAGGTTGGCAGGCGCTGGGACCTAACAACGGGAGCGCACCCCACCGCGGGGATTCGAACCGCCGACCTTTCGATCGGCAAGCCCTAGGCGCTGAGGCTTTTACCCACAGCGCCACCTGCGTCCCAAAGAATGGATTAAAGAATGGATTGTCATAAAAAATACTGACCTGTTAGATCTAGAAGGCTTCAATACCAGATTCGGATGGCACGCATATTTGTGGCACAACAAAGTAAAAGTACACAAAGGATTCTCCAATCATATTATCAGAGGACCATTGATAGAGGTATGGGACAGAAACAAAAATTTACTTGAAAGAAACACTCCCTGGTGGCTGTCACCAATAGATATTTTAACAACCAAAAAAGTAAATCTAGAAGGTGAAAGATGGACATATGAAGGCTTGTTGGTTAGAACAGAGAAAGGTTGGAAAATCAAAACTTATGAAGAATTAGGAGATAAATTAACGAGTTGGTTACAATTCCATCTAAAAAATCTAAAGATCACAGTAGGCTAAATATAACCCCTCCGATGTGCAGAAGTCTTAAAGATAAACTGCGGAAAAAATCCTTTATTATATAACCCAAAACCGAGGTGGAGGGAAGTCAATTAGTTATACGTTGTTTTTTGTTCTTAGCTTTTTTTTCTATTTAGCTGTGTTGTTTGGTTTATTTTTTGTTTGTGATGAATTTGTCTTGTGTGTATTGGTGTGTAATGAAAATTAATAAAGAGAATGCAATTTTTTTAAAAAAGTTATCATTATTGTTACTACAGGGTTCACTGCCTGAGATTCAAAAAGCCTGGCTCTTTTCTGGGATGGAGTTTGTTTGGTTCAGTCGTGGAATCTGTGCCATCTCCAATGCCAAGCGACTCTTTGGTCAACCAGAGAGAGACAGAAGCAAGAACAACAGCAGGAAACTGGACTGAAGCTACTTCAACACCTCAGATCACTCTGAATCCTACATTTAAGAAGGCCTGGGCAGTTCAGACAGCCTGATCATGGTTTTAAACGGCAGAACTGGAGGAAGAATATTCACAGGGAAAACAATCAATAGCCATCCATCCAAGGTTTGCTGTGGGAGTGTTAACATCCCAGGTGCTGTGGGTGGCGCTGTTGAGCCCCATTGAAATATCAGAGGTTCGTCACATAGAGAGATGTCTTGAATTACAAAACAGATAGGATGATCCAATAGGGAGCCTTACCGAGAGAGTCCAAGATCCCACGATTCTCCTCCATGACTTCCTTATGGAGAGCTCTCTGGTCAGGATCCAGCAACGCCCACTCCTCGTCTGTGAAATGGACAGCCACATCTTCAAAGCACACTGGACCCTAACAGAACAGGAAAAAGGCTGTCCTCTTAGAGAACATTCACTTGGCTCTGTTGTTTTCTACAGCGGCCAGACCCCTCTCTGCCTTCCTCATCCCTCTCTCCTGCTGCAGCTTCTGCCTCGGAGTCTGGGCTGCTCTCTGCCACAGACTCCCTCTGCTCCCTGAGCCCTCTTCCCTCTCCAGCTTCAGACCCCTCCTCCTCCTCCTCCTCCCAGTCGGCTCCCTCTTCTCTGGCTCCTCCCACCATTCCTCTACATCCAACTGTGTCCAGCCAGTCTGCATCCAAGCAGTCCTTCCCCACAAGGCTCCTTCCCCCTACCTGATCTGGGTCCACAGCTGCTGCCTCCCCTCCACCACCATGGAAAGATGAAGGAGCAGGTCTTGGTGGCATCATTCCGTCACCTGGGAGAGACCAAGGTAAGTGGAAAGCGTGAGCGCCTGCTTCTCTCAGAGGTGAAACAGTGCATCTCTACGTACAGATGGGGCTTCGTCCAAGTCTCCCCTGCTAGCTTCCGGTTCCGCTCTGCCTTAATGGAGGCAGCGGGAGATCGTTGGCAAGGGAAAAACAAGGATGACTGAGGGTAATTCTCCTTGCAAGTTTCCCCCAGGGACAGGGGAGAACGGGCCTCACTCCCAGTTCATCTTGGTACCAGGCTCCGGTGGATTGCGAGAGGCAGGGAGGCGCTGAGTGCAAAAGCCCTTCGCCTGCCAAAAAACCTCCTTCGCCACCATTAAGAAGCAGATGTTCTCCTGTCAATCAGAGCTCAATTTGGACTAATGTACAGACATTGCTGGAAGAGATAATAAACTGCGGAATTAAACCAGCTGCAGTAAAACTCTCCCCTGCTGAGTACATTTGTACCCATTTCATATATTGGTTGTGCAAAAATACATCTCTCCCCCCCCCCCCTGAGCTCTGGGCTCCAGGTGTCTTCCCCCAAAAGATGTAAAGAACTCATAGTTTCAAAACCAAGAGAATGTGACAAAACGGGGGAGAAAACACTCCTTCCTCCTTACCCAGAGGCCTCGCTCTGGCGTCCAACGGAGTCTTCTCTGCCTCAGAAGAAGCAAGACCCCTTTCTGCCAAAAGATCCTTCCTCTGAAAGAGCAACAAGGATTCAAAACAGAGAATAGGGAGAAGGGTTACAATAATGTCCCTCTTAATATACTTCTCCCTCATGTCCCTCTTAATATACTTCCCCCTCATAATAATGTCCCTCTTAATATCCTTCTCCCTCACAATAACGTCCCTTTTAATATACTTCTCCCTCACAATAATGTCCCTCTTAATATACTTCTCCCTCATAATTATGTCCCTCCTAATGTACTTCTCCCTCACAATAATGTCCCTCTTAATATACTTCTCCCTCACAATAATGTCCCTCTTAATATACTTCTCCCTCACAATAATGTCCCTCTTAATATCCTTCTCCCTCATAATAATGTCCCTCTTAATATACTTCTCCCTCACAATAATGTCCCTCTTAATATCCTTCTCCCTCACAATAATGTCCCTCTTAATATCCTTCTCCCTCATAATAATGTCCCTCTTAATATACTTCTCCCTCATGTCCCTCTTAATATACTTCTCGCTCATAATAATGTCCCTCTTAATATACTTCTCCCTCATAATTATGTCCCTCTTAATATCCTTCTCCCTCACAATTATGTCCCTCTTAATATACTTCTCCCTCATGTCCCTCTTAATATACTTCTCCCTCATAATAATGTCCCTCTTAATATACTTCTCCCTCATAATAATGTCCCTCTTAATATCCTTCTCCCTCACAATTATGTCCCTCTTAATATACTTCTCCCTCACAATTATGTCCCTCTTAATACCTTCTCCCTCATAATAATGTCCCTCTTAATATCCTTCTCCCTCACAATTATGTCCCTCTTAATATACTTCTCCCTCATGTCCCTCTTAATATACTTCTCCCTCATAATAATGTCCCTCTTAATATCCTTCTCCCTCATAATAATGTCCCTCTTAATATCCTTCTCCCTCATAATAATGTCCCTCTTAATATCCTTCTCCCTCATAATAATGTCCCTCTTAATATCCTTCTCCCTCATAATAATGTCACTCTTAATATCCTTCTCCCTCATAATAATGTCCCTCTTAATATCCTTCTCCCTCATAATAATGTCCCTCTTAATATCCTTCTCCCTCACAATTATGTCCCTCTTAATATCCTTCTCCCTCATAATAATGTCCCTCTTAATATCCTTCTCCCTCACAATTATGTCCCTCTTAACATACTTCTCCCTCATAATAATGTCCCTCTTAATATCCTTCTCCCTCATAATAATGTCCCTCTTACTATCCTTCTCCCTCATAATAATGTCCCTCTTAATATCCTTCTCCCTCACAATAATGTCCCTCTTAATATCCTTCTCCCTCAGAATTATGTCCCTCTTAATATCCTTCTCCCTCACAATAATGTCCCTCTAAATGTCCTTCTCCCTCATAATAATGTCCCTCTTAATGTCCTTCTCCCTCACAATAATGTCCCTCTTAATGTCCTTATCCCTCATAATAATGTCCCTCTTAATATCCTTCTCCCTCATAATAATGTCCCCCTTAATGTCCTTCTCCCTCATAATAATGTCCCTCTTAATATCCTTCTCCCTCATAATAATGTCCCTCTTAATATCCTTCTCCCTCATAATAATGTCCCTCTTAATATCCTTCTCCCTCATAATAATCATAGAATCATAGAATCATAGAGTTGGAAGAGACCACAAGGGCCATCGAGTCCAACCCCCTGCCAAGCAGGAAACACCATCAGAGCACTCCTGACTTATGGTTGTCAAGCCTCTGCTTAAAGACCTCCAAAGTAGGAGACTCCACCACACTCCTTGGCAGCAAATTCCACTGTCGAACAGCTCTTACTGTCAGGAAGTTCTTCCTAATGTTTAGGTGGAATCTTCTTTCTTGTAGTTTGGATCCATTGCTCCGTGTCCGCTTCTCCGGAGCAGCAGAAAACAACCTTTCTCCCTCCTCTATGTGACATCCTTTTATATATTTGAACATGGCTATCATATCACCCCTTAACCTCCTCTTCTCCAGGCTAAACATGCCCAGCTCCCTTAGCCGTTCCTCATAAGGCATCGTTTCCAGGCCTTTGACCATTTTGGTTGCCCTCCTCTGGACACGTTCCAGTTTGTCAGTGTCCTTCTTGAATTGTGGTACCCAGAACTGGACACAGTACTCCAGGTGAGGTCTGACCAGAGCAGAATACAGTGGCACTATTACTTCCCTTGATCTAGATGCTATACTCCTATTGATGGAGCCCAGAATTGCATTGGCTTTTTTAGCTGCCGCGTCACACTGTTGGCTCATGTCAAGTTTGTGGTCAACCAAGACTCCTAGATCCTTTTCACATGTACTGCTCTCAAGCCAGGTGTCACCCATCTTGTATTTGTGCCTCTCATTTTTTTTGCCCAAGTGCAATACTTTACATTTCTCCCTGTTAAAATTCATCTTGTTTGTTTTTGCCCAGTTCTCTAATCTGTCAAGGTCGTTTTGAAGTGTGATCCTGTCCTCTGGGGTGTTAGCCACCCCTCCCAGTTTGGTGTCATCTGCAAATTTGATCAGGATGCCCTTGAGTCCATCATCCAAGTCGTTGATAAAGATGTTGAATAAGACCGGGCCCAAGACAGAACCCTGTGGCACCCCACTAGTCACTCTTCTCCAGGATGAAGAGGAACCATTGATGAGCACCCTTTGGGTTCGGTCAGTCAGCCAGTTACAAATCCACTGAGTGGTAGCATAGTCAAGACCGCATTTTACCAGCTTCTTTACAAGAATATCATGGGGCACCTTGTCAAATGCCTTGCTGAAATCAAGGTAGGCTACATTCACTGCGTTCCCTTCATCTACCAGGCTTGTAATTCTGTCAAAAAACGAGATCAGGTTAGTCTGACATGACTTATTTTTCAGAAATCCATGCTGACTATTGGTGATCACAGCATTCCTTTCTAGGTGCTCACAGACTGTTTGCTTAATGATCTGCTCCAGAATCTTCCCTGCTATTGATGTCAGACTGACTGGGCGGTAATTATTTGGGTCCTCTCTTTTCCCCTTTTTGAAAATAGGGACAACATTTGCCCTCCTCCAGTCTGCCGGGACTTCGCCTGTTCTCCAGGAATTCTCAAAGATGACTGCCAGTGGTTCTGAGATCACATCTGCCAGTTCTTTTAATACTCTTGGATGCAGTTCATCTGGCCCTGGAGACTTGAATACATCTAAACTAGCCAAGTATTCTTGTACTATCTCCTTAGTTATTCTGGGCTGTGTTTCCTTTGCTGAATCATTTGCTCCAAATTCTTCAGGTCGGGCATTGTTTTCTTTATCTGAGAAGACTGAGGCAAAGAAGGCATTGAGTAGTTCAGCCCTTTCTGTGTCCCCTGTTTGCATTTCACCATCTTCTCCTCTGAGTGATCCCATTGTTTCTTTGTTCTTCCTTCTGCTACGAACATACCCATAAAAGCCTTTTTTGTTGCTTTTAACCTCTCTAGCAAGCCTGAGTTCATTCTGTGCTTTAGCTTTTCTGACTTTGTGTCTACACGTGCTGGCTATTTGTTTGAATTCCTCTTTGGTGGTTTCCCCCCTTTTCCATTTTTTGTACACATCCTTTTTTAATCTTAATTCAGTTAAAAGTTCTTTAGATAGCCACCCTGGCTTCTTTAGGCACCTTCCATGTTTCCGTCTCATTGGTATTGCCTGATGTTGTGCTTTTAGTATCTCCCTCTTAACAAACTCCCAGCCATCATGAACTCCCTTTCCTTTTAGTATTGTTGTCCATGGGATCTCACCCAGCACTTCCCTAAGTTTTATGAAGTCGGCTTTCTTAAAGTCAAGAAATTGAGCCCTAGTATGCTTGGCTGCTCCTTTCCGCTGTATAGTAAACTTCAGAAGAGCATGATCACTCGCGCCTAATGATCCTTCCACTTCTACCCCACTAACCAGGTCATCAACATTGGTTAGGACCAGATCTAAAATGGCTGTTCCTCCTGTTGCTTCTCCCACTTTCTGGACAATGAAGTTGTCTGCAAGGCCAGTGAGGAATCTGTTTGACCTTATGCTCTTGGCTGAGTTTGACGTCCAACAAATATCCGGGTAATTGAAGTCGCCCATTACTACTATCTCCCTTCCTTTTGCATGCTTGGCCATCTGTTCCAGGAAGGCATCATCTATGTCCTCCGTTTGGCTTGGGGATCTATAGTAAACTCCCACAATGAGGTCTCTGTTATTCTTCTCTCCCTTAATTTTGACCCAAATGCTCTCACTTTGGCTTTGAGGATCTAAATCTTGGATCTCTTCACAGGTATACACATCCCTGACATATAACGCCACTCCTCCTCCTTTCTTGTCTGGTCTGTTTCTCTGAAATAGATTGTATCCCCCCATTATTACATTCCAATCGTGGGACTTATCCCACCAGGTTTCAGTGATGCCTATTATGTCATATTTAGTTTGCTGTACCAAGAGCTCAAGCTCATCTTGTTTATTTCCCATGCTTTGCGCATTAGTGTACAGACATTGAAGTCCATTAATCATTCCCCCGTGTCTCTTATATAAGGATTTTTTCCTCCCACCACTAAGTCCGCGTGCTGTTTGCTCCGTTTGGTCTATGACATTTGGATGATCATCTTCATTAATTGATAGACTCCTACCTTCAGGAGCACTGTCTCCCTCCCCCACATTAGTCAGTTTAAAGCCCTCCTGATGAGGTTTCTGAGATTTTTGGCAAAAACATTTCTCCCAACCGTTGTGAGGTGCAGCCCATCACTTGCCAGAAGTCCATCTTCAAGAAACTGCAGTCCGTGATCTAAGAATCCAAACCGTTCCTGTTTACACCATTTGCGAAGCCAGCTGTTCACGTCCACTATTTTCCCCTCTCTCCCTGGGCCACGTCGTTCAACTGGGAGGACAGATGAGATGACAATTTGTGCATTTAGTTGCTTCAATTTCCTGCCGAGAGCCTCGTAGTCTCTTTTGATCTTCTGGAGGCTATTGCTTGCAGTGTCATTGGTTCCCACATGAACCAAGAGGAAGGGGTATTCGTAATGTCCCTCTTAATATCCTTCTCCCTCACAATAATGTCCCTCTTAATATCTTTCTCCCTCACAATTATGTCCCTCTTAATATCCTTCTCCCTCACAATAATGTCCTTCTTAATATCCTTCTCCCTCCTAATAATGTCCCTCTTAACATCCTTCTCCCTCACAATCATGTCCCTCTTAATATCCTTCTCCCTCACAATAATGTCCCTCTTAACATCCTTCTCCCTCACAATCATGTCCTTCTTAATATCCTTCTCCCTCACAATTATTTCCCTCTTAATATCCTTCTCCCTCACAATCATGTCCCTCTTAATATCCTTCTCCCTCACAATAATCTCCCTCTTAATATCCTTCTCCCTCACAATCATGTCCCTCTTAATATCCTTCTCCCTCATAATCATGTCCCTCTTAATATCCTTCTCCCTCACAATCATGTCCCTCTTAATATCCTTCTCCCTCATAATAATCTCCCTCTTAATATCCTTCTCCCTCACAATAATCTCCCTCTTAATATCCTTCTCCCTCACAATCATGTCCCTCTTAATATCCTTCTCCCTCATAATAATGTCCCTCTTAATATACTTCTCCCTCATGTCCCTCTTAATATACTTCTCGCTCATAATAATGTCCCTCTTAATATACTTCTCCCTCATAATTATGTCCCTCTTAATATCCTTCTCCCTCACAATTATGTCCCTCTTAATATACTTCTCCCTCACAATTATGTCCCTCTTAATATACTTCTCCCTCATGTCCCTCTTAATATACTTCTCCCTCACAATAATGTCCCTCTTAATATACTTCTCCCTCACAATTATGTCCCTCTTAATATCCTTCTCCCTCATAATAATGTCCCTCTTAATATACTTCTCCCTCACAATAATGTCCCTCTTAATATCCTTCTCCCTCATAATCATGTCCCTCTTAATATCCTTCTCCCTCATAATAATGTCCCTCTTAATATCCTTCTCCCTCATAATAATGTCCCTCTTAATATCCTTCTCCCTCATAATAATGTCCCTCTTAATATCCTTCTCCCTCATAATAATGTCCCTCTTAATATCCTTCTCCCTCATAATAATGTCCCTCTTAATATCCTTCTCCCTCATAATAATGTCCCTCTTAATATCCTTCTCCCTCACAATAATGTCCCTCTTAATATCCTTCTCCCTCAGAATTATGTCCCTCTTAATATCCTTCTCCCTCACAATCATGTCCCTCTTAATATCCTTCTCCCTCACAATCATGTCCCTCTTAATATCCTTCTCCCTCACAATCATGTCCCTCTTAATATCCTTCTCCCTCACAATTATGTCCCTCTTAATATCCTTCTCCCTCACAATTATGTCCCTCTTAATATCCTTCTCCCTCATAATAATGTCCCTCTTAATATCCTTCTCCCTCACAATAATTTCCCTCTTAATATCCTTCTCCCTCATAATAATGTCCCTCTTTATACCTTTCTCCCTCACAATTATGTCCTTCTTAATATCCTTCTCCCTCACAATAATGTCCCTCTTAACATCCTTCTCCCTCACAATCATGTCCCTCTTAATATCCTTCTCCCTCATAATCATGTCCCTCTTAATATCCTTCTCCCTCACAATCATGTCTCTCTTAATATCCTTCTCCCTCATAATAATCTCCCTCTTAATATCCTTCTCCCTCACAATAATCTCCCTCTTAATATCCTTCTCCCTCACAATCATGTCCCTCTTAATATCCTTCTCCCTCATAATAATGTCCCTCTTAATATCCTTCTCCCTCACAATAATGTCCCTCTTAATATCCTTCTCCCTCACAATAATGTCCCTCTTAATATCCTTCTCCCTCATAATAATGTCCCTCTTAATATCCTTCTCCCTCATAATAATCTCCCTCTTAATATCCTTCTCCCTCATAATAATGTCCCTCTTAATATCCTTCTCCCTCATAATAATGTCCCTCCTAATGTCCTTCTCCCTCACAATAATGTCCCTCTTAATATCCTTCTCCCTCACAATCATGTCCCTCTTAATATCCTTCTCCCTCACAATCATGTCCCTCTTAATATCCTTCTCCCTCATAATAATGTCCCTCTTAATATCCTTCTCCCTCACAATCATGTCCCTCCGAATGTCCTTCTCCCTCACAATAATGTCCCTCTTAATATCCTTCTCCCTCATAATAATGTCCCTCTTAATATCCTTCTCCCTCACAATTATTTCCCTCTTAATATCCTTCTCTCTCACAATCATGTCCCTCTTAATATCCTTCTCCCTCACAATAATGTCCCTCTTAATATCCTTCTCCCTCACAATCATGTCCCTCTTAATGTCCTTCTCCCTCACAATAATGTCCCTCTTAATATCCTTCTCCCTCATAATAATGTCCCTCTTAATATCCTTCTCCCTCACAATTATTTCCCTTTTAATATCCTTCTCCCTCACAATCATGTCCCTCTTAAGGTCCTTCTCCCTCACAATAATGTCCCTCTTAATATCCTTCTCCCTCACAATAATGTCCCTCTTAATATCCTTCTCCCACACAATCATGTCCCTCTTAATATCCTTCTCCCTCACAATAATGTCCCTATTAATATCCTTCTCCCTCATAATAATGTCCCTCTTGATATCCTTCTCCCTCACAATAATGTCCCTATTAATATCCTTCTCCCTCATAATAATGTCCCTCTTAATATCCTTCTCCCTCACAATTATTTCCCTCTTGATATCCTTCTCCCTCACAATCATGTCCCTCTTAATATCCTTCTCCCTCACAATAATGTCCCTCTTAATATCCTTCTCCCTCACAATCATGTCCCTCTTAATATCCTTCTCCCTCACAATCATGTCCCTCTTAATATCTTTCTCCCTCACAATTATGTCCCTCTTAATATCCTTCTCCCTCACAATAATGTCCTTCTTAATATCCTTCTCCCTCCTAATAATGTCCCTCTTAACATCCTTCTCCCTCACAATCATGTCCCTCTTAATATCCTTCTCCCTCACAATAATGTCCCTCTTAACATCCTTCTCCCTCACAATCATGTCCCTCTTAATATCCTTCTCCCTCATAATCATGTCCCTCTTAATATCCTTCTCCCTCACAATCATGTCCCTCTTAATATCCTTCTCCCTCATAATAATCTCCCTCTTAATATCCTTCTCCCTCACAATAATCTCCCTCTTAATATCCTTCTCCCTCACAATCATGTCCCTCTTAATATCCTTCTCCCTCATAATAATGTCCCTCTTAATATACTTCTCCCTCATGTCCCTCTTAATATCCTTCTCCCTCATAATTATGTCCCTCTTAATATCCTTCTCCCTCACAATTATGTCCCTCTTAATATACTTCTCCCTCACAATTATGTCCCTCTTAATATACTTCTCCCTCATGTCCCTCTTAATATACTTCTCCCTCGCAATAATGTCCCTCTTAATATACTTCTCCCTCACAATTATGTCCCTCTTAATATCCTTCTCCCTCATAATAATGTCCCTCTTAATATACTTCTCCCTCATAATAATGTCCCTCTTAATATCCTTCTCCCTCATAATAATGTCCCTCTTAATATCCTTCTCCCTCATAATAATGTCCCTCTTAATATCCTTCTCCCTCATAATAATGTCCCTCTTAATATCCTTCTCCCTCACAATAATGTCCCTCTTAATATCCTTCTCCCTCAGAATTATGTCCCTCTTAATATCCTTCTCCCTCACAATCATGTCCCTCTTAATATCCTTCTCCCTCACAATTATGTCCCTCTTAATATCCTTCTCCCTCATAATAATGTCCCTCTTAATATACTTCTCCCTCATAATAATGTCCCTCTTAATATCCTTCTCCCTCACAATAATGTCCCTCTTAATATCCTTCTCCCTCATAATAATGTCCCTCTTAATATACTTCTCCCTCATAATAATGTCCCTCTTAATATCCTTCTCCCTCATAATAATGTCCCTCTTAATATCCTTCTCCCTCATAATAATGTCCCTCTTAATATCCTTCTCCCTCATAATAATGTCCCTCTTAATATCCTTCTCCCTCACAATAATGTCCCTCTTAATATCCTTCTCCCTCACAATAATGTCCCTCTTAATATCCTTCTCCCTCACAATCATGTCCCTCTTAATATCCTTCTCCCTCACAATTATGTCCCTCTTAATATCCTTCTCCCTCATAATAATGTCCCTCTTAATATCCTTCTCCCTCATAATAATGTCCCTCTTAATATCCTTCTCCCTCATAATAATGTCCCTCTTAATATCCTTCTCCCTCATAATAATGTCCCTCTTAATATCCTTCTCCCTCACAATAATGTCCCTCTTAATATCCTTCTCCCTCAGAATTATGTCCCTCTTAATATCCTTCTCCCTCACAATCATGTCCCTCTTAATATCCTTCTCCCTCAGAATTATGTCCCTCTTAATATCCTTCTCCCTCACAATTATGTCCCTCTTAATATCCTTCTCCCTCATAATAATGTCCCTCTTAATATCCTTCTCCCTCACAATAATTTCCCTCTTAATATCCTTCTCCCTCATAATAATGTCCCTCTTAATACCTTTCTCCCTCACAATTATGTCCTTCTTAATATCCTTCTCCCTCACAATAATGTCCCTCTTAACATCCTTCTCCCTCACAATAATGTCCCTCTTAATATACTTCTCCCTCATAATAATGTCCCTCTTAATATCCTTCTCCCTCATAATAATCTCCCTCTTAATATCCTTCTCCCTCACAATTATTTCCCTCTTAATATCCTTCTCCCTCACAATCATGTCCCTCTTAATATCCTTCTCCCTCATAATAATGTCCCTCTTAATATCCTTCTCCCTCACAATCATGTCCCTCTTAATGTCCTTCTCCCTCACAATCATGTCCCTCTTAATATCCTTCTCCCTCACAATCATGTCCCTCTTAATATCCTTCTCCCTCATAATCATGTCCCTCTTAATATCCTTCTCCCTCACAATCATGTCCCTCTTAATATCCTTCTCCCTCATAATAATGTCCCTCTTAATATCTTTCTCCCTCACAATTATGTCCCTCTTAATATCCTCCCTCACAATCATGTCCTTCTTAATATCCTTCTCCCTCACAATTATTTCCCTCTTAATATCCTTCTCCCTCACAATAATCTCCCTCTTAATATCCTTCTCCCTCACAATCATGTCCCTCTTAATATCCTTCTCCCTCACAATCATGTCCCTCTTAATATCCTCCCTCACAATCATGTCCCTCTTAATATCCTTCTCCCTCACAATAATGTCCCTCTTAATATCCTTCTCCCTCAGAATTATGTCCCTCTTAATATCCTTCTCCCTCACAATCATGTCCCTCTTAATATCCTTCTCCCTCACAATCATGTCCCTCTTAATATCCTTCTCCCTCACAATCATGTCCCTCTTAATATCCTTCTCCCTCACAATTATGTCCCTCTTAATATCCTTCTCCCTCACAATTATGTCCCTCTTAATATCCTTCTCCCTCATAATAATGTCCCTCTTAATATCCTTCTCCCTCACAATAATTTCCCTCTTAATATCCTTCTCCCTCATAATAATTTCCCTCTTAATATCCTTCTCCCTCATAATAATGTCCCTCTTAATACCTTTCTCCCTCACAATTATGTCCCTCTTAATATCCTTCTCCCTCACAATCATGTCCCTCTTAATATCCTTCTCCCTCATAATAATCTCTCTCTTAATATCCTTCTCCCTCACAATAATCTCCCTCTTAATATCCTTCTCCCTCATAATAATGTCCCTCTTAATATCCTTCTCCCTCACAATAATGTCCCTCTTAATATCCTTCTCCCTCACAATAATGTCCCTCTTAATATCCTTCTCCCTCATAATAATGTCCCTCTTAATATCCTTCTCCCTCATAATAATCTCCCTCTTAATATCCTTCTCCCTCATAATAATGTCTCTCTTAATATCCTTCTCCCTCACAATTATTTCCCTCTTAATATCCTTCTCCCTCACAATCATGTCCCTCTTAATATCCTTCTCCCTCACAATAATGTCCCTCTTAATATCCTTCTCCCTCACAATCATGTCCCTCTTAATGTCCTTCTCCCTCACAATAATGTCCCTCTTAATATCCTTCTCCCTCATAATAATGTCCCTCTTAATATCCTTCTCCCTCACAATTATTTCCCTCTTAATATCCTTCTCCCTCACAATCATGTCCCTCTTAAGGTCCTTCTCCCTCACAATAATGTCCCTCTTAATATCCTTCTCCCTCACAATAATGTCCCTCTTAATATCCTTCTCCCTCATAATAATGTCCCTCTTAATATCCTTCTCCCTCACAATTATTTCCCTCTTAATATCCTTCTCCCTCACAATCATGTCCCTCTTAATATCCTTCTCCCTCACAATAATGTCCCTCTTAATATCCTTCTCCCTCACAATCATGTCCCTCTTAATGTCCTTCTCCCTCACAATAATCTCCCTCTTAATATCCTTCTCCCTCACAATCATGTCCCTCTTAATATCCTTCTCCCTCACAATAATGTCCCTCTTAATATCCTTCTCCCTCACAATCATGTCCCTCTTAATGTCCTTCTCCCTCACAATAATCTCCCTCTTAATATCCTTCTCCCTCACAATCATGTCCCTCTTAATATCCTTCTCCCTCACAATCATGTCCCTCTTAATGTCCTTCTCCCTCACAATAATCTCCCTCTTAATATCCTTCTCCCTCACAATTATGTCCCTCTTAATATCCTTCTCCCTCATAATAATGTCCCTCTTAATATACTTCTCCCTCATAATAATGTCCCTCTTAATATCCTTCTCCCTCATAATAATGTCCCTCTTAATATCCTTCTCCCTCATAATAATGTCCCTCTTAATATCCTTCTCCCTCATAATAATGTCCCTCTTAATATCCTTCTCCCTCACAATAATGTCCCTCTTAATATCCTTCTCCCTCAGAATTATGTCCCTCTTAATATCCTTCTCCCTCACAATCATGTCCCTCTTAATATCCTTCTCCCTCACAATCATGTCCCTCTTAATATCCTTCTCCCTCACAATCATGTCCCTCTTAATATCCTTCTCCCTCACAATTATGTCCCTCTTAATATCCTTCTCCCTCACAATTATGTCCCTCTTAATATCCTTCTCCCTCATAATAATGTCCCTCTTAATATCCTTCTCCCTCACAATAATTTCCCTCTTAATATCCTTCTCCCTCATAATAATGTCCCTCTTAATACCTTTCTCCCTCACAATTATGTCCTTCTTAATATCCTTCTCCCTCACAATAATGTCCCTCTTAACATCCTTCTCCCTCACAATAATGTCCCTCTTAATATACTTCTCCCTCATAATAATGTCCCTCTTAATATCCTTCTCCCTCATAATAATCTCCCTCTTAATATCCTTCTCCCTCACAATAATCTCCCTCTTAATATCCTTCTCCCTCACAATCATGTCCCTCTTAATATCCTTCTCCCTCATAATAATGTCCCTCTTAATATCCTTCTCCCTCATAATAATGTCCCTCTTAATATCCTTCTCCCTCACAATAATGTCCCTCTTAATATCCTTCTCCCTCAGAATTATGTCCCTCTTAATATCCTTCTCCCTCACAATCATGTCCCTCTTAATATCCTTCTCCCTCACAATCATGTCCCTCTTAATATCCTTCTCCCTCACAATCATGTCCCTCTTAATATCCTTCTCCCTCACAATTATGTCCCTCTTAATATCCTTCTCCCTCACAATTATGTCCCTCTTAATATCCTTCTCCCTCATAATAATGTCCCTCTTAATATCCTTCTCCCTCACAATAATTTCCCTCTTAATATCCTTCTCCCTCATAATAATTTCCCTCTTAATATCCTTCTCCCTCATAATAATGTCCCTCTTAATACCTTTCTCCCTCACAATTATGTCCCTCTTAATATCCTTCTCCCTCACAATCATGTCCCTCTTAATATCCTTCTCCCTCATAATAATCTCCCTCTTAATATCCTTCTCCCTCACAATAATCTCCCTCTTAATATCCTTCTCCCTCATAATAATGTCCCTCTTAATATCCTTCTCCCTCACAATAATGTCCCTCTTAATATCCTTCTCCCTCACAATAATGTCCCTCTTAATATCCTTCTCCCTCATAATAATGTCCCTCTTAATATCCTTCTCCCTCATAATAATCTCCCTCTTAATATCCTTCTCCCTCATAATAATGTCCCTCTTAATATCCTTCTCCCTCACAATAATGTCCCTCTTAATATCCTTCTCCCTCATAATAATGTCCCTCCTAATGTCCTTCTCCCTCACAATAATGTCCCTCTTAATATCCTTCTCCCTCACAATCATGTCCCTCTTAATATCCTTCTCCCTCACAATCATGTCCCTCTTAATATCCTTCTCCCTCATAATAATGTCCCTCTTAATATCCTTCTCCCTCACAATCATGTCCCTCCGAATGTCCTTCTCCCTCACAATAATGTCCCTCTTAATATCCTTCTCCCTCATAATAATGTCCCTCTTAATATCCTTCTCCCTCACAATTATTTCCCTCTTAATATCCTTCTCCCTCACAATCATGTCCCTCTTAATATCCTTCTCCCTCACAATAATGTCCCTCTTAATATCCTTCTCCCTCACAATCATGTCCCTCTTAATGTCCTTCTCCCTCACAATAATGTCCCTCTTAATATCCTTCTCCCTCATAATAATGTCCCTCTTAATATCCTTCTCCCTCACAATTATTTCCCTCTTAATATCCTTCTCCCTCACAATCATGTCCCTCTTAAGGTCCTTCTCCCTCACAATAATGTCCCTCTTAATATCCTTCTCCCTCACAATAATGTCCCTCTTAATATCCTTCTCCCTCATAATAATGTCCCTCTTAATATCCTTCTCCCTCACAATTATTTCCCTCTTAATATCCTTCTCCCTCACAATCATGTCCCTCTTAATATCCTTCTCCCTCACAATAATGTCCCTCTTAATATCCTTCTCCCTCACAATCATGTCCCTCTTAATGTCCTTCTCCCTCACAATAATGTCCCTCTTAATATCCTTCTCCCTCATAATAATGTCCCTCTTAATATCCTTCTCCCTCACAATTATTTCCCTCTTAATATCCTTCTCCCTCACAATCATGTCCCTCTTAAGGTCCTTCTCCCTCACAATAATGTCCCTCTTAATTTACTTCTCCCTCACAATAATGTCCCTCTTAATATCCTTCTCCCTCACAATAATGTCCCTCTTAATATCCTTCTCCCTCACAATAATGTCCCTATTAATATCCTTCTCCCTCATAATAATGTCCCTCTTAATATCCTTCTCCCTCACAATTATTTCCCTCTTGATATCCTTCTCCCTCACAATCATGTCCCTCTTAATATCCTTCTCCCTCACAATCATGTCCCTCTTAATATCCTTCTCCCTCACAATAATGTCCCTCTTAATATCCTTCTCCCTCACAATCATGTCCCTCTTAATGTCCTTCTCCCTCACAATAATCTCCCTCTTAATATCCTTCTCCCTCACAATCATGTCCCTCTTAATATCCTTCTCCCTCATAATCATGTCCCTCTTAATATCCTTCTCCCTCACAATCATGTCCCTCTTAATATCCTTCTCCCTCATAATAATGTCCCTCTTAATATCTTTCTCCCTCACAATTATGTCCCTCTTAATATCCTCCCTCACAATCATGTCCTTCTTAATATCCTTCTCCCTCACAATTATTTCCCTCTTAATATCCTTCTCCCTCACAATAATCTCCCTCTTAATATCCTTCTCCCTCACAATCATGTCCCTCTTAATATCCTTCTCCCTCACAATCATGTCCCTCTTAATATCCTCCCTCACAATCATGTCCCTCTTAATATCCTTCTCCCTCACAATAATCTCCCTCTTAATATCCTCCCTCACAATCATGTCCCTCTTAATATCCTTCTCCCTCACAATAATCTCCCTCTTAATATCCTTCTCCCTCACAATCATGTCCCTCTTAATATCCTTCTCCCTCATAATCATGTCCCTCTTAATATCCTTCTCCCTCACAATCATGTCCCTCTTAATATCCTTCTCCCTCATAATAATGTCCCTCTTAATATCTTTCTCCCTCACAATTATGTCCCTCTTAATATCCTTCTCCCTCACAATAATCTCCCTCTTAATATCCTTCTCCCTCATAATCATGTCCCTCTTAATATCCTTCTCCCTCACAATCATGTCCCTCTTAATATCCTCCCTCACAATCATGTCCCTCTTAATATCCTTCTCCCTCACAATAATCTCCCTCTTAATATCCTCCCTCACAATCATGTCCCTCTTAATATCCTTCTCCCTCATAATAATGTCCCTCTTAATATCCTTCTCCCTCACATTAATGTCCCTCTTAATATCCTTCTCCCTCACAATAATGTCCCTCTTAATATCCTTCTCCCTCATAATAATGTCCCTCTTAATATCCTTCTCCCTCATAATAATCTCCCTCTTAATATCCTTCTCCCTCATAATAATGTCCCTCTTAATGTCCTTCTCCCTCACAATAATGTCCCTCTTAATGTCCTTCTCCCTCATAATCATGTCCCTCTTAATATCCTTCTCCCTCATAATCATGTCCCTCTTAATATCCTTCTCCCTCATAATAATGTCCCTCTTAATATCCTTCTCCCTCATAATAATCTCCCTCTTAATATCCTTCTCCCTCATAATAATGTCCCTCTTAATGTCCTTCTCCCTCATAATAATGTCCCTCTTAATATCCTTCTCCCTCATAATAATATCCCTCTTAATATCCTTCTCCCTCACAATCATGTCCCTCTTAATATCCTTCTCCCTCACAATAATGTCCCTCTTAATATCCTTCTCCCTCATAATCATGTCCCTCTTAATATCCTTCTCCCTCACAATTATGTCCCTCTTAATATCATTCTCCCTCACAATTATGTCCCTCTTAATATCCTTCTCCCTCATAATAATCTCCCTCTTAATATCCTTCTCCCTCATAATAATGTCCCTCTTAATATCCTTCTCCTCACAATCATGTCCCTTTTAATATCCTTCTCCCTCATAATCATGTCCCTCTTAATATCCTTCTCCCTCATAATAATGTCCCTCTTAATATCCTTCTCCCTCACAATCATGTCCCTCTTAATATCCTTCTCCCTCACAATCATGTCCCTCTTAATATCCTTCTCCCTCACAATAATGTCCCTCTTAATGTCCTTCTCCCTCACAATAATGTCCCTCTTAATATCCTTCTCCCTCATAATAATGTCCCTCTTAATATCCTTCTCCCTCATAATAATGTCCCTCTTAATATCCTTCTCCCTCATAATAACGTCCCTCTTAATATCCATCTGCCTCACAATAATGTCCCTCTTAATATCCTTCTCCCTCAGAATTATGTCCCTCTTAATATCCTTCTCCCTCACAATAATGTCCCTCTTAATATCCTTCTCCCTCATAATAATGTCCCTCCTAATGTCCTTCTCCCTCACAATAATGTCCCTCTTAATATCCTTCTCCCTCACAATCATGTCCCTCTTAATATCCTTCTCCCTCACAATCATGTCCCTCTTAATGTCGTTCTCCCTCACAATAATGTCCCTCTTAATATCCTTCTCCTTCACAATCATGTCCCTCTTAATATCCTTCTCCCTCACAATCATGTCCCTCTTAATATCCTTCTCCCTCATAATAATCTCCCTCTTAATATCCTTCTCCCTCACAATAATCTCCCTCTTAATATCCTTCTCCCTCACAATCATGTCCCTCTTAATATCCTTCTCCCTCATAATAATGTCCCTCTTAATATCTTTCTCCCTCACAATTATGTCCCTCTTAATATCCTCCCTCACAATCATGTCCTTCTTAATATCCTTCTCCCTCACAATTATTTCCCTCTTTATATCCTTCTCCCTCACAATCATGTCCCTCTTAATATCCTTCTCCCTCATAATAATGTCCCTCTTAATATCCTTCTCCCTCATAATAATCTCCCTATTAATATCCTTCTCCCTCACAATAATCTCCCTCTTAATATCCTTCTCCCTCACAATCATGTCCCTCTTAATATCCTTCTCCCTCATAATAATCTCCCTCTTAATATCCTTCTCCCTCACAATAATCTCCCTCTTAATATCCTTCTCCCTCACAATCATGTCCCTCTTAATATCCTTCTCCCTCATAATAATGTCCCTCTTAATATACTTCTCCCTCATAATTATGTCCCTCTTAATATCCTTCTCCCTCACAATTATGTCCCTCTTAATATACTTCTCCCTCACAATTATGTCCCTCTTAATATCCTTCTCCCTCATAATAATGTCCCTCTTAATATACTTCTCCCTCATAATAATGTCCCTCTTAATATCCTTCTCCCTCATAATAATGTCCCTCTTAATATCCTTCTCCCTCATAATAATGTCCCTCTTAATATCCTTCTCCCTCATAATAATGTCCCTCTTAATATCCTTCTCCCTCACAATAATGTCCCTCTTAATATCCTTCTCCCTCAGAATTATGTCCCTCTTAATATCCTTCTCCCTCACAATCATGTCCCTCTTAATATCCTTCTCCCTCACAATCATGTCCCTCTTAATATCCTTCTCCCTCACAATCATGTCCCTCTTAATATCCTTCTCCCTCACAATTATGTCCCTCTTAATATCCTTCTCCCTCACAATTATGTCCCTCTTAATATCCTTCTCCCTCATAATAATGTCCCTCTTAATATCCTTCTCCCTCACAATAATTTCCCTCTTAATATCCTTCTCCCTCATAATAATGTCCCTCTTAATACCTTTCTCCCTCACAATTATGTCCTTCTTAATATCCTTCTCCCTCACAATAATGTCCCTCTTAACATCCTTCTCCCTCACAATAATGTCCCTCTTAATATACTTCTCCCTCATAATAATGTCCCTCTTAATATCCTTCTCCCTCATAACAATCTCCCTCTTAATATCCTTCTCCCTCACAATAATCTCCCTCTTAATATCCTTCTCCCTCACAATCATGTCCCTCTTAATATCCTTCTCCCTCATAATAATGTCCCTCTTAATATCCTTCTCCCTCATAATAATGTCCCTCTTAATATCCTTCTCCCTCACAATAATGTCCCTCTTAATATCCTTCTCCCTCAGAATTATGTCCCTCTTAATATCCTTCTCCCTCACAATCATGTCCCTCTTAATATCCTTCTCCCTCACAATAATGTCCCTCTTAACATCCTTCTCCCTCACAATAATGTCCCTCTTAATATACTTCTCCCTCATAATAATGTCCCTCTTAATATCCTTCTCCCTCATAACAATCTCCCTCTTAATACCTTTCTCCCTCACAATTATGTCCCTCTTAATATCCTTCTCCCTCACAATCATGTCCCTCTTAATATCCTTCTCCCTCATAATAATCTCCCTCTTAATATCCTTCTCCCTCACAATAATCTCCCTCTTAATATCCTTCTCCCTCATAATAATGTCCCTCTTAATATCCTTCTCCCTCACAATCATGTCCCTCTTAATATCCTTCTCCCTCACAATTATGTCCCTCTTAATATCCTTCTCCCTCACAATTATGTCCCTCTTAATATCCTTCTCCCTCATAATAATGTCCCTCTTAATATCCTTCTCCCTCACAATAATTTCCCTCTTAATATCCTTCTCCCTCATAATAATTTCCCTCTTAATATCCTTCTCCCTCATAATAATGTCCCTCTTAATACCTTTCTCCCTCACAATTATGTCCCTCTTAATATCCTTCTCCCTCACAATCATGTCCCTCTTAATATCCTTCTCCCTCATAATAATCTCCCTCTTAATATCCTTCTCCCTCACAATAATCTCCCTCTTAATATCCTTCTCCCTCATAATAATGTCCCTCTTAATATCCTTCTCCCTCACAATAATGTCCCTCTTAATATCCTTCTCCCTCACAATAATGTCCCTCTTAATATCCTTCTCCCTCATAATAATGTCCCTCTTAATATCCTTCTCCCTCATAATAATCTCCCTCTTAATATCCTTCTCCCTCATAATAATGTCCCTCTTAATATCCTTCTCCCTCATAATAATGTCCCTCTTAATATCCTTCTCCCTCACATTAATGTCCCTCTTAATATCCTTCTCCCTCACAATAATGTCCCTCTTAATATCCTTCTCCCTCATAATAATGTCCCTCTTAATATCCTTCTCCCTCATAATAATCTCCCTCTTAATATCCTTCTCCCTCATAATAATGTCCCTCTTAATGTCCTTCTCCCTCACAATAATGTCCCTCTTAATGTCCTTCTCCCTCATAATCATGTCCCTCTTAATATCCTTCTCCCTCATAATCATGTCCCTCTTAATATCCTTCTCCCTCATAATAATGTCCCTCTTAATATCCTTCTCCCTCATAATAATCTCCCTCTTAATATCCTTCTCCCTCATAATAATGTCCCTCTTAATGTCCTTCTCCCTCATAATAATGTCCCTCTTAATATCCTTCTCCCTCATAATAATATCCCTCTTAATATCCTTCTCCCTCACAATAATGTCCCTCTTAATGTCCTTCTCCCTCACAATAATGTCCCTCTTAATATCCTTCTCCCTCATAATAATGTCCCTCTTAATATCCTTCTCCCTCATAATAATGTCCCTCTTAATATCCTTCTCCCTCATAATAACGTCCCTCTTAATATCCATCTGCCTCACAATAATGTCCCTCTTAATATCCTTCTCCCTCAGAATTATGTCCCTCTTAATATCCTTCTCCCTCACAATAATGTCCCTCTTAATATCCTTCTCCCTCATAATAATGTCCCTCCTAATGTCCTTCTCCCTCACAATAATGTCCCTCTTAATATCCTTCTCCCTCACAATCATGTCCCTCTTAATATCCTTCTCCCTCACAATCATGTCCCTCTTAATGTCCTTCTCCCTCACAATAATGTCCCTCTTAATATCCTTCTCCTTCACAATCATGTCCCTCTTAATATCCTTCTCCCTCACAATCATGTCCCTCTTAATATCCTTCTCCCTCATAATAATCTCCCTCTTAATATCCTTCTCCCTCACAATAATCTCCCTCTTAATATCCTTCTCCCTCACAATCATGTCCCTCTTAATATCCTTCTCCCTCATAATAATGTCCCTCTTAATATCTTTCTCCCTCACAATTATGTCCCTCTTAATATCCTCCCTCACAATCATGTCCTTCTTAATATCCTTCTCCCTCACAATTATTTCCCTCTTTATATCCTTCTCCCTCACAATCATGTCCCTCTTAATATCCTTCTCCCTCATAATAATGTCCCTCTTAATATCCTTCTCCCTCATAATAATCTCCCTCTTAATATCCTTCTCCCTCACAATAATCTCCCTCTTAATATCCTTCTCCCTCACAATCATGTCCCTCTTAATATCCTTCTCCCTCATAATAATCTCCCTCTTAATATCCTTCTCCCTCACAATAATCTCCCTCTTAATATCCTTCTCCCTCACAATCATGTCCCTCTTAATATCCTTCTCCCTCATAATAATGTCCCTCTTAATATACTTCTCCCTCATGTCCCTCTTAATATACTTCTCGCTCATAATAATGTCCCTCTTAATATACTTCTCCCTCATAATTATGTCCCTCTTAATATCCTTCTCCCTCACAATTATGTCCCTCTTAATATACTTCTCCCTCACAATTATGTCCCTCTTAATATACTTCTCCCTCATGTCCCTCTTAATATACTTCTCCCTCGCAATAATGTCCCTCTTAATATACTTCTCCCTCACAATTATGTCCCTCTTAATATCCTTCTCCCTCATAATAATGTCCCTCTTAATATACTTCTCCCTCATAATAATGTCCCTCTTAATATCCTTCTCCCTCATAATAATGTCCCTCTTAATATCCTTCTCCCTCATAATAATGTCCCTCTTAATATCCTTCTCCCTCATAATAATGTCCCTCTTAATATCCTTCTCCCTCACAATAATGTCCCTCTTAATATCCTTCTCCCTCAGAATTATGTCCCTCTTAATATCCTTCTCCCTCACAATCATGTCCCTCTTAATATCCTTCTCCCTCACAATCATGTCCCTCTTAATATCCTTCTCCCTCACAATCATGTCCCTCTTAATATCCTTCTCCCTCACAATTATGTCCCTCTTAATATCCTTCTCCCTCACAATTATGTCCCTCTTAATATCCTTCTCCCTCATAATAATGTCCCTCTTAATATCCTTCTCCCTCACAATAATTTCCCTCTTAATATCCTTCTCCCTCATAATAATGTCCCTCTTAATACCTTTCTCCCTCACAATTATGTCCTTCTTAATATCCTTCTCCCTCACAATAATGTCCCTCTTAACATCCTTCTCCCTCACAATAATGTCCCTCTTAATATACTTCTCCCTCATAATAATGTCCCTCTTAATATCCTTCTCCCTCATAATAATCTCCCTCTTAATATCCTTCTCCCTCACAATAATCTCCCTCTTAATATCCTTCTCCCTCACAATCATGTCCCTCTTAATATCCTTCTCCCTCATAATAATGTCCCTCTTAATATCCTTCTCCCTCATAATAATGTCCCTCTTAATATCCTTCTCCCTCACAATAATGTCCCTCTTAATATCCTTCTCCCTCAGAATTATGTCCCTCTTAATATCCTTCTCCCTCACAATCATGTCCCTCTTAATATCCTTCTCCCTCACAATCATGTCCCTCTTAATATCCTTCTCCCTCACAATCATGTCCCTCTTAATATCCTTCTCCCTCACAATTATGTCCCTCTTAATATCCTTCTCCCTCACAATTATGTCCCTCTTAATATCCTTCTCCCTCATAATAATGTCCCTCTTAATATCCTTCTCCCTCACAATAATTTCCCTCTTAATATCCTTCTCCCTCATAATAATTTCCCTCTTAATATCCTTCTCCCTCATAATAATGTCCCTCTTAATACCTTTCTCCCTCACAATTATGTCCCTCTTAATATCCTTCTCCCTCACAATCATGTCCCTCTTAATATCCTTCTCCCTCATAATAATCTCCCTCTTAATATCCTTCTCCCTCACAATAATCTCCCTCTTAATATCCTTCTCCCTCATAATAATGTCCCTCTTAATATCCTTCTCCCTCACAATAATTTCCCTCTTAATATCCTTCTCCCTCATAATAATTTCCCTCTTAATATCCTTCTCCCTCATAATAATGTCCCTCTTAATACCTTTCTCCCTCACAATTATGTCCCTCTTAATATCCTTCTCCCTCACAATCATGTCCCTCTTAATATCCTTCTCCCTCATAATAATCTCCCTCTTAATATCCTTCTCCCTCACAATAATCTCCCTCTTAATATCCTTCTCCCTCATAATAATGTCCCTCTTAATATCCTTCTCCCTCACAATAATGTCCCTCTTAATATCCTTCTCCCTCACAATAATGTCCCTCTTAATATCCTTCTCCCTCATAATAATGTCCCTCTTAATATCCTTCTCCCTCATAATAATCTCCCTCTTAATATCCTTCTCCCTCATAATAATGTCCCTCTTAATATCCTTCTCCCTCACAATAATGTCCCTCTTAATATCCTTCTCCCTCATAATAATGTCCCTCCTAATGTCCTTCTCCCTCACAATAATGTCCCTCTTAATATCCTTCTCCCTCACAATCATGTCCCTCTTAATATCCTTCTCCCTCACAATCATGTCCCTCTTAATATCCTTCTCCCTCATAATAATGTCCCTCTTAATATCCTTCTCCCTCACAATCATGTCCCTCCGAATGTCCTTCTCCCTCACAATAATGTCCCTCTTAATATCCTTCTCCCTCATAATAATGTCCCTCTTAATATCCTTCTCCCTCACAATTATTTCCCTCTTAATATCCTTCTCCCTCACAATCATGTCCCTCTTAATATCCTTCTCCCTCACAATAATGTCCCTCTTAATATCCTTCTCCCTCACAATCATGTCCCTCTTAATGTCCTTCTCCCTGACAATAATGTCCCTCTTAATATCCTTCTCCCTCATAATAATGTCCCTCTTAATATCCTTCTCCCTCACAATTATTTCCCTCTTAATATCCTTCTCCCTCACAATCATGTCCCTCTTAAGGTCCTTCTCCCTCACAATAATGTCCCTCTTAATATCCTTCTCCCTCACAATAATGTCCCTCTTAATATCCTTCTCCCTCATAATAATGTCCCTCTTAATATCCTTCTCCCTCACAATTATTTCCCTCTTAATATCCTTCTCCCTCACAATCATGTCCCTCTTAATATCCTTCTCCCTCACAATAATGTCCCTCTTAATATCCTTCTCCCTCACAATCATGTCCCTCTTAATGTCCTTCTCCCTCACAATAATGTCCCTCTTAATATCCTTCTCCCTCATAATAATGTCCCTCTTAATATCCTTCTCCCTCACAATTATTTCCCTCTTAATATCCTTCTCCCTCACAATCATGTCCCTCTTAAGGTCCTTCTCCCTCACAATAATGTCCCTCTTAATTTACTTCTCCCTCACAATAATGTCCCTCTTAATATCCTTCTCCCTCACAATCATGTCCCTCTTAATATCCTTCTCCCTCACAATAATGTCCCTATTAATATCCTTCTCCCTCATAATAATGTCCCTCTTAATATCCTTCTCCCTCACAATTATTTCCCTCTTGATATCCTTCTCCCTCACAATCATGTCCCTCTTAATATCCTTCTCCCTCACAATAATGTCCCTCTTAATATCCTTCTCCCTCACAATCATGTCCCTCTTAATGTCCTTCTCCCTCACAATAATCTCCCTCTTAATATCCTTCTCCCTCACAATCATGTCCCTCTTAATATCCTTCTCCCTCATAATCATGTCCCTCTTAATATCCTTCTCCCTCACAATCATGTCCCTCTTAATATCCTTCTCCCTCATAATAATGTCCCTCTTAATATCTTTCTCCCTCACAATTATGTCCCTCTTAATATCCTCCCTCACAATCATGTCCTTCTTAATATCCTTCTCCCTCACAATTATTTCCCTCTTAATATCCTTCTCCCTCACAATAATCTCCCTCTTAATATCCTTCTCCCTCACAATCATGTCCCTCTTAATATCCTTCTCCCTCACAATCATGTCCCTCTTAATATCCTCCCTCACAATCATGTCCCTCTTAATATCCTTCTCCCTCACAATAATCTCCCTCTTAATATCCTCCCTCACAATCATGTCCCTCTTAATATCCTTCTCCCTCACAATAATCTCCCTCTTAATATCCTTCTCCCTCACAATCATGTCCCTCTTAATATCCTTCTCCCTCATAATCATGTCCCTCTTAATATCCTTCTCCCTCACAATCATGTCCCTCTTAATATCCTTCTCCCTCATAATAATGTCCCTCTTAATATCTTTCTCCCTCACAATTATGTCCCTCTTAATATCCTTCTCCCTCACAATAATCTCCCTCTTAATATCCTTCTCCTCATAATCATGTCCCTCTTAATATCCTTCTCCCTCACAATCATGTCCCTCTTAATATCCTCCCTCACAATCATGTCCCTCTTAATATCCTTCTCCCTCACAATAATCTCCCTCTTAATATCCTCCCTCACAATCATGTCCCTCTTAATATCCTTCTCCCTCATAATAATGTCCCTCTTAATATCCTTCTCCCTCACATTAATGTCCCTCTTAATATCCTTCTCCCTCACAATAATGTCCCTCTTAATATCCTTCTCCCTCATAATAATGTCCCTCTTAATATCCTTCTCCCTCATAATAATCTCCCTCTTAATATCCTTCTCCCTCATAATAATGTCCCTCTTAATGTCCTTCTCCCTCACAATAATGTCCCTCTTAATGTCCTTCTCCCTCATAATCATGTCCCTCTTAATATCCTTCTCCCTCATAATCATGTCCCTCTTAATATCCTTCTCCCTCATAATAATGTCCCTCTTAATATCCTTCTCCCTCATAATAATCTCCCTCTTAATATCCTTCTCCCTCATAATAATGTCCCTCTTAATGTCCTTCTCCCTCATAATAATGTCCCTCTTAATATCCTTCTCCCTCATAATAATATCCCTCTTAATATCCTTCTCCCTCACAATCATGTCCCTCTTAATATCCTTCTCCCTCACAATAATGTCCCTCTTAATATCCTTCTCCCTCATAATCATGTCCCTCTTAATATCCTTCTCCCTCACAATTATGTCCCTCTTAATATCATTCTCCCTCATAATTATGTCCCTCTTAATATCCTTCTCCCTCATAATAATCTCCCTCTTAATATCCTTCTCCCTCATAATAATGTCCCTCTTAATATCCTTCTCCCTCACAATCATGTCCCTTTTAATATCCTTCTCCCTCATAATCATGTCCCTCTTAATATCCTTCTCCCTCATAATAATGTCCCTCTTAATATCCTTCTCCCTCACAATCATGTCCCTCTTAATATCCTTCTCCCTCACAATCATGTCCCTCTTAATATCCTTCTCCCTCACAATAATGTCCCTCTTAATGTCCTTCTCCCTCACAATAATGTCCCTCTTAATATCCTTCTCCCTCATAATAATGTCCCTCTTAATATCCTTCTCCCTCATAATAATGTCCCTCTTAATATCCATCTGCCTCACAATAATGTCCCTCTTAATATCCATCTGCCTCACAATAATGTCCCTCTTAATATCCTTCTCCCTCAGAATTATGTCCCTCTTAATATCCTTCTCCCTCACAATAATGTCCCTCTTAATATCCTTCCCCCTCACAATAATCTCCCTCTTAATATCCTTCTCCCTCACAATCATGTCCCTCTTAATATCCTTCTCCCTCACAATCATGTCCCTCTTAATATCCTTCTCCCTCACAATAATGTCCCTCTTAATACCTTTCTCCCTCACAATTATGCCCCTCTTAATATCCTTCTCCCTCACAATAATGTCCTTCTTAATATCCTTCTCCCTCACAATAATGTCCCTCTTAACATCCTTCTCCCTCACAATCATGTCCCTCTTAATATCCTTCTCCCTCATAATAATGTCCCTCTTAATATCCTTCTCCCTCATAATAATCTCCCTCTTAATATCCTTCTCCCTCACAATAATCTCCCTCTTAATATCCTTCTCCCTCACAATCATGTCCCTCTTAATATCCTTCTCCCTCATAATAATGTCCCTCTTAATATCCTTCTCCCTCACAATAATGTCCCTCTTAATATCCTTCTCCCTCATAATAATGTCCCTCTTAATATCCTTCTCCCTCATAATAATCTCCCTCTTAATATCCTTCTCCCTCATAATAATGTCCCTCTTAATATCCTTCTCCCTCACAATAATGTCCCTCTTAATATCCTTCTCCCTCATAATAATGTCCCTCCTAATGTCCTTCTCCCTCACAATAATGTCCCTCTTAATATCCTTCTCCCTCACAATCATGTCCCTCTTAATATCCTTCTCCCTCACAATCATGTCCCTCTTAATATCCTTCTCCCTCACAATAATGTCCCTCTTAATATCCTTCTCCCTCACAATCATGTCCCTCTTAATGTCCTTCTCCCTCATATTTATGTCCCTCTTAATATCCTTCTCCCTCACAATTATGTCCCTCTTAATATCCTTCTCCCTCACAATTATGTCCCTCTTAATATCCTTCTCCCTCATAATAATGTCCCTCTTAATATCCTTCTCCCTCACAATAATTTCCCTCTTAATATCCTTCTCCCTCATAATAATGTCCCTCTTAATACCTTTCTCCCTCACAATTATGTCCTCCTTAATATCCTTCTCCCTCACAATCATGTCCCTCTTAACATCCTCACAATCATGTCCCTCTTAATATCCTTCTCCCTCACAATAATCTCCCTCTTAATGTCCTTCTCCCTCACAATAATCTCCCTCTTAATGTCCTTCTCCCTCACCATCATGTCCCTCCGAAGGTCCTTCTCCCTCCTCGCTCTCTTCCAGGCCCACCTCCCTGGCCAGGGCCTGAGGTCCCTCTGGCTCCCTCCCGGACCCCCCAGCCTCTCTTCCCTCCCCTTCCCGCCTCCCGGGGCAGGGAGTTCCCCAGGCTTCCCCCGAGAGGAGACCCACCAGAGCCCGGCAGGCGAAGGCGAGGCCGGAAGGGACGTCAGAGGGGAGGAGGAGGAGGAGGAGGAGGAGCGGCCCGCCTTCCTTTCCTGTCCTCTCTAGGAATCCAGCTCGGCGCCTCTTAACCCTTCTCTCTCCCTTGGGAGGAGCCCGGGGCGTCGCGCAGGCGCAGAGCTGCCCCTTCCGAGGGGGGAGGGGCAGGGAAGAAGCAGGACCCAGAACCCGGGACTGGGCGCGTGTGCGTGTGAAGGGGGAACCCGTGTCCGGGAGGAGGAGCCCATCTCTTTGCCTGGGGCTGCGAAGGGGCGTCTGGGCGGGGGAGAGGGGGGTCTTGGGGGGGCCAGATGCGGGATCCGGGGCTGTCTCTTCTCCGGGGGGGGGGCCGAGTCTCTCCTGGGGCCTCTGGGGGGGCTGCGGGGCAGAGAGCCCTGTCCCAGCAAGAGGGGGTCCCGGGGGGGCGGAGGGGGGAGACCTTGCCAGACATGGCTGGGGGGGGGGCCATTCTGCGTTGTCCCATCTGCTGCTTTGTGTCTGTATTTCAGCCATAAATGTATGTTCTTGGTGAAGTCGCCTTGGAAGCAACACAGGAGCAGCCAAGGGGGTTTTCCTAGGAAGCCTTTTATTCCCCTCTGGTGACATTGTTATAAGTTTGCAGGTGCCAAACCCCCCAAAATTCAGGCGCATCTGTGGGGGCTTCTACGCAATGCCCTCTAGTTGCACCAGGAAGTGATCTGACCAAAGCACTTCTTATGTTTTAGCATATGTTGTTTTGTGTCTATATCTCAGCAATAAATATCAAATGTTCCATGAGCATATAAGGCATGAACAACGAAATAAATAAGAGTCAGTTGTATATCAAGCAGCAGGAAAGGACCACACAAAAAGTCCACAGATTCAGTTTTATTCAAACCCAGAACAGAGAAAAAGCAGCACTAAGTGCAGTGTCTCAAAGATGCAGCGTGACATCTTTACCTTAGGAAAAGTAATTAAACGTAACAATCGGCAAAGAGGCAGTTAAATGGGCTTTTTCAGTGGCAGGGGGACAAGGAAGCCCATCACAGCAGGAGAAGAGATTTCTGTACATCTCGAGAGCAACAAGAATGTATTCCTTCCCCCCCCCCTTTGCTTGAGAAGTAAAACTCTGCCAGGGTTTGGCTCCAGGGTCCCTTGAGAGAGAGTTGGTTCCGACTCTCTGAGCAAAGAGGAAGGAAAAGGGGGTCCTGCAAGGAGAGGATGAGGGGAAGACCCCCTTTTCTAGGGGTGGGGGAGAGGGATTGGGCTCCCGGGTCAAGAGAGCACCTTATATCCTGGCACTGAAAAGACACACACCCCCTCACACACTTTGTGGCATCTCCTTTTGGCAAAGGGTCAAAACATAGTTCCAACTTGAAAACCACCTCCAGGACCAGGCACCCTCAATGGGCTTTGGACTACAACTCCCAACCGGGCTGCCAGCAGAAGGCAGGGGGGATGGAAACAGCCGTCCAAAAGGTCCTGCCAGCTCCAGAGGCGACCCAAGGCTGCTCTCCAACGGGGCGCTGCTCCAGGCATCTGAGTTGCCCAGTTCAAGGGAGCTGGCGGGACTAAGAACCGGGGTTCCTGAATCGCAGGGGTTGGACCAGATGAGCCTGGAGTGTCCTCTTCCAGGATTCCTCTTCTGGCTCCCAATGCCAGGTCTGGAAATTTGCCCTGAAGCTGCTTCACAAGGAGCTCTATTCCCCCCTGCGTCTTAAACTACCCTTTGACAGGTGTGCATGCAGGAGCCGGGCCCTGTGACCAAGAGGACTCTGCAGGACTGTGGCCTTCCTAAGTTTGTTCTGGAGAGGCAAGGTCCGCCCTCACAGGTGAGACCACTTGGTAACTCACTGCACCTGGTGGCAAGAGCCGGGAAGGGATAGAAGGTCAGCATTTTCCCTTCGGCTCTTTGCCACAGCAACACGTTCCCTGCCTTGCTGCGTTTGGTTCCTTGACTCCTTGCTTCTTGATCCTCGGACCCTGGGCTTCCTGATTCAACGACTTGGGTGATGGACTCAAGGGCATCCTGATCAAATTTGCAGATGACACCTGTCAGAGCTGCTTCCAGATCCCAGCTCACAGAGGACCACGCTAGCCGGCAACACTGTACAAAAGTCTTTATTGAGTTACAATTTCCATTTTCAAGCCGCAGCGCACAGCTCCACGTCTTATGCTTAGATCGGCGAAGCTCCGTCTGAGTCTCCGCCCCTTGCGCACCAACTTAATATCCTAGCCCTGCTCCACCTTTTCCGCCTGACAGTTCTCCTCTGGGTCCCTCTGCCCCCCGTGGTCTCTTCCTTCCTGGACTCTTCTGACGCTGACCCCCCGGACTCCTCTCCCTCCTTGCGGCGGGCTTTAGGACCTGGCTCCCTATCCGGGCTGCTTACTGTGCCGCCTTCCTGTGCATTTGAACTTGGCGCGTGCGCGCAACCTTCAGCTTTCCTCTTGACTGTTTCCTCGCTCCCCGATGAGGGTGTGGCCAATCCTGACTCATGCCCTCCCGCTTGCGGCGAGCCGTCTGATCCCGATACCTGGGACCCCTCCTCCCTACTGTGCTCTGGTGGGGAAGCTGGCCCCGATTTCCAACTGCTGCTCTCTGAGTCCCCTCTGGTCCCTTCTTCCTGGGGTGTCCCCCTAGGCGCCCCCCTTGCTCTGACCACTGGCGCCCCCTTCTGTGAATCTTACGATTCACTGGAAAGACTCAGAGATCTCGGGCCGCTGTCATCGCTCATATTTCCTTCGGATTCCTCCCCCTCGCTCTCTGTTTCCTCCCTTTCCTGTGCCTCTGCTCCTGAACCCCTGACAACACCAAATTGGGAGGGGTGGCTAACACCCCAGAGGACAGGATCACACTTCAAAACGACCTTGACAGATTAGAGAACTGGGCCAAAACAAACAAGATGAACTTTAACAGGGAGAAATGTAAAGTATTGCACTTGGGCAAAAAAAATGAGAGGCAAAAATACAAGATGGGGGACACCTGGCTTGAGAGCAGCACATGTGAAAAGGATCTAGGAGTCTTGGTTGACCACAAACTTGACATGAGCCAACAGAGTGACGCAGCAGCTAAAAAAGCCAATGCAATTCTGGGCTGCATCAATAGGAGTATAGCATCTAGATCAAGGGAAGTAATAGTGCCACTGTATTCTGCTCTGGTCAGACCTCACCTGGAGTACTGTGTCCAGTTCTGGGCACCACAATTCAAGAAGGACACTGACAAACTGGAACGTGTCCAGAGGAGGGCAACCAAAATGGTCAAAGGCCTGGAAACGATGCCTTATGAGGAACGGCTAAGGGAGCTGGGCATGTTTAGCCTGGAGAAGAGGAGGTTAAGGGGTGATATGATAGCCATGTTCAAATATATAAAAGGATGTCACATAGAGGAGGGAGAAAGGTTGTTTTCTGCTGCTCCGGAGAAGCGGACACGGAGCAATGGATCCAAACTACAAGAAAGAAGATTCCACCTAAACATTAGGAAGAACTTCCTGACAGTAAGAGCTGTTTGACAGTGGAATTTGCTGCCAAGGAGTGTGGTGGAGT
This sequence comes from Podarcis vaucheri, assembly GCF_965113315.1. NCBI lineage: Eukaryota > Metazoa > Chordata > Lepidosauria > Squamata > Lacertidae > Podarcis > Podarcis vaucheri. The sequence continues at coordinate 1,704,904 of NC_138765.1, read as the reverse complement.
CTCCTACTTTGGAGGTCTTTAAGCAGAGGCTTGACATCCATATGTCAGGAGTGCTCTGATGGTGTTTCCTGCTTGGCAGGGGGTTGGACTCGATGGCCCTTGTGGTCTCTTCCAACTCTATGATTCCAACAAAATATTAAAATAACAGTAATGCATCTAACATTAAAAGTTTCCCTAAATAGGGTTGCCTTCAGATGTCTTCTAAAAGTCTGGTAGTAGTTGTTCTCTTTGACATCTGGTGGGAGGGCGTTCCACAGGCAGGGCACCACTACTGAGAAGGCCCTCTGCCTGGTTCCCTGTAACTTGGCTTCTTGCAGTGTGGGAACCTCCAGAGGGAACCTCGGTACTGCACCTCAGCGTCCAGGTCGAATGATGGAGGTGGAGACGCTCCTTCATTAGTAGACAAGCTTCCCAGTGCAAGGAGAGGAAAGCAGACCTCTGAGCCCAGCCTGGCCCCCCACCAAATCTTGCCCGCATGCCTTGAGGCCCCAAGATGGGCAGAGGAAGGCCTGGAGGGCAGCTGCTGGCTGGGACTTTGATTGGGGCAGGGTGGGGGCACAGGGGGAGGGAGACAGGAAGACCGGCCTGCCTGGGGGTTTCACTGGGGGGATTTATTCACATTGGTTTTCTACCCAAAAGCCGCCCCCCTGGCTGTGAGGAGGGTGGCGCCTCTTCCATGAATCCCTCTTCCACTCCCAGCCACTCCGCTCAAACCTTTGCTAAAATCCTGCTCTCCTCCCTCCTCTCCGTCTCAGAGGCTGGGCTTTCTGTCTCATCTCAAGAACTGCCAAAGCGCCCGCAATTGCCTCTTATCTCCCACCCAAACCGTCCACAGCAATCCTAAGCGTCTCCTGTTCTGATTTTTTTGGTCTCCTTTTCCAGCTTTTCAGACCTCTCTTCCCTTCCTTTCATGGAGACATCTAGTGCTTCTGTTTTCTTTGTCAGTGTCTCTACTTTAGTGGTCAAATTTGTCACCATTTCACTATTGCTATCAATTCGAGCTAATAGTTTCTCCAAATTGTCCTTCATCTCTTCAGTCAGGTCTTTTTTAAGTCAGCAAAAGTTCCACCAATTCAGATGGGGACCTGTCCCCTGGGTCTTGCTGTGAAGATCTTCTACTCAGGCCTGGTGTTAACTGTTTTTGAACTGCCATATTCAAAATCTCCCTCTCCCTTGTTCTCAAAGCAGCCTATTTTCCAGCAGCACCTTTTCAGTTTGTCCAGGTCACAGAATAACTCTTTCCCAAGAGATCCTGTTTCCTGCATTTTTCCAGCCCTCCCTCTTCCTTCCAGCCTGATCCCCAACACACATAAGCTGTTTAACATAAAATCCAATTTCTCAAATTAAGATTCGAATTAAACAAATAAACCAAATAATTACTTTAAGAGAGGAACCATAAAACAGAAGAAAGAAAGAATGTGTCCAAGAGGACATAGCAATTTAGGTGTCCAGATAAGAGTGTTTGTCTTCCAGGAATCCAATTCTCTTTAAGTGGCTCAGAGTAGAAGAAATATTTTCCTTCAAAGAGAAACGAACTTGTCCAAACCTGTCCTATTTTGGCTTTTTCAGTGAGCTCTAAGTCCTTTTAAGAGCTCCAATTGTTTTTTAAAGAACTTTAAAAGCCAGTGTGGTGTAGTGGTTAAGAGCAGCAGACTCATAATATGGTGAACCGGGTTCGCGTCTCCGCTCCTCCACCTGCAGCTGCTGGGTGACCTTGGGCCAGTCACACTTCTCTGAAGTCTCTCAGCCCCACTCACCTTGCAGAGTGTTTGTTGTGGGGGAGGAAGGGAAAGGAGAATGTTAGCCGCTTTGAGACTCCTTAGGGGAGTGATAAAGCGGGATATCAAATCCAAACTCTTCTTCTTTAAAAATGAGACCAGAGTTTCATAAATCCCTCCGATCACATTCTTGGCACTAAAATGGTTTCTACCCTGTGTGAATTCTCTGATGGGAAATGAGATTGTTGCTTTGACTGAAGCTCTTTCCACATTCCACACACAGTTAGGGTTTCTCCCCTGTGTGGATTTTGTGATGGGCTGTGAGACTTTCTTTCCTGGTGAAGCTCTTTCCACATTCCAGACACTGATAGGGGTTTTCCCCTGTATGAACTCTTTGATGGGAAGTGAAGGTTATTTTCCAGGTGAAGCTCTTTCCACATTCCACGCACTGATAGGGTTTCTCCCCTGTATGAATTCTTTGATGGGAAGTAAGTTTCGCATTATTAATGAATCCCTTTCCACATTCCACACACTGATATGGCTTCTCCCCTGTGTGGATTTTTTTATGCGAAGCGAAACTCTGTTTCCAGCTGAAGCTCTTTCCACACTCCAAGCACTGATAAGGTTTCCCCCTTGTATGAATTCTTTGATGAGAATTGCAATCTGAGCAATTCCTGAAGCTCTTTCCACACTCCAAGCACTGATATGGTTTCTCCCCTGTATGAATTCTTTGATGGGAAGTGAAACACTTTTTCCAAGTGAAGCTCTTTCCACATTCCAAGCACTGATAGGGTTTTTCCCCTGTATGAATTTTTTGATGGGCAGTGAGACTGGAGCTTTCACTGAAACTCTTTCCACATTCCAAGCAATGATAAGGTTTCTCCCCTGTATGAATTCTTTGATGGGAAGTGAAACTGTCCTTTCGAACGAAGCTCTTTCCACATTCCGCACACTGATAAGGTTTCTCCCCTGTATGAAGTCTACGATGAGAAGTGAGATGGTAGCTGTGACTGAAGCTCTTTCCACATTCCGCGCACTGATAAGGTTTCTCCCCTGTATGAATTCTTTGATGGACAGTGAAACTTTCTTTCCTTGTGAAGCTCTTTCCACATTCCAAGCACTGATAGGGTTTCTCCCCTGTATGGATTTTTTGATGGGAAGTGAAATTGTCCTTTCGACTGAAGCTCTTATCACATTTCAAGCATTGATAGGGTTTTTCTCCTGTATGAATTCTTTGATGGGAAATGAAACTTATTTTCCAGGTGAAGCTCTTTCCACATTCCAAGCACTGATAGGGTTTCTCCCCTGTATGAATTCTTTGGTGGCAAGTGAAACTGTCCTTTCGACTGAAGCTCTTTCCACATTCTAAGCATTGATAGGGTTTCTCCCCTGTATGAATTCTTTGATGGGCAATGAGATGGGAGCACTGACTGAAGCTCTTTCCACATTCCAAGCACTGATAAGGTTTCTCCCCTGTATGAATTCTTTGATGGGAAGTGAGACTTTCTTTCCTGGTGAAGCTCTTTCCACATTCCAAGCACTGATAGTGTTTCTTCTCAAGGGGATTTCTTTGCTGGGAAGTGGAATGGGAGCTCTGACTGAAGCTCTCTCCACAGTCTGAATCCTGATATGGATCCTTCACTGTGTGGATTTTGTTGTGGTCTCCCTTGTTCTTCATTTCCAATTCATCACCACCTGAAACAAACAGGAATTATATTAGAGCCTTGGGAAGAAGTGCAGTCCCAAATTATGAAGCAATGCTCATTAATGTTTTGACAGGGAGAAACTGAAGGGAGTTAGATGTTATAATGTTCCTTTGTTCTGTAAAAATGTGTAGTTTCATATACAAATCAAGTTGAATATTGGATGTTTTCTCTCTTGAGTTTTTAAAAGATAACTGTACAGTTTGACTTGGTAACATCATTTTGTTCAAACTTAAATATGGACCTATACTATATTCATAAATAAAGTGTGCTTTTATTATTATTTAAATGGTAGCCAATGAAGGAAAGTTCCCTGTTCAAAATTAAAATATATTCTATATGCTAATAAATAATAAAAAAATATATTTATACTCCACCCATCTTATTGGGTTTTCCCAGTCACTCTGGGTGGGTTCCAACAAAATATTAAAATATAATAGGCCTTCACATATTAAAAGCTTCTCTAAACAGGGCTGCCTTCAGATGTCGTCTAAAAGTCTGGTAGTTATTCTCTTTGACATCTAATGGGAGGGTGTTCCACAGGGCAGGTGCCACCACCGAGAAGGCCCTCTGCCTGGTTCCCTGTAACCTCACTTCTTGCAGGGAGGGAACTGCCAGAAGACCCTCGGAGCTGGACCTCAGTGTCTGGGTAGAACGATGGAGGTGGAGACGCTCCTTCAGGGATACTGGACCGAGGCCGTTTAGGGCTTTAAAAGTCAGCACCAACACTTTGAATTGTGCTCGGAAACGTACTGGGAGCCAATGTAGGTCTTTCAGGACCAGTGTTATGTGGTGTCAGTGGCCACTCCCAGTCACCAGTCTAGCTGCCGCATTCTGGATTAGTTGGTAGTTTCCAGGTCACCTTCAAAGGAAGCCCCATGTACAGCACATTGCAATAGTCGAAGCACGAGATAACTAGAACATGCACCACTCTGGCGAGACAGCCTGCGGGCAGATAGGGTCTCATCCTGCGTACCAGATGGAGCTGGTAGACAGCTGCCCTGGACACCAAATTGACCTATACCTCCATGGACAGCTGCAAATCCAAAATGACTCCCAGGCTGCGCACCTGGTCCTTCAGGGGCACAGTTACCCTATTCCGGTCCCCAATTTGGATGTTTTCTTAAATTCTCGACATCACAGATTGCAGCAGAAACTTGTCATATCAGCATTAGTATTATTATTCAAGTTTCCTTACTTAAATGTTACATGACATGGAGAAATTACAGGGGACAAGGCAGGGGACCTTCTCGATAGGGGAACCCACCCTGTGGAACGCCCTCCCATCAGATGTTAAGGAAATAACTATGCAACTTTTAGAGGACTTCTGAAGGCACCTCTGTATTGGGAAGTTTTTAATGTTTGATGTTTTATTATGGTTTTATATTTGTTGGAAGTTGCCCAGAGTGGCTGGGGCAATCCAATCAGATGGGAAGGACAAAAATAATAAAATTATCATTATTGTTACTACAGGGTTCACTGCCTGAGATTCAAAAAGCCTGGCTCTGTTTTGGGATGGAGTTTGTTTGGTTCAGTCGTGGAATCTGTCAAGCAACTCTTTGGTCAAAAATCACTCTGAATCCTACATTTAAGAAGGCCTGGGCAGTTCAGACAGCCTGATCATGGTTTTAAACGGCAGAACTGGAGGAAGAATATGCACAGGGAAAACAATCAATTTGCTGTGGGAGTGTTAGCATCCCAGGTGCCGTGGGTGGCGCTGTTGAGCCCCATTGAAATATCAGAGGTTCGTCACATAGAGAGATGTCTTGATTTACAAAACAGATAGGATGATCCAATAGGGAGCCTTACCGAGAGAGTCCAAGATCCCACGATTCTCCTCCATGACTTCCTTATGGAGAGCTCTCTGGTCAGGATCCAGCAACGCCCACTCCTCGTCTGTGAAATGGACAGCCACATCTTCAAAGCACACTGGACCCTAACAGAACAGGAAAAAGGCTGTCCTCTTAGAGAACATTCACTTGGCTCTGTTGTTTTCTACAGCGGCCAGACCCCTCTCTGCCTTCCTCATCCCTCTCTCCTGCTGCAGCTTCTGCCTCGGAGTCTGGGCTGCTCTCTGCCACAGACTCCCTCTGCTCCCTGAGCCCTCTTCTCTCTCCAGCTTCAGACCCCTCCTCCTCCTCCTCCTCCCAGTCGGCTCCCTCTTCTCTGGCTCCTCCCACCATTCCTCTGCATCCAGCCAGTCTGCATCCAAGCAGTCCTTCCCCACAAGGCTCCTTCCCCCTACCTGATCTGGGTCCACAGCTGCTGCCTCCCCTCCACCACCATGAAAAGATGAAGGAGCAGGTCTTGGTGGCATCATTCCGTCACCTGGGAGAGACCAAGGTAAGTGGAAACCGTGAGCGCCTGCTTCTCTCAGAGGTGAAACAGTGCATCTCTCAGTACAGATGGGGCTTCGTCCAAGTCTCCCCTGCTAGCTTCCGGTTCCGCTCTGCCTTAATGGAGGCAGCGGAGATCGTTGGCAATGGAAAAACAAGGATGACTGAGGGTAATTCTCCTTGCAAGTTGCCCCCAGGGACAGGGGGAACGGGCCTCACTCCCAGTTCGTCTTGGTACCAGGTTCCGGCTCCGGCATGGATTGCGGGAGGCAGGGAGGCGCTGAGTGCAAAAGCCCTTCGCCTGCCAAAAATCCTCCTTCGCCACCATTAAGAAGCAGAGGTTCTCCTGCCAATTAGAGCTCAATTTGGACTAATGTACAGGCATTGCTGGAAGAGATAATAAACTGTGGAATTAAACCAGCTGCAGTAAAAGTCTTCCCACCTGAGTACATTTGGACTCATTTGTACCAATTTCATATAATAGTTGTGCAAAAATACATCTCTCCCACCCCTCTGAGCTCCAGGTGTCTTCCCACAAAAGATGTAAAGAAATCACAGATTATTTTCAAAATCAAGAGAATGTGACAAAACGAGGGAGAAAACACTCCTTCCTCCTTACCCAGAGGCCTCACTCTGGCGTCCAACGGAGTCTTCTCTGCCTCAGAAGAAGCAAGACCCAGTTCTGCCAAAAGATCCTTCCTCTGAAAGAGCAACAAGGATTCAAAACAGAGAATGGGGAGAAGGGTTAGAGAAGGAATGGCAGAGGCAAGCGCTTTCGGGGGACAGAGGTGAAAGCTGCTTCCTGCTTCTGCTAGACTGGTGTCTGGGGTTGGCTGCCAGGACCATGAAACATTGGTCCTCAAGGATCTTCACTGGCTCCCAGAACGTTTCCCAGCACAATTCAAAGCCCTAAACGGCCTCAAAGGCCCAGGATACCCAAAGGAGCGTCTCCATGAACTGAGGTCCAGTTCGGAGGGTCTTCTGCTGATTCCCTCACTGTGACAAGTGAAGTTACAGGGAACCAGGCAGAAGACCTTCTCCACAGTGGCCCCCACCCTGGGGAATGCCCTCCCATCAGGTGAGAAGGAGATAAAAAACTGCGTAACTTTTAGAAGACATCTGATGTCTTCTGATGCTTTTACAGTGGTACCTCGCAAGACGAATGCCTCGCAAGACAAAAAACTCACTAGACGAAAGGGTTTTTTGTTTTTTTGAGCTGCTTCGCAAGACGATTTTCCCTATGGGCTTGCTTCGCAAGACGGAAACATCTTGCAAGTTTGTTTCCTTTTTCTTAACACCGTTAATACAGTTGTGACTTGACTTCGAGGAGCAACTCATAGAACATGGTGTGGTAGCCTTTTTTGAGGTTTTTAAAGACTTTGGTGATTTTTGAAGCTTTTCCAAAACTTTCCCGACACCGTGCTTCGCAAGACGAAAAAAATCATAAGACGACAAAACTCGCGGAACGAATTAATTTCGTCTTGCGAGTCACCACTGTGTATGTGCTGGAAGGTACCCAGCCACATGAGTGTCATAAATAATAATAATAATAATAATAATAATAATAATAATAATAATAAGCTGTCCAAAAAAGGATGGGCCATTAGGAAATGATTTGGGAATACTCTCCCTCCTCTTTGGAGCCCCTTGGGAGTATCCAGAAGAAAGTCTCTCTCACCTGCTGCTCTGCCTGCTTCCTCTCCTCTGCCTGACTCAGGAGGAAACCTTCGGCCAGGGCCACCGCCTGGGAACTGGTCTCCGCTCCACATTCCCTCACCCAGTTCTCCATCTCCAGAGGAAGGACAGTCAGGAACTGCTCCAAGATCACCAGGTCCAGCATCTGAGCTTTTGTGTGCCTTTCTGGCTTCAGCCACTGATGGCAAAGGTGGTAGAGTTGGCTGCAAACCTCTCGGGGTCCTTTGGCCTCCTGGAAGCAGAACTGCCTGAGCTCCTGGCTCTGCACCTCTGAGCAAGGGGTGTCCTCCTCATCCAGGATCTTCTTCACAGAGTATTCCCGGAATCCCTCACTGCTCCCCGTTTCCAGGGCGTGGCCTCTTCCTGCTTCAGGGCCAGCTGAGTCTTGCTCATCCATCTGGGCTCTCCGGAAATCTCCAAGAGATCGGAAGGAGCCCCTTGGTCCTCTGCCAAGTTATGTATGTCCACAACCAAGAGAAGAAGAATGTTTCCTGAGCAAGTGTAGGGAGAGGAGGAGGAGGAGGAAGAAGTCCTGTGATCTGTGAATGACAAGTGAGTCATTTATATGAAGTGTAATCTGGAGCCAGGGCAATAGTGGGGGTCCCTCCCAACCCCACTTCATAGTCCAGAGCTTCGCCCCAACCCAGCCATATCTGCTTGGGTGGCTTGGTGAGCAGCAGGGCCCATGTCTAGCTCCAGCCACCGTCCCTTTGTGACTTCCTGCTCTGGATCCGAGGGGACGGTGGCAAGGCCCTCTGGGTGGAACTGCCCTGGAAGACGCCTCGGAAACTGGCCCCAAATGCAGCGGTTGGGTTCTCAACTGGGTTCCCTCTTTTACTAATGGCATTTCTATCCCACCTTTTCTCCAACAGGCTCCAGGTGGGGTCAGGGACTGGACCCAAGAGGAATGCTGGAGACCCCCTTCCCTCCTCCTGAACCTTCCCGAGAAGAGGACAGTATAGATTGACAACAGTGGTTTGCAGAAGGTCATGGTTCAGAGGCTGCAGAGGGGAGAAGCTGGGAAATATTGGGAGAGGAGCAGCAGGAGGAAGAAGCAGCAGCACCAGGGGAGAGACAGCTGACAGACTCTGTGTCTTCAGAAAGCATTCCTGACCCTCCTTCTCCCAGGATCCAGCATGCATTGAGAGTAGGAGAACAGGAAGCACAGATCAGCCGACGCAGGGATGACGTAGAAGAGAAGAGACAGAGGGGTGGGACTTTACTCAGAACAACGCCATTACTGCAATGAAGAGGCGCTGTTCAAAGTCTCTCTCTGTAAGTATTAAATAAAGGACTCGGCAGGAGCTCTTCTTGCTGTCTACTTCTTGGCTGGCCACTGGGGGAGGGATGGGATTCCCTGAAGCCTGACAGGTGGCATCTACCCCTCCTCACTGAAGACCCACGAAAATCCTTTGGCATACATGTAATTCCTGTTTTAAAATACCTGCATTGGTTGCCAGTTCATTTCTGGGCCTAAGTTCATCAACAGACCAACACTTTATATTGTTTAGTTGGCAATGGAAGAGGAGAAAGGCCCATGACTCACCCTTAATCGAAGCACAACCACAAGGGCTTTGCCACGGGGAATGCTCTCTCTTCACTCTGTTCTGTTTCCCCTTTATTTTTGGTCGCGTTCAAACCCATTCATTAACCCAAAAGTCATACGCTGACCACTGACAATGAACCTGATGTCGCAAATTTATTATGCTGCTTTTGTGACATACAAATGGCATGAGAAGACTTGCTTTATTTAATTCTATTCTTTATTATACCTATGATCCTTCTTTATAAAACCCAATAAAAAGTTATTCAAAAAACAAGAGGAAGCAACACGCACACACACACACGCACACACACACAGGCTCCATCTGTGTGGCATCTGATATGTTAGCAGGCTTTAAAATAATCACCAGAAAAGGAAAAGGTTAGCAAAGAATATGAGAGGAGAAGACCAGAAGGTTTTGGGGGAGCAAACAGGGTTTCAAACTGAAAACAAAACATTTGTGTGTTACTGTGACAAATACCAATTTATGGTGTTTCAAAACAATTATGTGCTGAAATCAAAGCATATGTCCAGATGGGGGATGCAGAAATATTTCTCTCATTTTTTATGGCAGGGAAAATGCCAAGTGAAAATTAAAGTATTGCCAGATGCCAAGGGAAGCGAAGGAGGACGTGACCCTCCTTTCTGCTTGGGCGCTTCTTCAGATTCCTGGATTTCATCCTGAATAAAGAGATATGGGGGGGGGCCCTGGATGCCCCCTTTCGCCCCTCTCCTTCCAGACCTGAGCAACATCTCTTGCCAGAAAGGAAGATAAGGGGCGACAGAAGAAAGGGAGCCCCCTCCCCCCCGGAAGCGGAGTTGGCGAAGGAGACCCCCCCCCCGTCCAGCTCCCCCTCGAGCCGGGAAACTCCCGGGAAGGCGGGGCCCAGAGACCCTCCCTTCCGGGCCCCCCCAACCCCCTCCCTCCTCCCTCCCTGTCCGGGGCTCGGGGGAGGGGCGGGGGGCGGGTCCCCGGCAAGGCTCCTCCCTCCCTCTTCCGCCCCCTCCCCCTCCCGGGCCTGGTCCGGGGCAGGAGGAAGAGGAAAGGCCGCGAGTTTACCTCGGCGTCGCGGGGCGGGGAGTTCCGCAGGCTTCCCCCGAGAGGAGCCCGGCCGGCGAAGGCGAGGCCGGAAGGGACGTCAGAGGGCGGGAGGAGGAGGAGCGGCCCGCCTTCCTTCCTTTCCTGTCCTCTCTAGGAAGCCAGCTCGGCGCCCCTTAACCCTTCTCTCTCCCGGCTTCGCGCAGGCGCAGAGCTGCTCCATCCGGGGGGAAGAGGCCGCACTTGGGCCCGCAATGGGGCAGAGGGGGGTCTGGGGGGGGCAGATGGGGGCGTCTCTCTTGGGGGCTTCTGGGGGGGCTGCGGGGCAGTGAGCCCTGTCCCAGAAAAAGGGGGCCTGGGCGCGTGTGCGTGGGAAGGGGGAACGCGTGTCCCGGAGGAGGAGCCCCTCTCTCTGCCCGGGGCTGCGGGGCTGCGAAGGGGCGTCTAGGCGGGGGATCGGGGGTCCTGGGGGGCCAGATGGGGGACCCGGGGGCGTCTCTCTTGGGGGGGCTGCGGGGCAGAGCCGTGTCCCAGCAAGAGGGGGTCCGGGGGGGCCTGGCAGGGTGCCGGCCTGGGCGCGTGTGCGTGGGAAGGGGGAACCCGTGTCCCGGAGGAGGAGCCCCTCTCTCTGCCTGGGGCTGCGAAGGGGCGTCTAGGCGGGGGAGAGGGGGTCCTGGGGGGCCAGATGGGGGACCCGGGGCGTCTCTCTTGGGGGGCTGCGAGGCAGAGCCGTGTCCCAGCAAGAGGGGGTCCTGGGGGGGCCCGGGAAGAAGGAGCACTGGGCGCGTGTGCGTGGGAAGGGGGAACCCGTGTCCCGGAGGAGGAGCCCCTCTCTGCCTGGGGCTGCGGGGGAGAACCATGTCTCTGGCACCTGGAGAAAAAGGGGGGCTGGAAATGCCACGGACAACGAAATCACTCAGCGCCCCTTGTATATCAAGCAGCAGGGAAGGACCACACAAAAAGTCCACAGATGAAGTTTTATTCAAACCCAGAAGAGAAAAAGCAGCACTAAGGGCAGTGTCTCAAAGATGCAGCGTAACATCTTTACCTTAGGAAAAGTAATTAAACGTAACAATCGGCAAAGAGGCAGTTAAATGGACTTTCAGTTGCAAGGGGGACAAGGAAGCCCATCACAGCAGGCCTGCGGTGCTAAAAATCAGGAGAAGAGATTTCTGTGCATCTCAAGAGCAACAAGAATGTATTCCTCCCCCCCCCCCTTTGCTTGAGAAGTAAAACTCTGCAAGGGTTTGGCTCCAGGGTCCCTTGAGAGAGAGTTGGTTCCGACTCTCTGAGCAAAGAGGAAGGAAAAGGGGGTCCTGCAAGGAGAGGATATGGGGAAGACCCCCTTTTCTAGGGGTGGGGGAGAGGGATTGGGCTCCCAGGTCAAGAGAGCACCTTGTATCCTGGCACTGAAAAGACACCCCCCCCCCTCTCACACACACTTTGTGGCATCTCCTTTTGGCAAAGGGTCAAAACATAGTTCCAACTTGAAAACCACCTCCAGGACCAGCCCCCCTCAATGGGTTTTGCACTACAACTCCCAACTGGGCCTGCCAGCAGAAGGCAGGGGGGATGGAAACAGCCGCCCAAAAGGTCCAGCCAGCTCCAGAGGCGACCCAAGGCTGCTCTCCAACGGGGCGCTGCTCCAGGCATCCGAGTTGCCCAGTTCAAGGGAGCTGGCGGGACTAAGAACCGGGGTTCCTGAATTGCAGGGGTTGGACTAGATGAGCCTGGAGTGTCCTCTTCCAGGATTCCTCATCTGGCTGCCAATGCCACGGCTGGAATGTCTCCCAAAACTGCCCCCCCTTTCACAAGGAGCTCCCCCCCCCGTGTCTTAAACTACCCTTTGACTGGCAACCATCTCCAATCTCCTTGCTGGACAATCCCAACCAAAGATGCATTAGATTCTCTGAAATCTACTCAGGAGTCCTGTAGTGATTTCATGCTCTTTATTGCAGCTTGTAAAACAGTAATTTAATTGCCCCCAAAACCTCAGGCTTTTATCTACATTATTTACACAATTAGTCCCGTCTGATTGGCTGATTCTGCTTCCCTCCTGGAGCCTGATTGGTCTTTTCCTGCAAGCCAATCAGTTGTTGCATTCTAGGATCCTTCTTGCCTATTGTTCTAGGATCCAAGCTTAGTACATAACCTTCTCCATCCTCCGTGTCCCTGATTCTTAAATAGGCTTTATTTCAAAACAGGGTGGGGGGTAGAGATGGCCTAGTCTTCCAAACAACCCTTTATCCATTAGTTAGTAGACAAGCTTCCCAGTGCAAGGAGAGGAAAGCAGACCTCTGAGCCCAGCCTGGCCCCCCACCAAATCTTGCCCGCATGCCTTGAGGCCCCAGGATGGGCGGAGGAAGGCTTGGGGGGCAGCTGCTGGCTGGGACTTTGATTGGGGCAGAGTGGGGGCACAGGGAGAGGGAGACAGGAAGACCGGCCAGGGGGTGGCACTGGGGGGATTTATTCACACTGGTTTTCTACCCAAAAGCCACCCCCACCCCGGCTGTGGGGAGGGTGGCGCCTCTTCCATGAATCCCTCTTCCACTCCCAGCCACTCCGCTCAAACCTTTGCTAAAATCCTGCTCTCCTCCCTCCTCTCCGTCTCAGAGGCTGGGCTTTCTGTCTCATCTCAAGAACCGCCAAAGCGCCCGCAATTGCCTCTTATCTCCCACCCAAACCGTCCACATCAATCCTAAGCGTCTCCTGTTCTGATTTCCATTTTTTTGTCTTCTTTTCCAGCTTTTCACACCTCCTCCCTTCCTTTCATGGAGATATCTAGTGCTTCTGTTTTCTTTGTCACTGTCTCAGCTTTAGTGGTCAAATTTGTCACCATTTCTATCAATTTGGGCTAATAGCTTCTCCAAATTTTCCTTGATCTCTTTAGTCAGATCCTGTTTCCTGCATTTTTCCTGCTGTCCCTCTTCCTTCTAGCTTGATACCCAACACACATAAACTGTCTAACATAAAATCCAATTTTTCAAATTAAGATTCGAATTAAAACAAATAAACCAAATAATTACTGCGTTTAAAAGGACGGATACAGGGACTTCCGGGTTGGCGCCTCTGGCTATGGCGGAGCTCCCGTTCGGGAGGAACTTGCTCCGTGAAAAACACGGTCTAACCGCCATGGCGAAGGTGGAGACCCATTGAAATCACAAGTGGGAGAAGCTTATGAACCTGGGATTCGGCTGGCACCTTTTGCGCCTCCCCTACTAGCAGGGAAACCGTTTTGGGGATCCGGAGCGACGTGGGGTGAGTGGCACGGTGCTTTGAATCGACTGCTTCTTTCACGGAGTGAAGCCACATTGCTGTTGCCAGAGAGCGCTGACTTTTTCCTGTGGACAATTGGATTTTAAACAACTACCCGGGAGTAGAATGGAAAATTGGACTTTTAAATACCTTAATTTGGCACTGAAGCGGGAAGGTCATAAACAGGAAGTCCGCTTTCCATTTTTGTAAATAGACTGAAGCAAAGACGTTACAAGTTAAAGCCTTTGAAAGCTTTTGGCAAAGGATTAAATTTCCATCGGTTTAAAATACAAAACCCCCCTTGGAAGCAGGAGAAGAGGGGGAAATTTTGGACCTAGTGAGCCTCCAGGAGAGAGTGAAAAATCAAATTACCACTGCTCTGAACCTGGGAACGGGCTGCCAGATGACGTTTGGAGAGAGTGCATTGACAGAACGGATTTGACAGCTAGCTAAATAAGAGTAAGATACTGTTTCCATTGTCCTCCTCTGTGTTTAAAAAAGAGGAAAAGTAACTGAAAATTGAAACTATCTTTAATGCTTGAGTTATGCCTGAAAGAACTGATACAAGTGGAGACTGTTTCCCTCTAGAGGGAGCTGTTGAAACTGTTACAGGAGTGTAACTGGGGGATTTCCAGCTGCAGATAAGGATTCTGAGAACCAGAGATGGACCTTGGACCATTTAAAAATGTTGACAGAAGAGGCCATTGTGACTGTTTTATGTAAGATAAGCTGTTCGCTGGGACAGCTTCACAAGAAGATGGATGACATGACTTTTAAAGTTGATAATTTGGAGCAGAAAGTGACTAATTTGAGTCAAAAAGCGAACACCAACACAGAAATAATTCAGGACTTGGTACAGGAATCCATTTTGGCAGGACAAATGGTGGAGGAGAAGGAGAAAGCTGCTGTTGTTGAACATAAAGTAATACAAACGGGATCCGTGGCTTTACAGAAGCAAATTGAGGACTATAAGTTGAGACCTTTTATAATTGAATCTAGGAAAAGTCAGACTTTGAGAAATGGATCCCAGCTGGGATTAAAGAAGGAAAGTTGGAAAGAGTCCTCTATGCAGGGATTAACTGACTTTTGGGACATGGACTCGGGCCTGGAGGAGATTGAAGTTTTGGGGGCCTTTGGATTTGGAGGAATCTTGAAATATGCCCTGAAATACTTTATGGACTGTAGCCTCAACTATGGAAATTTGGCTGATCAGTTCAGAAGGAAGAAAAGGATTGACAGGTTGGAGTTTCCCCGAGATTTGCTCTTTAGCATTAAAGAAAATGAAGAAGACCTGCAGAAGGGACTTGGAAAAGACTTAAGAGCCTCAGACATAAGATCACCAGGTTGATGGACTTTATGGAGTTGACAGAAAGGACTGGCAGAATCCGAAACCAGGGAGAGGAGATGGTGGAAGAAGATTGGAAAATTTAAAGTTTATATATAGACATATGGTAAAACTAATGAGTGATAGAAAAATGGTGGAATGATTTTTTTATGGGCTTAGCAGAAATGTTATAAGGAGTTAAGCATATATAAGTGTAAGAGCTGCTTCCAGATCCTAGCTCACAGAGGATCACGCTAGCCAGCGGTCACTTTGTAAAAGTCTTTATTGAGTTACAGTTTCCATTCTCAAGCTGCTGCGTGCAGCTCTACGTCTTATGGGTTAGACCGGCGAAGCTCCGTCTGAGTCTCCGCCCCCTGTACACCAGCTAAGTACCCTAGCCTTACTCCACCTTTTCCGCCTGACCGTTCTTCTCTGGGTCCCTCTGCCCCCTGTGGTCTCTTCCTTTCGGGACGCTTCTGACGCTGACCCCCCGGACCCTTCTGTCTCCTTGCGCTGGGCTTTAGGACCTGGCTCCCTTTCCGGGCTGCTTACTGCGCCACCTTCCTGTGTATTTGAACTTGGCGCGCGCGCCCAACCTTCCACTCTCCGCCTGACCGTTGCTTCGCTCTCCGATGGAGGTGTGGCCACTCCTGACTCATGCCCTCCCTCCTGCTGCGAGCTGCCAGAGCTCGGTACCTGGCGCCCTTCCTCTCCACTGCGTTCTGTTGGTGATGCTGGCCCCGATTTCCAACTGCTGCTCTCTGAGCCCCCTCTGGACCCTTCTTCCTGGGGTGTCCCCCTAAGCTCCCCCCTTGCTCTGGCCACTGGCGCTCCTTCCTGTGAATCTTCTGATTCACTGGAAAGACTCGGAGATCTCGGGTCGTCGTCATCACTCATCTTTTCTTCTGCCTCCTCCCCCTCGCTCTCTGTTTCCTCCCTTGCCCTCGCCTCTGCTCCTGAACCCCTGACAATAAGTATTTTAGTTTTAATGGAAAATAAGGTTTCAAAATATGTTATTTACAATATGATAGAAAATGGAGAAAGATGGAAAGGATTTGCTGAAACAATTAATAGAAGTGGAATACAAAAAGGGAGGTGAGAGCAGGTCAAGGAAACAAGGGAATGAAAGATAGAGTATGGAAAAGGGATGATGTATGTTTTTAAATTGTTTTTGTTTTGTTTTATTTAGGGTTAAGGTTAGGGAGTGGGGTTTGTTTAGTTTAGCTTAATGGGTTTAGTTTTGAGTTTAGGTTGTGTTTTGCATTGTTTATATACTGTACTGTATCCCCCCCTCCTTTTTGCTTTCCTCCTTTGTCTTTTTTCTGTTTTTCTCTTCCCTTTTTGTAATCTATAAAAGTAATAAATATTATTTTAAAATAAATAAATAAAAGGACGGATACAAATAGAAATTGTTTCCTCTAGAGAGAGCTTTTGAAACTGTTGCAGGAGTGGAGCTGGGGAATTTTCCAGCTGCAGAGATTAAAGTGTGTGAGAACTAGAGTTTGACCTTGGACAAGAATGTCTACAGAAGAAGCCTTAGTGATTGCATTTTGCAAGATAAATGTTTTATTGGAACAGCTTCATGAGAAGATGGATGTGATGACTATTAAAATTGACAATTTGGGACAAAAAATGACTGATTTGGGACAAGAAGTGAATGTCTATACAGAAACTACTCAGGAATCTATTCAGGAATCCACTTCGACATGGCAAGTTGTGGAGAAGACGAGGGAGAAAGTTGTTGCAGAACCTCAAGTAATACAAGTGGAGAGAGCCCCAGTCTTACAGAGACAATTTGATGAATATAAGCTGTTGCCTTCTATGATTGAATTCAGAGAAAGCCAGTTGAAACACGTCCTGAAATATCTTTTGGACTCTAGTTTTGACTATGGAGAATGGGCTGACCTGACGAGAAGGAATAAAGACATTGTTAGGTTGGAGCTTCCCCGAGATCTACTTCTCAGTGTCAAAGGAAGGAAATTAAGAATAAGATCAGCAGAAGATAAAGTGCATGTATAAATATGAAGAAGATCTGCAGAAGGGACATGGAAAAGAGTTAAGAGCCCCGGACAGAAGATAACCAGGTTGATGGACCATATGGAATTGATAGAAAGGACTGGCAGAATCCGAGACCAGGGAAAAGAGACAGTGGAAGAAGATTGGAAAAAAGTTTAAAATTTATTTATAGAAACATTGTAAAATTAATGAGTGTTAGAAAAATGTTGGAATGAAATTACATGGCTTTAGTAGAAATGTTATAAGGAGTTAAGTACAAATAAGTTTCAGGGTATTAATGGTAAGATAAGGTTAAAATAAATTATGACAATTATATGACAGAAAATAGTGAAAGATGGAAAGGATTTGCTGAAATAATTAATAATTAGAACACAAAAAAGGGAGGTGTGAGGAGGTCGATGAAACAAGTTAATGAAAGACAAAGATATGGAAATATTGGGTGTGTTTTTAATTGTTTTTGCTTTTGCTTTGATGTACTGTGTCTTTTGTTGTTTCTTTTTTATGTTTAGTAATGTATTGATTTGTATTGTTTATTTTTTCTCTCTTTCCTTTTTCTGTAATCTTTAAACTTTTAATAAATATTTTTTTTAAAGTCCTTTTAAGAGCTACAACTGTATTTTTTAAGAGAACTTTAAAAACGAGACTTTCATAAATCCCTCCGATCACACTCTTGGCATTGATATGATTCCTCCCCTGTTTGTATTCTTTGATGAAATGAGATTTCCTTTTTGAAGCTCTTTCCACATTCCTAACACTGATAGGATTCCTCGACTGTGTGTAATTTTTGATGGGCAGCGAGACCTACTTTCCTGGTGAAGCTCTTTCCACATTCCACGCACTGATAGGTTTTTCCCCTGTATGAATTCTACGATGGGAAGTGAGAGTATAGCTGTGACTGAAGCTCTTTCCACACACCAAGCACTGATAGGATTTCTCTTTTGTATGAATTCTTTGATGGGAAGTGAAACTGTGCTTTCTAACGAAGCTCTTTCCACATTCCAAGCACTGATACGGTTTCTCCCCTTTATGATTTCTCTGATGGACAGTTAGACTTTCTTTCCTGGTGAAGCTCTTTCCACATTGCAGGCACTGATGCGGTTTCTCCCCTTTATGATTTCTCTGATGGACAGTTAGACTTTCTTTCCTGGTGAAGCTCTTTCCACATTCCAGGCACTGATAGGGGTTTTCCCCTGTATGAATCCTTTGATGGGAAGTGAGATTGCGGCTGTTACGGAAGCTCTTTCCACATTCCAAGCACTGATAGGGTTTCTCCCCTGTATGAATTCTTTGATGGGAAGTGAAACTGCTTTTTTGACTGAAGCTCTTTCCACATTCCAAGCACTGATACGGTTTCTCCCCTTTATGATTTCTTTGGTGAACAGTTAGACTTTCTTTCCTAGTGAAGCTCTTTCCACATTCCACACACTGATAGGGTTTGTCCCCTGTATGGATCATTTGATGGGAAGTGAGATTGGCACTCCGAGTGAAGCTCTTTCCACATTCCAAGCACTGATAGGGTTTCTCCCCTGTATGAATCCTTTGATGGGAAGTGAGCTTGGCCCTCTCACTGAAGCTCTTTCCACATTCCAAGCACTGATACGGTTTCTCCCCTGTATGAATCCTTTGATGGAAAGTGAGCTTAGCCCTCTGATTGAAGCTCTTTCCACACTCTAAGCAGTGATATGGTTTCTCCCCTGTATGAATTCTTTGATGTGCAGTGAGATGGGAGCTGTGATTGAAGCTCTTTCCACATTCCACGCAGTGATATGGTTTCTCTCCTGTATGAATTCTACGATGGGTAGTGAGATTGTGGCTGTGACAGAAGCTCTTTCCACACTCCAAGCAGTGATAGGGTTTCTCTTTTGTATGAATTCTTTGATGGGCAGTGAAACTCTGTTTCCAGGTGAAGCTCTTCCCACATTCCAAGCACTGATAGGGTTTCTTCTCAAGTGGATTTCTTCGATGGGAAGCGGAATGGGAGCTCTGACTGAAGCCCTCTCCACAGTCTGAATCCTGATATGGCTCCTTCACTGTGTGGATTTCATTGTGGTCTCCCTTGTTCTTCATTTCCAATTCATCCGCACCTGAAACTAAGAGGCAAACGGATTAGAGTCTCGGGAAGAAGTGCAGTCCCAAATTACGGAACACTGCTAATTAATGCTTGGGACAGGGGAAGAACTGCTAAGTTGTTCAGTATGCAGTAGTAAATCTAAACAAATTTTAAGAGCTGGAGAAATATTTGGGAACATTGACTCTGGACTGACTTGGTCATAGTCAGGTGCCTTGTGGTGGGCGATGTAAGAGCAGGGGAATAAAAATGGCAAACGTGAACTTCTTGTCATGTGACAAAGACACATGAGAGCAGAAGCAGCAAAGCAGGCTGGGAAGTTCTGGGACTGCACAATCATTTGGGCCTACTAAAGTTATTCAGGCCTAACTGCTAACTGTTGAGTCACTCTGACATGTGACTTAGCAGCCAATTTCTCTGTGTGTTCTCTGAAAGATTTCAGTCAGAGTCAGTCTGCCTCAGTTGTGAGCAGAGTCAGTATGGAATCTCAGTCAACCTGTTTGGAACCATGTTGTTTATAGAATCATAGAATCATAGAGTTGGAAGAGACCACAAGGGCCATCGAGTCCAACCCCCTGCCAAGCAGGAAACACCATCAGAGCACTCCTGACATATGGTTGTCAAGCCTCTGCTTAAAGACCTCCAAAGAAGGAGACTCCACCACACTCCTTGGCAGCAAATGCCACTGTCAAACAGCTCTTACTGTCAGGAAGTTCTTCCTAATGTTTAGGTGGAATCTTCTTTCTTGTAGTTTGGATCCATTGCTCCGTGTCCGCTTCTCTGGAGCAGCAGAAAACAACCTTTCTCCCTCCTCTATGTGACATCCTTTTATATATTGGAACATGGCTATCATATCACCCCTTAACCTCCTCTTCTCCAGGCTAAACATGCCCAGCTCCCTTAGCTGTTCCTTATAAGGCATCGTTTCCAGGCCTTTGACCATTTTGGTTGCCCTCCTCTGGACACGTTCCAGTTTGTCAGTGTCCTTCTTGAATTGTGGTGCCCAGAACTGGACACAGTACTCCAGGTGAGGTCTGACCAGAGCAGAATACAGTGGCACTATTTCTTCCCTTGATCTAGATGCTATACTCCTATTGATGCAGCCCAGAATTGCATTGGCTTTTTTAGCTGCCGCGTCACACTGTTGGCTCATGTCAAGTTTGTGGTCAACCAAGACTCCTAGATCCTTTTCACATGTACTGCTCTC